>NC_060211.1:40260000-41470000 GCF_021130785.1 Homalodisca vitripennis | reverse complement strand
CGCAGGTGGTTAGTAGACGAATGAAGACGTATTGTGACCTGTATTCCGTAGTTAAGTTTTAATAATTAGTGTTTTGTATAGTTTTTTATTAAGTGCATGTTTATAGAGTTAGTGAAGTTGACAAACAACATATAGGTTGTGATTCCTGACTTAGAGAGAGAGAGAGAGAGAGAGAGAGAGAGAGAGAGAGAGAGAGAGAGAGAGAGAGAGAGAGAGAGAGAGAGAGACAATCTTCAAGATTGAAATGGCGTCAAACAAAACATTTTTTAAAACTGATAAAAGACATTCAGTTAAAAAAATTAAAAAAAGTTCACAGTTAGGAGTCACGGTTGTGACAGTCCAGGTACTCTTCCACACTGTAGAAGGGGTTGATCAGGAGCCAATGGTGTAGCACCGCCTTCAGCTTCTCAGGGTTGGACATCTTAATATTCTCTGGCAGATGGTTAAACAGTTTGGCGCCAATGTAAGAGGGCTTGCCTTCAAATCTCCTGCTGTGATGCGTTGGTAGGTTGAAGTCACGGGCACGACGAGTGTAGTGTTGGTGGAGGTCTTCATTTCTTGGTGGACTGATTCTGCAGGCTGTTGTCACCACTTCTAGAATGTAGGCATTTATTACAGTAAGAATTTCCCACTCAACAAACGCCCGCCTGCAACTCACCCTCCACCCCAAGTCAGCCATCACACGCACAGCCTTTTTCTGCAGCACTAAAACCCGCTGCAAATTGCGTTGTGCTGTGGCACCCCAGAGCACTATGCCATACTTTATGTGGCTGTCCAGAAGAGCCGAGTAGGCAGTTTTAACCGCCTCTGTTGTGCTGACAGCTTTAATACGTCTCTAGGGCATATATAACTAACTGCTCATGTTTAGGAAGGAGCACTAGCCTTCTAATTGGGGAGAGATTTGTCCACATAAGGCTGTTACACCTCTATCCAAACTAAGTACGGGCCTCCTGCTGAATAAATGGCGCAAGTATGAGTAAGTAAAATAACGTAAAATAAACAAAAAATCAATAGACATACAATGGAAAGACGTTAATAAAAATAAATATATGACGATGACAAATTAGATTATTTCTCTAAAAACTACAAAACTGAGCTCTGTTCAATCTCGGAGGTATCAACCAAAATGTTTTGCTTCTGGGACTTGTCGGATAGAACTTATCAAATGGCTACTACATTTGAAAAACAAATATCAACTTCTTGAAGATAGACATTACTGTGATCGAGAACACAATCCCTTCCAGCGCCTCCCCTACAACACCAACTAATATACCTGTAAGTCAGAAACCCTGAACCTGATCCTTCAATTGTCTGAATCCCACACATCTACTCCAAATCTCCCGGCCTGTGAAACGAGAAGACCTCCGATTAGTGCCAAACTTCTCTGACCGATGGGGAATCTATTCAAGATTTCTTTTAATGCAAATATTGATGATTTCCTGAAGGGCTATTAAGAACCAACAATCAAGCACCCTCGCCAAATAAATTCAAAATCAATTAACATTACAAATCAAGTAATCAGAGAATGACAAGTTCAGTCATTGCTGAACAAGATTTTTTAGGACAACGACACAAGAAAACCAGACAAATGGAAACTCCGCTCCGGTACCCGCTTGGAGACATTTTGTGAATACGCAAGAAAAGCTCAAATAAGTATCTAAAGATTTTTTTTCACCAAAATGCAGTCCGAATGGAAGAAGAAAATAGAAAGAACTTAACCATCTGCCCTGTCATGAGCTTGTTCCGGATGTATTGTAATTCGGAACATGGGGCAAAAATGGGGATGTGACATGGCCAATTACGAGACTTATAAACTATGAGATGGTGAACATCGTTCTGCAGATAAGAAGGTATTTCTAAAAGGAGGAATAGCAAATATATTAACGCATAATTAGTTATAGCAAAATGAGCGAGTCACAGACATTAAACATTGAAATATCTTAGCACATCCTCTTGTTTTGCAAAGTTTCTGCAATTTCAATTGGTCTCTAATATAGGAAAACTACATCCTACAATGGTTCTTTTGGCATCTATCTGACCCCCACAAACAACGATAAGGATGCCTTACTTGCTGACCCTAATGACACTGTCTTCGATTACTGGAACAGTGGAGCATCCACAACAAATGTTGGTTTTAATTGTCGGAGACATTTAATGTCGATGGCCTCAAAACATCCAGGAGAGAGAGTTCTTCTGACATGAGAACTACTGGCATGGTTTTCGTATGGAAAGGAATTTATCTGGCCCCGATCTAGAGTGACTCAGAAAACCTACTCCTCCAAAGACCCCATGTGCTGTGTCTCTGGCAGAGTTACATCGTGATTGTCAACGTGCAGGTCCTCCATACAGGAATCTCAGACCACACCGGCCAGCTGTGTAGCCTCAATTTTTTTGAAAATAAAAAAAGAAAGTTCCAATCCTGTCAACTCGTCGTTCACATCAACAGCATAAATCTTGTAAAAAATTTGAGGGGATGCATCTCGACCTTCAATCAATGGGGATAGAGAGTACTAAAGTGTATTGGACGTGATGACGCGTATAAACAATTTTCTTGCCACTTTGTCAAACTTCTGCCATTGATACTACCTGTCCAAGCCCAAAAATACTAGACAGAAACCACGTGATCAATTACTCTGGCCTTATGATCACGAAGCTAATCAATTGAAACAAGAGTGAGTTCATACAAAGCCGAAAATGCCTCTAAAACTGTAAGCGGCAGGGACAAGAAGACAAAAAAAAGATCATCTAACTTAAAAGAAAAGCCTATTGATTTTAAAAACTAAAATCATTGAGGAAAGCAAGCATAGTGCCAATTTTATCGCTGAAATCAAATAACAAGCGCAAAAGTCAATATGGGACAGGTCATTAATAGCGAAAGACGAGAAAAAAACTCAAGAACACTCCCAACCGTGAATCACTATTCTTCTCGATGGTGTGGAGTCCATTAGTTCCCCAAGAGATGGCCAATAGTTTTCACAAAACAAAAAAATTCCTTCACATCAGTGGCGGAGGGAAACGTTGAAACAGGGTGGACAAGGGTGATCCTCGCAAACAATTCCCCAGCCGGGGGGACCTGAACATAGCCTTCCCCATTGTCAGAGTTTGAGCCAACAATCGAAGAGGGAGTTAAAGTAAACATAATACGTAAACCATGAAGAACAAAACGTTCAGCGGGGCTAGATGAGTTCTTCTCTGTGATGTTGAGGGGCTGTGAAATAGGAACTGCTTGATCCGCTACTGCCACCGTTGTCAAAACTTGAGCCTCCGGACTTGGTGTCTTGTCCTTAAGAAGATGAAGTGTCTTCCCAAAAAGTGATACCCCTTCGACAAACAAGGAAGCAAGCATGATTTGGAAAACCTACTAGGCCGATTTCTCTGGTCTTTTACCTTTTCAAAAAGTTATAGAGAAAGTTGTACATATGCGGAATCTGTGAACACCTACAGAAGAATTCGCATACAACTCAGAGAACAACATGGATTCCTAAGTAAGAAGTCAACTCTGACTGCTTTAGTGGAGTTGGTGGAATACATCATTGATAGGCTCGAGGAGGGACATAGTTGTGACCGGTGTCTAACCCTGGATCTGAGCAAGGCTTTTGATTGCATAGGTCCATGAGCTAATCCTGGCTAAGCTCAGTAAGCTTGGATTCAGGGACACCGCTTGGAAACTGGTTTCTGCAATTACCTACAAGATCAGAGACCCAATTAGTTGAAGCTAAGGCACATTCGACTAATAAAAGCGACCAACCTTCTTCAGGTCAAGTCAGCTCCCCGTTACCAGAGGCGTTCCCGACAGGGGTCCTTGCAGGTGTCCTGTGATCGTTTATCCTGTTTACCTAGCGATTTACCAGAATACACTCAAGAGTTCTGCTAAAATAATCATGTATGGCAGAACGAACTCTGTCCTTTTGTCATCCAGTATTTCTGCGGAGGATTTGAGAAATCAAAGGTTATATGCGCACTTGGTCTGGCCATGGATTACTGCAATGGGACGACATGATTTGGTCTTTAATGAAACCAAGACGAACACAGCTTTGTTATGGGTTCAAAAAGATGAAACCATCTCTGAGTTTCCCTGGGACTTCAATTGGTGGAATCCAAGCCAAAGCAACCTCGTTATCGTGCATCGTGATGGCGCAATTGTCGTGGGTGCAGCAACCTAAAACATCTTATGCGGCAAGCTGAGCAGCGGTAGTCTTCCGCCCTGAGACGGGTTTAATTCCGTCAGCAACATTGAAGCCGTTAAAATTACATACTTTTCCAATCTTCGAGAGCCAATCTGAAGATATGGAGTTACTCTGTGGGGCCGCAGCTACCAGCGTCATCCTCGAACGTGTCCTCCACAATCCACAAAAGAAAGCTACTCAGAGTTATGGCAGATATGGAATGGAACGAGAGCTGGCCGTGAGCACTTCAAAAGGATTGGAGGATTCTTAACAGTTGATTAAATATATACATACTGTGAGGTGATCGTTTTAAGCCTTGCAAAAAGAGTATACCTTAGAGCGAGAAGATATTCATCAGCACAACACCCATTTGCCCACAATTTTCATATCTTCCATCCCCACAACCACGTAGAAAAATTTGAAATGAAAGCCGACCCGTATGCTGGTGCCTAGGCTGTTTAAACACCCTGCTACCGGAGGAGCTGATCGAGGGACTGATCCAAACGCCTAAACGGAAAACTCTACGAGTGGTTGCATGGCAACGTCCAATTTTACAGTGTGGAAAAGAATATCATGGGACTGCGGGCAAACTGTTCAAATACAAGTGAAATATTTTTTGTTAAAGCAAGTATTTGGACCTATTTACTAAAAAATGTGTTTGTTAATTTGCACGCCATTTAAATCTCAATGATTGTAAATAAAGACCTCTCTCCTCTCTCTCTCTCTCTCTCTCTGCCTCGTCTCTCTCTCCTCTCCGTCATCTCTCTCTCTCTTCTCTCTCTCTCTCTCCTCTCGCTCGCTCCTCTCTCTCTCTCTCGCCTCTCTCTCCTTCTCCTCACTCCTCTCTATCTCTCACCTCTTCTCTCGTCTCCTCTCCTCCTCTCTCACTCCCTCTCTCTCAATCTTCTCTCTTCTCTCTCTCTCTCTCTTCTTGTGCTGTAAGGGATGCATGGTGCCAGGCTTGAGGCATCACGAAGCAGTAATGCCCTGGGATACCTTCCGACTCCTCCCTTGTATGTAGGCTTGTCAGCGGCAAGAGGCCTCTGCGGTTGATTCGACGTAATAGGACCTCAATACTCGTCGGGCAATAGTAAGTTTTAGGAGACAACAAACACAAACAACAAACAAACTGAAATTTTCGGACACGAATATGGCTGGTACAGAGGACTGAGAGAAAAGGATGAGGGTGATGGAGTGGTTTTCGGAGGGGAGGAGAGGAGGCATGGAGGCGGAAAAGGAGTTCTCTTAGAAAAGACAATACTAGGAGAGGGAAAACTAAGCAGAACTGGTCAGGGGAGACCGCGGACTCTGGCAGCCAGTAGTCCCAGAATTGAATCATGAGTCAGAACACAGACACATTTCTTAAAAAGAGGACAAGGTGGAGCCCCAAATGATGGGGGGACAATAAAGCGAAAATGTAGGGAAAAAGTTGTTTAAGGAAACAGGAATATAAGACCCTGAAGGAAGGTGATTTGATGACGATGAACTGCATCTTGGGCAGGACCCTCCCTGGAAAACCTTGGAAAGACATTAATGAAGATGCGAAACTGGTTTAAATCCTGCCACAGATTATGTAGAAGAAGTTAAAGAAAAGCTATGCCAGCAAGTTTGAGGAGTACATGGAATGAAGTTCCAGGAGACAGATAGTATTGGCGAGGGAAGAAAGAGCAGTCTTATGGGGACTAGGGTGGGAGGAAGAAGGGTGGTAGTGATGGTCCGATCCTAAGGACAAGCAGTCAGGAAGGAATTGGAGAGTGGGGCAAAGAACGGGAACGAAGAGCAAGGAATCAGGCTTACCTTTTGCTCAGGCCCTTGGAAGAAAAGGGAAGTGCCTAAGATCACGGGGGTGATGGGCCCCAGTGCTGCCAGTACCCAAAGTTGTTGGTGTAAACGTAGTAAAGCAGAAAATAAGGAAAGCGAGGAGATAAAAAGGGAAGTTGAAAGGAGATTGTGTTATAGCCTTCCAGAAAATAGGGCTTTAAGGTTATGAAAGACTGAGAAATGATTCCGAAACGGAGTCATAAAAGAGTCAGAATCTGAGGAAGGGGGGGTTTTGGGGAAAAACCTCCCTGAAAAGTGATTGCGCTGAAAAGTGCGGGTATGGGACAGCTTAGAAAAACCGACAAAGAAGAATCCCATGGTAATGGTCTATACGATATATTAATCCGTGCATTAAGTAATTGAGGGCAGTTAAGGCAGCAGAGATCTATAAGCGGGAATATGCAGGGAAGAGTGAGACTTGAGGGAAGAGGACTTCAACACAGAATTACACTCACGGTGAAGCACAAGATACCAGGAAAAAACTGAACACGGTTAAACCCCCCCCCCCCCGAAGTTAAGAGGAACCATATGGTAGCCCGAATGTTCAGTGAGGGTGAAGGAACTGGCATGAAGGAGGAAGGGTAGGGTTATACATTGAAGTGGGAAAGCTGCAGTAATTAAAGATTATGTGGATTTAGCAGGGCACGTGTGCTACCAAGTGTCAAAAAGGTTTGGACCATGTGCAAAGTTTTGCACAACACATGACAAGCCACAAGTTGTTCGCACTGCTCGGACAGGAGCATGTCTCTCAGAAGGACAGTAAGAATTACAAAAAAAGGGAGGAGGCCAGGTGTGCAAAATTCAAGCAGAGAATGCAGGCTATACGCGAGAACACCCTGCACAGCTGGAGAGTATGCCCAGCGTATGAGAAAGCAGTAAAAGAGGTACAATGAACAGATCGAACTATTGAAATATAAACTGGGACAGATAAATTTGGGGGAGGGTGGGAAGAGGAAGAAATAACTATGGAGGAATATGGTGAGAGTTAGCCGGCAGGAGGGTCCTTGAGGTTGATGCTCGTGAACAGCGGAGCATTTATGTGAAAGATGGACAGATTACGTTGGATGCGGAGGGAGGTGTTTTTTGAAAGGAGGAGCAGGACGTTGAGGTAGGGAAGTGCTATTGTGGTATTGGAAGATTCGACTTCGATGCCATGCTAAGTCGCCCGAGAATCTGATAATTGCGTGAGCTGTGTTGCTAAGAAAGAGGGAATGACTAGTCACTTGAAGGTTGTCCAGCTTTATACTGTCGGCACAGTCTCAGAGGAATATTGACGAGTCATCTGAGAAAAAATAGTGGAAGATCAACGGAAGATCAAGGGAAAAGGAAGTCCGTCCATCGGTGGGGACTTTAAACGCAAGATCCAGGTTTGTGGTGGAACGTGACCAAGGACGGATAGCGAGGGGAGAAATTAGAGGAAATTGGTGGAAGCCTGTGAAGTTAGAGATAGTAAACCAAGGTGGAAAGCCGTTGGACAAACCTTCGAGAACACACCCAAGAGTGGATCTTCAAACATCGATGTTACTCCTAGGAACAAGGGACGTAACGAGAAAAACTTTGTTCAACTGGCGAAGTTGTATAGTAGAGTCACTGAGCGACCATCGACTTATAAAGTTTGAAGTGAAGGAAATGGAGGTAGGAAGAATCTTACAGAAATGAGATGATGACTGAAGGATCGGTGGAACCTAAGACGAGGTTGACTTGGGTGAGATTTGAATGGAGTTCTGGTTGAGGAGCGTTGAGGGCTGCCGTGGGAAGGAAAAGAAGCAGAAATTATGTGCACACCAGGAGCTTCAAGGATGTGACGATAAAAAAGGGGTGATGGAGATGGTACCCGGTGCCCAAGTCGAGGAAAGGTCAAAAGAAGGTGCATTGGTGAGGAACAGAAACAATAAGTGAGATGAGGGCCTAAGGATGAGAAAGATATGGTAAAACGAAATGGAGAAGGACACGGGACTCAGGAAGGACAGAAGAGCTTTAGTGTCACAGCGAGGACAAGCTTATTGTATGTGAAATCAGGAAGGGAAAAGAGGAATGCGTGGCAGAAGCCTGTCCTGGATGAAGACGAGTGAAAAGGACCCTTGGGGAAGGCGCTCCTACAGGATCATTATGGAAAAGATCCAAAGAAGGAAACAACTTTGGTCCAAGTATGGAAGACAGGAGGATGGAAGTTTCACACGACGATAGAGGAGACGCTGAGAGTAAATACTGCAAGGTCTGTTGCACAGATGACAATCAGGACGAGTGATACTAATGGATCAAATTAACCTGTAAGAGTAGAAATGGAACTAGTTAGCGAGGGGTTCGGAGGAAACCAGAATTTTCAGAAGAGGAAGTTTGGATGCGGCAAGTAAAGCAAATTGAAGATCAGAAAGGGCCCCTCCTGAGGCACGATGGTTTGAAAGATAGAGGTAAGGTAAAGAAGGATGTACGGAAGGATTTAAAAAGGGCATCTGCTCATTCCTATACAATAAGATGTTGGCAGAAGGAAGATTTCCCATCAGTGTGGAAAAAAGGGTACCGGAGTGGTAAAAAATATTCTTAAAAAATAAAGACAAGAAGCCCAGTGAGGTGAAATCGTACAGGGACCAGTGGACACTACTTTCAGTCTTGGGAAAGTTAGGCGAAAAGTTGATACGTAACAAGAATGAAAAGATGGCTCAGCGAAAGAAGACATGTTGTTAAGTGATAGGCCAGTTCGGAATTTAGGGAGGGAAGAGAACAGTGGATGCGTTGATGAAATTGAAGAGGAAGTGGAGGGAGACCAGTAAGAGAAATACGTGCTAGGCCTCGTCTCCATGGACATAGCGGTTGTGCATTCCGACTCGGCATGGGTGGCCATAACTCATAAGGGTAACTAAGGATGTGGAATTTGTTCGAGGGAGCTTGTAAGTTGCCTTAATTAGGAGATTACTTTCCAAGGTAGAGATGTGTTACACAGGGAAGGAAATGGAGAAGCAGGGGGAAGAGGATGACACGAGGGTGCCCACAGGGATTACCTGTTGGTAGGACCCACTTCCTGTGGAATGTTGAATGTTCGACAGCCTACTGAAGATTAGATTCTAAGGGGAGAAGGAGTAACAATCACTGCATATGCTGACGCCCGCACTGCTGTTAGTCAGAGGACAGAGATACACATACAGATGGCTGAAAGACGGTAGTAGGGCGCCGTAGAAAAAGGAACATAAATTGGGGACAACAAAGGAAGACTGAAGTTTTCAAAAAGCAAAAACAGTGGACAGTGGATGTTGAAAGGAAAGTTTGATAAAGACCCACCAAGGCTGTTTTAGTGGAAGGAGCAATATATACGTTTGCAGAAGGAAATGAAATACTTTAGGAGTAGGTATTAAGGACAGAGGATGACGGTTTTTGAGAAACATGTGGAGGAGTGTGTGCGAGGAAAATGAAAGGGGTCTACGCCAAACTGGCAGGACAGGCAAAGTGCCAATAGGGGTAATGACAGGCGGCACTCTTATGATGCTATACAAAGGTTATGCGTAGAGCCGGCGATGTATGTGACGGTTTGTGAGTTTCTGGGGGGACAATGCCCGAAAGAATTGCAGCTGAAGAGGAAAAATTGCTGAGCATGCAAAGAAGAGTTCTACTGATGGTAGCAAAAGTGCCCATACAAACACCTGTCTCACATGACGCAATCATAGTTGCCTGGCAGGAGTAAACACCGAATTGACCTGCAAATAGAAGAGAAGGTGAAGAGGTGGGGAGGATAAGGAAGAAGGAAGGGGACGCCGCTGGAGAGCAATGCAGCGAGACGAGATAGAGACTTTGGAAGAATGGCAGACAGGCCGTTGGGCGAAATACCGAAATAGGGATTAGGGAAACCTCTTCGAATACATGCCGGACCATCAGATAGGAGACTGCAGCCAGATAAAGTGGGACATGGACCATTACCCTGACACGTTCGTCCACTGGTCAATGGGAAAATTTCAAGGCGGCGAAACATCAAGAGGTTTAACCTGGTGTGAGGAGGAAGAGAGTGTGAAGTCGCGGAAGAGCTAGAGGACCGCAAACCAGTGTGCTTCAATGGAGTTTGAACTGTTTGAGGAGGGAAGAGAAGAAGACCTCATCAGTGCAGGTGATGACATCGAAGCATCTAGAATAGAAGAAAAGGCAACTTTGACATTCGATGAAGAGAAGCGACAATATAAAATCAGCTCAAGAAACCACGACCAATGAAGGGATTGGGATAAAAAGAGAGGGAAAACAGATTTGAAAGCTTAGAAAGAGATAAATTAATATCCCGATGATTCACATCCGCACAGGGGCCGGTGGAGATGAGGGGAGACTTGTGGCTGTTAGGCTAGACACAAGCACGAGTGTCCGAGAAGGAGGAATATTAGTGGCCGAAAAGCCCCGAAGAGAAGAAAGAAGAGGAGAAGTGCACGAGGCCTGGCAAATAAGTCACAGACTTGTGTCAGGGGTGGAGGTGGGAACGAGGGGCTTCGGTCCCAGCACGTCCTCCTCTCTCTCTCTCACTCTCTCTCTCTCACCTCCCCCTCAACTCCCTCCTCGTCTCTCACTTCTCTCTCTCTCTCTTCTCACACTCTCTTCTCGTCTTCTCACTCTCATCTCCCTCTCATCCATCTCTCCTCCTCTCTCTCCTTCTCTCTCTTCTCTCTCTCTCCCTCTCCTCTCTCTCACACTCGCTCTCACGGTCTCGTCTTCTCTCTCCCTGCTCTCTCTCTCCTCTCTCCTCATCTCTCATCTACACACTCGTCTCTCTCTCTCTCTCTCTCGTCTCTCTCATCTCTCTCTCTCTCTCTCTCTCTCTCTCTCTCTCTCTCTCTCTCTCAGCTTCCTGCAGAGGACCTCGACGTGCTCATCCCACTTAAGATTGACATCCAGTGTAATCCCTAGATGTTTAATGGCTTGAACAGAATCGATGTTAGGGATTCCAGCAACTTCTTCTTTGTTCTTGCCCATTATGAGCTGTCTGGTTTTACCTTCATTGAACACTAGATCATTTCCAGAACAGTATTCGACGGCAAGCTCGAGGGATATGAATGACCTCAATTCTAGCTCTTCGACATTTCTGTTGGCTGCCACCAATACCGTGTCATCGGCATACATGATCGTTTTGGCAAAGTTCTCTATGTGCGCCGGAAGGTCTAAGGTGAAAAGTATGAAGATGACCGGGCCAAGGACGGATCCCTGAGGCACGCCCCTGGTCACTGGGAGTAAAGATGATCTGACAGCCGTAAGTGTTCCATTGATCTTCTGCCTCAGTTCAACGAGTTGGTCCCGACCCCGCAGGTAACTTTCAAACCAGGACAAAGCCACGTTTTTAAATCCAAGGTTTTCCAGTTTGCGCAGAATGAGATCGTGACTGAGACAATCAAAGGCTTTACTTAAGTCAAGGTAGATGCTGACAATATCATCACCATCCTCAAGGTGTTCAAGGATGCTCTCCACCAACTCAACCAGAGCTGTCATCGTTGACCTCTTCTTACGAAAGCCGTGTTGGTTCTCTAAGTCGATGTTGTTTTTCTTCAGGTGATCTTCAATCCTGGCCAGAGCGACCTTCTCGATGATCTTGGAAAAGGTAGACACCAGGGAGATTGGTCTGAAACTCCCAAGCTCGTGCTTGTTTCCTTTCTTGTGCAAAGGAATTACTTTGGCGGTTTTCAGTCTACTGGGAAAGCGACCAATGACAAGGCTAAGGTTTATTATGTGAAACAAAGGCACCATCAGTTCGTGTAGACAGGTTTTGACGATCTTAGAAGAGTACTCGTCAAGTCCTGATGAGGTCTTGCTCTTCATTGCACCGACGATCCTCCGAAGTTCACTCTCGGTCGTTGGTTCCAGCTCTGTCATTGGGAAAGCAATGGTGGGCATGCTAGGTCTGACAGTTCCTGACTTGTCCTGTTGACTGCTCTTCAAGGTTTCTTCAGCAATTGATGTGAAGTAGATATTAAATACGTTGGCGAGCTCAGCTGGATTATCTATCCTTGTGCCATTCTGAAGCATCACGTAATCAGTAACCATGGGATCATGGCTCCTGGACCACCTTTCACTATTTATGACCTTCCAGACTGCCTTAGATTTGCAGCTAGATTGGGAAATATAGTTGGATGTTGTCTCTTGCCTCAATGATCTCAGTTTTAGATCGTAAGTCTTCTTCAAATTATTGGCAGTCCACTTGTCTTCATTGCTTCCTGTTAGGACATAAATATCAAGGGTCCGAAGGAAAGAATCTTTCAGTTTAGCAGCTTCCTCGTCGAAAACATGTTTAATAGGGTTGAGTCGCTTTGCCCTAGACCGTTTTAGAGGGCAGGAAGCATTAAGAGTTAACGTGATGATTGACAAAAAGCTATTAAAAGCCTCATCAACGTCTTCGCTTGTTAGGACGGCCCTCCAATCCTGGTTCGCAAGTAGAGTCTTCAGATTTGTTAAGTTATTGGAGTTGATGGTTCGGCATACTGTTGGAACTTGTTGTTCAGTCCTAACCATTGTTAGCCCTAACTCACATATTTGACCACTGTGGTCTGAAATACCTTCGTTTACGACCCGGACCTTGACGATGTCGCTGAGATCTTGGGTGACACAGCACATGTCTATGGAGGAAGACGAGACACTGGTTATACTGGTTGGTGGGAGGAGTAGTCTGTGAATGTTGAAGGTCGCTAGTACATCTTCAAGTTCCTTCTTTTCTGTCGATGGGTCCAAACAATCTATGTTAAAATCCCCGATGATTACAATGGAAACATTTGGGGAGGTCCAGAGCTTCAAGGTATTTTCCAGCGTTTGAAGAGCAAGGGTTATCGATGCTTTATTCTTTCGTGGTGGCCGATAAACCGCAAGGATATAAACGAATCTGCTCTTACTTAGGCTGATGGTTACAGCAGAGACTTCCACTATCAAGGGAATGCTGTGGTGTTCAATTTCCAGTGAATTTATTTCATTTTCATTATTTACATGTTTGAAAATCGCTACTCCACCTTTGTTAATGTTTTGCCTACAGAAAGCTGATACAAGGTTATACTCCTCCAGTCGAGTGTTCTTCATAGTTTCCTCATCCTGACCATGCTCTGTGACAACTATTATATCAGGTGATAACGATGCAAGTAGGTGGTTGAGTCTTTCTATCTTGTTGCTGATTCTGTCTGTATTTTGGTGAAAGATGATAAGATTTGATGCGTCTTTCTTTCCGAGCTCACGAAGTGCCTGCCTCGTTTGGCTCGCTGTTTCCACTTCTCTTTGATGGTCAGAGCCTCCCCCAAAAAAGAAGTTTTCAACATTGACTCTTCTCTAGGTATTGGTGCCGACACGTTTTCATGGAATTCCTCAATAATGTCGGAGGTAGATCTTTCCGTTACATGACTGTTTAACAATTCTGAACGTTTCTTCCCGTTTTCTTCTACAGCTTTGGATGTTTTCTGCATGCATAAGAACTCTTCTAAGTTGTTGTTGAAGAAATCCTCAAAGGTTTCGCCTTCTTTAAGAAGTTTAGCCGTGCAAGGAGGTATCCTCTTGACACATTTTTTTTGTTTAACAATAAAATAAGGATCATCAGGAATCTGGGGAGCGGGTGACTTGGGCGCAGTCTCAAAAATCAGTTTCCATAAGCGAACTTAGCTTTATTTCCATTAAAGATAACCTTTGGTCCATCATTTGTTGCCCGTTTGACAATTCGGACAAGTCCTTCAAAACGTTGTTCAGCTTCTGTACATGATAATTGCTAACTCCTTGATCGTTCATTAGGGTTTCAGGGGTTTCGTCACACTTCCTTGTATTTTTTTCAAAGTTCTCAATTTTCCGTTTTAAGTGTAGTATTTCCACGTCCCTATCCTGAATGATCTTCATTTGCTCCAGGTCAAATTCATCAAATACACTTTGAAGTTTGGATTTCTCATCTTTTAACTTCAATATTTATTTTTGTCCATCCTCGACCAGGGACGAAAGCTCGTCTATTTTAACGTGCAGGTTCACAATCTTTTCAGAAAGATGTTCTATTTCTGATTCCTTTACTGAAATTTCATTTTTACAGTGTAAAATTTCTGCTTTTAATTGACCATTTTCATCCAGCAGCGCATTTCCTATTTCCCCAGCTAGTTTGAGGGCAAGGTCATTTTCCACTTCATTTTCAGTCATTAATTTGGACTGGTTCAGCTCGCTAGTTAGTTCATTAAGCGTTTTCCCTGGGGTGATTTTGTGAAGAGGTGATTTGCATGCTAAGTCGTCGTTTTTATAATTGCAAAAGCTCTTTGGTCCATTGCAAAAGGGACAAAACCAAGTTTTATAGCCTTTTGCCTGTTTATTTATTTTGGAGTAGTGGTCTGCCGTCATCCCCATGCACAATCTATGGTACCAAACACTACAGGGGCCGTCGCATAGAACTCCCTCGTCACTCTCCAAAACCATACTATCACATAGTGGGCATATGGTTATTTCTTTTTTTCTTTGCTTTAGATCTTAAATCCATGCTGAATAGCTTGTAAGTTGTAATTTCTAAGTCCCGCTTTAATTAATCCTCTTTAAGTTTTATATAGTAATATCAAATGGTCGTGTAGACGATATCATAAAGGCTGTGGCTTTTTTCGGGCAGAGCTTCACTCTTTGTCTGTCTTGACTTGTTATTGACGTAAGGAAGGAACGGAACGACAGAGTTGGGATGGAGCGTAGAAACAGGATATGGACTTTCTGCTTTGTTCGAGGTTATGTTTATGTTGAGTAGGTGATGACAACTGAAATCTGCAGGCTAGGGTTGAATGTTAAGTGACGATTTTGAAGTGGGCCGTCATAGGATTTTCCACATTGATTGACACATATTTACTTACAGATCACGGTCGGCCCAAAACAATTATTCTCGACCGAAAAAACTACGATCTTGCAAGTAAACTGTTGAAACATCCAGCCTGACAGACCAGCGCACAACCGTCCGTTAGGCGTGCAACAACGCTTTGGTAAGATTTGTTTATTTTAACCTAGTTTGTAATTATGTATTAGGTTAGTTCTTTACCTGAAGAAGAGATCAGATTGCAGATCTCGAAACGTAGTGTTACTGATTTCTTGTTTCACTGAACAAGTTTGACAACTGAATAAGTTTCAGTAACTGAAGATGTAAGTTTGATATTGTACTCGTCTAAGGGCTTATTATACAATATATTTGCATATGAATTAAGAAATTGTAACGATTACCTTGCATTGATGTAATAATATAGAAAAACTTATTTTGCCATAGAATAAAATCCAATCATTATGGCATATGGCAAGCAAGATTAATTAGGAAGTGGTTACAAACAAAAACAATTTGTTACTAAATATAATGACAAAATGGTTTTACGTCCCATTTGTTTCTTAAAAAAACCTGTAACCTAACAGCTAAGACACGCCCACAGACTCCACATACTAACCACATTTATGTTAAAAGTTTAACATAATTCGTGTAGCAACGGATTGTACAATTGTATAACGATTACAGTGGCACATCCTGTAAGTTTGGACAATCAAGGAAAGCGTCTCAATCTTGTTTGTCTGTTGCAATCTATATTTGTTAATTCGAAAGCGAGTAAAGCTACATTAAAATTAAAGAAATTATTAGTTTTGTTTATCTGAGATTTGGTAATTATTTGGTCAAGAATTCATTTTTTTAGAGATTAAAATGCTTGGAATTAATCTTACCCAACGGTGAATTTTTTCTTTTCAGGATTTAATTTTAAAGTACATTGTGTTCTTCACAGATTTAGATAAGTTTTTATTAAAATGGCATCAAAATATAACTTAGGAACGATTTTGGATAGCGTCTATGTTTGTTATTACGTAGCAAAATGTTATCGGTGCTCCTGATATATTTATTTCCGATTACACCATTACCAAGAATAGATACGGTTGGAAGCGTTGATTCAATGTGAATGTTGAGTTTAGCTCCTGTAGTCATCTCAATTGTACACCTCATGAGACAATGAGAATACCTCTTCACCTATATTGCATTATATTTTGTAGTCTTTGCACCATATATATATGTATATATATATATATATATATATATATATATATATATATATGATGTCGAACAATGTAGAGTTCATTATGAGCTTCTTTGTTGCCAACTTTTTTGTATCTCTTTAGACGAACATGACGCCAGATTCCTAAAGTCAAATCCGTGACAGCATCCGATTCCACGCTGTACTACTAAAAAGAAGGCGACCTGGAGATGAACACAATATTCTCATTATTAAGCTAATATCAAGGGATATTTCAAAAAATCTTTGTAGATGAATAACAATTTGAGGTTAGCAAGACTATAAAAAATTAACCTTAAAATACTTCGTGAATATTTTATCCTTTTATACGAGAAGGGGGGTAAATTTAAATGAACTTGCACCAGGTGTGTAGTAGCTTAGTTTTATTTATAAATAATATGTATGATATAAATGGATCGAAATATTACAGAATCATGCTTTTCCCTGTAATTAAGATATGATGGCGTTGTTTTCGAGATACAAAATGTTCCTTCTGGGAAGAGCCTTTGTATCCACAGTAGACGCCATATCTTTTCTCACTTACTGAAACAGAAATAAAGATAGATTATTAGTCAGTGCCTTGAGCGATTGAGAAATTTCCAGAATGTACAACCAAATAAAATCCAACCACATGTCAGAAAGTATAAACTGTGAAGTAGATTGAATAACAAAACGTAATTTCAAAATACTCAGTTAATTCTAATACGAGTCATAATCTTACACTAATTATTACATGTAAGGATAACGCCACGCCACGTCACGCGAAACTTGTTGCATAGGTAAATTATCAGCTCATTTCATTCTTGAAAGATTTTGCAGACAGACAAACAATTATACATAAAAGAAATACTTAAATCCCCCATGAAACTAAAGATAAGTTGTGTCAGCCCAGCCTACTAAGTGATAGATAGGCTGACGCTCTACCAAATCCTATGGATAGATATGCTCCATCATAGAACTCATGTTGTCTTTGTAGAAATGAAGCTTAAGTTCAATTTAAAGTCACTTTGAAACTCTCTAGATACCTTGTGGATAGTTAGGTAAAGTGATAACATTTCATATGATTATACTAACTTTTTGACAAATTTATTTATTCTGTTATTCGATCTTTAAGAACAATGTAACTCTGTTTGCTAACGCTCAGCGAGATATCATGGAATGACATACAACATCGACTTTGTGTTGACCATCAAGAAATGAATATTTGTCTTAATTTTCAAATCCAAAATATCATTAGGACAGAAAGACTCGAGTGATATGATTCGTTAACACACAACCTCTAGTGGATTAAACCTTTATTAGTTATGTATTCTTTTCCAATTTCAAATAAAAACGCAAAATATGACTGTGTAAAATAGGTAATATATAGGTTTAGAAGTATACTCTATTTTTATATCAGTCTCTAAGCTCGTAAATCGTCCTATTCCGGCATAAATGTATAGTAGAGACATACCATAGAGATGCAACTGTTGTTGATATTGTATATTTATTGTTGGGCCTTGTTAGTTGTATAATATTGATAACGTCAGTCACATATAATGGTAAGAGACGTGACAATCTCCATGTCATTGACACAGGAGAGTGACATCCACGATCCTAAAGTAGTCTTATAATGTTGATTGGAGAAGATTATCGGTCGTTTACTCTAACTTTCGTCTTGAGAGCAATTGACTTTTTGAGCACGATCATACATGAATATTTTATTATAAAAAGTTTTGATTGTATTAGTTACACAGAAATTACATCAGTCATACGAACGAGGTATGCTGAGGTCCGGGCGGATTATGTCAGTCAGTTCTGAGGTCCGACGCTAGGCTACGCCACTTAACTTTGACTGTTATCGTTTAAATATTCACTACCTGAGCTTCGCACTCCACAGAGGACAGTCAGAGTGTTCAATTTTCTCAGCATCTCAATTTATAGCATTGGATGAGTTGTCTCTTGTGTAACTATACTAAGACAAAAGTATGCCTTTGGAGTATTTGGAGACAAATCAGAATCACTGTATCAATTCCGGGTCGAAACTATTAGTTGTGGTCTTTTCGCTGACAGCGTTTAAGAAAGTGGATCACTAGTTCCCTTTTAAGGATACTACTGTTGAGGATCGTTTCCAAGAACTGTACCAAGTATTGAAATTCTTGAGGTTTCAAGCTGAATTAAATTACACAGACCAAAACATTATTTTAGTTCTCACAACCATATTACTAAACACAAACACAAATATACACAATTACGTAAATTAGTAATTTTTGTAAACCTAAGCGTTATGGATAGAACATTTTTCAAACATTAGCTTTATAATTACATAACTATAAAAAGCAGCTAAATTTAAGTATAAACTGAAATAATTTTTAATGAAAAATGGTTTTACAACTTACACAATTTTTTAATTATTTCAACCATGTACCGGGACAAGCGCACTGCTTTGTAGCCCATTATATTGGACGAATCACTAAGTATTAAGAATAAAGTATTTGTGTATTTTTTAATAATGTAACACATTTTTGTAACGCCGCGCCGAGTGTTATTTTTTTCTTTCAATAAATATATCAGGGTTATCTTAGTACAAGATAGGAGTATGGCATTAATGTAGTGAATGAGCGTGATTATATCTGTAGAAATAATTATCTTTAATTAGTTAAAAAGTTTCCGTTTTATATTATTTCACCCTACTCAGAGAGTCATCTGAATCAAATAATACTCCTGTGTTAAGAATCGGTACATACAGTAAGAATTTCTGTTCATTTTTCATTGGATTTCAGTCCAATACATCCTTTCTACAGAATTTGACTTATTAGAATATACCATGCTAAATATGTAGCAAGCTTTCAAGCAATTGAACGATTAAGGCAACACATGAACAATCCTAAAACTGTCCAAGAGACATTCGATCTTGCTCTTCTAACTAAACGTATTCTCTAGGTGTTCATTATTGAGGTACTGCCAGCAAGGATTCAAATAATATTGTTTTAAATGTCCAGGGATTTTGATTATACAGGGTGTTTTGAAAATAGTTTACATAGCCATACGACACTGTGCAAAGTTTATAGATGTTATCTCCTATGGTTTTTAAAATATTAAGCCGTACCCATACTTTTCAAACACCCTGTATGTTCCAGCTGAGATTGTTTTAGGACAACTCTGGTCAGAAGAGGACCCATTCCTCGACACGCCCGATGTCTTTAAAAGGTTATAACAGGTCTTCCTTTTGGAAAGACCAAAAATTAAAAAAAAAACGTTTCTTCGCTCTAAAAAAGACTATTCAATAAATTACTAGATTGCTGCCAAATCATGACCGGTTGGTTTGTACAACACACAGAAATCGCTGAAATAAAAACTAACAAAAAAGTTAGTATTTATTTTTACAACAATGCACTAATCAAATTATAGAATTACTTAACAAATAATTAATAGAAATCCATACAAAAATATGTTGTATTTAAAAGGTACTAAATCACGTAACATGAATCGGACTTACAAAATTAACCATGATTGAATTATTAATTTAATTTTAATTAGTTGCATATAGTTTATAAAGAAAGTCAGTTAGGGGTTGAGTACCTCATAAATTTGGGAAAAAACTTTTAATTAATAAATGTACGGTTCTTTTCGGTAAAAATTATCAACATTACGTGCAATTCGGGAAAAATGTTCTGAAAACCCCACTACAATAGTGAAGAAAGGCATTAGAAATACTTCATTTGGAATGAGATAGTTTTAAAACATAATGTACCTTTCTCAGGAACATTTTACGGCATAGCTTTCAAATATTTACTAAAAATATGTTTCCAACATAGAGATAGCCCATTGAGTTTTTTTGCCTAGGTTTTGGTATTTTATAAAATTGAAAAAAGGAACAATTTCTTTTTGTTGTGCAATATATTGAGTGGCTAAATGAGGCTTTCTGCTGATATTAAAGCATTAATACAGCATGTGTTAGTGTATAGGAAAAGGTACACCAAAGTAGCCTAATTTCTTCATGAGCGAGATCAAGAGGTACATAACCTTATATTACATAATATTATATTATCGTCTTCAGACAAGACGAGGGGCTTCTCTGTATTTAATAGACTTAAGTTTTCAATAACGAACCTTGAAAGCTCTCCTACACTTTCCTGAACGATCTAATCTCTGGCCTGGACCACAGCTTCTGGGGGGTGCGTCTATGAGCACCCTGCCATTGTCAACGGGTACCGGTACTGGAGTCTTCTGAGTCGAGGACGTATTCTCGTCGAGGAGCAACCTATCAGTACCATCTACTCCAGTTCCCATCAGTTGAGGGTCGTCGGGCATAAGAAATCCGTCATCAGCGGTCGTGGACGGGGAACTCGAGGGTAATCTCTGAGGTTGACTCTTCCAGGACGCGTCTAACACACATCATCAATCACCTCGTCGTAGAAGGGAAGTTCTGTCGTTGTCGTCGTCGTCGTTGTCGTTGTCGTGGTGCCGTGTAGAAACTCCTTTACTCTTTGAAAAATCCGAAATCCCTCATTGTGATGTAAAGTTAACAGCAGAACCACCAAAATGTACCTCACGCTGCCTCCCATTGTTCACTAGTTGGCCCAACTGTAACACTGCACTGACATCAAACTTGATTGTGAACGCGGGTCATCACGGGGTAAAGTGCCAAACTGATAACGTCGTCTGCTTAATGAGAACAAGGTTAAAGATGTTTTCTTCACTCAATCTTTACTTCGTAGAATTGTTTCTGCACATCACTGCAAAAACGTCATATAAAAAACCTTTAGTTGGAATTTGAAATATTGTGTAAACACCTATAGATCATAAATAAATAAATTTGACCTATCGAGCATTGATCATTGGGCCTAGTGACATGTCTTCCATGTTGTTTTATCTGAATGTTAATGCTTGTGTTGATGCTGCTTTGTTATGCTGATTGCTTCAATTAAACATGTACATATACATTTTTGCTCATGAATAATAAAATCTTAACCTAAACAACTATATGATACAAATTGCAAATTTACTGCAGGCAGAATGACGGGTGAACATCAACACATTTACATTGCCAAATCAGATACTGACAGTAAAATGAAGGTCTGACAGAATTAATCCTGACAAAGAAGCGTGAGAATAACTTACAAACGTTTGAGATTCAGTTTAAAGTTACAAAATAATGCACGAGAAGAAGTACTCGTATATAAGGTGTATTATCACAAAAAAGTGGTTAAGATATTTAAGCTAATTGTTGGTCATTTCAGACCCAAGGCAATAGCTCTTATTAGCTTATTAATGAAATGTTTCCTGTACCCACTTTTTGGCAGACTCGAAAGAGAGACTATAAGAAATTATTTAGACGCACTTAGATGTTTTGCAGGACACTGCAAGTTTGTAGCTAAGTAGATAGAATTGTCTTCCAGATCAATTGCTGGGATGAAACGACACACTCTAACGGAAAGCCAAACAATGATTGTGAGACTACATGACTCTGTTAGACACTCTCTCACTTGATACTTTTGCACAAACAGCATGCTATTAATTCTCAAACTATAACATTGAGCCTTTAATGAGATTTCAATTATAATACAGTATAAAGAAACTAGAAAAAAAGTCAAATTAGCTGTTTTTATTCCTTTGCCTTATGGTACTACACCATCGATGTGTTATACAAAATCCAATGAACTTACGGTATTAGGCATAACCCATATAAATAAGTAATTCTCAATATCACCAGTTTTACCAGACGAAAGTAGAATAATATCCCTTCACTCATCATCAATCCCAATTACAAACGATAGCATGGTCTTAACCGTCAACATTTCTCACGAATCGCCCAATCTCAAGAGAAGGGAAAACCAAACCGAATTGATATGAGTAAGCTTTGATAATACAGTGAGCTGTAGCTGTGTAAAATTGTAATTAGAATGTTCAATCATTGTAACACTCTAGTACATCATCGAGTCCCTCTTTCTCGGCTCTGATCATGTTTTTCAGTATTTCTTTGTAAATATTTCAAGTATTTAAGCTAACTTAGTACAAAATCCGTACATTTAATCTCAAACAATAATATTTAAGGTCTAGGATTAACAAGTCAAATTTAAAGATCTTATTATACCAGATGAAGTTAAGGATAATACTCCCTCTCAATACTTGAGAATTAAATCGTATTTGTAGTATTAGATTTCTAACTGAATTGGAAATAACATCTAATTCAAGTTCAAAATAAACACTCATGATGTTCCTAAAATACTCATTCAATCGTTTTCTTATCTATTCGTAGACACATAGAATTAGGCATTTCGTAATACAATGGATTATAAAAGGTTCAAGCCATTTTTATTGCCTAGGATTTAGCGAGCCTAAACTTGCGAGACTGTCTACTTCTCAGCACTATGTCTTGAAAACTACCTGAACTACAGAGTTGAAATTTTAATTTCTTCGATTCTATATTGACGGGTTCGATGATGGTGCATGCCACTCCACGCAATTTGGATAACCGTTAAAAAAGTTTAAAATAGGCCTCATGAGTAACCATGGCAATCAGAAAATAAAAGAATGAATAATATTGTAAGAAAACCGACTACAAACACATATGACATTATTATAACATGTGACATAAAACACATGTATAACCTATAACACATCTATAATCTTGAAATATTGCATGCAACATCTGCGAAGCCTGTTCGCAAAAATATGTTACAGCAAACTCTTACTTTGTCACACATGCAATCAAAATAATTTCAAATTAAAAACTATAGGTTTGTTGAAATAACTATTTTTTATTCAAATTAATTTGCCAAGTCAATAATATTAATCCGTATCCACCACTCGCCGTTATGAGAAAATATATTCAAAACAAATTTCAAAGAAGATATTATTATATTGCAATATATAACCATATTGTTAAAAAGAATCAAACTGTAAAAGTTCAACATCACGGGGCAACGTTTAAACATTTATTTATCATAAAGGATTCCTGAGTATAAAACTGTATTATTCTCTTCTAAATAATTAGAAGACAATTATTTAATATTAGTAACACTTTAAAGTATAGATCGAAAAATTTAAAAAATCACGTAAATATACTATTAACTCGAATGCAATACCGTATAACTAAAGAGAAAAAAGAGATTACAATTTAAATCATCGATATTGGTGCAACGTAAAAGATGTTTTATAGTAAGAACATGCCAGTATTTTAAATTAGCATTTTACTTTTTTAAGTTTTTCTGTATTTATTAGATTACAGATATCAAAGTAGGTATTTATTTACTATTATTATTATTTTGTAGGTGACTTTCCTTCCCAAGTTTTTAAATTCATGGTAGAAAATTATTACTAATTACTTACGAGGAAGATTATTGAAAGATAAGAACTTAGAAATAAAAATTCCTATAACAAGAATTAAATAATGATTGAAAAAGTAAAAGTTTTTCCACACTCTAACTGCACCTCCATATAATTATCATCATAAACTAATGCGGCGATAATCATGGAACTAAAGCGTGTGTATTAAATGACAACATTCTTATTGCAAGCTTTAGTTAGACTGCCAGATCTAGAATCTGATTAAATGCTAATAATTAATAAGTTAATTAATAAATGCTAAATAATTATTAATTAATTAATAATAAATCAACATTTCAGGTGTTTTCTAAGTGGCATAATCAAAGGCAGTGGACAATATAAATGGAATGTTATGTATAAAAAGAATTTGTTAATGAATTTAAAAACATTTTAGAGTACATACTACTATTATAATTTTTTATATGATTCAAATTATTTCATAATATCTTCAGGAGTCTGAAATATAATTTTATAACTTAATAAATAATTCAACCCTTATAACGTTTCGGTTATATATGATTCCTTTCCGAGAAAAATCATAGCGCATAAGAATAAGACAAATTGAATACCTTTAAAAGACCATCGAACGTCCTATTAGTTAGTATATTGTTAATGCCCTAACTGCAGCATACTAAGTGTATCATTGGAAATGCTAAATGGTAAAGTCCTGTCGGTAAATTGTACAAGATTTGATTACTTACGTGATGTAATGATTGATTAAAACTCGCTATCCTCCTACAACGTCCATTCCTATTCCTGCTCTCGCCTGGGTTAGGACAAGGGATAATGGGTCCACCGGCGATGGCCCAAGAGGCAGACCCACTGAGCGTAGTGTAGGAGAACGCGGCACGAAAATACATGATTAACAGTACAAGGAGAAGCAGCCACTTCATGTTCGATTCTAGTTGGGACGAAATTGAAGATGAAATATATGCGCGTGAGTCCAAAAACCAACGAAGCTTATATTATCAGAGGTCAACACTTCTGACGGCTCCTATAGGGATTATCGCAACTCATTCGAAAGATAATGTGCACATATTGAAATAGTTAAGAATCGAGTGTGGAAAATACTTATTTACTTTATTAAAACAAATACTTGCATAAGAATTATATTGTAATAAATGAAACATTTACGAGCTATAGAATATTTATTAAGCAAACAAAGATACATTGATTGTATTGCTGAATTATTTTTATTTTATTTTTTTAATCACATTTTCTCTTCCTCTTTTAGTCGTTTCCTATATTAGCTTATTGATTACCAACAAGAGC
The DNA here is from genome assembly GCF_021130785.1 of Homalodisca vitripennis. Lineage (NCBI taxonomy): Eukaryota > Metazoa > Arthropoda > Insecta > Hemiptera > Cicadellidae > Homalodisca > Homalodisca vitripennis. Next base: position 41,445,450 of record NC_060211.1, on the reverse strand, counting down.
ATAGAATCTAGAAATTGGTCTACACTAAAGAATCACAAGACAATTTAATTCTTCTTCGTTTTTTTTTTTTTATTTTCTCACTTCATTTTGATGTAAATGACTGAAATGTTTTCTTTGTAGCTGTATAATTCAATATGCGTTACATAATGCACTACAAATAAATGAATTACAGGTTTTAGGTCACATGCCACGATGATGAAATTACATGTGCGTATTATTTATGCTACGTAAGATTAAATTACATAGGCGTTGCAATTTATAAAAAACAGGGCTTTTTAAAACTCTGGAACTTTAGATGTTTCCTGCTACCATATGTTTATTGTTGGCTTCTGAAAGGTCATGGTTACTGAACATCCTGAGTTTTAGAACAAACTTGAAACTTCCGGACTCCAAAATCGACCGGAACCTATGAGTTCCCAAATGCTTCTACAACTAACTACTCTTGGTACATCTGCCGTCTGAGTTCGCCTTTTTGCTTGTGTTCCCAAATGCTTCTACAACTCTTCTTGAAGTAGCCTTCGTAGGTTTCCGAAAGATTTAGGTACTGGGAACTCCAAACCTCAGGTAGCTAACAATCTCTGGTGGCCTCGATTATGAACGTTTTTGGAATACGCACGTTTCTGGCACCTTTTAGTATATGGACGCCTTAGCTAATAAAAGTATCCGGCGAATGAAATATCTTGTTTCATGAATTTTCAGAAATTGATAGCTTACTGTCTAGGGGAACTTCCAATCACTGTGAGTTCAAAGATGATGGGAGCTTCTGGTAATGGAGTTATGAACACACCTGACCTTAAGTGTGCTAACCTTTGTGAGACCTTGAAAACTCTTGACCTCTGGAAAGTCCCGACTTCCAGGAACTCCCTCCGCCTTTCAGCGCTTCCGGTATTAGTTAGATTCTTGCCAACGGGAGTCTTTTGGTATTTGCACTTAAGTTGAAAATACTAGTTCAGGTAATAAAGTGAAGATTTTCCCTACAATTTATAATATAAATTGTGTAACATGCAACAAAAATAAAAGACAATTTACAACCAATAAATAATAATACTTCATAATATCTATGATAGGAGTACAATCTCCAGGAATGACAAAAAAGATGTGGTAGTAGACGGAGGTCGTGATTTTGTCGCTGTATTTACGAATCGCAGGAATGCTTAAATATCTTTACCCCAATGTTACACACTACGCATTTACTAGCAATGTGGGGATGAATAAGATTTGCGATTTGAATAAATGTAGGGATCCAGCATGTTACACTCTAGATGGGTGGTAGGAGGCTTCTCCTCGTGAGGTTAATGGTAAAAAACCACGCTCTTACTTTAGGTCACATAGCTATGGCCCCGGTGCGTAATTACCCTTTCTCTCTATAGTAGTGTATGTTAAAAGTTACATTAAAGTATCCTAATTTATTATGGGTGAAATATTACAATACGCAACCTCCTTAATATAATTTTACGAAAAGAAAATATGCATTTATAATAGTAGTTTGATTAAGATAAGAAGGAGCCTCTTTGTATTCAATAGACCACGAGTAAACATCACAAACATTTAATTTGAAGTAACGTACCTTGTAAATTAATCTACACTTTCCTGAGTGAGTTAATCTCTCGCGTGGACCACAACGACTAACGTGAGGCTCTATGATGCACTTGCGATGTCCCACACCAACAGAAGCGTCGGGTAGAACAAGTTCGTCAACAGTGGTCTTGAACGAGGAACTCGAAGAGAATCCCTGAGGTCGGACTATTCTCCGGCGCGTGAGACACTTCCTCAATCACCTCGCCGTTGATGGGAAGTTCTGTCGCCGTTGTCGTGCCATTTATTAACTCCTTAACTCCTTCATTAATCCGAAACCCCTCATTTTGATTAACACTAAAATCGCCAAAATGGACATCACATTTCCTTTCATTGTTGACTAGCTGATCCAACAGTAACACTGTGCTGACACCAAACATTTCTGTAAGATATCTACGGGTTATCACGGGGTCAAACTGATAACGTATTTCACTAGAGAACATGTAAAAACAAGAATGAAAGTAAAATGAGCCTTTTGATACTTCTCCAAAAATGTGTTATACAAATCCAATACAACCTTTCAGTAATAACCAACAATTTACATGGATAAATCCTTCCCTATATCAATGCTAGAAATAAATTTGAAACAATGTTCTTCACTTATCCTTAATCCCAATTACGGACGGAAGCATGGCCTTAACTGTTAGCATCTTCTCACAAGTTTGTCTAATCTCAAAGGAAGGGGAATCCACACTGAATAGATATGAGTAATCTTGATTACAGTGAACTGTGGCTATGCAATATTAATTAGAATGTTCTAATACTCCAGTATTCGAGTACATCGTCGAGTCCCTTTTTTCTTAGTTCTGATCATATTTTTCAGTATTTTATCAATATTTCAAGTATTCTACTAACTTAAGACCAAATCCTCACATTTAATCTCAAACAATAATATTTCAGGTCTGGCATTAAATAGTCAAATTTTAAGAAGAACGTATTTTACAAGATGAAGTAAGGAATGAGACTCCCTCTCAGCACTTGAGAATTAACTCGTATTTGTAGTATTAGATTACAAACTGAATTGGAAATTATACCAAAATTCGAGTTTAAAATAAACACTCATGATGTTCCTAGAAGGACTCATTCAATCGTTTTCTTATCTATTCGTAGACATATAGATTTAGGCATTTCGTAAGGTTCAAGTCATTTTTATTGGCTAGGATTTAGCGAGCCTAAGCTTGCGAGACTGAAAACAATCAATGACTGTCTGCCTCGCAGCACTATATCTTGAAAACTAACTGAACTATAGAGTTGAAATTTTAATTTCTTCGATTCTTTGTAGACAGGTTCGATGATGGTGCATGCCACTTCCATGGGGTTTTGGATAACCGTTAAAAACATTTAAGCATTTGCCTCATGAGTAACCATTGGCAACAAGAAAATAACAGAATAAATAATATTGTAAGAAAACTGAGTACAATCACATATGACATTATTATAACATGTGACTTTTTTCAGGCCGATCCCCCTTTAAGCCTTATTCTGTCCGCCCTCATGGGCCACTGGCCTGTGCGAGGATCTTATCAAACAGAATAAGGGGGAGAGTCGATTCAGTACAAGGTCAATGGTACTGATAAAAAGTGCAGTGGTCACAGACAGGATTTGAACATGCGTTATCTCTAATTCAGACCCAAAGTCCAACGACTTAGAACGTAATAATACATAAAACACATGTATAATCTATAACACATTACAAAAAATTTATTAAAAGGTCCACATGTGTATATCTAATTGTGTATTAATTATTTATTTATTTAGAGGTTAATGTACACTGAAGATGGTTAAAAACCGAAACACGTGTATATCAATAAAAATATATTTGTAAAAGGGTTTTAGTTACTTTCATTACATTAATCTATAACACATCTATAATCTTGAAATATTGCATGCAACATCTGCGAAGCCTATTCGTGTCTATAGGTGTAATTAAAACTATAGGTGTCCTGAAATAACTATTTTTTAATCAAATTAATTTACTGTCAATAATATTAACCCGTATGCACCACACGCAGTTATGAGAAAATATATCAAAACAATTTCCAATGAACAGGAAGATATTATTATATTGCAATCTATAACCGTATTGTAAAAAAGAAGCAAACCGTAAAAGTACAACGTTCAAATATTTATCATAAAGGATTCCAGAGTATAAAATTGTATTATTCTCTTCTCAATAATTACAAGATAATTATTTTATATTAATAACACATTACAGTACAGATCAAAAATATTATAAACTAGCAGAAATGTATATTATTAACTCGTTTGGAATACGACGTAGTTTAAAGAAAAAAAAGAAATTAAAATTTAAATCACTGATATTGGTGCAATGTAAAAACATTTTTCATAGTAAGAACATGCCAGTATTTTAAATTATATTACAGATTCTTTCCAACGTGAGCACTAGATTCTTCACAAGCTGGAGTTCCCGATGTCTTATGGTATATGCACTTAACTTGAGAATATTGGACGAGGTAATAAAGTGAGTATTTTTTTCCAGAATTTATAACAACCCATAAATAATAAAACTTCATAATACCTATGATAAAATTACAATCTCCAGGCATGACAAAAAAGATGCGGTACCAGATGGAGGTCGTGATTTTTGTCGCTGTATTAACGAATCGCAGGAATGCTTGAAAATCTTTACCCCAATTTCACACTAGTGACTATACATTTACTAGCCATATGGAGATAAATAAGATGTTTGTACTTAAAGGTGGGGATCCAGACTATTACACTTCAGATGGGTGGTAGGAGGCTTCTCCTCATGAAGTCAATAGTACAAAATCACGCTCTTACCTTAGGTCACATATTTGTGGACCCAGAGCATAATTAAATTTTCTCTCTATAGTAGTGTATGATGAAAGTTAAATTAAAGTAGCCTAATTTATCATGGGCGAAATATGACAGTACGCAACCTCCTTAACGGTTATAATTTTACGAAAACACTATGTATCTATAATACTAGTTTGATTAAGATAAGAAGGAGCCTCTTTGTAGTATTTCATAGACCACTAGTAAACATCACAAACATTTAATTTGAAGTAACGTACCTTGGGAATTAATATACACCTTCCTGAGTGAGTTAATCTCTCGCCTGGACCACATTGACTAACGCGAGGCTCTATGATGCTCTTCTCAGTGGTCTTGAACGAGGAACTTGAAGAGAATCCCTGAGGTCGACTATTCTTGGGGGGGGGGGGGTGGGGGGGGGGGGGGGTGGGGGGGGGGGGGGGTGGGGGGGGGGGGGGGTGGGGGGGGGGGGGGGTGGGGGGGGGGGGGGGTGGGGGAATTGGCACTACTGAACACGATCTTAACTCAAAAAATCTTTCAGTGTATTAGCACACAATCTGCCGGGGGGAATTAGAACTATCGCTAACTAGTAACATCGCAAATCCGAGATCGCGCTGAGGTCGATTTTCAAGGTCAACCACGCAAAATACGTACTCTCTGTGGCGCTACAACTGCATTAGTAAGCCTAATGTATGAATGAGGCTTGACCAAGAATTTATAATTTTAAGACTTTCAGTGTTACTAGATAAGAGCAATCTTAAACCTTAAACACGCTTATGCTCTAACTGTTTGAAACAGAATAATTAAGGGCGATGTCCCAATTAATATTCATCCCAACGCAATTTAATATTTCTTGCAAGATCTTGTGTAATTACGAAGAATTTTGAGTTTTGGATGTTACACAACTAAAAAGCTTTTGGAATATGTTTGACACACATTCCATAATACCACGATTATGGAAAACTATAGGCGTACAAGTCTTTGAGGTGAAACATTGTAACAGGTTAAACACCTTTTAACATTGTGAAAGGTTTAAAAACCAGATAGCTGCCAGTATATTCGGCTCTTTATATCTTAAAAAACACATAAATGAGATGTGACAAATTGAGATTTCTCCTAATCACCCCAATACTTTTATATTTTTTATACTATGAAATGTACCACATTTTTGCAATTAAGGCTTTTCATATAATATTTCGTAATCGGTCAGTGAATTAGCTATATCGTTTGGTAAAATAAATTTTGATTATTAGAATTAGTAAATTATTAAAAAAAAGCAAATATAAGAGACCGCTGAAAAATTATTTTTTATTAAAAATCATTAGTCAGCATATTGAGATGGGGCAATAACTTTTTTTACTGTAAAACTATTTATTTTTTATTTTTAATTAAGTTCATAACCTTTTAATGTAATTTTCCTGAAGTCAGTAAAAATGAGACAAAAAAGTTTGGTAATTCCACTAGAAATTAAATGCAACTCAAGTAGGAAATTTAGACAAGTTTGTGATCAGGCCCAAATGAATAGATGCAAAAAATAAGCAAGATAAAAATGTTTAAATTTGGTTATAGGTTCACGGAATGACAGGGTTTTATTCATATATGACAAGGAAAATTATATTTATTTAGTAAAAATATTTATTTTATAAAAATACGTCAGATCCTATAGTCGTCGTTAAGGTTAACACCCTTACCTTCAACCGTTTTTGTTTGGCCTGATTGTAGGATACACATTAAAACTGCCTCAAATGCCTACAACTCCTCGTAAAGTGATCAAAAAAGTTCCTCAAGAACTATGTCTAAAATACAAAAAAAATTAAAACTGTATTTCCATAAAGAAAATTGCACTACCTTAATAGACTTAAATATCAGATACAAGTTCCCTGCTTAGATCAAGGATACTTTTTTCTATGTTATTTATTTTTAAAACCATTAATAATATGTAAGGGTTTAGTTAAAATTACTTTAAGTTTATTATATTTGTATGATTGAATATTTTATGCAAACGAAACTGAATTACAAAATGAATATAATTAAATTCGACATTCTGAATTCAACAATATAGTTGACAGTACATGGATAAAATTTTAAATTGACCTCCTGTCTATAAGGCATAATTGTAAATATAATTTTTTATTTGATAAAAAGTGTTACAGATATTAGAGAGTATCCATAAAATAAAGTTAAAGTTAAATGTGTGTTTTTTCCTATATTAAAATTGTATATTTCTTTATAAATGTTATAAATCAACTAAAATGTTATTTGTTTACAGGTAGATAGGTCTCTGGGTCTGTCCTCTCAAGAACACGAAAAACTGAATACTCATTTTAAGTATTATGAATCATTACATTTTTAAAGTTAACTTTATATACTTCTCAAGACAAACAATATTAGATTAATTTAAAACTGTGTTTTAAAATATGATAATTTATTATACAATATATCACTATTAATGTAAATAAGATAATCTACAAAGATTGTTAAATTTATTGGATATATAATTTTAAGTCTATTTATTGTAGAAACACGATTATGTACAGAAATATATTTATTTTTTATGTTTACAAAAATGTGTACATTATTATTTATTATTATTTCCTCCTCCTAAAAAAGCAACATTGCAAGACTATGTGATTTCACTGAACGCCTGCAATATTTAGATGGACTAAACACACTTAGCTATATTGCAATTTGCAGCTACAATTTGTAGGGGAAGCTATTACTAAGTGGAATGCTTATTAGTTTACACAATCGAGGCGTTAATTTAGCCCCTTGGCGATGGCTTTAAATTTCAACTAACTGTATGCAACTTGCTGATGTGTAAACTATTGCTTGAGCGTTACCGAAGCCTATCAATCAAGGTTCTGGACAAATTTGATTTCTGACTGTCTGTCTCACTGAACAACATCTCGAAAACAATCTGACCTACAGACTTGTACAATTTGGGTGCCGCTTAATTTCCATATAGACACCATCGAGTTCCTTGATGATGCATGCCATACCCTAAGATTTGGCTGAGCGTTAGCGAATATTTTATATTGGTCTTATGAGAAACCATGATGGCAACGAGAAATTTCCAGATTAAATTAATTCTTAAACGTTTTTTTTTTTAACAGCCATGTGCAATTTTAACAAGTGGTAAGTCGCATATGTATAATAAAATTAGCTATAGACTTTGCATGGAACACAGTAATGCTATTTATGAACACGTGGTATGACGTATTCCTAACTTGTTTTGTGTACAGTATCTTCCATAAACTCTTTGAACACATCAAACATATATTAATATTATTATTATGATTATGCACGTTAGATATTGTCTACAGCTACAATATATTTAGCTTAGGACTTTGATAGAGTGCAATAAGGATGAAAAATAATAGAAAAAGTATACTCTTCGGAAATATATTTTATTATTGGAAATTTTAAACAGCACAGCTGTTTATACCTTGTAAGGAATATTTTCTTTACTAATCTCAAAGAAAATATATTGATAATATAATATATATTGATAAACATTGAATCGCAAAGAGTACTTGTTCCGCCGGGACTCGAACCCGGATCTCTCACTTGCCGGGTGAATGTGCTACCATTACACAACAGAGCCCTCACTTTTTTACGATTCAATTATTTTGTATAAGTCCGTATAAATTATTTTGTATTTAAGTGACTATTGCCACTTATACAAATTTAATGTATATATATATATATATATATATATATATATATATATATACATATATATATATATATATATATATATATATATATGTATGTATGTATGTATATGTGTATATATATTCTTCTAAGTACTTTAAAGTGTACACAAAAACAGAAACAAAAATTCAGTGCTCATGTTTAATTTTCGAGTTCACAGAACCCTTCATCAGAACACACTGAATTAAAACATATAAACAGAACCAAGAACAAAAGACATAACCAAAATAAAATTCTTACAAATAAATACCACAAACAACAAGATTCCAATCAGCTGTGTGTAGACTATTTGTAAATGTTTACATAGAACTAAAAATTTTTTTGTTATAAATATATATTTTTTTGTTATAAATATTTTGTTTGTTATAAATATATATATTTTTAACAAAATATACATATTTTTTGTTTTATATATATATATATATACATACGTAGACGCTCAAAACATGACTGTCCTCCCTGGGTATTTAGGTAAGATATACTGAAAGTTATTTGGGACATTGGATGACCGAACGTTAGCTGAGCCAAAAAACTATTGAGGCTGGAAATATTGTATACATTCTGTCTGTCCGCACGATGTATCTCGGACGAACTGAATGATATGTTGACTATTGGAATTTGCCATAAACCTTCATTGCTATATAGGCAACACTGACTTCAATGATGGTGCATAATGGCAAAGAAAATTACTGAACAAAGTTGTAAACAAACTGAGCACAATCATATAAGACTCAAACATCCGAAAGCAACCCATAGCCTCATACCCAATCAACCCACACTACATCATTACTTGGTTGCTTGGTGAGTAGACTTTTATTATTTAAACACTGCTCTGAAACTATACTAAAAAATGTGAAGGTATCATGTGGGAAGATATCTCGAGAAAAGTTTCCATCTTTAGAGATTAAATGTTTCATGTATCTTCACTTCTACCTACACAAGAATGAGTGTTATGACAGTGCATGTCTAATTCTGGGATTACTCACAATATCTAACTTTTCGTAATTCTACGAGAATAAGAGGCGTTTAAATTAGGAAATTTAGACAATATTGTAATGAGGTGCAAATAAAAATCGCTCAATTTAAAATGTGATTTTTACAGTACGTTCATAAAGTATTGCTTCAGGAAGTAGCATGTATATTTGTTTTAAGACATTTCATTTATGGCCTTCGGAAGTTATATTTTTTATGTAATATAATTTAAGAAAATGACACATTTTGTAATAAATTCCTTTGGGAACATTGTGAAATACATAAAAATAGACATTTTCTCAAATAATGTATATATAAATACTGTAAAGTCCTTTTTTCCTGATCATAATATGACCAAAAATTCTACTTGAAATACATTTAAGTTCTCATTGAATGGTCCGCTTTCATTCATATTTTCAGGAAAGGTATCTAAACGGTCTGCATCTCTAATTCTGTTTTAACATTGAAAATTAATGATGGGACTGCAACCACTGTGAGGGATCATTTAACGTGCCAGCCCATCCCCTGTATTTGGGTAATACGTATTTGGGAAGTGGGTTGAGTTGGCATCCCATTATTCCTGTTCTTCCCTTTTGGAATAATATATTATAGTTTGATATTTAACTTGGTTTTTTTTATGAATTCCATACCACTGGAAGTGTTACATTTACATGCCACAGGAATTTTACTTCCGGTTCTGACCCAAGTACAATTAATAAAAGAATAGTCTGGCTAAATTTCTTTTCCTTCTGTGTCCACTTGACATCCAAGAACGAATGAAGTTTGCAGACTTGATATGTTTTCACAAAGTTTCATCTCTGCGCAGTATTGAGTGCGATGATGTTGCATGTTCCCCCATGTAATTCGGCTGGTTTTAGCGAAACCTAACTCTTTGCAGATTGGTTTTTTGATGGATTAAACTACGGACTTTGTATATCACGTCATTATTCAGGGTGGTAGCAAAATTCCTCTTCTGTCTAAGTGTGTGTCTGTCTTTTGATGTGTATCCCAAAAGTAAATTGACCTATGGATTGAATTTTGCAAGAAGCTCTACATAGTCAACAACAAGTTTGATGATGCTGATTGTCCCTATACAAAATTCGACTGAACTTTAGGGAAGCAAATATTTTCGCAAGATATCTAGGGAAAGAAATTGACTGTATATTTAAAACTTTGCATATATAATAAAATAATAAATTGCTTCAATAAGTACTGCACACAATGTGCCACGTAACAGACCTCACTAAGGTCAGGAAGATGGACATTTAGTGAAGGGACATTGACCATCATAGTTGAAAATTTTGCATATGTAGAAATTGCATTCATACAAAATATAAAATCTACGTATTTAATGTCATGCTCGAGATATTACCTTAGAATGAGTTTACAAGCCCTTGATAGTCCATTTACCTTTTTTTTTCTCTTAGGAAAAGAAGCTTATAAATTACACTTAGTCCTGTAAGAACCTTTGCGCTGCTTCCGGAGTGATAGGATATTCAGTATGGGTAAGGTTAGGGAGTAGGGGCCGCCTCCTAACGAGATACATGAGGAAGAATTAGGGCACTACATCTCAAATTCATGTCTCCCCGGAAGAAGGGGAGGCCAGCTCTGAACCAGCCTCTCCAGTCAAAGTAGACAGGGGGTGGCACACCCTTGTTGAGGCTAGCAAGAACCTCTGAGGTTAGGGAACAAACCCCACCAACTCCAACAGTCATCTTCCACAGTAGACTAGACCTATCGAATTTCCTTTGAACCCCAGAATCTCAACATTTGCGGTTAGTGATGTGCCGCTACTGTACATCCATAAGGTTGCCCAGATTGAAGTGACACATCGGTTTTTGCTGTGCCCAGTGGTGGGTTCAACTGGTAGGTATAAACCAGCCAGATCCCTGCTGGGTTTCACTTACCCTTAGCTAGTAATACACATTCAAGGGTAATGTGTGATAATAACTTTCACGTTCTGAGGTGGTGTATTTGGACTCAACATCTCGAAGCAGTTGAACAGAGGTTGGGTTCTTCAAATTGTCATAACTTAGCCTACCTCAAATGTGCCGGGTAAGATGTATAGGATCTAGGTTGACAAGGAACAGGTTTTTACCAGTATTCGTATATTTTACCAACTCATATGAGTCAACAAATATAATGTTGTAAGATCTGACACCGAGATGATGACGTATCACTGCTAAGGCAACCCAGGATTGCTGCGCGTTGACTTAACTCTTGCCCAAGCATGAGGTAATCTATCCTATATAACACAACAAATTCCAGTTTCCACACAAGTCGTTCGACATGATCCCACTTATCAGTAAGTAATAAAATCTGCAGTAGGTTATTTGTTTTTATAGTTCTAGTTTCTAGTTACAATGATATTCACATCCATATGGAATATTACAAATCTTACGTAATACTGTACCTTGGTTTGAAATTCTTTTTAGATTGCGAAATAGGATTTCCTGATCTGCGATATTGAAAATGGAAATTCCTCAGTTCTACCTATTTCAGTTACTTCAATAAGTTTATAGTTAATGAAGAACATTTTATGTATTTGATTTAAAACATTTCTCATTTTAAGGATACTTCACATATTTGGGAAATTGATGTCCATGTTGCCCAAAAATTCCTATTTATCTACGAAACTATTAAATTTATGCTTTAAAACGCCCATTTTTAAACTGTAGAACATGTGTAATTAAATAGGGAGTAAGCAATTACGATAGTATGCCTTCGATAAGTATTGCAATAAAGAATCGCGAGTTTCGAGGAGTGAATAGTTTTTCTTTTATGAGGCGTATCTTACACGAACTATGTTTTAGCATTTGACACCTGAAGAAGAAGATTGATTTAGATCCTCGAAACGTCTCTTTTAATACGAGTACTTGGATGGAAAATGTCAATAATTATGTAAACTCTTCAAACCATGGGCGTATATATAGAAGGGCTTAGTATGATCAAGCGGTCACTCCCGCCCCAGAAATCTTGAAAGCGAACATTAAAAAAGCGCCCAGTAGTTAGAACACATTTTTGAGGTAAGTTTAACAATTTTGCGGGATATAAATCCTGATCCCTTATATTTCTTGAGGATATATTATACTTCCTGAACCCTCCAGTGTGTCAACCCCCCCCCTCTGAAATATCTTTCTGTATACGTCACTGGTTCTAACCATCTATTATCATTAATGACTTTAAAACAAAGAATAATTAACTACTTTACAATACCTCATTATGTATGGATGAACATAATGGATAATAAACATATAACTCCATTATGTATAAACTCAGAGAAAAATTGTTTTTGTTTATGCAAATTTAGTTTTATAAAATAAATCGTACTCATATTTCATTTATAAAAGATCTACCAATTTGTTTTGACTATGCCGGAAGAACATTAAGCTCTATTTATTTTATATGTTACCTACAGGACCTGGCAAACTAAGGCAGTATATTTTTCCACTTTGAAAATAGCGAGATTTCACTGTTAAATAATTTTCATAAAAACAGAATATATAGTTAAAAAAAGAAACATCATAATGTAAGTTTTACATATCCTCGTCCCAAAACCACACAGATATATAAATAACACGATATTGCCCTCAATAATTGTTTAATTGCATGTTGCAGTTCTCCTCCTGTGTTCGTCAGTGTTAGCAATGGCTGAGATGGACGACACCTACTACGCCCTACCACCCTACTGGGACCCCCGACACTTGGATGTCGCTCTGTACCACTACTCCTCCTCCAGTGCTGTAACACTACCAGAGACCCGTCTAGTGGTAGTGCCAGAACGATGCCCCCCGGGGTACCGCTACCATCTCAACGCCTGCAGGAAGGTATTCGTCTAGTCCACCTCTATCTGCATTGTCTTCTTCAGGAGAGGCTGGAACGTTCTCAGAAAGAAGTCTTCTGTACTAGCTAGTACTCAGAAAAAAATCCCATGTCTCTGGAAAATTCTTTTTAATAAAGAAATTTGAGCCAAGAGTGTGTTCTTTCTTTGAAAGTTTTAATTAATAAAAAAAATGAGATTTGATCATGTGAGAGTTTTATTCACAGAGGGAGAGTCGATGTTAAAACTTTATTCACCATTGTAGTGCCCTCCCTCCAATCCTACCGGATCATTTACTGTACTATTTGAACACTGCTATAAAACCTTAACTTAATGAACCAAAATATGATTGCATCACGTAAAAAGATATCCCAAGAAAAACATCGTCTGAGACTGAGACTTTGAGTTTAAGATGAAACTTAATTTCTTCAAATAAAAGAATGTGTTTATAACAGTGCATATTCGTCCATGGTATTCTGCTGAGTTTAATGTTTGCGTCTATTTCTTTCCTGAGTTATTGTATGTCTGTATATCTGCTCGTAGAACATTTCAAGAATAAAATGTGTTATAAATCTAAAATTTTGCAAGTGAAGCCTATTGTAGTGTACTCCTACCCTATAATATTTATGGTGTACCAATATTTCTTTGAAATTAATGGTCAAACATAACCTCATTTAAATAATACATATTTCGGACAAAATTAGACAAATTATTGCACTATAAAAGAATGATGAAATTTAATAACATTGATAAAATAGAGATTTGTAAACGAACTAAATGCGTAGTAAAACAGTTTTTATTCGCGATGCAAATACTGAAGCTGAATGAATTAATAGTAATTATTCCATAATTAGAAGTGATTCACGATGTTTATTTGCAATAAATTCACAATACCTTATGTGTTGGAGGAACATAAAGATAAGTAACACCTATGTATGCAAATTGCACTTGAGGGGGGTCTTTATAAGGAAAGTGTAGTGAAAACAGGGATAATACTGACAATATAGCGTAATCACTCTTTTATTATTCCCATGACCGCCGAAGGTTTCCTGGAAGTATTTCAATGGTTGTGGTCAAATGTCCTTGGCGCTCGTCCAACATCTAGTCCTAATCCTGAGAATGATTAGTGGAAATCCTTCCAGCCTCAACATTCGGCCAATGTTTCTCCGACCACGAGCGAGTGAGGTGCCATGAAGTGTCTCTTGTGTTGTCTACTCGCGGTGCTCCTGAGTGTCCGGGGAGGATCGTCAGGACTACTGGGTGGTATCGTGGATCTCCTGCAACAGCCGAAGACTTCGACTGAACATCAGCCTTTGGTATTCCCCGAGGAAGAAGAGTCAGGTAGGAAAGGACTTTTTGGCAGACTTATTTCACCCGTAGAGAAGAATGTTCTCAGCTTTAAATCTACACAAGAAGCGATTCTGAAAGAGATTTTTGATGGTGCCAGCAAGGAGAATTCTACAATGCTACAAAAGTCACCTTCAGTAGAAGAAACACAGCAAAAAATGACTACAGAAGAAGTGGTATCTACTACATATCCAACCATTCCGTCAAACTCTTCTGAAAGCATACCGCTAAGTTCTTCTGAAGCCATTTCGCTAAGTTCTTCAGAAACCATTCCGACAAGTTCTTCTGAAACCATAACATCCTCGACATCTGGTCCGAGAAAGAAGAAGGTTGTAGTACCTGTGGGAGGAGATGATGGAAGGAACATCATAGACGCCCCTGAAAAAGGATGTGAAGAAGGATCAAAGAAGGATGCCCTTGGCAAATGCAGACAGGTTTTTAGGTGAGTTGATTAGTATTAAGTAGCTATCTCGATTCAATACCAGCTTCAATTGCAAGGCTCGTCAAACATCTATATTTAACTCACCAGATAGCCTATGTAATCCTTAATATTGAGCTTAGTTTGGCTACTAATTTTGTAAATAGCAATAAATTTAAAATAAACGGATACTTTTTATTTTTATTTTATTTAACTAATTTTCTTCGGATATGGTATTTAATAATGCGTAGGTACGTAATAATTAGGATTTCGTAAAGAACTGCAAAGATTATGCTTTTATTACAAAGCATTAGCATTTTTGTGTATATATGCCAATTTAATTTCAATAAACATTGAATCACAAAAAGTACTTGCTCTGCTGAGGCTCAAACCCAGATCATTCATCCGGGTGAGTGTAATTGATATGAAAAAGGTCATGGAATAAAAAAAAAATTATGGTTGCCTGTAAAGTCGGTTTTACGGGCGAAGATTTTACGTGACAACGTCTTTTTCTCGGTAAAATATTTATTGATATGAATATTATTAAATTTCACAATAGGAACAAGGAATTTAATGAAAATAAGAATTGCACAAATTTTAACTATAGAAATATATTTTGTTTACTAAAATATTGTACATAATTTGAAATTAATTAAAATTTGTTATTGTAAATGGTAAAGTTGAATAAAACATTTACTAAAATTGGAATTTGAAATTCTTGCTAAACACAGTTAAATTCTAACTCCGCGCGTGGTGATTGGTCGGTTTAGTTCGTTTGTTTGGTCGCACTGTTATGACAGGTTAGAGGTTATAATTTGTTATTTTAAATGTTTGACTAGCAATACGCGCTGTTTCTTCTCAATCGACTGAATTAAGATTGATTGCAGAGTGATTTAAACTAATAATTTACTTAACACTATCACCATTTGTCAATAGTATGACATAACCTATAAACTCAGTTTCTCAACTTTTGTGTCAATCTAACAATTAATCAATCAATCATAGTTTACGATAATGAAATATCAGTGTACAATTATTTACCTTTATTGTTGTAGTTGTTGTAAATGACGAATCTAAGCACTCCACATTTTCACGAATAAACATAGTTATCTGCTTTATCCCGTGCGGCGGACCCACAGTTATCTGCTTTATCCCGTGCGGATCCCGTGCGGCGGACCCACTGGACGGGCATCGTAACGTTACCGGGCGTTACACTTTTTCATGAGTGACTCCGAGCCGCAACCTAATTTAAGACGTTGTCACGTCAAAAATTGTAAATAGAGTAACAGTTATTGCTATTTTAACATGTGAGATATGGACTTAGGTTACTTTGTTGAGTTGATTAGTAACACTTTCGTCACGTTTAATCGGATCCTTCAATACCCCTTTTTTCAGTTTATTTGTATGTAGACAAAGTAAAGTTCTATTATATTGCGTATCCCTCAATGGTATTTGGCTGTTAGCTAATCTATTCAGTCTGTTATCTCGTGAATGAATTTAGTCACAAAGCTGAGATTGTATATATTTTTCTTAGCTATCTTGAGGGTTCTTAAAAATTTCATACACACATACTTGTAATTTTTATCGGCCGAATTTGCCGAACGGCCAGAGAATACAACTTCTGTCTGTCCATATGATTTTATGTCGTTTCCGCTGGATGTCTCAAAAGCGAATACAGATAAAGACTTTATCTAATTTTATTTCCACCTAGCCAACATCGTCGAACAAGATTTAATCTGTAGATTCCTTAACATTCCATAACACGATTTCCTTTCATTTCCACATAGGCAAGAGTTAAGAGCGATGATAGAGCAAGTTTATCCATAGGAATAGGCTGAGGGAAATTGGAACCTATTACTCAGTAGATTGTCTAAGCGCTCTTCTGTCTGCCTGGGACTGTAAACTTTTCTTTCTGTCCGACGTCTGTACGTCAAGAGGTAATCTAAAAATTTTTAAAAAACTATAGACTTTAAATGTTGTATGTAACTTTAGCGAAGCACGTTACGCATGTAGCGAACATACTTTCTGGCGTACCTCTACCTTATTAAAATAGTGGAAATGATTCTTGAAATCTTGACATAAGTATATTATCATAACTATCAATATCAATTATGTTTAAAGGGTTTAGCTGTAATACATTTTTATTTCCCTAGCAATATTTCTACAAATACAATATTCCTGGAGTTTCTGTATGGAAAGAACTTAAAATAAGTAGAAAGTAATATTGATTAACTGATGTTATTCCACCTAGAATAAGGATAAATGTGATTAACGAAAATTCTATTCCACAATGATACTCTTAATCAGTAGAAGTAGTAAGCAAGGTCTACACGATCGTCTCTAAAACAATAAACATATGTAATGAATGGTAGTGATGGAAAATAAAAATAGACATGACAGAAAATCAACGTGTCTTTTAGTTTCCGCATTCTTTGTGTTTTAGTTTACTAAACAATGAGGGAGTTTTCACTACATTACCTGTTAATACTAGGAAATGTTTTTTGAAACTCCTTTTTTTAAAGATACATTCTTAATTTATGTAAATATACTGACTAACATTTCTCTTAAACGTTGCTCTTAAAACTGTATTAGTTCAAAATCCTAGTTTTGCAAGAGCGATCTTCAACCTTTATAGTCATTTTGTATATATTTGTATTTTTCCTCCGAAACGTGACAATCACCGTAGCAACATTCAAACTGTTAACCTCAGATACTATAAGCTTTGTCTAATTTCTCCCAAATCATTATCAACCATGAAGTGGGCTCTCCTTATTTTGCTAGTGGTGTATCTTCAAGAAGTTTTTTTCAAACCAAGCGATAACTTATCCTCACGGCGTCGTCGTTAACTGGACTGTCGTATTATTCGGGTACCCATCACCCATCAGAGAGATTTGAGAGGACAGTGTAGGAAAGTTTTAATTATATTGATTATTATGTTTACGTTTTAGTTTTAAGTTTATTATGATTTTATACCTGGGTAAGCAAACCAGAGTACTGATTTATGCCTATCGTTTAAATTTCCAAGTCATTGCCGAAATGTTCTACGAATGGCCTAATATTGTTATCGATTACCTAAACTAACCGCTATTGTGTTCTTTTTTGGTAGTTGTTATGGCGTGTTTTTAATTTGATCAATACTTTTAGACAGCTTTCACATTTGTTTATTGAGGGTAATTCAAGCTTTAATTCCTTAAGGCCTTGAAAAAAAATGTTCAGTCGAGAGACCAGTGGGGTTGAGCATGAACCAAAAGGCTAACGCTATTTTAGTATTGATTATTATTGAATGCACTATAATAGTGGTCATGAAACGCGACGTTGGCGCTTCAAGTGGTGGAAGGAGGAACTTTTCGGGAGCGCGATCTACCCGTACTTTGCCGCCCATATCTTTACCCCCCAAAGCGATTGGACATAACAAAATGTTGAATTTCGAAAAGGTTATTATAAAAAATGGGCATCTTTAGTAGTTTATAAGTTAAAACATCTCTTTTAATAAAACTTCCAGTATATTTAAAAAATATAATTCAAATTGACGTTTTTCCAAAATGTAACTGATTAAAACTGTTTAAACAAAAACTGTAACGCATTTTTCAATTATAAAAAGATCTTTCACATTATTTCACTTACCTTTATTCACAAATCATCTTGTCTCACTAAAAATATTTAAAAATGTTGTAAAATATTCATTCTAGTCCTTCCAAAGCCTCTAATCCATTAAATAAATTGCTTTCCTGATACAAAATTTAATATTTTGGTGCCATTTTCTTCAATTACGTATTCAAGAAGATAGTTTTGATTTACCTTATGACACATTGCTCAGGACGACATTCAATTACTACGCCGACAGTCTAATGAATGCCCTACTCAATACTAGTTCCATACTTTGGAAATATTCAAGGACTCGAGAGCCAATTTTCGCTGTATAAGCACACAGGAAATTGGTAGGAAGGATGAACCAATAGCCATGCTGTGTGTGGACAACTCCGTTGCTCCGCCGTTGTTCGAGTTCGGGTACAAAACACAAGAGTGTACTCAATTGTGTTCCGGATGAGACAATGAGAATAACTCTTGACCTAGATTACTATGGATTGGCTGCTGGTAAACTAAACAGAGCTATGTAGTTTGTTGTCTAGGAGTCACTAATGTCGATAGGATGCAAAGAGTTCGTTGCGAACGTCTCCTTCTCGCCGAAATTTTTGGGTTCTCTTCAGACGGACGTAGACTTCAAATTCCAGGAGTCAAAACTGTGACAGTGTAAGATTTCAGACGCTGCAAAAACAGGAGATGAAATGATATGTGTTATATTACAGCAAAGTTTTCCCACAAAAATGAAAACATCTTTCGGAGCGCTGCAAAACACAATTTAAAAAATGCTTTGTCTATAATTTCGTATAAGGTAAACTATTTATATAGGAAAAAAATTATTATTTTATGCCAAATCAAGATTACGAAAATATATGTAACATGTGTATAAATGTTAATTTCCTTACTTGAATTGTTTAGTTCGTGCAACTTGTCTTAGCGGAGAATCCAGTGTATTGGTAGCAATTTTATTATTTATAGTGGATGAAAAATAAAATTTGGTGATCTATTCTAATATTTAATTAGTATGATGTGAAAATGAATGTCATTATGTAACATGACCACCTTTGGGACCATTACTTATATTCCGATATACCTAGGGTTGTATGCTATAGATGAAGCGTTGACGGTTATGCCCTGTTATTCCCGAATTTATTTACAACTATTTGGAAAAAATTGCCGATACTCTTAGTTTTCTATCCATCCGTTGATCTATGACACATAATTTCTTGAAAGGGAAAAGGAGTGGTAGAATAATTTCACCAAACATGTTGTCCTTGATGGCGGTTAGGAAAATCCTACATTCACACATAATCCTATCCAATTGAATAAGATACTGAAGCTCATAAGGATAGCTGGAGTATAGTCAGATCCCATTCAAGCAAAAACCCATTTTCGTCAGTCGTAGACATTGAAAAACCCATCACGCAATCTTTTCTCTCTATCAGTTTGGCAAGGTCGTGTTTTTACAGCATGCGTGATAGCAGGCACTCTTGCCTGATTGATGAGATGACTTCCAGGAACCTTGTAGTTCGAAACGGTCTTTGATACGAAGCCCCACATACCATTGTACAGCAAAGGGCCCACATACTTCTGACCTACAGAAAGAGCGTGATTTTGTACCATTAACCTCACAGGTAGAAGCCTCCTAACACCTATCTGGAGTGTAGTACTGGAAAAACCACAATCATCAATTGTACATCAAATGTTATTCATCTCCACATGACTAAGTGTGACATTGGTTTAAAGATTTTCAACCATTCGTTGATTCGTAACTACAGCGAAGAAATATTATGTATTTACGTAGTAGGGTGTGATTAGGGCATTAGCTGTGTATTATCTCTCAATTTATACAGTTTCCATTTGAAGATTGATGCAAAATTTCTATAATAATCTATAGGCCAGTTTGTCTTCTAGATATCGTGTGGAAAGGCAGAAAGACAGATAATATATTTTTTCTGCCTTTGAATACAGGCTTCGTTGACGCTCAGCTAATAAGACATTTTATTAGAAATAATAAAATCTACAATTATAAGTATAGATTTTAACATGTATTGAATAAGTGTTCTAAGAACATCCTGAGTGGTAATTTTGAACATGAATGAGATTTTATTTTTAGTACAATTTGTAATACGAGTTGATTCTGAAAAATGGATCTCTAGTATTATTGTTTATCAATGATATTGTTTGTGATTAAATGGACGGAAGGCTGATCTTAACTTGTGTACTTCATTTGCTGCCAGTACATTATTTAAAAAATACTGACAAACATAATTAGAGTTAAGGAAGAGGGCTCGTTTATGTAAGCGGACTGGAGCATTACAGTTGGGGGAACAATATAAAACAAGTTTAGGCCACCCATTGCTCACTGTATTATCGAGTCTACTCGTCGGCGTAATTTTATCCCTTCTTTTAAATTAGAAGACTGAGAGAAGATGCTGACTGTTTAAACCATGCTTTCTGTCATTAGACCAGCTGCTTCAAGACCAGCTATCGCAAATTAATATTTTTGATCAATTTAGATAGATACTTATGTCTATTACTTATCCTTATTTTATGATTTTTATTGTGTAATTTGATATTTCAAGTTTCAACTAGAAGTGGTTTTTTCTACAACGCTTTTGCAGTGATTTCCTGAAACAATTCGAGACGAAATATTGATTCAAGGAAGAAAACATCTTTAGTCTTAATCAAGATTACTCGTATGAAGTCGGCGTGGTTTTTATTCTTTTCTTTTAAATTAGAAGACTTGGTGGAAGATGTTGACTGTTTAGACAATGCTTCCATCTGATGCTGGGAGTGATGATGAGTGAGGGATATTATTTATCCTTACTCTATGGTTTTTATTGTGTAATTTGATATTTCAAGTTTTAAACTAGAACGGTTTTTCTATAAAGCTTTTTGCAGTGCATATCGTTCTGAAACAATTCGACGAAATATTGATTCAAAGAAGAAAACTCTTTATCAGTTTGGCACTCTACCACGACATGACCCACAGATATCTTACAGCCTAGTTTGGATGCACTGTAAAGTCAGTACAGTGTTTCCATTGGACCAACTAGTCAACAATGCAATACAGCGTGAGGTTAATTTTAGTTGTTTTATTGTTAACTGTACATAAAAATGAGGGATTAAGTATTGTTAAAAGGGTCAAGGAATTACTTAACGGCACTATAACGACAACCACTACGTCTCCAGTAGTGGTCGTTGGCGGGTCAGACTACAGTGTGGACTTCATAGACCCACCCGTCCAGACGATGTTGGTGCAGGCCATTGGAAGATTCTTCTGGAAAATGTAGGAAAGTTTTCAAAAATGAAAACATCTTTCGGAGCGCTGCAAAACACAATTTAAAAAATGCTTTGTCTATAATTTCGTATAAGGTAAACTATTTATATAGGAAAAAAATTATTATTTTATGCCAAATCAAGATTACGAAAATATATGTAACATGTGTATAAATGTTAATTTCCTTACTTGAATTGTTTAGTTCGTGCAACTTGTCTTAGCGGAGAAACCAGTGTATTGGTAGCAATTTTATTATTTATAGTGGATGAAAAATAAAATTTGGTGATCTATTCTAATATTTAATTAGTATGATGTGAAAATGAATGTCATTATGTAACATGACCACCTTTGGGACCATTACTTATATTCCGATATACCTAGGGTTGTATGCTATAGATGAAGCGTTTGACGGTTATGCCCTGTTATTCCCGAATTTATTTACAACTATTTGGAAAAAATTGCCGATACTGTTAGTTTTCTATCCATCCGTTGATCTATGACACATAATTTCTTGAAAGGGAAAAAGGAGTGGTAGAATTTCACCAAACATGTTTGTCCTTGATGGCGGTTAGGAAAATCCTACATTCACACATAATCCTATCCAATTGAATAAGATACTGAAGCTCCATAAGGATAGCTGGAGTATAGTCAGATCCCATTCAAGCAAAAAACCCATTTTCGTCAGTCGTAGACATTGAAAAACCCATCACGCAATCTTTTTCTCTATCAGTTTGGCAAGGTCGTGTTTTTTACAGCATGCGTGATAGCAGGCACACTCTTGCCTGATTTGATGAGATGACTTCCAGGAACCTTGTAGTTCGAAACGGTCTTTGATACGAAGCCCCACATACCATTTGTACAGCAAAGGGCCCACATACTTCTGACCTACAGAAAGAGCGTGATTTTGTACCATTAACCTCACAGGTAGAAGCCTCCTAACACCTATCTGGAGTGTAGTACTGGAAAAACCACAATCATCAATTGTACATCAAATGTTATTCATCTCCACATGACTAAGTGTGACATTGGTTTTAAAGATTTTCAACCATTCGTTGATTCGTAACTACAGCGAAGAAATATTATGTATATTTACGTAGTAGGGTGTGATTAGGGCATTAGCTGTGTATTATCTCTCAATTTATACAGTTTCCATTTGAAGATTGATGCAAAGTTTCTATAATAATCTATAGGCCCAGTTTTGTCTTCTAGATATCGTGTGGAAAGGCAGAAAGACAGATAATATATTTTTTTCTGCCTTTGAATACAGGCTTCGTTGACGCTCAGCTAATAAGACATTTTATTAGAAATAATAAAATCTACAATTATAAGTATAGATTTTAACATGTATTGAATAAGTGTTCTAAGAACATCCTGAGTGGTAATTTTGAACATGAATGAGATTTTATTTTTAGTACAATTTGTAATACGAGTTGATTCTGAAAAAATGGATCTCTAGTATTAATGTTTATCAATGATATTGTTTGTGATTAAATGGACGGAAGGCTGATCTTAACTTGTGTACTTCATTTGCTGCCAGTACATTATTTAAAAAATACTGACAAACATAATTAGAGTTAAGGAAGAGGGCTCGTTTATGTAAGCGGACTGGAGCATTACAGTTGGGGGAACAATATAAAACAAGTTTAGGCCACCCATTGCTCACTATATTATCGAGTCTACTCGTCGGCGTAATTTTATCCCTTCTTTTAAATTAGAAGACTTGAGAGAAGATGCTGACTGTTTAGACCATGCTTCTGTCATTAGACCAGCTGCTTCAAGACCAGCTATCGCAAATTAATATTTTTGATCAATTTAGATAGATACTTATGTCTATTACTTATCCTTACTTTTATGATTTTTATTGTGTAATTTGATATTTCAAGTTTCAACTAGAAGTGGTTTTCTACAACGCTTTTGCAGTGATTTCCTGAAACAATTCGACGAAATATTGATTCAAGGAAGAAAACATCTTTAGTCTTAATCAAGATTACTCGTATGAAGTCGGCGTGGTTTTTATCCTTTCTTTTAAATTAGAAGACTTGGTGGAAGATGTTGACTGTTTAGACAATGCTTCCATCTGATGCTGGGAGTGATGATGAGTGAGGGATATTATTTATCCTTACTCTATGGTTTTTATTGTGTAATTTGATATTTCAAGTTTAAACTAGAACGGTTTTTCTATAAAGCTTTTGCAGTGCATATCGTTCTGAAACAATTCGACGAAATATTGATTCAAAGAAGAAAACGTCTTTATCAGTTTGGCACTCTACCACGACATGACCCACAGATATCTTACAGCCTAGTTGGATGCACTGTAAAGTCAGTACAGTGTTACCATTGGACCAACTAGTCAACAATGCAATACAGCGTGAGGTTAATTTTAGTTGTTTTATTGTTAACTGTACATAAAAATGAGGGATTAAGTATTGTTAAAAGGGTCAAGGAATTACTTAACGGCACTATAACGACAACCACTACGTCTCCAGTAGTGGTCGTTGGCGGGTCAGACTACAGTGTGGACTTCATAGACCCACCCGTCAGACGATGTGGTGCAGGCCAGTTGGAAGATTCTTCTGGAAAATGTAGGAAAGTTTTCAAGGTTCGTTCTTTAAAACTAAAGCTTTGCGATGGTTACTCGCGGTCGTTTAAGTACAGAGAAAAAAATGTTAAAATGTTAAAATAGCTTATATGGTAAAGAAACAAGACAATTTTTTTTATGATCGAGAAATTTGTATCTACTTCTAGTTTCATATTGATGTAAGTTGCTGCCCTGAACTCATATAACAGATGCACTAAAAGTATAGAATAACATCAAGCTTGCACATTAAGAAAGAGGGACTGTATCGGTGTTAATCCCTACGTATTCTTATCTCCGTCAAATACGAAATTGCATACCACTCTTTATATAATGATCAAAAAGTGTACTTTTATGACGTCAGAAACGGTATCGTAAAGGGTGGTGCCGAACATTTTCTTTATAAATCAAAAACCTGAGAACACTGATGCATAACTCTAAGAAAACAGTATTCTGAAATCTAAGCTTTTTCCATTAATTCAACAGATTGAAGTCTCTCGTCTTCAATCTGTTTCTAATGTATTTATAGTATTGATAATGGGAAGTATCTATCCATGTAGATTGTGGTTATTACTGAACGGTTTTTTTGGATTTGTATAACACATTTTTGGAGAAGTATCAAAAGGCTAATGAATAATTAACAGTTCATTTTACTTTCATTCTTGTGTTTACATGTTCTCAAATTCTAATTTTGTAATAAAGGTGGGCATTACGGATTAAGCAATAAGTTTATATTTATTGTTTGTGCAAAATTTTAAAGCAAGAGAGTATCTAACAAATGTATATAGTCTGATAACTATTAATTTTTATAATCCTATGGTTTCCATTAATAAACCCAGTTATCACAACTTATGCTTAATTAATTCAGTTAGATGTAGCTTTAAAATACTGTTTGAAATTCCAAGCAAAAGGATTTTGCTATCACGCTTTAGCAGCGATTTCTTTAAAAAATTCGGCGAAATCACAATTCTGAAATGAACTCATATTATTTTGTTTTCATTTAGTGAATAACTTTATCAGTTTGATACTCAACCCCGTGATAACCCGTAGATATCTTACAGAAACGTTTGTTGTCAGCACAGTGTTACTGTTGGATCAACTAGTCAACAATGAAAGGGAATGTGGTGTTCATTTTGGCGATGTTAGTGTTAAATGTACATCAAAATGAGGGGTTTCCAATTCATGAAGGGGTCAAGTTAATAAATGGCACCACAACGACAACGGCGACAGAACTTCCCATCAACGACGAGGTGATTGGGGTTGTGTTGCCGGAGAATAGTCGACCTCAGGGATTCTCTTCAAGTTCCTCGTTCAAGACCACTGAGAAGAGCATCATAGAGCCTCGCGTTAGTCAATGTGGTCCAGGCGAGAGATTAACTCACTCAGGAAGGTGTATATTAATTCCCAAGGTACGTTACTTCAAATTAAATGTTTGTGATGTTTACTAGTGGTCTATGAAATACTACAAAGAGGCTCCTTCTTATCTTAATCAAACTAGTATTATAGATACATAGTTTTTTCGTAAAATTATAACCGTTAAGGAGGTTGCGTACTGTCATATTTCGCCCATGATAAATTAGGCTACTTTAATTTAACTTTCATCATACACTACTATAGAGAGAAAATTTAATTATGCTCTGGGTCCACAAATATGTGACCTAAGGTAAGAGCGTGATTTTGTACTATTGACTTCATGAGGAGAAGCCTCCTACCACCCATCTGAAGTGTAATAGTCTGGATCCCCACCTTTAAGTACAAAAATCTTATTTGTCTCCATATGGCTAGTAAATGTGTAGTCACTAGTGTGACATTGGGGTAAAGATTTTCAAGCATTCCTGCGATTCGTTAATACAGCGACAAAATCACGACCTCCATCTGGTACCGCCGCATCTTTTTTGTCATGCCTGGAGATTTTAATCCTATCATAGGTATTATGAAGTTTTATTATTTATGGGTTGTTATAAATTTTGAGAAAAAATCCTCACTTTATTACCTCGTCCAATATTCTCAAGTTAAGTGCATATACCATAAGACATCGGGAACTCCAGGTTGTGAAGAATCTAGTGCTCCCGTTGGAAAGAATCTAACTAATACCGGAAGCACTAAAAGTCCGAGGGAGTTCCTGGAAGTCGGAACTGTCCAGAGGTCAAGAATGTTCAAAGACTACTATCTTCCTTATCGGACGAGGTCTCCCGGAGATATAGCAAACTTACGTTCAGGTGTGTTCATAACTCTATTACCAGAAGCTCCCATCATCTTTGAACTCACAGTGATTGGAAGTTCCCATAGACAGTAAGCTATCAATTTCTGAAAATTCCTGAAGCAAAATACTTCATTCGGAACCTTTAATTAACTAAGGCGTCCATATACCAAAAGGTTTCAGGGCCAGAAACATTCGCATTCCAAAAACGTTCATAAGCGAGGCCGCCAGAGATTGTTAGCTATACCGGAGATTTGGAGTTCCCAGTACCTAAAGCTTTCGGAAACCTTTAAGCTACTTCAAGAGGAGTTATAGAAGCATTTGGGGACTCATAGGTTTTGGTCGATTTTGGAGTCCGGAAGTTTCAAGTTTGTTCTAAACATCAGGATATTCAGTAACCATGACCTTTCAGAAGCCATCAATAAACATATGGTAGCAGGACACATCTAAAGTTCCAGAGTTTTACAAAGCCCGGTTTTTTTTATAAATTATTACGCATATGTAATTTCATCATCGTGGCATGTGACCTAAAAACTCTTAATCGTTTAATTTTTAATACATTATTTAAAGCATATTGAATTATACAGCTACAAATAGAACAATTTCAGTCATTTAAATCAAATTAAGTGAGAAAATAAAAAGAGGAACGAAGAAGAATTAAATTGTCTTGTGATTCTTTTAGAGTAGACCAATTTCTAGATTCTATGCTCTTGGCATTATTTAAAAATCTAATACAGAAAACGACTAAAAGAGGAAGAAAAAATGTGATTTAAAAAAATAAAAATAATTCAGCAATACAATCAATGTCTCTTTATTTGCTTAATAAATATTCTATACCTCGTAAATGTTGGATTTAATACAATATAATTCTTATGCAAGTATTTGTTTTAATAAAGTAAATAAGTATTTTCCACACTCGATTCTTAACTGCTTCAATATGTGCACATTATCTTTCGAATGAGTTGCGATAATCCCTATAGGAGCCGTCAGAAGTGTTGACCTCTGATAATATAAGCTTCGTTGATTTTTGGACTCACGCGCATATATTTCATCTTCAATTTCGTCCCAACTAGAATCGAACATGAAGTGGCTGCTTCTCATTTTACTGTTAATCACGTCTTTTCGTGCCGCGTTCTCCTACACCACGCTCAGTGGGTCTGCCTCTTGGGCCATCGCCGGTGGACCTATTATCCCCTGTCCTAACCCAGGCGAGAGCAGAGATAGGAATGGACGTTGTAGGAAGATAGCGAGTTTTAATCAATCATTACATCACGTAAGTATTCAAATCTTGTACAATTTACCGACAGGACTTTACCATTTAGCATTTCCAATGATTCACTTAGTATGCTGCAGTTAGGGCATTAACAATATACTAACTAATAGGACGTTCATTGGAGATGGGCTTTAAAGGTATTCAATTTGTCTAATTCTTATGCGCTATGATTTATTCTGGGAAAGGAATCATATATAACCGAAACGTTATAAGGGTTGAATTATTTATTAAGTTATAAAATTATATTTAGACTCCTGAATATATTAAGAAATAATTTGAATCATATCAAAAATTATAATAGTTGTATTTAAGTACTCTACAATGTTTTTAAATTCATTAACAAATTCTTTTTATACATAATTTATATTGTCCACTGCCTTTGATTATGCCACTTAGAAAACACCTGAAATGTTGATTTATTATTAATTAATTAATAATTATTTAGCATTTATTAAGTAACTTATTAATTATTAGCATTTAATCAGATTCTAGATCTGGCAGTCTAACTAAAGCTTGCAATAAGATAGTTGTCATTTAATACACACACGCTTTAGTTCCATGATTATCGCCGCATTAGTTTATGATGATAATTATATGGAGGTGCAGTTAGAGTGTGGAAAAAACTTTTACTTTTTCAATCATTATTTAATTCTTGTTATAGGAATTTTTATTTCTAAGTTCTTATCTTTCAATAATCTTCCTCGTAAGTAATTAGTAATAATTTTCTACCATGAATTTAAAAACTTGGGAAGGAAAGTCACCTAAAAAATAATAATAATAGTAAATAAATACCTACTTTGATATCTGTAATCTAATAAATACAGAAAAACTTAAAAAAGTAAAATGCTAATTTAAAATACTGGCATGTTCTTACTATAAAACATCTTTTACGTTGCACCAATATCGATGATTTAAATTGTAATCTCTTTTTTCTTTTTTAATTATACGGTATTCCACTCGAGTTAATAGTATATTTACGTGATTTTTTAAATTTTTCGATCTATACTTTAAAGTGTTACTAATATTAAATAATTATCTTGTAATTATTGAGAAGAGAATAATACAGTTTTATACTCAGGAATCCTTTATGATAAATAAATGTTTAAACGTTGCCCCGTGATGTTGAACTTTTACAGTTTGATTCTTTTTAACAATATGGTTATATATTGCAATATAATAATATCTTCTTGTTCATTGAAATTTGTTTTGAATATATTTTCTCATAACGGCGAGTGGTGGATACGGATTAATATTATTGACTTGGCAAATTAATTTGAATAAAAAATAGTTATTTCAACAAACCTATAGTTTTAATTTGAAATTATTTTGATTGCATGTGTGACACAAAGTAAGAGTTTGCTGTAACATATTTTGCGAACAGGCTTCGCAGATGTTGCATGCAATATTTCAAGATTATAGATGTGTTATAGGTTATACATGTGTTTTATGTCACATGTTATAATAATGTCATATGTGTTTGTAGTCAGTTTTCTTACAATATTATTCATTCTTTTATTTTCTGATTGCCATGGTTACTCATGAGGCCTATTTTAAACTTTTTTTTAAACGGTTATCCAAATTGCGTGGAGTGGCATGCACCATCATCGAACCCGTCAATATAGAATCGAAGAAATCAAAATTTCAACTCTGTAGTTCAGGTAGTTTTCAAGACATAGTGCTGAGAAGTAGACAGTCTCGCAAGTTTAGGCTTGCTAAATCCTAGGCAATAAAAATGGCTTGAACCTTTTATAATCCATTGTATTACGAAATGCCTAATTCTATGTGTCTACGAATAGATAAGAAAACGATTGAATGAGTCTTTTAGGAACATCATGAGTGTTTATTTTGAACTTGAATTAGGTGTTATTTCCAATTCAGTTAGAAATCTAATACTACAAATACGAGTTAATTCTCAAGTATTGAGAGGGAGTATTATCCTTAACTTCATCTGGTATAATAAGATCTTTAAATTTGACTTGTTAATCCTAGACCTTAAATATTATTGTTTGAGATTAAATGTAAGGATTTTGTACTAAGTTAGCTTAAATACTTGAAATATTTACAAAGAAATACTGAAAAACATGATCAGAGCCGAGAAAGAGGGACTCGATGATGTACTAGAGTGTTACAATGATTGAACATTCTAATTACAATTTTACACAGCTACAGCTCACTGTATTATCAAAGCTTACTCATATCAATTCGGTTTGGTTTTCCCTTCTCTTGAGATTGGGCGATTCGTGAGAAATGTTGACGGTTAAGACCATGCTATCGTTTGTAATTGGGATTGATGATGAGTGAAGGGATATTATTCTACTTTCGTCTGGTAAAACTGGTGATATTGAGAATTACTTATTTATATGGGTTATGCCTAATACCGTAAGTTCATTGGATTTTGTATAACACATCGATGGTGTAGTACCATAAGGCAAAGGAATAAAAATAGCTAATTTTACAGTTTTTCTTGTTTCTTTACACGGTGTTAGAATTTAAATGTCATTAAAGGTTCAATGTTATAGTTTGAGAATGAATTGCATGCTGTTTGTGCAAAAGTCTCAAGTGAGAGAGTGTCTAACAGATTCATGTAGTCTCACAATCATTGTTTGGCTTTCCTTAGAGTGTGTCGTTTCATCCAAGCAATTGATCTGGAAGACAATTCTATCTAGTTAGCTACAAACTTGCAGTGTCCTGCAAAACATCTAAGTGCGTCTAAATAATTTCTTATAGTCTCTCTTTCGAGTCTACAATGTCTGTCAAAAAGTGGTACAGGAAACATTTCAGTAATAAGCCAATAAGAGTTATTGCCTATGGTCTGAAATGACTAACAAGTATAGCTTAAATAACTTAACCACTTTTTTATGATAATACACCTTACATACTTCTTCTCGTGCATTATTTTGTAACTTTAACTGAATCTCAAACGTTTGTAAGTTATTCCCACGCTTCTTTGTCAGGATTAATTCTGTCAGACCTTCATTTTACTGTCAGTATCTGATTTGGTAATGTAAATGTGTTAATGTTCACCGTTATTCTGCCTGCAGTAAATTTGCAATTTGTATCAAATAGTTGTTTAGATTACAATTTTATTATTCATGAACAAAAATGTATTTTAAATGTTTAATTGAAGCAATGAAAATAAGAAAGCAACTTAAACACAATCATTAACATTCAAATAAAAGAAAATAAAAGACATGCTACTGGGCCCAATGATCAATGCTTGATAGTTCAAATTTATTTATTTCTGATCTATAGGTGTTTACACAATATTTCAAATTCCAACTAAAGGTTTTTTTATATGACGTTTTTGCAGTGATGTGCAGAAACAATTCTACGAAGTAAAGATTGAGTGAAGAAAACATCTTTAACCTTGTTCTCATTAAACAGACGACGTTATCAGTTTGGCACTTTACCCCGTGATGACCCGCGTTCACAATCAAGTTTGATGTCAGTGCAGTGTTACAGTTGGGCCAACTAGTGAACAATGGGAGGCAGCGTGAGGTACATTTTGGTGGTTCTGCTGTTAACTTTACATCACAATGAGGGATTTCGGATATTTCAAAGAGTAAAGGAGTTTCTACACGGCACCACTACGACAACGACAACGACGACGACGAGTACGACAGAACTTCCCGTCTACGACGAGGTGATTGATGATGTGTTAGACGCGTCCTGGAAGAGTCAACCTCAGAGATTACCCTCGAGTTCCCCGTCCACGACCGCTGATGACGGATTTCTTATGCCCGACGACCCTCAACTGATGGGAACTGGAGTAGATGGTACTGATAGGTTGCTCCTCGACGAGAATACGTCCTCGACTCAGAAGACTCCAGTACCGGTACCCGTTGACAATGGCAGGGTGCTCATAGACGCACCCCCCAGAAGCTGTGGTCCAGGCCAGAGATTAGATCGTTCAGGAAAGTGTAGGAGAGCTTTCAAGGTTCGTTATTGAAAACTTAAGTCTATTAAATACAGAGAAGCCCCTCGTCTTGTCTGAAGACGATAATATAATATTATGTAATATAAGGTTATGTACCTCTTGATCTCGCTCATGAGAAATTAGGCTACTTTGGTGTACCTTTTCCTATACACTAACACATGCTGTATTAATGCTTTAATATCAGCAGAAAGCCTCATTTAGCCACTCAATATATTGCACAACAAAAAGAAATTGTTCCTTTTTTCAATTTTATAAAATACCAAAACCTAGGCAAAAAAACTCAATGGGCTATCTCTATGTTGGAAACATATTTTTAGTAAATATTTGAAAGCTATGCCGTAAAATGTTCCTGAGAAAGGTACATTATGTTTTAAAACTATCTCATTCCAAATGAAGTATTTCTAATGCCTTTCTTCACTATTGTAGTGGGGTTTTCAGAACATTTTTCCCGAATTGCACGTAATGTTGATAATTTTTACCGAAAAGAACCGTACATTTATTAATTAAAAGTTTTTTCCCAAATTTATGAGGTACTCAACCCCTAACTGACTTTCTTTATAAACTATATGCAACTAATTAAAATTAAATTAATAATTCAATCATGGTTAATTTTGTAAGTCCGATTCATGTTACGTGAGTTAGTACCTTTTAAATACAACATATTTTTGTATGGATTTCTATTAATTATTTGTTAAGTAATTCTATAATTTGATTAGTGCATTGTTGTAAAAATAAATACTAACTTTTTTGTTAGTTTTTATTTCAGCGATTTCTGTGAGTTGTACAAACCAACCGGTCATGATTTGGCAGCAATCTAGTAATTTATTGAATAGTCTTTTTTAGAGCGAAGAAACGTTTTTTTTATTTTTGGTCTTTCCAAAAGGAAGACCTGTTATAACCTTTTAAAGACATCGGGCGTGTCGAGGAATGGGTCCTCTTCTGACCAGAGTTGTCCTAAAACAATCTCAGCTGGAACATATAATCAAAATCCCTGGACATTAAAACAATATTATTTGAATCCTTGCTGGCAGTACCTCAATAATGAACACCTAGAGAATACGTTTAGTTAGAAGAGCAAGATCGAATGTCTCTTGGACAGTTTTAGGATTTTTCATGTGTTGCCTTAATCGTTCAATTGCTTGAAAGCTTGCTACATATTTAGCATGGTATATTCTAATAAGTCAAATTCTGTAGAAAGGATGTATTGGACTGAAATCCAATGAAAAATGAACAGAAATTCTTACTGTATGTACCGATTCTTAACACAGGAGTATTATTTGATTCAGATGACTCTCTTGAGTAGGGTGAAATAATATAAAACGGAAACTTTTTAACTAATTAAAGATAATTAATTTCTACAGATATAATCACGCTCATTCACTACATTAATGCCATACTCCTATCTTGTACTAAGATAACCCTGATATATTTATTGAAAGAAATAACACTCGGCGCGGCGTTATAAAAATGCGTTACATTATTAAAAATACACAAATACTTTATTCTTAATACTTAGTGATTCGTCCAATATAATGGGCTACAAAGCAGTGCGCTTGTCCCGGTACATGGTTGAAATAATAAAAAAATTGTGTAAGTTGTAAAACCATTTTTCATTAAAAATTATTTCAGTTTATACTTAAATTTAGCTGCTTTTTATAGTTATGTAATTATAAAGCTAATGTTTGAAAAATGTTCTATCCATAACGCTTAGGTTTACAAAAATTACTAATTTACGTAATTGTGTATATTTGTGTTTGTGTTTAGTAATATGGTTGTGAGAACTAAAATAATGTTTTGGTCTGTGTAATTTAATTCAGCTTGAAACCTCAAGAATTTCAATACTTGGTACAGTTCTTGGAAACGATCCTCAACAGTAGTATCCTTAAAAGGGAACTAGTGATCCACTTTCTTAAACGCTGTCAGCGAAAAGACCACAACTAATAGTTTCGACCCGGAATTGATACAGTGATTCTGATTTGTCTCCAAATACTCCAAAGGCATACTTTTGTCTTAGTATAGTTACACAAGAGACAACTCATCCAATGCTATAAATTGGGATGCTGAGAAAATTGAACACTCTGACTGTCCTCTGTGGAGTGCGAAGCTCAGGTAGTGAATATTTAAACGATAACAGTCAAAGTTAAGTGGCGTAGCCTAGCGTCGGACCTCAGAACTGACTGACATAATCCGCCCGGACCTCAGCATACCTCGTTCGTATGACTGATGTAACTTCTGTGTAACTAATACAATCAAAACTTTTTATAATAAAATATTCATGTATGATCGTGCTCAAAAAGTCAATTGCTCTCAAGACGAAAGTTAGAGTAAACGACCGATAATCTTCCAATCAACATTATAAGACTACTTTAGGATCGTGGATGTCACTCTCCTGTGTCAATGACATGGAGATTGTCACGTCTCTTACCATTATATGTGACTGACGTTATCAATATTATACAACTAACAAGGCCCAACAATAAATATACAATATCAACAACAGTTGCATATCTATGGTATGTCTCTACTATACATTTATGCCGGAATAGGACGATTTACGAGCTTAGAGACTGATATAAAAATAGAGTATACTTCTAAACCTATATATTACCTATTTTACACAGTCATATTTTGCGTTTTTATTTGAAATTGGAAAAGAATACATAACTAATAAAGGTTTAATCCACTAGAGGTTGTGTGTTAACGAATCATATCACTCGAGTCTTTCTGTCCTAATGATATTTTGGATTTGAAAATTAAGACAAATATTCATTTCTTGATGGTCAACACAAAGTCGATGTTGTATGTCATTCCATGATATCTCGCTGAGCGTTAGCAAACAGAGTTACATTGTTCTTAAAGATCGAATAACAGAATAAATAAATTTGTCAAAAAGTTAGTATAATCATATGAAATGTTATCACTTTACCTAACTATCCACAAGGTATCTAGAGAGTTTCAAAGTGACTTTAAATTGAACTTAAGCTTCATTTCTACAAAGACAACATGAGTTCTATGATGGAGCATATCTATCCATAGGATTTGGTAGAGCGTCAGCCTATCTATCACTTAGTAGGCTGGGCTGAGACAACTTATCTTTAGTTTCATGGGGGATTTAAGTATTTCTTTTATGTATAATTGTTTGTCTGTCTGCAAAATCTTTCAAGAATGAAATGAGCTGATAATTTACCTATGCAACAAGTTTCGCGTGACGTGGCGTGGCGTTATCCTTACATGTAATAATTAGTGTAAGATTATGACTCGTATTAGAATTAACTGAGTATTTTGAAATTACGTTTTGTTATTCAATCTACTTCACAGTTTATACTTTCTGACATGTGGTTGGATTTTATTTGGTTGTACATTCTGGAAATTTCTCAATCGCTCAAGGCACTGACTAATAATCTATCTTTATTTCTGTTTCA
Organism: Homalodisca vitripennis; assembly: GCF_021130785.1. Classification (NCBI taxonomy): domain Eukaryota; kingdom Metazoa; phylum Arthropoda; class Insecta; order Hemiptera; family Cicadellidae; genus Homalodisca; species Homalodisca vitripennis. The sequence continues at coordinate 41,410,536 of NC_060211.1, read as the reverse complement.
GTAAGTGAGAAAAGATATGGCGTCTACTGTGGATACAAAGGCTCTTCCCAGAAGGAACATTTTGTATCTCGAAAACAACGCCATCATATCTGTAATTACAGGGAAAAGCATGATTCTGTAATATTTCGATCCATTTATATCATACATATTATTTATAAATAAAACTAAGCTACTACACACCTGGTGCAAGTTCATTTAAATTTACCCTCCTTCTCGTATAAAAGGATAAAATATTCACGAAGTATTTTAAGGTTAATTTTTTATAGTCTTGCTAACCTCAAATTGTTATTCATCTACAAAGATTTTTTGAAATATCCCTTGATATTAGCTTAATAATGAGAATATTGTGTTCATCTCCAGGTCGCCTTCTTTTTAGTAGTACAGCGTGGAATCGGATGCTGTCACGGATTTGACTTTAGGAATCTGGCGTCATGTTCGTCTAAAGAGATACAAAAAAGTTGGCAACAAAGAAGCTCATAATGAACTCTACATTGTTCGACATCATATGTGTGTGTGTGTGTGTGTGTGTGTGTGTTGTGTGTGAGTGTGTGTGTGTGTGTGTGTGTGTGTGTGTGTGTGTGTGTGTGTGTGTGTGTGTGTGTGTGTGTGTGTGTGTGTGTGTGTGTGTGTGTGTGTGTGTGTGTGTGTGTGTGTGTGTGTGTGTGTGTGTGTGTGTGTGTGTGTGTGTGTGTGTGTGTGTGTGTGTGTGCGTGTGTGTGTGCGTGTGTGTGTGTGTGTGCGTGCGTGTGTGTGTGTGTGTGTGTGTGTGTGTGTGTGTGTGTGTGTGTGTGTGTGTGTGTGTGTGTGTGTGTGTGTGTGTGTGTGTGTGTGTGTGTGTGTGTGTGTGTGTGTGTGTGTGTGTGTGTGTGTGTGTGTGTGATATAGACTTCAAAATATAATGCAATATAGGTGAAGAGGTATTCTCATTGTCTCATGAGGTGTACAATTGAGATGACTACAGGAGCTAAACTCAACATTCACATTGAATCAACGCTTCCAACCGTATCTATTCTTGGTAATGTTGTAATCGGAAATAAATATATCAGGAGCACCGATAGCATTTTGCTACGTAATAACAAACGTAGACGCTATCCAAAATCGTTCCTAAGATATATTTTGATGCCATTTTAATTAAAACTTAGATATATTCTAAATCCATGAAAAACATACTGTACTCTAAAATTAAATCCTGAAAAGAAAAAATTCACCGTTGGGTAAGATTAATTCCAAGCATTTTAATCTCTAAAAAAATGAATTCTTGACCAAATAATTACCAAATCTCAGATAAACAAAACTAATAATTTCTTTAATTTTAATGTAGCTTTACTCGCTTTTGAATTAACAAATATAGATTGCAACAGACAAACAAGATTGAGACGCTTTCCTTGATTGTCCAAACTTACAGGATGTGCCACTGCAATCGTTATACAATTGTACAATCCGTTGCTACACGAATTATGTTAAACTTTTAACATAAATGTGGTTAGTATGTGGAGTCTGTGGGCGTGTCTTAGCTGTTAGGTTACAGGTTTTTTTAAGAAACAAATGGGACGTAAAACCCATTTTGTCATTATATTTAGTAACAAATTGTTTTTGTTTGTAACCACTTCCTAATTAATCTTGCTTGCCATATGCCATAATGATTGGATTTTATTCTATGGCAAAATAAGTTTTTCTATATTATTACATCAATGCAAGGTAATCGTTACAATTTCTTAATTCATATGTATAATAAGCCCTTAGACGAGTACAATATCAAACTTACATCTTCAGTTACTGAAACTTATTCAGTTGTCAAACTTGTTCAGTGAAACAAGAAATCAGTAACACTACGTTTCGAGATCTGCAATCTGATCTCTTCTTCAGGTAAAGAACTAACCTAATACATAATTACAAACTAGGTTAAAATAAACAAATCTTACCAAAGCGTTGTTGCACGCCTAACGGACGGTTGTGCGCTGGTCTGTCAGGCTGGATGTTTCAACAGTTTACTTGCAAGATCGTAGTTTTTTTCGGTCGAGAATAATTGTTTTGGGCAGACCGTGATCTGTAAGTAAATATGTGTCAATCAATGTGGAAAATCCTATGACGGCCCACTTCAAAATCGTCACTTAACATTCAACCCTAGCCTGCAGATTTCAGTTGTCATCACCTACTCAACATAAACATAACCTCGAACAAAGCAGAAAGTCCCATATCCTGTTTCTACGCTCCATCCCAACTCTGTCGTTCCGTTCCTTCCTTACGTCAATAACAAGTCAAGACAGACAAAGAGTGAAGCTCTGCCCGAAAAAAGCCACAGCCTTTATGATATCGTCTACACGACCATTTGATATTACTATATAAAACTTAAAGAGGATTAATTAAAGCGGGACTTAGAAATTACAACTTACAAGCTATTCAGCATGGATTTAAGATCTAAAGCAAAGAAAAAAAGAAATAACCATATGCCCACTATGTGATAGTATGGTTTTGGAGAGTGACGAGGGAGTTCTATGCGACGGCCCCTGTAGTGTTTGGTACCATAGATTGTGCATGGGGATGACGGCAGACCACTACTCCAAAATAAATAAACAGGCAAAAGGCTATAAAACTTGGTTTTGTCCCTTTTGCAATGGACCAAAGAGCTTTTGCAATTATAAAAACGACGACTTAGCATGCAAATCACCTCTTCACAAAATCACCCCAGGGAAAACGCTTAATGAACTAACTAGCGAGCTGAACCAGTCCAAATTAATGACTGAAAATGAAGTGGAAAATGACCTTGCCCTCAAACTAGCTGGGGAAATAGGAAATGCGCTGCTGGATGAAAATGGTCAATTAAAAGCAGAAATTTTACACTGTAAAAATGAAATTTCAGTAAAGGAATCAGAAATAGAACATCTTTCTGAAAAGTTTGTGAACCTGCACGTTAAAATAGACGAGCTTTCGTCCCTGGTCGAGGATGGACAAAAATAAATATTGAAGTTAAAAGATGAGAAATCCAAACTTCAAAGTGTATTTGATGAATTTGACCTGGAGCAAATGAAGATCATTCAGGATAGGGACGTGGAAATACTACACTTAAAACGTAAAATTGAGAACTTTGAAAAAAATACAAGGAAGTGTGACGAAACCCCTGAAACCCTAATGAACGATCAAGGAGTTAGCAATTATCATGTACAGAAGCTGAACAACGTTTTGAAGGACTTGTCCGAATTGTCAAACGGGCAACAAATGATGGACCAAAGGTTATCTTTAATGGAAATAAAGCTAAGTTCGCTTATGGAAACTGATTTTTGAGACTGCGCCCAAGTCACCCGCTCCCCAGATTCCTGATGATCCTTATTTTATTGTTAAACAAAAAAAATTTGTCAAGAGGATACCTCCTTGCACGGCAAAACTTCTTAAAGAAGGCGAAACCTTTGAGGATTTCTTCAACAACAACTTAGAAGAGTTCTTATGCATGCAGAAAACATCCAAAGCTGTAGAAGAAAACGGGAAGAAACGTTCAGAATTGTTAAACAGTCATGTAACGGAAAGATCTACCTCCGACATTATTGAGGAATTCCATGAAAACGTGTCGGCACCAATACCTAGAGAAGAGTCAATGTTGAAAACTTCTTTTTTGGGGGAGGCTCTGACCATCAAAGAGAAGTGGAAACAGCGAGCCAAACGAGGCAGGCACTTCGTAAGCTCGGAAAGAAAGACGCATCAAATCTTATCATCTTTCACCAAAATACAGACAGAATCAGCAACAAGATAGAAAGACTCAACCACCTACTTGCATCGTTATCACCTGATATAATAGTTGTCACAGAGCATGGTCAGGATGAGGAAACTATGAAGAACACTCGACTGGAGGAGTATAACCTTGTATCAGCTTTCTGTAGGCAAAACATTAACAAAGGTGGAGTAGCGATTTTCAAACATGTAAATAATGAAAATGAAATAAATTCACTGGAAATTGAACACCACAGCATTCCCTTGATAGTGGAAGTCTCTGCTGTTGTACCATAGTTCAAATTCATTTATGCTGAATCGCGGTAGGAAGTAGGCTCTTATTAACTAGACGCGGTGCGGGGACTTTGTTTGTTCAGTTGGACCGGCAATCAGCTGATCGGTCAGTGACGTATCGGGTGATGCGTTCCTCCCGGCTCGCTGGAGGATTCAGTTCGAGTCTTGAAGCCACGACGACAAGGTCCTGTTGAGAATCGCAGCTCTTCCTCTAACCCTATAGTGTGGGATTTAGAGTAATTCCATTTTTTATCGCGTGTAAATTTAATTCAAGTTTTTTTAATTTTTCTTCAGTGCGTATTAAATCCCTATCAGCCTCCGTAATCTTCAAAGTAGTAAGTCCCGTACCAGCGTTTAGTTAATATCTTTGATTTTTTTATACTGTTGTAATTAAAATTTTCTAAAGTTTCATCCCATCTTTCAGAGTCTGAGAATTAATTACATTTTTTGAAGTATTGTGAATTAAATTTTGGTCATAAAGTTAATATCAAGTTTTGTGTTATATTGATTTTGAGTATTTTTGAGAAGAGAACTTTTATTTTATTTTGTTAATTTAAACCATTTTTTGAGAAGTATAAATTTTTAGTTTCATTTTAATTTTAATTCATTTTTAATCAGACTCTTAATTAGATTTGTTCGATTGTGTGAAGTTTTGAAGAAAATCGAATCAAAAGTTTGTAAACTTTGTTAATTTTTTTGGTAAACTTGAATTTCGGAATAAACCAAGTATTTCCGAAAAGTTGTTTAATTTATAAAGTATTAGCTCCATATAAATTTAAAATATGTGCTATAAAAAAACGGTACATAAATTGCGCCAATCTGCTATTTCTTTTTGAGCATAAACTTGTACAACAGGTTATTTACAGGAAAGAACTTGTAAACTTGCATAAACTTGTTCTGATACCTGTAAGTGTGTGTAACTTGTATAAGACTTGTATAAGACTTGTATGAACTTGAACATTGTGTATAAAACCTGCATAATTTTGTGTAGTGTGTAAGACTGAGGACTTAGAATAATATTGTGAGTTTGGAATATTTGATTTATTTTAAGAAAATTATTTTAAAATAAAAATGGAGCTAGCGCATGTGGATCTGTTGCTCAAAAAGGAATTATTTTGAAATAAAAATTTTAGGACGGAAATGCTTTTGGAAACGACACCGTCATAAACTTAGAAAAATGTGGAGGTCCCCTTTGAAATTTAATAATATGGACAATGCTAGTAACCGGAAAGGGGTTATAAATAATTATGGTTATAGAAAGGTTCAAGAACAATGAGGACAGGAGAAAGGATTATTGTTGAGAGCGTCCTGTGTAAAATTGTAAAAAGGTCCGGATGTAATCAAGCTGGAATAACTCGGCCCCTTGTAAAAGTATTTGTTCAGAAGAGTCCGTATCGTAAAGTTTAATTACATGTGAACCTGATAAGTGAAAACTAAGTGGGCCCGATAAGTGAAAGAGTTTATGACACGGCAGTAAAGATAGGACTGGGCAATATGATTGAATATTTTCATGTGAAATGCTTATCAGAAATAACAAGGAAATATTGATCCTGGTAAAATGTCTTTTTTTTGGTTCTAAAAGTAAAGATAGGTTGTTTTTCTTTAAAGGTGCATATTTTCAAAATTAAAAATTAATATTTAAACACAAAATGTGAACTATTTAGAACTCTATAAACATTAGCCCCTTGGCAAAGGTCAGTATGTTTTTATTTTCAGGACAATTATATTGTCGAAAAGGAATTGAAGATGGGTCTAAAAAACAATAAATTGGCAATATAATTTATTTCTAAATTAACTTCAAGAATTGATTATATAATTATGTATTAATTTGGCCCAAAACACAAAACAAGTTAAGTATGAGAGTCCAGTAGCTTATTATAATAGTAAAAATAAATAATGGAATATAAAAGGGTGATGTGGCGACGTTTTTATTTCAGCACATTGTATGGCTAAGATGAGAAGTCATAATATAAAATGCCAGTGTAAGTGTGTAATAGAAGTGTTTGTTGTGTAAACCATGTAATTTTTCAGGGACAATGAATGGCATTAATGGTGTATAAAGTAAATACACAGATGTATTCTGATGTATTTGTGATATATCATGAGATATATTTTCTTCCCTGTTCCTTCAAATGTAGAAGGACAGGGGTAATTTTGGTAATGTTGTGGTGTTGTTGTTCCCTGTTCCTTCCAATAGAGAAGGACAGGGTAATAATTTTTTGGTATACAATGAGTTGTATTAATAGTGATAGTGATATTTCTTCCCTGTTCCTTCAAATGTAGAAGGACAGGGTAATATTGTTTTTTTATCACTATATGAGGTTTATTGTGTGTAAACAAATTGATTATTGTGCCATTGTAATCCCTGTAAATTGATTTGTATTGTAATTAACAACATCTGGTAATGGTTTACATTCGTGACACTGGCGCAGGCGTACAATAAGAACACCGTGAAAGACTGACAGCCATACAATTATACGGAGGGAATATTTTGTAAAAGGAATGTCCTCCAAGAGCTCAATGCCTCGCTGGCTGAAAATTGTTATTAGATTGGAGGAGCAGGTAGCAGTGCTATTAGCGAACCAGAGCCAGCCAACCACAAGATCAACGAGGCCGCCGCACTGCACCGGCCGTACAATCATTGGAGAAGCTACCTGCCTCTACTCCTCACCTACCACATCCCTCTGCGATGGCTACCTGGGGACCCACACTGGACGTCGGACACCTTCTACCACATCACCCCTCGGACTACACATCACAGCCTCCACGTAGTGATAAGTACAAAAAGAATTGTTATTTTAAAAGTGTGCATGTGGAGGGATATTATTGTACTTAGTCCGGGATGAGTGTTTAAAGGTTTTATGGTTCCTACCGTGATTGCAGCTTCGGGCTAGGGAAAATATGTACCATAGTTCAAATTCATTTATGCTGAATCGCGGTAGGAAGTAGGCTCTTATTAACTAGACGCGGTGCGGGGACTTTGTTTGTTCAGTTTGGACCGGCAATCAGCTGATCGGTCAGTGACGTATCGGTGATGCGTTCCTCCCGGCTCGCTGGAGGATTCAGTTCGAGTCTTGAAGCCACGACGACAAGGTCCTGTTGAGAATCGCAGCTCTTCCTCTAACCCTATAGTGTGGGATTTAGAGTAATTCCATTTTTTATCGCGTGTAAATTTAATTCAAGTTTTTTAATTTTTTCTTCAGTGCGTATTAAATCCCTATCAGCCTCCGTAATCTTCAAAGTAGTAAGTCCCGTACCAGCGTTTAGTTAATATCTTTGATTTTTTTATACTGTTTGTAATTAAAATTTCTAAAGTTTCCCATCTTTCAGAGTCTGAGAATTAATTACATTTTTTGAAGTATTGTGAATTAAATTTTGGTCATAAAGTTAATATCAAGTTTTGTGTTATATTGATTTTGAGTATTTTGAGAAGAGAACTTTTATTTTATTTTGTTAATTTAAACCATTTTTTGAGAAGTATAAATTTTTTAGTTTCATTTTAATTTTAATTCATTTTTAATCAGACTCTTAATTAGATTTGTTTTCGATTGTGTGAAGTTTTTGAAGAAAATCGAATCAAAAGTTTGTAAACTTTGTTAATTTTTTTGGTAAACTTGAATTTCGGAATAAACCAAGTATTTTTCCCGAAAAGTTGTTTAATTTATAAAGTATTAGCTCCATATAAATTTAAAATAATGTGCTATAAAAACGGTACACTGTAACCATCAGCCTAAGTAAGAGCAGATTCGTTTATATCCTTGCGGTTTATCGGCCACCACGAAAGAATAAAGCATCGATAACCCTTGCTCTTCAAAACGCTGGAAAATACCTTGAAGCTCTGGACCTCCCCAAATGTTTCCATTGTAATCATCGGGGATTTTAACATAGATTGTTTGGACCCATCGACAGAAAAGAAGGAACTTGAAGATGTACTAGTGACCTTCAACATTCACAGACTACTCCTCCCACCAACCAGTATAACCAGTGTCTCGTCTTCCTCCATAGACATGTGCTGTGTCACCCAAGATCTCAGCGACATCGTCAAGGTCCGGGTCGTAAACGAAGGTATTTCAGACCACAGTGGTCAAATATGTGAGTTAGGGCTAACAATGGTTAGGACTGAACAACAAGTTCCAACAGTATGCCGAACCATCAACTCCAATAACTTAACAAATCTGAAGACTCTACTTGCGAACCAGGATTGGAGGGCCGTCCTAACAAGCGAAGAAGTTGATGAGGCTTTTAATAGCTTTTTGTCAATCATCACGTTAACTCTTAATGCTTCCTGCCCTCTAAAACGGTCTAGGGCAAAGCGACTCAACCCTATTAAACATGTTTTCGACGAGGAAGCTGCTAAACTGAAAGATTCTTTCCTTCGGACCCTTGATATTTATGTCCTAACAGGAAGCAATGAAGACAAGTGGACTGCCAATAATTTGAAGAAGACTTACGATCTAAAACTGAGATCATTGAGGCAAGAGACAACATCCAACTATATTTCCCAATCTAGCTGCAAATCTAAGGCAGTCTGGAAGGTCATAAATAGTGAAAGGTGGTCCAGGAGCCATGATCCCATGGTTACTGATTACGTGATGCTTCAGAATGGCACAAGGATAGATAATCCAGCTGAGCTCGCCAACGTATTTAATATCTACTTCACATCAATTGCTGAAGAAACCTTGAAGAGCAGTCAACAGGACAAGTCAGGAACTGTCAGACCTAGCATGCCCACCATTGCTTTCCCAATGACAGAGCTGGAACCAACGACCGAGAGTGAACTTCGGAGGATCGTCGGTGCAATGAAGAGCAAGACCTCATCAGGACTTGACGAGTACTCTTCTAAGATTGTCAAAACCTGTCTACACGAACTGATGGTGCCTTTGTTTCACATAATAAACCTTAGCCTTGTCATTGGTCGCTTTCCCAGTAGACTGAAAACCGCCAAAGTAATTCCTTTGCACAAGAAAGGAAACAAGCACGAGCTTGGGAGTTTCAGACCAATCTCCCTGGTGTCTACCTTTTCCAAGATCATCGAGAAGGTCGCTCTGGCCAGGATTGAAGATCACCTGAAGAAAAACAACATCGACTTAGAGAACCAACACGGCTTTTCGTAAGAAGAGGTCAACGATGACAGCTCTGGTTGAGTTGGTGGAGAGCATCCTTGAACACCTTGAGGATGGTGATGATATTGTCAGCATCTACCTTGACTTAAGTAAAGCCTTTGATTGTCTCAGTCACGATCTCATTCTGCGCAAACTGGAAAACCTTGGATTTAAAAACGTGGCTTTGTCCTGGTTTGAAAGTTACCTGCGGGGTCGGGACCAACTCGTTGAACTGAGGCAGAAGATCAATGGAACACTTACGGCTGTCAGATCATCTTTACTCCCAGTGACCAGGGGCGTGCCTCAGGGATCCGTCCTTGGCCCGGTCATCTTCATACTTTTCACCTTAGACCTTCCGGCGCACATAGAGAACTTTGCCAAAAACGATAATGTATGCCGATGACACGGTATTGGTGGCAGCCAACAGAAATGTCGAAGAGCTAGAATTGAGGTCATTCATATCCCTCGAGCTTGCCGTCGAATACTGTTCTGGAAATGATCTAGTGTTCAATGAAGGTAAAACCAGACAGCTCATAATGGGCAAGAACAAAGAAGAAGTTGCTGGAATCCCTAACATCGATTCTGTTCAAGCCATTAAACATCTAGGGATTACACTGGATGTCAATCTTAAGTGGGATGAGCACGTCGAGGTCCTCTGCAGGAAGCTGAGAGAGAGAGAGAGAGAGAGAGAGAGAGAGAGAGAGAGAGAGAGAGAGAGAGAGAGAGAGAGAGAGAGAGAGAGAGAGAGAGAGAGAGAGAGAGAGAGAGAGAGAGAGAGAGAGAGAGAGAGAGAGAGAGAGAGAGAGAGAGAGAGAGAGAGAGAGAGAGAGAGAGAGAGAGAGGAGAGAGAGAGAGAGAGAGAGAGAGAGAGAGAGAGAGAGAGAGAGAGAGAGAGAGAGAGAGAGAGAGAGAGAGAGAGACGAGGATCGAAATCGAGAGAGAGAGAGAGAGAGAGAGAGTGAGAGAGAGAGACGTGCTGGGACCGAAGCCCCTCGTTCCCACCTCCACCCCTGACACAAGTCTGTGACTTATTTGCCAGGCCTCTTGCCTTCTCCTCTTCTTTCTTCTCTTCGGGCTTCGGCCACTTAATCCTCTTCTCGACACTCTTGCTTGTGTCTAGCCTAACAGCACGTCTCCCTCATCTCACCGCCCCTGTGCGATGTGAATCATCGGGATATTAATTTATCTCTTCTAAGCTTTCAAACTCTGTTTCCCTCTCTTTTTATCCCAATCCTTCTTGTCGTGGTTCTGAGCTGTTTAATTGTCTCTTCATCGAAGTCAAAGTTGCCTCTTCTCCATTCTAGATGCTTCGATGTCATCACCTGCCTGAGGTCTCTTCTTTCCTCCTCAAACAGTTCACACTCCATGAGCACATGGTTTGCGGTCTCTAGCTCTCCGCACTCACACCTCTCCTCCTCCACCAGGTTAAACCTCTTGAGGTTCGCCTTGAAATTTCCATGACCAGTGACGAACTGTGTCAGGTAATGGTCCATGTCCCACTTCTGCTGCAGTCTCCTTCTGATGTCCGGCATGTATTCGAAGGTTTCCCTACCTTTTTCTTTATTTGGTGTTCACATTCTGCCATACGCCTCTGCCATTCTAATTTCCACCGAAGTCTCTTCTCGCTGCATGCGATCTCGCTGCATTGCTCTCAGCGGCGTCCCTTCCTTTTTCCTTATCCTCCCACCTCTTCACCTTCTCTTTTCTATTTGCAGGTCAATCGGTGTTACTCCTGCCAGCACTCTGATTGCGTCATGTGAGACCGTGTTGTATGCCTTTGCTACCTTCAGTAGAACTCTTCTTTGCATGCTCAGCAATTTCCTCTTCAGTGCAATCTTTTTCGGGCATTTTCCCCCCAGAACTCACAACCGTACAACATCGCCGGCTCTAACGCAACCTTTGTATAGCATCATAAGGTGCCTCCCTGTCATACCCCTATTGGCTCTTGCCTGTCCTGCCAGTTTGGCGTAGACCCCTTTCATTTTCTCGCACACCTCCTCCACATGTTTCTCAAAACTCATCCTCTGTCCTACTACCACTCCTAAGTACTTCATTTCCTTCTTGCAACGTATATATGGGGGGGGGGGGGGGTGGGGGGGGGGGGGGGTGGGGGGGGGGGGGGGTGGGGGGGGGGGGGGGTGGGGGGGGGGGGGGGTGGGGGGGGGGGGGGGTGGGGTCAGGGCCTTGATTCTGAGGGCTCAGGGGTAATAGCGGTTGGTGCTTTTGGAATGTGGTACTAAGGTCAACTGAACGCAAGTTGAATGAATGCGTGTGTGTCCCTTATTATTTATTGTAAATATGTAGAAAGTTACATAAATATAGATTTTTTTTTTTAAGCTACAGAGTCTTTATATGCGTAATGTTAAAATATAGATTTATCATTTTACGTTATACATGTATAAATATATATACTAACAGTTATGTGGTAGAGAGGACTTCATAAAATCTAATCTAACCTCTGTTAAATAATATTTTTCATTTCATTTTGTATTACCTTAACCACTGAATTTAAACTTATGATTGTCTAAGCGGTTACTTCGTAGCAAAAATGTTTAAAAAGAAAGGTAAAGCAAAGAAACATGTTTAAAAATTGCCCATCTGCACATCTGGAGCTCATATATTATGCTATAAATTTTTGAGTGAACCACCAGAAATATAGGATATAAGAACTACCTAAAGGAAGTTGGTCAGTGTGTTAAAGCATTCTTCCAAAGTTAAAAAAAGTGTTGTGCATTTTGATACATGACTGAGTAATTAACCCTTATAAATGATCTAAATAACACAGGAAATGTCCACTTGAACATGCTCCCACAGTTTAATTATCAAAGAAAAACGGACAGTTAGACAATCCACGCCCCACATTTTGGACTAACACAAGTTCGAGACACTCTCAATATGAACTTTCCCTGTCCGCTGGATCGGCAGCCCCTAAGAAAAAGTAAATTTTATTCTGTTTATTGCCCTTAAGCAATCACGAACTTTAGTAATCAATTATAATAATGATAATACCAATTTTTGGGAGTCTTATTTCTTACATGAGCTAACCTTGACCGTAAAAGGAGTCAAATCCTTAGTAAGTTTAGTTAAATTAATACTTCCAAAAGAATACCTTATAGAAATATAAAGCTTTATGGTTTAGTTTTTTTTTTCAATAGTAGCTCGTGTATCACAAGCTTTTGCGAACTTCATATCAATCGCAAATAACGATTGAATAAAATATTCCATTTTTTAGTAAAAATGAGTTATTTTACTATGCAAACCTATTTCACGACCTGACTAAGACGTCCACACTTTAGATCTAAGGTTAGGGATAACGCAGGTTTAAATACTATATGTGATAGTAGCACTTTTTCATTTCGTGCTACTAGCATCATTGACATCGACCTTTATATTGCATAGACTATCTTCTTTATTCTTCTAACAAGATCTTCGAACAGGCCAGAGGCCCTGTAGGACGAGGAGAAATAAAGGGAGCGAATTCATCTTAAATAGTAATTACAATTGGAAAAACTTTAATGGTCTTCTCTGCAACACGTACTATACAGGATTTGTCCTTGCAATTTCTCCCAGGTGGGAACCATTATTGAGCTAGACAACATAACAGTGTGTACAAGGTTTTCCCATTTTAATTAAATCTAAAGCTAAATTTTCTGGAATTGTTTAAAATATATTTTCCCAACTTGAACCGTATGACGATAAACACATGTGGGTGGAGACTTATGAGGTCGTAGTAATAAATACTCGAATTGCAAAGTTTACTTAGAAGATCAATTTCATTAATGAAACTTATACAAGCACCACTTTTAGTTGGTAAATAAAATGTATGCCTTGCCACGTGGCCTTGCCACGTTTGCTGCCCAATTTAGAGTCCAAGAACTAAAAATGTATATCTGGATAGGTGGGCCTAAAATATCCAAATGTTTCTATTGAATTATGCCTACGATAATTTACTTCCCTTCGCAAATATGTAGACTCACAAACCCGAAACCCGGGCGTCGGCGTCTTGGCACGAGACATTGAAGCTGTAGTCCTAAGAAGGGTTATTTCTAGTCGGTAATTACTAGAAGAGGAGTAGAAGTTAATGAAAAGTGTAATCCATCTTGCTCAAATAATAACGTGAGCCTCGCCTAAAACCGAAATTCGCGACGGTATTAGCCATTTAATGAGACAAAAAACTAATCACGACAACGTGCTTCGCCAGAAGGACGACGCCACAAGTTGTATCCATTTCAATCCAGTCATAATAAAAAGAATCTTCAAGGGTGAATTATACTTTACTATTTACAACTTTACTTTACGTTACATTCATTTTTATATGTTTGGCATCAAAGGGCTAATTTAAAAATACGAAAATCTAAAATTTTACTTACGGACATAGCGCGCGAGGAGAAATCGGTCACGTAGTTGGGCTGCTAACGAAGGGTTACAATAAAATATTCATAACGCGTGCCAATTAGGTATTTAGTCCGCCGAATTTACTTCCGGAACATTGGATAAAAAATAATACAAAGTTGTACTGGCTAACTAGGGTGTGAAATCTAGCATTATAAAAAATGGAACAAACTAACGGTAACAAAATTATGACAGGAATGTATAAATAAAAGAGATTGGGATAGTAAATTAACCACAATACACTAATATGCCAAAATCCCTTTCATGTCAACCTAAAGATTGTTAAAAAAATAGTTATCAACAATATAATCTTGATTTTTATTCTAGACACGGTTTCGTACCTGCTTACATATTAATACAATATGTGGTGTTGAACTTGGATGAATCAGTCGGAAAAGGTCTTGAGCAATTTAACATCAAAACTCTCTTCTGACCCCTTGACTGTTAGGACTTATCACATTAAAACCGAGCAAAATCAAGCAGCTCACCTCTGGTTTATCACAAGTGTCAAAGTCCTCTGTGTGCATACGCTGTTAGTCATCCTTTTAGCCCAACAAGGTTAAATATTCTTTTTATTTTGTATAATAATGTATAAATACCAAAGAGATTGAATATAGTTTTTAATTATTATTCCATTTACTCCTAGTATTATGCCCCGTTGTAAAAGTCAATTTTTTTAAATGATAGAATAGCTTCGAAGCAATTTTTGCGAGCACGCACGGTTGAAACTAAATATATCGATTACAAAATTGGTGAATGTTCTTTGCAACTGGGCAGTTGTTGTATAGTAACACTTTAATTTACACCTCCCGACATAGGTTTTCTTGTGTAAAATCAAGCAATAATGGTTTGGGTTTTCATATTAGATTTAAGTATTTGAAACTTAAAAGATAATAAATAAATGCCTAAAACGAGAAAAACTTTTGTTGATGTTTTTCTATTTCTGCGTATTCATTTTTACATAACAATAGTCTTGGCGAACAGCTGATAACCACTCCCTCGTTGGATAATCTTGTTGTTTGACCAAAATCAAAATTTAAACACTGTCTCCTATTAATAAATCACTTAATAATGTTACATACATTGTTTAAGTATTATGGTATTACGCATACCCGTAACCTAATTTTTGTAGTAATCTTCCCCCCTCAATCTTACCAATTAGTTTTATCTTAGGGCTGTGGTTACGAGAAGGGATAGTCCAAATTCAAGACGTTTTAATGTGAGATAAAAACTAGATAAGTCAAACAGAATTCGGCTAGTAGATGCACATCCGACAGTTCCAACCAATTTTAGTCCTCTGGGTTGGACCGTCAGATTGCAGACTGTGAACAAGTGTGGTCTCTGTACGCGAGCAATGTCATTAACCATCAGACATTTGTTTTTAATATCTGATATCATATGCCGTGGGTTAAAAACTTTGATACCAACTGTATCCTTGTATGTATATTATGTTGTTAACACATCCATCCGCGACTGCAGAATTATGTAGCCGACTTTAGGACAGCGGGGAGTAAGTAATGAAGTAGTCCACCGTAGTAAATTGCCTATGCCAGAGATGAAAGTTTGCATATTCGAACCGTGTAACAATGAAATTAGTAAATGATGAATTACAACAAGCCCAAGCACTTTCCTGGTAAACTTGTTCACCACCTTTTATGTAACAAGCTTCTAGTATGAGTTCTTTTTAAAATTATAGACATTTAGGTTTTGGAAATGGAGTATATTATTCAATCCAAGTTGTGTAAGAAATTCTATTTATTGTTATTACAATAAATGTGACTTTATTTAATAAATTTTTGTTGTACTTTTTATTATAAGATAATCTAATGTGGGCATATTGAGGATAAATAAGATTTTGTGTAGTTGCCGCCTGCTGTCGGAAGCCCAAGCTGTATTCACCACGAGGAGGTATGGCGAGCACTTTCAGTCAAGTAACTTTGGAAGAAGGTTAGGACTTCCAATCTCTTCCAGTCAAAGCGGGAAGGGGACAACGCTCCCTTGCGTTTAGGCTGTGTGCCTACCCGAATATCTTTATATCTAATAGTCTACATATCAATACAATTCATACCTTTACCACAAATTTTACACATGTGGTCAGTAATGTGCAGCTCCTAGACATCCATTAAGTGGCACAAACTATATGTCACAGACAAAGAAAGGATCAAGTTTCTTTGAAAAGACAAGCAAGTAATAATAATCAAAGATTTGTTATAATAATCTCAAGAGTTAATTTGTGTATGACCGTTTTAAACAACTAAATAAGAAAAGAAAACTAGCTTTGTTCAATTTCTTCATGAACGTATGATGATTATTTGGTTAGTTTTTGACACTTCTAAATTTTCGTACTCAAAATGTGCATTTACGTACTATGGCAAAACTGCTTAAACTCAAATTAATTCTACTAATATTCACTGAGAATATGAAAAATTTTGCTTCATTTTATCATTTTGGCAAAAATATTTAAACGCAAAATAAAACTATGATTTTGTGTGGTAAGATCTTTAATGATTTGATGATATCACATTTTCTAAGGCTCTGATCCTACTGAAATTACTAGCTGTAGAGACTTCGTCCTGTCGGACCAGGTCTTCCAACGATTCTGTACACTCTTTTAGTTCCCGGAGATCCTGGATATTCTTCCAGGGAGTCCTCTAATCCCCTTCTCCCCTTTCATACCCGGAAAACCTGGTATACCTGGAGGACCCGGAAAACCTGGAAAGCCTTGAATCCCATTTATACCCTGGTAGCCATCCAAACCCCTAAATCCACGAGGACCTTTCGGTCCTGGAGGTCCTGTAACAAAATTAATAAACTTCAATAACTAGAACGATAATCGATCAACTCACTGACATAAAAGGTTAGGGTACTTCCCGAATTTGGTTTGGATTTGAAACT
Organism: Homalodisca vitripennis; assembly: GCF_021130785.1. Classification (NCBI taxonomy): domain Eukaryota; kingdom Metazoa; phylum Arthropoda; class Insecta; order Hemiptera; family Cicadellidae; genus Homalodisca; species Homalodisca vitripennis. The sequence continues at coordinate 41,394,151 of NC_060211.1, read as the reverse complement.
AATAACTGATGAAAGCCAGGTTGCAAGTAGCAAGAAAAGTATCAAATTTCCAACCTTTTCTATTTCAAAGTGGTTATATAAGGTTTTAAAATAACAAAATAAGCACAATGGTCTAAATAGAATACGACGGCGTATATTCCAAATACAAGCTATAATATAGCGAAACAACATTCGAAGTTTAAAATACGCTACTTGGGAATTCTTTTAAAGTATTTGTATGCTCCTCGAAATAATTTGAAAAACTTGAGAAAATCAACAAAATCGGACAGCATATTCAAAATAGGAGGGTCCAAGATATTGGCTAATATATTCTGCAATTCACAACCCACCGTTGCTATTATTTACTTATGTTTGCTGAGTTTAAGTATTTAAAATTGGGTGGCTATATAATAAGATTATACGTTTTACTGAACAATGTCTTTCAATATAAAACTGATATTTTCATATTTTGCTCACTCTAAATTAGCTTCTCCAAACTCAATATACATTGAGTTTACCTGGTATACCTGGATTATTATTACTGGATAATATATATATATTATCTGTAAAATCATATATATATATATATATATGTGTGTGTGTGTGTGTGTGTGTGTGTGTGTGTGTGTGTGTGTGTGTGTGTGTGTGTGTGTGTGTCCTAATAATATAAAAATGTGAAATTGCCTTTGTTTTTTGGTTTTGCTTTCACGCATAAACTATTCAACCGATTGTATTGAAATTAGACAAGGACATTCTTAGAGTCAGTGGGATAAAAAAGGCGTATCCTTATTTCAAAATTTTCAAAACCTAGAAACAAAGGCAATTTCACATTTATATATATATATATATTATTATTAGGATTATAATGATTAGTAGATACAGTTTTGACTAATTGTAACAAAAATAAAATCATTTGTTGCGATGGTTGTAATATGTAAGGTATGACAAAATATCAAAATAATTTTGCAAACACACAATAATCCAAGTAACGTTTAATAATAATAAACATTATTCCATGATGGTCAATTCTGCTCATATATATATATATATATATATATATATATATATATAAGTTGCATTTTGGACGGTTTAAATTTTTTGTTGGCTGAAGGTGTCCTGCGAACCGCAACAAAATTTAAAAAACGCGCTACACGTACATTTAATTTATTATAAAGTCGTCTAACACTCAAGCTTTTAAGTCAAACAGAACATTATTTTAAAGACAAATATGCATCATAACTGACAGCCTTTAAATTTGTGTTTGGCTATTTTATGTACGTATCTGTAATGTGTAGTGTGTAATGTGCAGGCGCTTTGAAAACTAATATCGTCTCAATGTTAGTTGTGACTGCTTAAATTTATAAATCTAAACCAGTTTCGAATCCAATTGAAGATATACAAAAAAGTTTATACAAATCGGTCCCACCATTTAGGAGGGATCCAGTGACATATACACACACACAAGAATTTTCTATATATTATTTATTAATTCATATATATATATTTATTTATTTATTTTTAAAACTAAATTTTTATATCTTTATATCACTTTATGTAACAAAAATTTAAAACTTCTTAGTAAATTTATGAATGCGAGTAACTACTGAAAGCTTTATTAGATGGTTCTTTGTTTACAGTTTGTTATTGCCAATGTAAAAGTTACAAGAATAGTAGGAAATTTGACATTTGTCACCTTTATTTGTTACAAAAAAGCGTAAAACTACTTTTCGAGATTGAAATCTTATCATCTGCTCCACGTGTGAAGTACACACCTTATGAATGAAATACAAATAAACACGTTATGCAAGTTAATCTTGGCAATGGACTGCCAAAATTCAAAATAGCTACTTACTATATAGTCTATATTAAAATAACTAAGTTACACACTTGTAGAATATAGTACCTGTTTTATTAAAAATTTTCAAGTCTTGCGAAGAAGTACAAAAACTTTGTTTCTGATGCAGTTTGGCTAGTAAGTTTTTTTAAGATTTTAGAAAGTTTGAATTTATGCACTTAGAAGATCGACCACTAAACGAGAGAACCAAACTTCTTATCCATATGACTATGGAACTGTTATAGCTATGCACTCAATCTAACTATTTTGAAATTGAGGGTAAAATATAACGTCAAGATGAGGAAAAGGCGAAGGAATCTTCTCGTCGTCCAATTTCTTGAATATCTTTATGGGAGTATTTGAGCAAAAACCCCTACCTTCATTCAGTTCAAAACAAGAATCTGGTGGAGAGGTAAATCCCAATGAGACGGAGTTTTATAATCTTTGTTTGATCAAGCAAAGGTCTTGTACTCACATATAGATGTGCAAAGAAGAAATAAAAAAAAGTTGAATCGGATCTCAATATAGAAAACCTAAAAGTCAGAAATGAAATCATTAAACATTTTACGTATCATGTCAGGATTGTAGGATAAAATTAAAAGGATAGGCAGCAAATATAACGTTAGAACAACTTTTAGAACAGAAACTATTCATTTTAAAAATCTCGTAAAAAACAAAAGTGGCACACAGGACCCAAACATTTGTGTTTACCGTAAAACATATTTTTTAACGCTTAATTACCTATATTTTCTCAGTTTATAAGTAATTTAATGGGAGCGCCGTCGAAACACTAGCTCCCTAAAGCATATTTTATTTAAAACGTATTCCTGTGGATTTATTGACGTGTGTGACTAAAGTAGAACATCAACACACCTGGAATACAAGTCAGGCATACACCATCAGGGCCTCTGGCTTGAAGGGAACTAGGGCAACTTCCATAGAGGTCGTCGTAGCTTTTCTTGTTAATATCGTCATCTGTCAAACACAAAGTTTTTATTAGACGCTCTAATATTTAGTATGAGTCTATCAATCTAGGACTCCCTGTTATGATTAAAATATCTAAAGCGCTATATATTTAGTCATAGCTTAATAAAGAGTTTTATAAGTAAAACGTTTTAAGTAAAAAGTCCACAAACTTCCATGCACGCGATATAAATAAATAAGGATACCTTCCAATAAATATTATAAGGTGAGACGATTATGGTCATGGAGTTTCATTCAAAAGACAAATCACTTACTAAGGATGCTTAGGTATATCTCGCTGTACTAAGGATGACCAGTTGGCACTTCTGTTGGAAATCTACAAGTTTACTGGGTCTGTGAATGTAAGGTGAGGCATTATGGTCATGGAGATTTCATTTCAAAGAAACTATTACTTACTAAGGAATGCTTAGGCAATATCTCACTGTTAAAATAAGCTAAGGATGACCAATTGGCACTTCTGTTGGAATCTACACAAGTTTACTGCTATTTGAATGTAAGGTGAGGAGATTATGGTCATGGAGTTTCATTCAAAAAACTATTACTTACTAAGGATTGCTTAGGTATATCTCACTGTACTAAGGATGACCAGTGTGCACTTCTGTTGGAATCAACAATATTACTGTGTCGGTGAATGTAAGTAGAGGAGATTATGGTCATGGAGATTCATTCAAAAGACTATTACTTTTAACTAAGGATGCTTAGGTATATCTCACTGTACTAAGAATGACCAGTTCGTTCCTGTTGGAACTTACGACTTTCATTTTCAGTTAAGATTAGATAAAAGATATTGAAATGAAGACCCTTTCCATTGAATATACAGCTCATTTAAATGACCATAAGTTTGTTTCTAGCTGTAACGGCTAAGGATTAACAGGACACTTTCATGTTGAAAAAGTACTTTTCAGATCTAATTAAAGTGAAATAGAGAGATCTCTATTTCAATTTAAGGATACATATTGATTTTCCTTGTTGTACTTTACTTTCTTCCACCGCTGAGATCTGATAGAAATATGGCGGGATAAGGTTAGGAAATCAATTCTTTATCCGAATGCTTCTTATTGAAAACTAGCATCAAGATGAGATTGGTCCAGGATTTTTTTTATAATATATGCTCCGCTAAGACAGAAAGTTGAGTTTATTTTTTAATGTAGAGCGTAAAATTAAGTTTTTTCTAACAGCTGAATTGAATTATTCCATGTGACATATATAAATGTATTTTGATAACGTAAAATCTTTTTTCCAATATATTCCGTTTTATATACCAAACCAAATCGAGCTAGTAGAGGATTAAAAACAGTTTTTGCTACGGACTGGAAAAGAGTTTAGATCAGAAGAATTTACTCCTTAAGAAATTCATAATAAAACCATAAATGAATTTGTTTGTGTAGATAAGGCTATAATACATACAGGTTGTTTTAAATGCTTCTTTCCCAATTAGTTAAAGTATCTGTGTAAAAGAATAAGACCACTCATCTTATGAGTCGTATTCAATTAATTATACTAGATAACTAAGTTATATTTCTTTAACAAAAATAAAACTCGTCCATTTTGAGCATATTCTTTTTATAATTTAATTAATCTATATTACCTGTTCTCCGCAGTAACATCTCTCTCAGCCCTCAACGAGGTGTTCCGCGTCAACCTGAAAACTGTACGCCACTTAACCAATAGGTGTTAAAAAACTTCTCCACTGATTAAACTTACAAGCCAAACACAAAATTTTTTATTTTACACTGTATCTGTGTTAGCTACCTCATAACAAAATAAGTATTTTCTCAGCTTGTCACTAAAACTATTTATTTTCTTGGTGTATTAAACAATCGCTATTATTTCGAGAAATAAAACATAAAATTAATGACTGAAAAACCATAAAGAAAACTTCGTTGTAAAAATATATTTTATACAATTTATAACCACTTTCCGGTTTAGGCCCATAGGAGGCCCGGATTGGTGTTGGGAGTGAGAACCCACCACCTCTGGGTACGGACTATTGTGTTCTGTTTATGGTTACACTAGGCACACTACAGTGTGAATGATTATTTTATATGTGACCACATTAATAAATTCAACTAGCCCAGTACCTTTCTGTTGGAAAAAAAAACGGAATGAAACCGTAGAAGAAACAACGTACATACCTAATTTCACTGACATTAGAAAACATAGTCTTATTCATTGTAATAAATAATGAATTCAGTCCCCATATTTATTTATTAGTTTATGTTCATGTTCAAATAGGTCGGTGAGGGCAAAGTTAGTATATAAACTTCAAAATATGAACTTTAATTTGGTAATTGTTTTTATTAGGACAATCTGCATAATCTAGTTGGCAACAGTTTTTCAGAAAAGTCGATATAAAATAAGAATAATGTTAGAAAAATGTTTTGTATTTTTAATAGTACAATTATTAAAACACACTTCAAGATGTATTTATGTATATTTCTACAGAAGATGAATTGCAAAGTTTTTACACTTTTATTCAACTTTGGTTCTATTTTCCAATTCAACACTATCAGCATGTTAGCGAATAATATTCTCTGTATGTGATTGCGTGCATGAATGTAAAAAATACATTGCTTAAATTTAACCACCATGAGTATTACTCGATCTAACCTATAATTAGTATATACTGTATACGCAAACTAGCCATAACATTTTATAAAAAAACTTGACTAATTAATTACCCATGCTCCACCCCAATGGCCTCTCAGGTCGTAGAATTAGTCTGAATTTTGGTTCCAACGTTCAAACTAAAACGTTACATTACTAAAGCGATTTTATTAATCCATTTTTAAGTGTAGCTAGCATGGTGTAAACAAATAGAATAAAAACAAATGATACAAGAATTGCGATAGGTAGAATTATTGTTTAATGGGTTTACTGCTCTGTTGGAAAAGTATAGAGAGTAAAAAGAAGCTTATAATAAGAAAAGAGAGAAGTAGAAGCGTTTACGGTTAGATTAACTTAAAATGCGCTTAATTAAAAACGAATCACAATACTACCACGGATACGACTAAATGCTTATTGTCACCGATACATGTCAGCACGTTTCCGAGAACTGACTCAAACAAATGATAACAACTTACATCACTGATTTAGACACCAATCAAAATAACTTAGCACCCTGGGTTGCATAGGCCTTGTACAAACTTCAAGTCCTCTCCTCGTTCGATCATCAGGGTAGTTTAGTTCTGAAAATGTTCACGAGACTGGGGGTCACAATCTAGGTCGATTGCAGGGGTCTGGAGAGCCTAAGGTCGCTGGGGTGACGAAAAGATACAAGGAGTACTTCGGTACAGCAATCAACCTGTCATATCTTTAACTACTGTGGCCTCTAGTCTTATGAAGGGGTAAGGGGATTAGCTGACATTAGTTCGGATGATCCTAATGAGCTTGGAAAGTACCTCCCTACAGTGACACACAAGAGCAATGGGTTTTGACTTCGATAAACGCTATTTAAAGCGTCCTGCATGAGGTGGTCCCTGCTTTCGACACAATCCCAGCAATCTATCCCAGTTAACCAACGATCGGACTGCGAACCAATCTCACATGGAGTACCACATAAGTCTCTAGTGATTGGACAATTCCTCATACAATCAATACATTAACAATCTGCCGAAATTATTCAATAACCAAACAATCACAATGTACTCAGATGACATTGCCTACAGCCATTTAAGGAAAACATTAGAAAATATCGAAGTTAAACGTAATTTTGTTTTAATATCACACATATTTCAATTCTTATATAACATAGATTTACATTTTAACTTAAAAAATTGTTTTATTGAATTCTCTGACGTTCAAAAGTCAGGTATTTACCCATGCATAAATATTCATAAAGGGAAATTGGTAAGCTAAGGCCCTGGGTGGGGGGGGGGGGGGGTGGGGGGGGGGGGGGGTGGGGGGGGGGGGGGGTGGGGGGGGGGGGGGGTGGGGGGGGGGGGGGGTGGGGGGGGGGGGGGGTTGCTAAAACACAGGCAAGAATTTGAGATTGGGCGATAGTTAGCTTGCAAGGCAAGGATCGTCCTTTTTTGAAGATCGGGATGACTTTGGCCGTCTTCAGGAGGAGACGATTCCAAAGAAAAGTTTATCAGTTTTGTGAGTGGTCTCACTATGTGCCTGAAGCAACGTTTGAGAATCCACAATGACATCCCGCTTGCATCACACGTTTTTTTTTTAGTTCAGCCCTTGTATCACACGTGCTACCTCCCCCTCACACACAGGAGCCAAAGCCAAGGATGCAACTGGTTTAACAGCATCCCCCCGCCGAACCGAGGTTCAGTGAACGCCGAGTTCACTGTAGTAACGGAAGAGAAGTACTTATTTGAATTCGTTTGCTACTTGAGCTTGATTTTCAACAATTTTGTCTTCAATTCCTGATTGCGATTTCTTTGGTGTTTTTGCTCAAATTTATATCTCGAGATAAGTTGTTTATGATTTTCCCAAGCAGTTTTTGAGTAGTTTTTCTCAGTTACCCAAGGCTGTATTTACATCATACGCTTTAGGCTGCTCGTATACATTTTTTATAGATCCTTCGGTAATTTCCTGAAAAAAATTTTGAAATTTTCGTTTTGGATTCCAATAAAAATGTTGTAAAAAAATTTTAGCTTCTCTCGAGACACAAGAATTCCCTTAGTCAACCACGTACCTTTTTGTGGTTTGCGATTGACTTTGGTCCTCCTGAACGGACAAGCAACATCCAGATAATAGTTTAAAACCATCACTGAATGCTGCATACATGTCATCGACACTACCAAACTTGTCTAAAAACTGCCAAGGCTCGACTTCCAAAATCTCATTCAAGTGGTGAATATTTTGAGGCCGAATTGTCCTGGCAACTTTAAATTTAGAATTTTGACTTTCCAGTTTGCACCCATGAACCACGGCCTCCTGCGCATAATAGTCAGAGATTGCAAGTGTTCAAAACAGAGACTGTCAGGTCAGGAATGTTGGCGACGAAATTGACGATGGCAGTACTCGTTGTAGCGGTCACTCGTGTCGGTGAATTCACGGACCAATTTAAATTGAAAGAAATTAGAACATCACGAGGCCCCTGGGTGAGGTAAAGAAAGAAGTAAAATAATTTCTGAGTAAAAATATAATATAATTCATTTTAAATGCAAAATTCCCAGAAAATTGCAAATCTGGTTCAAATACAAATATAGTTTCGTTCTAAATGTAAAATAATTTCTTCAAATTTTGTTTCCTTATCGATTCATTTGATGCTTAATTTTATGAACCCATATCATTTATAGCCTGTTTGAGGTTTTTCAAATAAGTATGTACAATTCTCTGCTGGTGGGATTATTAAAATACGTTGCAATGAAAACCCGAATCTGTTTTATGTTTTCTATTGAAATAAAAGTTGGGACGTCGCGGATTGAAAAAAAGCGAAGGGAAGGAGAAACCGAGCAAAATGAAAACGGTGTTGATGCGATATGGCCTGTCCCGAGAGTGCAATCCTCTCCGAGCTTCTAGATTGACTGAATCTGAGAGAGAATCTTATCACTCCAGTTCCTTCATCGCGTATCAATGTGTTTTCAAGGATGTACATAACTCAGATGAGATCCTCACACAGGCCAGTGGCCCATGAGGACGGACAGAAACAAGGCTTAAAAGGGGAATCGGCCTCTCCTTTTTATGAAAAAAAGAGCAGAATGTTAATATTAAAATTCGGTGTAACAGTGATTTCTTTGCACTGTTGAGTTGTAGTACACTCCCTACCTCACAGGAATATTTATTATCCACACACTGCTATTACACCTAACCAAATGAGCAAGTATGTGAATTTACTATGTGTAGAATATCATAAAAAACATTTTACTGTAAACTTTGGATTTAGCATGAAAGTTAATTTCTTTATTATAAAAGTAATGTCTATGTCTATAATATACAAGAATGAGTTATATGGCGGTCTATATAATAACCATGGAATTTTACCTAACTTCATTGAAGCCTATATTACTCGGTAGGCTGAAACCAATTATCTTTGTCTGCCAGGGGATGTATATAATTTCTTTTTTGAACGGTGTTCTGTCTGTCTTTCTGGCCACATGAAGTCTCCATAATGAAAATTAACCCAAGACTTAAAATGTTGCCTATACCTTAGCGGCGGACTATTACTATATTAAAATACAATTAAATAAGCAATATTTTATAACTTAATTTTCAAAACTAAGGATTAAACTTTATAATAGGATATTCTAAGATCACAACGACAAAAACGAAGAATAGTCTTTTCCAGCTGTGGCATAATGCATTATCTAAATAACACGTCTAACTTTACACATCCCTTTCTCAGACTTATTCTTCTTCTATGGGGTGGCCTATTGTCATGCACACCTCGGAAACACACCGTGAGGCCGACCAGTCTACGGTTTCAGAAGTTATACAAACCACCGAAAACAACCGATCAGGTCCTCCTGGGGAAATTGGGCCACCTTTGTCCAAATAACTAAAGATGCCGTACCGCTTTCCGTGCTGTTGTAGGACTGTCAAAGAGCAGGATCTCAGCATTTTCCTCCTGCTCGTCACAATGGCCAGTTCCGTGAGTGTTGTGTTAAATTTGCCGCTCACAAGAATCACAATGTACCTCTGCGTATAGTAAACGAGCAGGTCGTCCTCAACTACGTTTCTACAGAAGAGGAGAAAAGATGCTACCCTAGGGACAACCCCTCGTAGTACTAGCACTGATGATTGCTTACATGAGTGGTGGTAACCACCCTGTCCTGTGAATAAGGCCCTTATGCAATTACATATTAGACTATCAAAACCACATCTGCAGACCGCATTAAAAATCGCCTGAGGTCCGTGTAATTCCACTTTGTGCTACTCCAACCTCCTTGACCTTTCATATCAGCGTTACATAAAATATGGTAAAGTTTTTTGACTCGTTTCTGGCTCGTTAAAATATGAACCCATCATAACTTGTCCGAAAGCAATCACACCAATAGTATGGTTTTAAGGAAGAAGGAAAATTAAGAAAGATGATTTTAGCCATGACCATTTTATCTAAGTTTTAACTGTTTTCACTACCGGCGGGGCAATAGTGAACCACACGGTACCATGATATATTAGTTTTATCACGTTTAAAAAATAAATGCGCCGTTTACAGTGCATTATAAAATATCAATAACAATAGCCACAAAAGAATTTGACGTTTTTAAAACATTTCACGCGGCAAATAATCACGAGAAACTAGACGGGTCTAGTGTGGACGGATCGATACATTTAAAGACAAACAAAAATGTACTTAATTCATTTAACCAGTAGAAATACAACGCAAACAATAACGAGAACTCAGTATTTATCATTTTCTTAATCACCCAAGAGTCACAGGTCAGAAAATCTTATCTGACTACTGCGATTGCATGGTCTTGACCTGAGATAAAAGACTCATTACTAAGAGCACTCAGTTAGTGGAAGTATCAAGATGTTGGTGCTTGCTTTTACTGTGTGCTACTACTTTCACACGTACAGTCGTATTATGTCAATTGCCCCGCTGGGCCCATGGGCCCTCGGGGGAAGAAGGGAAACCAGGGCGTGTAGGGGAACCAGGAAATCAAGGCAGTGTTGGAGAAAGGGGTATGCTAGGAGATTAGAAGGAATGCCAGGATGGCCAGGTCAAAAAGTGGGATAAAGGTGAAAAAAAGGTGAAAGAAGGAGAAGTACTGCAATTGGAAGAAGGGACTACCGGAGGTTCACAGGAACCTCACGGAGATACAGGATTGCTGGGAGAGGAGGCTTCTGCACGACCGGATGAAGTCCAAGGACCCTCTGTGCAGGTAGGAATTACCAGGAAAGCGAATTGAAGCAAGTTTTTTAATAATTATATCTTATATTCTGTAGTTATTTTTGTAAAGTTATTAATTGGGATTATGTAAGCAGAGATTACTCCATGTTAATTTTAACTCTAATTTATTTAACTATTTTTAGGGAAATATTGCCCTATAAAATAAATGTAAGTTAATAATGCTTATATATATATATATATATATATATCATTATATATATATATTATATCTTATTATATATATATATATATATATATATATATATCTTTTGCTTGTAAGACTATAAAAATTCATTTCAACTTACTAGTCATATTCGTAAAAAAAGTGAATCTACCAGTAATGTTAATAACATTATAAATATGTTGTTTATATACTTATAATGATGTGTCCATCTTGTAAAAAATGGACATGCTTTCCAATGCTGCCTTCAATAGGTCACTTTAAAAATTAACATTTTAATACCAATTTGATCTGTTTAAGAAATAAATAACATCGATACATTTATAATCGATGTAATATTATTATATCGATATAAATAACCGGGTGAATATGGTACCACATTCACCCGGTAAGTGAGAGATTCGGGGTCGAGTCCCGGCGGAGCAACGTACTTTTTGGCGATTCAATGTTTATTGAAATTAAATTCGGCTATTGCCACTTATACAAATTTAATGAATGTAAACAGAAGTCATTTGACAGGTATTTGGTCTTTCGATCATATGATAGTTTGGTTATTTCAACACATATGTGAAAGAAACGGCCAAATACAAAATAAAATGAATCGTAAAAAAGTGAGGGCTCTGTGGTGTAATGGTAGCACATTCACCCGGCAAGTAAGAGACCCGGGTTCGAGTCCCGGCGAAGCAAGAAATTTTTGCGATTCGATGTTTTATTGAAATTTTATATATATATATATATATATATATATATATATATATATATATATATATTTTGCAATAAGTTTGTTTATTGATTTTCAGTTGCAGGACTTGTAAAATGTGTATCAATAAAAATCTAAAACTAATTGTAACGCTACCTCTTGGTGTTTTTTCAGTCACGAGGTTATAGATCAGTTGCAGAGAACAAAAATTCAGGTAAAAATAACTGTTTCAGTTCGCTAAGAATTCGGTTCCCTGAGACCAATAATACAGGTAAAAATAACTTTTAAAATAATAACTGTTACCATTTCCAGAATTTCCATAAGTATTTTTCCGCATGAAAGAAAAACACTGAAATGGCATTAAGGAAGGTATGATTTTTAAACATACAAACAAGTTATTAAAATTAGAGGGTTTTAAAGGTATTTTTACTTGTTATCGCATTAAAAGATTTTTAATGTGTTTAAGAAACTAAGAAAGTATTAAGGTATTTCATTACTTCTTTATTCAGAAAGCATGGTCACTGTACTAGTTTAAGACTCTTGACAATTTCAGTTTGAGTAATTAATAGAGGAGAAGAATCAAAATCGTGTAGATAATAAAAATGTTAATGAGAAAGAGTTCATAATACAAATTTAATGATTAGCGGAAAGAAAGCAGGGTTCGGCAATTTTTATTGTAATTGTTGTAATACAAGGTTAAAAGAGCAATAACCATTCTATCCTTAAAAAGATCAAATTTACCCCCAAACCGCACCTAAAAAATCATTTTGAAACTGTTATAAACAGGAAATTATTTAACAAATCCATCAATGATTAATTTTCAAAAACTTATTTAAATTACTAATTGAATTAGTAAAATTAATTAGTTAAATTAAAAAATAATTTTAACTCTCATCCGAATATTTATGTTTGTACTACGTTTAGTATTGTAACATTAAAGCTTTGATTTAGGAAAATAAAAATGTATCACAATTTTATAGAGACCCCTGCGTTGTCATACATCGGGCCACCAGGGCCTCCCGGCCCCCAGAGGTAACCCGGGCCCCAGAGGTCCCATCGGCGTAACCTGGCGTACCCGGTATGATGGGATTGCAAGGGCGTAGCGGTTTCCCAGGATTACCGGGACTAAAAGGAATTCGTGGTGACCCGGGAGAACCAGGAGATCCCTGGAAGGTAAGAATACTGAACATGAAATAATTTACCACAGTGCATGACATTATTTGCCTCTCAGGGACGTGTACCCATTTATTGCAATAACCATATAGCTGCAATACAGTTACTAACAACAAATTACACAACAAATGTATATTCCTTGAAAATTTTTCACTTTGGGGGGGGGGGGGGGTGGGGGGGGGGGGGGGTGGGGGGGGGGGGGGGTGGGGGGGGGGGGGGGTGGGGGGGGGGGGGGGTGGGGGGGGGGGGGGGTGGGTATTACCCGATTCCAAATGAATACAGTAAAATCTTTCTCGAGATATCTTGCAATTAAGATAAGTAAGTAAGACTAATCATTAGCTAACCGTCGTTTAAAAGTCTTTTAATTAACGAACGCTTTATAAAAATGGGGGGGCTTTAAAAAACGTGTAAATCACTTGATCAGCAAATTTAAGATACTTTGCATAATTCTCTGCTACAAAACTTAAGTCGCGTGATGGATTCGGGGAGCGTTGGTCCCGAATAAAACCTGATAAGAGTTCCAAATCTAGAGGTCTACAGAGGCCGGAAGGAAATCTTCGAGGATAGAAAAAAATTCCAGTATCAAGAAAACCTTTGGCTGGAGTAAGGAAACTCCCAACCGAAAACCCCTATAACAAGTAAATATATGCCCCTGATTATAAGGAAAGTGTTCGTTAAAGTGCAGAAAAGAGAGTGGAAATTAGTCTAGTAGGGAGCCTAAGGAAATTAAATACATAAGCAAATTCAGAAATCGGAAATCTCATGGGCCATAAGTACACCATGAGTTCATAGCGTTGGCCCAAATAAGGGTGGGAAGGACTCATTTAGAGAAGAGAAAACCAATAGACTACAACTTTGTAAACTGACGTTTGCAAGTGACCCAAGAAGAGCTCTTTGATGGACAGGAATCCTAACCCACGAGAAGACTCATGATAACTTGCAATAAGTCTTTGAAACTAGAGTGCATCCAGAGTTTTAAGGAGAATTACTACAAGAAATCATTACTTAGAAGGGTGGGCAGAGGCATTCGGAAGACAGAATTACCTTGGAAACCATGTTGAACCCTGGATGAAGGATATACTCTCCGCGCTTTGGAAAAACCTCAAAAAACACAGTTATGTATGAAAAAAGTATATTTCGATTTTTTTTTTTACACAGGAAAAGTGTGAATCCCATCATATATAATCTAAGTTCTGGTGTGCTAAATCTTGTATTTTATCTCATATTGTAGTTAGTTAAATAACGTTAAATACTCTTTCATTCCAGTTCACTGGAAGGAGAGTTCAGTACAAATCCAACTGGTCACTTTGGAGGAAAACTATTTTTAAATATTACTGCACACCTCCTTTTCATTATTGTGTTTGGATTGCTAAAAATATAAATATTTTTACCTTTGTGGCATGTTATTTTTTCAATATCTTATTCGTAAATAACAATTCATTTAATTAAGTAGAGGCCCTAACTAAAATTACGACTCCTCAGCTCCAACCAAAGTAGCTTAGTACACGTCGATATCTGTGTGTAAATTTGTTTGTTTTGAATAGAACACTGGGCTATTATAGCGCATATCTAACTGTCAAAAATAAACATTTACTAAATTGAGTTTGATTAGGACTCAATCAATACAAAACCGACTAACAATGGTTTTAGTTTGTGTGTGTGTTTTGCCTGTATTTGTAACATATCGTATGTTATAATTGTTTCGTTAGTTAATTTTTGTTATAAATATATTTTTTGGGCTGTGAATTTTTTGTTGTGGTTTGCTGTAAGTGAAATTGTTAATTTTAGCTATACAGCTATTTGCAGTAATATGGAAACACACGCCCCCTGAGAAGCAAATACTGTTATGCACTGGGCCAAATTATTCCATTGTTTGATATTCTCACCTTCTCAGGATCTCCTTGTTCTTCCCGGCTCTCCAGGTTCTTTCTCCCACGTCTCCCTAGGGGGACACTGGCATTCCTGGGAGACCCATGTAACCCTCCCTTCCTCTTCTCTCACTTCGGACCCGGGATAGCCAGGCAAACCGGGCGGGAGAGCCCCTGGGCCCCGGGGGGGGGGGCCCTATAGGTCCGATATGTGGACCAGGCGATAGGGAGTATAGCGGTATGGTACCGATGTGATTATCTTATAAAAATTTATAATACTTTTGTAATTTTATATATTAAAAATATTTAATGCACAATTATGGAAACGTATCCATAAACATTAACATTAGGAAAAAATTAAAAGACAAACTCTTTGAAAACGCTTTTGTGATCCAACCTGCTTTAACAGAAGAAAACCTTTTAAGAGGGGGAACGCCTGACCTGCCTTAAACCTATTTAATTATTATCGAACGAGTTAAAAAAAATACAATTATCCTATTAGTTTATAACTCATGTACGTATCGTTACCCATTAGAAAAAATATATTTTAATTTAAAAGATATAAACCATTAGTATGAAACAGATAATTGGTTTTTGAAACAGTTTATTTAGGAATTTGAGACACCTAAAATCTAAATTTCTGGTGATACAAAACGATGTATCTTTTGAGATATATTTCCTTTTTATAACACTAGTTACAAGTTTTAACTGTTACATGTGCAAAACCGGGGGTGAGCTTGAATAATTAGGCTACCAGTGGTTTAGTTATTGCTAATATTTTCACGTCGTTTATATTTCAGCCATATGCCCGAAAACCAAAATTTCAGCTTTATTTACCCTTTATTTTATTGTACAGTTTTTCTTTAATAGTAAACATTTTTTTTTAATTCACTTCCTGATTGTATAAATTTTTCATCACCCACATGAGTTTTTTTCTTTAATTCATTCAAAATTTTAAATTAGGTATGGTAGTCATACCTCCTGAAATGAGCTTAATAAGGAAGTAAATTTTATACAATTTGTGTTTCCTGAACAATAATTGAAATTTTATTGGGGTATGTAAAACTAAATATTTTTAAGATTTTTATAATTTTTTTTTAATCTATGTTGTATCTGGGAAATTTTAATTACTTTTCGGTTCATTTCTATATACTCTATGTGTACGGACTACTTACAGTATTTTATTTTTGTAACACGATTGTAAATTAGTATTGAAAGTTATTGTTACCTGAAAATTTTTGTTCTCTGCAACTGATCTATAACCTCGTGATCTTGAAAAACACCGAGAGTTAGCGTTAGAGCTCTTCCATTTTAAAACTTCATTTACTACACATTTTACAAATCCTGCCATTGAAAAACAATAACTACAGAGCTATTGAATAAGTTAAATTAAGAAAATAAATAGTTAACATTTTCTCATGCAAACCTGTCTCGCCAGATAGACAAGAATTTAGTTGTTTAACAAATGATTCACATACAATTAGGTAAAAGTTAAATTTACAATAACGAGAACATGTTTTCATTACCCAAAATGTAAATTTTTCCAAATTGAATAAGTTGTGAAAGAACAAAAGTAATTTGTTATTTTAATTAATTATCGTTTTTTTAACGCAAAAATTGAATCTACGAGTAATATTCTACTAACCATTACAATATTGTTATTCAGATTATATTATAAAAAACTTTTTACTGCGATTTGTCGTTTTTTTTAGAAGTTTGAAAATGCTTCTATTGCTGCGCCTTTAAATAGGTAACAAAATCTTTAATTTAAGATATTCAAGTTGGTCTGCCCAAGAAATAGTTACCAAGTGTTGGCCGCAGGTTTTTTTTATTTTTAGAAATTTCATTGTGATTTATTCCAATTCATTAAATGATTTATCACCTTTTTATGGCACACGTATAGTTCACAAACAAGAAACCAAAGAAGAGCAGAAATTACATTAAATTTACGTTAAGTACAACATGATTAAATTATATTAAACTAAAGAGAAATTTATTTCCTGATATAAAAAAATTCCAAAAATAATCATTATAATACTTCGATCGTAGTCATCGAAACCTACCATATAAAATGTATTACCACTTAAATACATTATTAGCAAATTAATATAAACAAGAAATAATCTTCTGCTTCTATAAGAAATACAATAAGAAACGTAGTAATTATTATTAGAGAATGAAGAAATTAAACAAACTCAAGAAAGTTTAAAATTGTGAATAAATAAAAAAAAAATAATAAAAAAAAAAAAAAAATAAAAAAAAAAAAATAATTAAAAAAAAAAAAAAAAAAAAAAAAGACTTGCCCCAATTCGCTTCCCTAGTGGACCTACTGGCCCCCGGGGGTCCTTGGACTCCAACAGGTCCTGCAGGACCCTCCTCTCCCAGCAGTCCTTTATCTCCAGGTGGTCCCGGTGAGACCTCCGGAAGTCCCTTCTTCCAACAGTAATGATTCTCCTATTTTCACCTTTATTCGCCCTTTACCCGCCTTTAGCTCCTCGTATTCCTTTTACTCCTGGTATGCCCATTACCCCATAAGGACCTCTCTCTCTCCTGGTGTCCCCTACAGTGCCTCTATAAACCCTACATCACCTGGAAGGCCCCATGGGCTCCAGCGGGGCACACGACATAATATGATCGTACATGTTAAGTAGATAGAACATAATTAAAGCAGCAACCAACATCATGTTATTTGCACAAACTGAGAGCAGTGAGTAATGAGCATTTTTATCTGAGGTCAATCCAAGACCACAAAGTCGCACCACAACTGATTAAGATGAAGCTGATCCTGTAAATCTTCGGTGGTTAAATAAACAATAAATAGCAGTTACAATTATTGTATTTTTATTTTTTTAAACTAAAAAAGGTACATTCTTTTTGTGCAGACATATATATCGACCCGTCCCTGAGTCAGTAAATAATTTATGTTATCACCTTTTTTGTGATTATTCGTTCTTTATAATACACTGGACAAAAGACCCTATTGAATTTTTTTTTCAAATTCAAAAAAATTCAATTTTAATGAAACTAAGATTATTATGCTATATTTTAGTTCACTTTAGCCTAGCCGAGTAGTGGAAACAGCTGGAAACAACGTAAAGAAAGGTTGAGATCACCTTAATTTCCCTTCTTTTTGAAACTTTACTGATGGCGTAAATTTTACTGATTGCTTTAAGATAAGTTATGGCGGTCTAGAAGGGTCATTATGGTATGATAAAAACTACCGTAAATCTAAAAGAATGCACACACAAGGATGGGCTGGAAACTAATAAAATATATTGAACCACTTCTCAAATCAATAAGTTTTTTTAAAGTTGTAAATCATCAAAAATATATTTATACGTGACGAAGGAGTTTTGGAGTGATAGAGTTCTCTCTCAGGTTCAGTCAATCAAGAATCTCGCACAAGATTGCACTCTTGACTCGCTATAATGCATCAAAATATTTTCTTTTACTTGTTTTTTTTTCATCCCTTGTAACTTGAAGACATCATTGAATCGATCTTGTATTTGTACAAAGTATGTTTAATGCAATTTTCTTGGGTTACGTCAAGTACTTTTCGACATATTCTGCAGACAGTCTACTCTAATACTCTGGTAATCCAATAAAGGGATACGCTCCTTCAACAAATTGGATTAATTTCTTTGCAGAAATTATGTTGCTTGCAAAATTTAAATTCAATATATTATTCAAATCTCGAGATATTCGGCGGAAACCAGTCGTACAGACAAACACCAGAGCATTGGTGCCGGCTATCTAGTGATAGATAAATATACAACATTTTAAGCTTATGGCTCAATTCATGCTCAGATATCTTGCAGAATGTGAGCTATGTAGGCCGATGAGGAAGTCCTCAGACAAATCCTTAGAGGAGCATGCGTCATTATCGAAGTCAATATTACGTATATAGAATATAGAGTTTAAGCCTCATACAGCTTTTCAAGTCTTTATTTCTAGATATTGTGCGTGCAGATAGACAGACATTGAGAAGATACATTTTCCTGCTCTCTGTGATAGGTTCCACGTGGGGTGGGGGGGGGGGGGGGTGGGGGGGGGGGGGGGTGGGGGGGGGGGGGGGTGGGGGGGGGGGGGGGTGGGGGGGGGGGGGGGTGGGGGGGGGGGGGGAAGGTCAATATTATATCCACAGGGCCGTGTTTGAAATTAAATAGGCTTTTGGGATTTGTTTTACGACTCTTGCATTAATTTACTTCGAAACTGAGAAAACATGGCTAATAAAGCGTTAAAATGTAATGCCAGTTGCGTTGTAAATCAATGGTTCAGGAGGGATACAATACAGATTAGTTAGTTGAAAACTGTATGAGATTTTTTAATTATTAATGTACAACCAACCACTTGAAACTATAAAGTTAAAATAAGTAATATGTTTAAAAAAGACGTTTACCATTTAATAACTACCATCTATTGCAAAAAAATTAAACACTAAGTTTCAAGGACTTAAATCTAGCCCCTTCTTCGGGTCTATAAGGAGGGTAAAAATTACCATAAGACATTATAACAACTTAAATATGTAGTAATATACTGCCACTCAAAATTAAATTAATTATAAACTGATACCTGAGTAACTGCTTGAAGTGTAGACTGAATAGAATGAACCATAGCGATTTACAAGAGCCAAAAGCACAAGTACGTCAAATTCGAACTAACGAAGATGAAGCAATGAATAACAACTCATTGTCGGCATTTTCTGTGTAATCGCGGTGCGACATCTGAAGGAGAACAGGAAGGAGATGGTCATGGGGGAGGAGTAAAAGGCAACAGCCTTCAGCTTTATGTTATTCCTTTACTCTAATGTCATGGTAAGTGAACTAACTTTATTTTTTAAATGCGGTAGGTTTCCTAGTTAACCATTTTAAAAATATTAGTAGCCAAAGTAGGCTATCCTTAACCGAAGATTTACTTAGCGGTTAGTCCACTAATGTTATGCATGAATCGTCAATAAGTTTGTGTTTGAAAAAATCTCCTCTCGGTGAAGATGTTTAGACCAGCAGTATTGAGCAATTTTAGACTTTTCTACCTGACATTTTAGGTATTTTCTTTTATTCCCTTTAAACAACTTTGCCTGAGTACAAGCTTGTTGTTCTATGAAAGAGAATTCTTCTTTGGCAGATGTTTGATGGTCCGTTTCAAACCTTAGATATTGACTCGTGTGTTTTCTTACGATAAACTGTTGTCTTATGGACGTCCTTGCAATCCCTGAACGTATATTTGTTTGTAAAAGATAGACTTATAACGGTAAACGTGCAATTTTCTAAAAGGAATATCAGTTAATTTTATAATAAAGTCTCAAATTTCCAGTTTCTGTTATTCACATTATTTATGTTTTTGTCATTAACTACATTTTTACTATCATGATATTATTAACTTTAGAACATACAAAAATATTGTATTAATAGATTATGAACGCACCTAAATTCTTGAATTACTAAAAATATTTCCATAGAGGTTTTCAAGTGTTTAAACGAAACTTTCAGGACATATTCACTAGAGTAATGAGTTTATAGAGGCAACATTAGATTGATAGCAATTATGAACGTATCAGATTTATAGGAGAATGTGGTTTTTTAAGAAATATATAAATGAATTTCATTTCAGTTACATAAACTGATGCAAAATGCTTGAAACCTTAACTCAATACCAGAATATCCAATTTAATATTGCTGAATTATCCTATTTTGAATATACTGTGCTACTTATTTGATTTGCAACAGATTTTCAAACTATTTCGGGGAGTTTACGAATAATTTTTACAACTTATAAATAAAACTCTTTTATTTTAATGTGTTATTTTGTTAATTGAAAACTATTTTTGGGAAAATTCATATGCTAAATTTTTTGCACATAATTTGACATAACACTGGAAGTATAGCTGTTCTATTCAATTTAGATCACTGTTTTACTAAACCTAAAAACGCATTTTCAATTAATAATATTGTAAATTTGAAACGTGTCATGTTAATTTTATCATAGGATTCACCAGTTATTTATTAGTTTCAAATCTACAATACATCTGGAGGTGACCAATCTTATATTTCATTTAGTTGGTTAGTGATCGTTCTGGTTATTCAATTATGACGATTTGAACCCAAAATTTATTGGTTTTGTTGCAGGACCTCCAGGACCGAAAGGTCCTCGTGGTTTTACAGGTTTAGATGGATACTCGGGTATAATGGGGAACAGAGGAGATCCAGGCTTTCCGGGCGCTCCAGGTCCACAAGGTCCTCCAGGTGTGAAAGGGGCAAAAGGGGTCAGAGGACCCCCTGGGAGTGAAACAGGACCAGGCGTCAAGGGAGAGAGAGGAGACCGTGGAGATCCAGGACCTCCGGGACCTGAAGGAGAGTTCGGAAACGTTGGGAGACCCGGCCCGGCAGGACAAAGTCTTTACAGCCACTAATTTAAATGGGAGAAGTCCTCGAAAATATGCTTCTAAACGCTCATTCTTTAAAGATCACACAAAGTCACAATTGTATTTTGCATATAAATATATTGGCCACAATCCAACCAAAACTTTCTTTATTTTGATGAGTATTAGTGTGTAATTTAATTCGAGATTAAGCATTTTTGGTATAATTGGTTAAGTCACAGTTTTATCATGGAAATTCTGAAATGTTAGAAATCAACAAAATACTCACAAAGTTAATGTTCATATAGAAATTGAACAAAATGTTGTATTGTAATTTATTTTCTTTTACATTAAAACAGGTATACGCAAAGTAAGTTTTAGATCATTATAAAAAATCCTTTATTATTATTGTCCGCTAAACTTTTTTAAGAAACTTGTAATGACTCATTTCATACACCCATCTCACATTCATTTCAATACTTAATTTAATTTAGAATTTATTAGTAATAATAATTAAATAATTAAGGAATAATTATTTATAAATTGTCTCAAATCTTAATACAAACAATAATAAATACAAAATTAAATATATCAAAATTCACCTCATTACATATAAAACTCAAAAGTTATAAAGTGAACTAAAGTCAGTGATACAGTGTGCAGGGATGATTGTTGAGTGAAGAGAGCAGAGGTTTAAAAAAGTTGAGAGGAGAGAGGGATCTGGAAGAAGTGAAGCAAGATTATTATTTTAAATAAAGAAACTGGTTACATTTTATTCAGCTGTATTTGATTCAAAAGAAAGGTTAATTTATTAAATTCATATTATCACTGAAGTACAGAGAAGCAGAAGACAGACATTGGGTGAGAAAATTCCTTTTAAATTTAACAGTGATCCATTGGAAGAACATAAAACCCAGGAAAATTCGATTTGGATAACAATTCAAAAATTAATATAATTAAAATTTAACAAAATTATTTTTCAAAATTACAATATCTTTTATTAAAAACAATACATAATATTTCTATTTCATTAAGCCAGTACGACCACCCTTCCCTAAAATTTAAGAGCTGTATTTAAAAATTTACCATTACTGTATCCTCCATCTTGTTTAAAAATTCAAACCTGTATGTCAATTAATTTATCATCATTAAAGTTCACATTTGTATCATACTGAGTTATTTATTATTTCTAGCTATAATCATCAGAATACAAATTAAGTTTAACCATTTATTTAAAGTGTATGTATAGTAGTAGTATATTACAAACTTGATCCTTTCTTTGCCTGTTACGTAGTTTGTTCCACTTAAATTTCAAAGGATGTCTAAGTGTAAAGAATAACAATTTTATTGATATTTAAGCTATTGTATGTAAAGATATTGTACTTACTGTAGTTGCTATAAGCCTAAAAATGAGGAATTACTATCTTGTTTGGTTTTGACTGGAAGATGCTGGAGCAGAGCTAGCCTCTCCTTCTTCCAAGTAGCATGATTGATCGTGCCCGCTATCCCTCTTCATGGTTGAATTTAGCTTAGGATCTCGACAGGACACAGCCTTTATCCACAATCTTACTTACCCGAAATATACTGGAATTAGTTTATCTTATAGCATAAAATTACTAAAAATTCTATTAACATGTTTTAATAAACTGAAATAACAAACAAACAAAACTATCTATGTACTAAGTTTGGTCTGAATATATTCAGAAGTACGTTATCATGTTCAAAATTATTTCCAAAATGTTTTATACTTTGTAAATCCGCTCTCTGAAATCATACGTGATATAAACAAAAGACGTTGAAGCAAACATTATTGTAGATGACCTGAGAATGGCCTTTTTTGCACTATATGAATAACAACCTATATACAGGGTGAGGCAGACCACCCGTACAGTACGTATAGCGGCCAAACAAAACGAGGTAGATTATTCGTTACAACTTAAAACCCCCTATTTACACCCCAAATAATTCGGTGAAACTATTTTGAAATCTCTAAAACTCCCCAAAAGGGTAGTTTTTGGAAACTTTGAAATGTAAAGGTATGTAGAGTTATACCTAATTTTAAAGGTATTTCTTCACCGATTATTTTGATGCAAAAAGTTTGAACCTATCTTGCCGCTTATGTACAGGGTACACCAAAACGTTAAAAAATCAGGGGTTTGTGTGTAACTTTATTGCAACTACCTGCACAAATGTAGAGAGACGATATTTTTATTCAAAACTAATGATGAGACGGCTTATTGAAAAATATCATCAAATGCCACCCTACCCCAAAATTTACACATTTTAAAAATACATATAATTTTGAAATACTTAACAGCCCCAATCTAAAAAAATCAAATAGTAACCTAGGTTGTGTTGTAAATAATTAGAAAGATCTTTAAAAAACAAACATTTTCTACATTTAAAGTTTGTCTCTATCTCCAATGGTTTCAAAACTGTAGTACAAACATAGATTTTTTAATAATTTTACTAAGTTAGTTTGTATTAATATCAAAAACCAATGAAACAAATGGAAAAAAATTTGGACTTTTAAGTTTAATTTGTTTTTAAATAACGTAGTAAAAAACACATCAGGATTTCTATCAGTGTAACATGTTTTAAAAGCAATCTAACTGTGGTATTCATGTATAATCCCAAATACACGAGTTGCCCCTGGAAGAATTTTGGAACCAATTCCCTGGTCTCTTATCTAATCTCTGTTATTATCGTCTCCCTATTCAGTTGTTCTTGTGACCACGTGGTATGAGGTAGATATTAATTTAATTTTTTTTAAAGTGCGTAGTGTAAGTTTTGTTTATTCTAAAATGCCGTTCTGAAATGAGGAGGCATTCCAGATGCTTATGGTTTTAAGTTGTTACGAATAATCTACCTCGTTTCGTTTGACCGCTATACGTACTGTACGGATGGTCTGCCTCACCCTGTATAACCATTTGTTTTTCAAACTGTGAATTTGAAACAATGAGAGAAATCAAAAGGTGACAGAATAAAAGTTGTTTAAAATTACAGTACGTAATATATTTAAGGAATGTGGGAAATTGGTTTAATTAAAACTTTTGCTCGAATGTGAACTCCTGCCATCTTGAATCTGTTTTACTGGTTAAGACTGACTACGAACTCATCCAAGCTATGTGCAACTACTGTCTTTGTAATAAGTTAAGTTTGGATATTTTAAACATTACAGCAGTCATCGTGTTCACAATCTCCATTTGTATCGCACAAGCCCTTACATACATACACACATTTATATTTTATTATATATGAATTTTCGGATTAAGTTGGTTTTGGATTTTGACAAACATACTTTTTACGGAAAAATCTCAAGATCAAATGTATACCTGGCTCTTACAATTTCACTAAAAAATCGCATTAATGTTTATACTTTTGTTTCTAGTTAAGTCATCAAACTTTAAAGATTGTCTACTATCTTCTGGATTTTTAACATTTTCCTATGTTTACAAAATTTTCAAATTACTCAATCAAAACTAATCGAGATTTAATAAACATAAATAACTCTATACTGTCCTGGCAGATTTATTGAGCAGATAAAAGCTATTGTAAGAAGAGTGAACAAATAGTATGAGGTATTTGTTTCTCCAACTGTCTATGTTGATTTATTTCGTCGAACTGGTAATCAGAATTATTCATATATAGTTTAACTTGATATTTTAAAATGTAATACTTATGAATAAATATGTTTTAAGATTCAACTTCCATGTAAGAAAACTCCTGGATAATATAATAGAGCTACTATAATAATAGTTTGACATAGTTAAAATCAACCGTTATACAAGAAAATAATGTAAAAGCAGCGTCAACTGTATACAGAAGGTTAAAGTGGCAATTTTCAGTCTCTTTATCTATTTGTTACCTGTATATAACTATTATTTGGGTATGATGGTTCACTTTAAGTGTATAAAACTAGTAAAATTATAATCTACAGACAAATTTTTGTTTCGTTTTTTAACCGTTTATAAATACTGTCTCTGGTCAATCTCGTTGACCGGTGAGTCGGCCAAACACGCCGCGCCGTGACTCAGTCAGTACACCAGCTCCAAGTAAGTCGGCTACGCCTCAAGCTAGCCCGCCCCGCACAAACGGCTTTTCTAAAGGCCACCAAAACCTTGTTCATTTTCACTTAATAAATAGCTAGAACTTGTAAAAATCGACAAAAACTTATGTGGCTGACGATTTCTTTTAACAAAAACTCCTCTATCCTTCAATCTGTGTGTTATGCAGAGCAAATTGGCTCTTGGCTCAAATTATTTTACTAAGAGGGGACATAAAAAACCTTTCACGAGATTATCACAGTGGTGTCTACCATTGAGCTGTTAGCTGTTGAGTTCT
This sequence comes from Homalodisca vitripennis, assembly GCF_021130785.1. Taxonomy (NCBI): domain Eukaryota; kingdom Metazoa; phylum Arthropoda; class Insecta; order Hemiptera; family Cicadellidae; genus Homalodisca; species Homalodisca vitripennis. Next base: position 41,368,938 of record NC_060211.1, on the reverse strand, counting down.
CCTTTTAATAATTAATCTTGCTGTATTGAGCGAATGGTAGGGACTTATTTGGAAGTGATGCAATATTTTAAAATTCGACTAGTGGTTTGATTACATTTTTTAATCATCACTAGTATTCATTTATATCTATAGGTAAAATGAGTAATGAAGCATTACAGCATTAATATTACAGAAGATATTATATTACAATTGAGACTAACACAAACTTATCTCCAAATTTCAATTACTTTGACACTGGTCTAGTAATTAAAGCCAATGTGACAATAGAGTTTGGACGTTTCATAGTAATAAAATAAAAATAGCAATAAATTGCTATTAATAACAGCCAATATTAGTGGTTAATAATAAGTAAGTACTTTTGTAACTGAAGATCTTTCAACCTAGTATTAACTCCTGGTGTTATGGCGACGGCAACCAAAATATGCTGGAATAATGTCCAATTTCATGGAAGATTTAAAATTTAAAAACACGATTCTGGCTCCCAGTTAGTTCAACAAGTACACGAAATGACAGCGCAGACGGTCAGTATGCTACTGAGCCACCCAGGACGTTACTAGGATGCGACAGCAATTTCTGCTTCCCTGATACTCCTCCTGGTCACACATTACGATGCGACTGCTGCGTCTAACCGTTGCTGTTCTCCTGATACTGCTGCTTCTCACTCCGTTCGTGGATCCATACAAGTGCTGCAAATACAAGAAGAAGAAGTATAAAGTGAAGTTTGTGATGGTAGCCTATAAGCCGGTTTACTGCTGTTATAGCACGTACACCTACTACAAGAAGCCCAGCTACAAGAAATCAAAATGGGGATAGAAACTGTAAGCGTAGTAGCATAGAGAATGTTCTCTTATACAGAATAGTAGTAATAGTATACTTAGCTTCATTATTAGCATCATGGTTCAACATTGTACCGTGAACTAGGACGGATTAGTTTGTATCTAAGGTTATAAACATCATTAAAACATTTTAAAGAAAACTAGAAACCATAAGCCAAGACTGCAAAACCAAATTACAAGTTAAATTTAAAAAAAACTACACTTTACAATTCTTAGGTCTATGAAACTATAAATTATCTAATAAAATACACTTATTTAACAGTAGTATATAATGAAATAAAGTTTATTATTCGCTAATTTATTATTGTTTTATTGTATCAATCCAAGACACTCTAAGAATACTTAAAATCATTACTTATGATCCTAATTAAAACTGCATATTATTTATTGATTAGTTTATACACTGTTTGTTTCAACATATGATTAAATTTCAACATCACTGATAACGTTCAGTTAACTGAACTGAAATATTTTATTACAGGAATAATACGATATTCAACGATTTATTGCATTGAAAGTGGTCAACTGGTAGGCTAGACGATTTTCATATGTTCTAGAGAAAATGAAATCATAGTATCACGTAATTTTTAGAATTTACGATCACTACATGAGTTTTGTTGTTTAGTGGGCAATTTTGAAAAATGATTAAATGTGTACATGTCATGTCATATTTTTAAAAAACCATCTTAAAATAGTTTTTATATCTAGAAGATGAGTTACCAGTCTTGTATGTCACAATTAATAATTTTTAACAAAATTAAAATAGGCCTAAACAAATACACAGATGTCCTGTGTATCATGGGTTGGTTATTAAGTTATAGGTTATACTGTTTCCATAACTAAATTCATATTTAGATTCACTAGAATCAATTTCAATAAAAGTTTTCTTTTAGTATGATTAGCCTTAAATGGATTTCGAATCGTTGCTGATTTGTCATTTACCTTGTGCATGGGTTAAAATTGTCTATAAGAATTAGTCCGTTTGCCTACAATATTAATATTATTCGTTCACCCTCTGACAACAGTGTTGTTATCTAGCCAATAAATCTGACCAAAACTGTGTCTAGAGTTACATTTATAAAGCTAGTGCGATTGTTTTGAATGAGTTATTTTTTAATCACGAGTCTTCGTGTCCTCACTAAAGCAGGAAAAAATAGGAAATATGTTTGATGACTCAACTAGAAACAAAAATTATAGACGTTAATGTGGTTATTATGGGGGAATTGTTAGAAGCCAGTTGTAAAGAACCTTGAAATTTTCCCTAAAAGAAATATATGAATGCCCTTATTTTGCCATAGGGTTATTAAAGGGGGTTATTATTAAAGCTATTTAGTGTTCTTATAAAGTGTATTTAGGACATTTATTTAAGTAAGAAAAAGTATGAAAAAAGTATGAAGTTTTTTATATATGAAGTATAAATATATTTTTATTAAAAAACGTTTTATTGAGTATTAATAACACTTTAAAATCGATACACCTCCCATAACTATGCGACTAACATAAGATTGTAAGGGTGCAGAGGTGTACCACTGATCTTATTCGGCTAAAATCAAGATGGTCGACAGTTCTGAAGATGCTTTAGCAATATGCATATGGCTTAAGAGGATATAATGTTTTGCATGAGAATTGTCTTAAAGAAATGATTTTTTTGTCTTGAAGAGCTTTTTCAGAAAAGTTTTATATCCATCCTGCAAGAATTCATATTCCTATCTCTAATTGTTCTCTCCGTGGGCCTTATTTTGGTATTGCCTGAATCACAGCTTTAAATACCTTTAATTCTTTTAAAGTACATTTGTTCAAACCCTCAATGTTGCCCTTTTAATAATGGTGACTATTAAATAAAAAAAAACAACATCCAATCAGAAACCTGTGCCTCCCCTCAAGGTATTATTATTAGTTAACTGTTTGGTTACTCTACAATCAAGTAACCGATCTGAGCTTTGCTATGCTGTATTTACAGTTACTATTTGTCTTGTAACCGGGTTGAGAAAGTCAAACGCAACGTTCGAAACAAGCTGTGTTCGGTTTGTTCTGGCAGCTTATTGTATGCCAACTTGCAACTTCGCCAATCTTCACAGATTAACTAAACGAGCTCGTTATTAATCGTCTCGCAAACAGATGTACGAACCTTCATAAGGACTTCAATCCGATTCTCTAATAATAGTTTAAGAGATGTCACGATTTTTAATTCTATTAATTTAATTCAGGACCCGAAAGGTCTACTTTTAAGTAATGTCCTTGTTTGTTTGTCTGTCCTTTTTCTGTCCTCTGTGCTATATTTATTGATAGAAAGATCCTAGAGACTTGAAACTTGGTTTGGGGATCAAAATGACTAAGGACAGCAAAGTTGCAAGTAAATCAGTAAATAAAAGCCGTAAAGATTCATTACGGTCTCTCGATAATTGCACTGCTAAAGTCCAACGACCATGTAACTACTCGTTGGCAAGGGAGGAATACATATTGGTACATATTTAGTGTAAGAGAAACTTTTCCCTCCCTTATCTCTAAGTCATGTTTTACGTTTTTAAATTTTAATCTACAGAAAAATTAAAAACTAATAAAAAATCGTTAAAAGAGACAGTAGGATTAAGAAATATTGCTGAAGAGAAATTCTCATAGTACTACCATTTCCCGTCCCAAACCCTGTCTGGCGTTTTCAAAAATATACATTAGAAAAGTAACAATTTCTCCATTTATGTACTATATTTATACTTAATTAGTATAATGAATAGCCAAATAAAACCCTTTTGTAATCTATTGTATCTTATAACCCTTTTTTATCTTATTACCATAGACGTGTTTCGGTATTCAACAACCATTAGTGTACATTAACGTCTAAATACATAATTTATTTATTATTTGTAATATATGAAATATTCGAAAACCAAATAATCTTATAATTTGACTACAATTGTCCTATAAAATTTTCATAAATAACCATTTATAAACAACAGGAATTTATAAATATGAATAATTAATACAAAACCTTGAATTTCCTTTGTTCTAGGGTAAATTTCTTTGTTAAATAACGTACGACTATAATTGGTTTTTCCTTTATTTTCCTCGACTTTTATGTTTTATATCTTCGCTCAACTACGACCATTGCGTGATAAATTATTCCATTTTGTTTTTTTTATTTTTAGTTCATCCGAATTTATTTTACCTAGACGTGTACTAAATGTCCCAGCAGTTCTCATCTCGGATTTACACGAGCTAGTGGAACGAAAATAACAAAGCTCGAAAGGAAAAGAATTCCATTATGACAGTATATTTTAAATATTATATTAAAAATGCTGCTGGTAAAAAAATTAAAATTTATCGTTAACTAAAATTTAGTTTGTCTGTAAAAATCTACATACCGAATGAATCATTTTATACCATTTTGTACACTAGAAAATGAGAAAATTTAAAAAATATAAAATACGCTATAGGAAACTACATATATTTTGTGATCAACGAACAAAAGACACCTATTATTTATAGTATTTATTACTAGTCGCCGGGATATTACTAATTATTATTATTATACGTTATTTGTTAGCTAATTGATTTTTGATTAATATTCACACGGGATTAGTTGTTACTGTTTTTTCGTAAGTTATAGAAAAAATTAAATCAAAATCAGTTTGTTAATTTTCTCTATTTTTATACTTTAAACTATTTATTTTTTCACCCTAAACTAAATTATGCGAGTTCATTTTTCAACTCAAAAATAAGGAACATAGTTACATAACATAATTACTGAAATATTGTAAGTTTGAATGGTAGTTGTTAACTATAATTGTAAAAGTTATAACTTCTTACACGTCCATGAAGAAATAATAATGATAACTATAGTGTTGAAACCATGATTCAGTTTATTTTTTGAAAAGTCATTTTTGGACAATATCATCAAAATTTCAGATACATTTATCTGAAGATATTTCCATGATAAACCAACACACAAATAAACAAACTTTCCTTAAAAGAGCTTTTGAGCTGGAACAGTAGTTGTAGCAGATCCTTTTGCTAAGTGCAGAACTCGGGACTGTATCAAAGAAAGATTGAATTATAGTGTGAATTTACTTCAGCTTTGATAATCACTTGCAAGTCAACTTTTCACAAGTGTATTTGAATTTTAGATTGAAATTGTTCCTTCAAATAATTTATTTAAATTTTTCAAGTTCATCCAGTCAAAGTGGCCTTTAGTGCCACCATCACTTTCTTTTTATAAAACTGTGTTTTTTTTGTTATTTTTAAATTTATAGTATAAAAACCAGCAGTATTTTGGTACTCTCAAATCTGTTTTATTGTGAATGCAATCCCCAAAAGAATAGTATACGATTAATAATATTTTGCACCTGGTTATTATGGGTGCATGCACAGGGGTACTTAGGGATAGATGAATGGCAATGAAAACAAGGGAAAATAATCATCGTCTACAAATTCAGTCATTTACTCTATTCTACTGAACATATAGTACAACAGATTTAATAGATGTAATTACATCAATTAAATGTAATGAATACAATCTATATATGTTGAGTGCATGGTTTCATGAGCATTATGTTAAGACTTAAATGTTAGGTCATTTATTTGATTGGCTAAATCAAATCACTTTTAAAATAAATTGATCTAGACATAACTGTATGTACTGTGCTAAAACCAATATACACATCAGTACTATAAGTGGCGTTCTGAAACTGAAAAAGTAAAAAAAGCGTTTTATGCCCTATACTATAAACAAAGTTTTCATTTTAATTCTTTAAGAAATTATTAAGCTGGGCAGAAGTGTTTAATATTCGTATCCGCAATTTTAAAAGGTCGTGTAACAAGACAATCACGGGTTACGTACATTGCTTGCTGACGTACCACGCAGAAACTTTAAATTCCTCTGGTAGACAACAGAGAAATTGTCTCGGCCTACAGAGTGATAGGCTTCACCAACGCACAGCAAACCCCATGGTTGGATACCACCATCATAGAACACATTCTTATGTAGAAATTGATTTTCATGGAAGCTTTAATGCATTACAGATGAAATCTTCATCTGTATGCATTAAAGCTTGCATGAAAATGCATTTGTAAATAAATCGATATCTTGTTACATGGTATATTCACATTTGTATTATATTTGTATTGTATGTAAGTTGATTTACACAATTGTTTTTAAAATTCTATACACCAAATCACCTAAGGTAATGTTATGTGATGGGGTACATGTATTAATATGCCACATTTTAAAATCTTATATGATTCTACTCAGTTTTTACAAGTTTATTTATTCTTCTATATTCTCATTGCCATCATAGTCACATTGTCACAGTCAGCATTGTTTAAAATACCTACTAATGCTCAGCCACATCCTTTAGAGTAAAGTGCACGTTGCAGTCATCGAACTCAGTGTTGAATCTATAGAAATGAAGCTTAACGCAAAATTTCAAGTCTTATGGTCAGTTCGTGTTCGAGTTATCATGCGGACAGTCTGACAGAAATTCGAATTTTCCAGACCACCGAGTAGTGGATAGGGTTCACTAATGACCAATAAAGTAAAAAGTCCAATAAAGTTATATATTTACTTTGCACGAGTGTATTAATTTACTTAAAATCTACCTCTGTTATTATATAATTTTGATGGGATTCAGCTCATAAACTCATAATAACTTTACAAATATTTGAATAAGCAAAGCTAAATTTAAATATCACTATATTTCATTTAACTTATTTAATTCTACCATCGCTGTAATTCCGCATATAAAAGACTTGTGTATCTTTGGATCTTTGATCTCCAATTACAGCACGATGACCGATGACCTCCACGTCCTTGACAGACACGTCCTCCTGTGACCCGCACGAAGGTGACCTCCAACAGGAAACTCAGTTGTTTTCCACTTCGACGACATTTTGCGGTCAATCTTGCGTAAAGCGTTCTTCCCAAGAATTATGTAATAGTTAAGTTTAAAAAGATATGCATCGGGTATCCTTCAGAACTTATGAAAATCCCTATAAGGAAAGTAGCTACCTGTCTGTTAAAATACGTTTTTGAGGTTATGTTTAAATACCGGATGGGCTATAAACCACTCGACACTATCATTTGACTACAGCTCTAAAGCTTATATCTTCATTATTTACTTACCGATATTTATGATTCAGGTATGTATCAAAATGGTAATTAGATGTAGCAACTTTCATTATTCCTTACAAACTGTCATAATATTATTAGTGTTTGCAGTATACATTTTAACCGGGCATGAAACACATCTTATCTTTCGTGTAGAGTTTTGTTGCACCCTGCATGTTTTGTTCATATAATACCCAAATGTACTGACATAGAACAATATTTTGTAGGAAAAGTGTGACTAAATGCACAAATGCAAGGAATAATAATGTAACATTTTATTAATGAATATAAAACAGTTAAAAAGACATCATTAGTTTGCACTTTTGAATCATGTAGTGGCTAACATCAGGATCTTCTACGATATGGATATTGGAGATGATATTCTTTCTTCATGCTGTCTCGAGACCTGTAAAAAACACAACAAGTAAGAATTGTGGTTACGATTTTGATTTTAATGTGAAATCTAATCTAGAAATCATCACATCCACATCACTTCTGCTCAACATCTTGCCATTGTCATGATTACTTCAGGTGTTCTGAACCAGTTAATTCCAAATACTCGTATATTCTTCCTTACTCCAGGTGAGGCTGATCCAGTTATGAACACATGGACTCAGAGACCATTTTTACAGTATGCAGTGTGATTGTGGAAGGAAGTTTCTAGCTATTATAAACCTACTTCCTGCCAATTACAACTTAGTAGTCATTTTCCTGCAACAAACCAGATATGTGAAAGATACATAAATGCAGGCAGAGGTAAGTGGGGCCTAGAACATTCTCTGAAACCACATCAGAATCGTTGATCTTTAAAGATAAGTGGGTTGGAATACTGTCCCATCGAGGTGTCAATATTTGAAAAATTAGTACAGGGCTTTGAGAAGAACAAAATAAAAATGAGGCATATTTCCAAAAATTTTTGATTTTCGTCTGTTTGTGTGTATTTTGTAGAAACCAGTTTTTAGTAAAAACATTCAAGACAGCATATTAATATTTGGTGTACTTATTGTGTGCACCATTAAGTAAAATCACTAAAAATAACACGGTTACGTCATTTTATGTTTCAAAATGGCGATATTGAAACACTGTTGCCAACTTTTGGTAGATAATGAAACGTACTGGTATTCCAACATAGTTTAATATTATTTAGATAAAAGGTCTATTCTTGAAAAATTTTTGTAATTCTACTATCATTAACTTTTGCGGTAAAATTGCTTGGGATTGAATCGAATTTTTTGAGAACGCAGAATAGAGTTAGTAAGATTGAAACTCATGATTAATTATACAATGTAGGAGAGTGCATTCAGTATTTTATTAATAGTATTTAATATTGTAATTGGATCAATGTGGGACACTTTCTCATTTAAAATAAAATGAATCAATATTGCCTTGGTAAATCTTCAAGTATTGTAAAACCAATTCCATATCAAATGTACATAGAATTAAAAAACGTTAACATCAAACATTGCGTGCAAAACGGTAATTTTCATAATAGGCTACCATCTACTATTTACGTTTCCTATCCTCATTTCAAGGAATTTCTCTTGTTCATGACTTGTAAGAAGTAATTTGAGCACCTTTAATCAATTCTTCTGATATGGTTTCATTTACTGACTAGATAGCCTTTTATAGTCTTCCATATAACTTTTATCATGCAAACCAGCGAATTATGAAGTAGATGTTTATGGCTGTTTTAAATGACGCGAGAACGTTGGGAAAAAAGTAAACTTATTTGTTACTCGGGACTATATGTAAGTCGAGACTATTTGTTACTTGGGACTGAAGTGGTAGCGAAACCTATATAGGCAACAGATAGTGAGAAAGTAAAACCGGTGGTATATCTGCTGTCACATCAGGGAATCCCCGTACAGTTAGTTTGTCCATGCCCGGCACAGGAATAAGAGATAACGGGGAATATAATTATAGACAATAATACTTTAGGTTGATACTGCTAATCCAAAAATGGGATAGGAGTATATCAGAGTTCACTAATATACTATGCTTTAGTAGTAGATATGCATCACACAATCTTTCTGAAATACCTCAATTTGTAAGTAACATTGAAAATTAATAATTATTAATAATTATACATGAATAATTGGATGACTTTAACGAAGCCTACCACTTGAGAGGCTAGAACATTTTCATTTTTGTCTGTTTACGTATATGCCAGAACGCACTATACCTCAAACACGAAACAATCTAGACTTGAAATTTTGCATGAAGCTTTAATCTTATACGACCAGTACTAAGTTCGAGGATGGTGGGTGTCACTACATAGGATTTGGCTGAGCGTTAGCGAATATTTTCACATTGGTCATATGGGCAACCATGATGGGATCGAGAAACTTAATTTCTAAACATATTGCGTACAATTATACTTGATTTGAACTTGTGGTATTTTTATTAAGTAGAACAAAAAGATGATAGAGTGGAAAGTAAATGTTAAACGTCGGTGACAAGATTTGATGTAAGTACACTCTCGTGTTGTAGTACCCTAACTACGTCACCGGCACTTTTTTTTATTTAAACGCTGCTAAGGAACCAAACCAAATGAACAAAATTGTGAATGCACCGTTGCAAGATATCCCGAATAATATTTCATCTGTACACTTTAAATTTTGAAGAAACTTCATTTCTACAGACAAGGATGTTTTCAATGATGGTGCATAGCCAACCATGGAATTTGGCTGAGCGTAATTTTTGTGTGACAATTTATTTTCTGTATAATTGTCTGTCTGTCTATCTGCCCGCAGAACATCTCGAGAATTAAACGATTAATTCTCGCCTGTTAAGCGACATCTGGTTTGGCGTACCCGTACTTAGTAATATTATGTAATATTTAAACAATAAAAGAACATTCTCTCCAACAATATTCACAAAATATCTAATTTTGCCATTCTTAACAGAAAAGTTCGCGTGTTTCTTGCTAAAAAGGAACACATTTTGCAGTCACTAATAGACGTTATATATATTTCACTAATATTGGGAATAAACATAACTTTTTATTTAATAGCGGCATTGGGTATAATTTCATCAAAACGCCATCTTGTAACACTCAAAACTCCATTAGAATGTTCAAGAAAATAAAGTCTTCTAGTCTAATATCTTCACTTTTTCCGACTACAGCTGCAATGTTGAGCTAATATGCCCGAGCTTGTGAGTCAACATCAACGTGAAGGGAAGTAAATTTTAAATTTTTATATAATTATTAAGTTCATATGCAACAAAATTCCTATGTAACATTGGAACCAATAGGCCCACACCCATGATATCATTTAGTTCTTTATCACTCCATTTTTCAGCAACGTGGCATTATTTTATTTTTAACATCTAGAAGTGGTGCTTTTATGTTTATTTGCCACAATTGAACATATAAGTAAACTTTGCAAAATCGAGTATTCATTAGTACGACCTCAACGGTATCCAACCCCATGTGTTTCGTACATTCTGTACAGTTTCTTGTTATAGACAATAGTATACGATGATGTTCTGAAACTGCGCTGTAGTTAATAACATATTTCATAGATTAATGACTAACTTTACACATCTATAGCCAGCTTCAATAATATTAAATTTTATAATTCTACTCAATTATAGTCAACAAAAACATTTAGACGATTTTAATAGTGATTATTGTCTCGCTTGGCTCTAGCAACAAAGAAAATGTCCTAAGACTCTCTCCATATCAATAGGTAACATCTTTGGTAGTGTTAATTACACAAGAGATAACTCATCCAATGCTATAAAATGGAGGCACGGAAAATGTGAGCCCTCTGTCAGCGAGAGGCCAGGTATTATATTTTTGAATAGTAACAAAAACAGTTATGTGGCGCAGCCCTAGCGTCGGACCTTAGAACTAACTAAAATAAATCCGAGAGCTCGACACACCTCATCCGTATAATCGATTTGTTTCCTGTTGGAATAATACAATTAAAGGTCATATGTCATCAATGATGTAAAAGTAACTCTAAATTAGTAACCAATATAGCATTTGTATACATTTCTATTCGAAAGAGTTTGTATTCTAAACCATTTAAGTAGGCTATTATTTATCACCATTAGAGGTATAAAAAGAATCAAATGGCTAAATCAATGGTTGTATCTTTACTTTTGTTTAGAGTTATTTGCGTTTCACCTGAAACATGCTTAAAAGTTACAAATTAATGTAGTGTCAACAGGCAAACGTCACTTAATTTATGAACAAACACTCCAATAATTATGAAATTTTATTTTTGTTCATTATAGTATTTTATTCAAACAAGAAGAAGCTGGTAGAATCTAGGCTAACGTTAATTAAGCCCATTGCTGAATTCTAAAAAAATGTAATCAAATTCTTTTAAATTAAACACTGAACATTAATCATGTTTTTGCAGAACACTTAACATCTAGGCGTATAACAAATTCAAATTACCTACATTTATCAAAGTAAAACAGTTACGAATTATAATTGACACGTATTGATGGAGTGGCGAAATCAACACAGTGAGAATCACACAATGTAGGTTTGATGTAGAAAGGTAAGGATGATCAGATACCCACGTAGGACGTTGAGAGGGGGAGAGGTGCAATCCCCAGGGTACAATCCAGCCCGCGAACTGATGTGACTATCGACTTGTGTGATTGCACACATTCTGATATACGTGGCGATATGATATTCTTCTTCTCAGCCTCTCCAGAATCCATTTTACTGGTGTAGGATATTGAATGGTAACATTTCTTTAAACAGTTTTAACAGTGATGTTTTGTGGTTACATAGAATTTCACAACTTAAGGTTAAACTCAATCCCAAACTACAATCTGGCTAATGATTTACTTTCATTCTAAAAGTCTTCGTTATATATGGCACCCAGAATGTAAAACCTCCCTCCATTCCAAGATATTTCTGACATGTGCAAGTACTCCGGACAAGTTTCATTAGCCAGTCTAGTCCGATAAAAAATATTTCAAGATGGTGGCCGTCCTCATTTATAGAAATTACTAACTCACTTATTATACAAACCACAAGAAACGTTTTCATGAAACTTGAATCAACTGTTACAATACAATATTTTTTATATCTTTAAAATTTTAAATATAACCGTTGATGGCTTTAACCTATTAGGCGTTAAATAATAAAACTAAAAGGATTTTAGAATTTTTATGCCATTTAAAAAACTTTTGATCTTATAGATTTGTTGATAACACGTAAGGTGACCGTGCTGGAAAAATAGACACTATTATTATTTATTATGGCAGAAACGAGTTTATAACCAATATTAATTTAGTAAGGGCTTTAAAATAAATTACATTGTTATTTTAAAATATATTTCAATTAATTAAGTTATCTGAATTTATGGGCGTTTAGGTTAGTATCAATGTTCTATAAATTGACCTGCAAAACTAGTACTGTAATTCATTCAAATTGATATTTTTCCGATGACCACCACACCTGTAGTCTTAGAGACGTAGTCTAAGCGTTACGCAACCAGAAAGGACAAAAAGGACACATGTGTGTTTCTACACACGCGATACATAAAAAAAAATAATCGTTTGTTGTCATGCTGCCAAGCTCACTATTTCCGGAAGGTCAAGTGTATCCGAGAACAGAAACAATGATATAGCCACTAACACCTAGGCAACATGATTGGTGTATTTTCCAGAATCACCGAATCTCTACTACATTCTTGTGTGTTATTCAGAAAAGGATAACCAGAAAAGGAAAATGACAATGGTCCTTTAATCTATAGAAGAGACATATTCAAGGGATGATCCAAATTTCTCTGGCTTCAGGACAAGCAAAGATATTGATATTGGTCCTTTGGCGTATGGAAGAGGCACACACCCAGGTGAAGGATCCATATCTCTCATTCTTAAGTGTGAGGAAAATGATGAATAATGGCATTTGATCTATGGAAGAGACATACTCAAGGGAATAATCAGTATCTCTCAAGTCAGAGGTCACGAAAAATGATTGATAATAGTCCTTTGATTGATAGAAGACGGATACTTCAGGGAATGCTTCATATCTTTCAGGCTTGAGGGGAAGGAAATGCTGTAATAGGTTATTGGTGTCAGTAGAATAAAAATGGTTAATGGAATATTTTCAACGACCCTCAAGCTTGAGGTTAAGAGATATTATTGATAATGTTCCTTTAATGTCTATGGAAGAGGCCATGTTCCATATTCCTTATGCTCGAGGACAAACAGCCCTGTTAGATTTCAGTAACGCCTGCTTTAACTGGACGAGGCAGCAACGAATCTTCAATTTCTATTTGGAGGTGGCTGAAGAATTTTATGTCATGTATATCGCTCCTTCAAGGAGCTCACAAAGTCTCCGACCTATCTCTCCTTCCCTAAAACTGTTAAATACCGATCTGGGATTCCCAGTTTTCACTCTCTGTAGAGGAAACAAAATACTTTTCTCCTAAAATTTTATAGAAAGCTCTATAGTTGGGAGAATGTGACTCAAACATGAAAATTGACCAAAAATCCAATTTCGTCACTAAAATCATATCTTATATTCTTAATACTAACGGGCTTTTAAGAACTGCAATGGTTTTTAACCGTAATAACTAAAAAGATAAACTAAAAGTGTGGTACAAATTTTAGTGTTTGAAAACGAAATTTTTTTATACTTATAGTACAATTAGTTTTGATGTAAGTTAACTGGCTATGTCAGTTTGGATTCTGAATATAAAATCATAGTCTCTGTACTGTAATATACAGAAAATTTCTAATTGTTATAAATTAATTTTAGAAATAAAGAACGCAATTTGAAATTTTGATTTTAATCCTAATTTTAGCTATACACAGTTTTCCCGTTTATGGAAATGTACAAACAACAATAAATTGTATTGTATAGGTAAATCATTTTAACGTTACAATTTTATTACTGGACCATTGGAATAGCAGTTGGAACTAAAGTCATAGTATATTAACAAAAAAGTGACAGGAACGCTGCAAGAAAGGAATCAGACAAATGTGAGAGTGATTCTTAGATTGGTGAGTAACCGGTGAATGTTAAAGAACTGAATCAGTAACATTCCAACAGGTAGATCTAATTCCTTGTATTTGAATAGTAGCAATTGTACGTTGCAAGTAAAAACTGAGATTAAAGAGATAATACTGAGATTAGAGAGATGGGAGTGCCGATGGCCGAGTGGTCTAAGACGTTGGACTTTGTGTCTGCGTTAGAGATAGCGCAGGTTCGAATCCTGTCTGTGACCGTTGCACTTTTTATCAGTACCATCGACCTTGTACTGTATCGACTCTCCCCCTTATTCTGTTTGATAAGATCCTCGCACAGGCCAGTGGTCCATGAGGACGGGCAGAATAAGGCATAATAGGAGATCGGCTTTCTCCTTTAAAAAAAAAAAAAAAAAAAAAAAAAAATAAAAAAAAAAAAAAAAAAAAAAAACGATTTCGTGCATTTGACATCGTTATATTTTACAAGATGTATAACAACTTTTAGAGGATTGAAATCTAGCCTTTTCTTCAGGAGAAGAAATAATGTTAATAAAACTATAATAATTATTTCCTCATCTGAAGAAGGGGGTAGATTTCAATCCTCGAAACGTGTTATATATTTTTTAAATATAACGATGGCAAATGTAAACCTATTATCCTTTCAAATTTTCCATCTGAAATAACAAACTTTAAACGAAAAAAAATTAGGCCCTAGGTATAAAAAAGTTTCTTACTGATTATTAACAATATTGTCTCCATAACTCCGAGCTAGGTCAATATTGAGCTGCATGGATGTAACGGTTTGAAGGAGAGTGGATGCCTCTATCATTGTGGTTGCTGGAGGGCCTGTTGAAACCGTCAGGAAACCGGTTGCTGCTGGTGCTCCCTTGTTGCTGATAACTGTTGTCGTGACTGTCACCGTTAATGCTGGAAGGCCTTTCACTGTTATCAGCATAATGGTTACTGCCTACACTCCCGTGTTGCTGATTATTTCCAAAGTCTGTGTTACTCTGCCCACCTCCCGTGGTACCAGGTCTACCCGACCCCCCTTGGTACGGATTTTCCTCGACCAAGGGGCGGCAGTTACCGTCAGAATCCCTCTTCTGGCCCGGGGGGCAGGAGCGCATTGGGGTATCCAACACAACGAAACTGTCCTTGCTGACTCTAGAGGAGAGAATAAAGGTATGGCATAGTAAGAGGGAAAGAGAGGAAAACCAGAAATATAACGAATGAAAAGAAAGCAGACAAAATCGGAAAATCCGAAAGTCGTAAAAGTCTGAGATAAATCTTTGTCGGAAAAAGTAAGTAGCTTTTGTAATCTGAAACATTTATGTGATTTTCGTTCCAACTACATTCCTAGGCTATAAAAACAA
This sequence comes from Homalodisca vitripennis, assembly GCF_021130785.1. Lineage (NCBI taxonomy): Eukaryota > Metazoa > Arthropoda > Insecta > Hemiptera > Cicadellidae > Homalodisca > Homalodisca vitripennis. The sequence goes on along the minus strand of NC_060211.1, from coordinate 41,353,684 downwards.
TTGTTCTCTAGGCTCATAAATAACCGAGTTAAGGTTTTTTTTTAAGTTTGAGTGGTCGCCATTTTGGAACGAAATGGTGTACCAAGCTGCGCAATAGCAGCCAATATATTTATAAGATCAATTTTGGTACTAAGTTTCTAATTATTTGGCCTACAAGCCCCGTTATGTAGCATATAAAAGTTAGGAACGAGGGTAGTTTTGGGCTCTAGGAGCCATGTTCAGTTATTTTAAATATACATTTTTCGTACGTTTTTTCTTGAGGACATTGAATTTATTTACAAAACGTGCTATAACAGAGAGCAACCTTTGTAAAAAATATACCAATTGCTCTATAGGGGAAAGTAAGAAAGTTCGTAATAGAGGAGAGAACTATAACGAGACAAACGAGAAATTTAGGACCAATGACTGGTAGGCGATAACGACCAAACATACCTGGACTGATCTAAACATTGGAAGTTTAAATTTCAATTACCGACAGACACACCAATTACGTGGTTGGTAATCTCTCCATATCCACCGTTAAGTGCAGATTGGTCTGTTATAAAGCAATAATTACATGCCACAAGCATTATTTTTATCCCGGAATCGTAACAACGCAATTCTACACATTTTAACAAAACTGCAACGTGTGTACTTTTATCATCTGATTAAATAATTACGCGGTGACACATTTACGTATAAATAAATTTTTTTGTAAAAATATTGTGAAGTAGCTATTTTAAAGGTAATGGCGTAAAGAGTTGTTCTAAAGCAAGGAAATAAAAAACAGAGAGGTAAAAGTGAAATGATCAGCAAACCTACGAAGAAGATAGGGAGCACAACTTTGGCACTTTAAGGCAGCGAACAAAACCAAACAGAAAATGAACATCACACGACCTTGAACACTGGAATTCGCGGAATTCAACACATCACCAATCACCTTACAAAGCAACCAAACAGTAACTGCGGGTGTACAACCTAGTCGTTCAGTATCTTGCCATAGTTATCTAAAAGAAAATAAATGGGCTGTCGGTGTGCAAATTAGACTACCAAGAACAATGTAGGTTGTGGTTACCCAATTGGCAGTTTTCCTCCTTAGACCTTAGTTATGATTGAATACTAAGTGAGCACGTTTACAGTTTCACGTTTCACCACAATTAATCATTATCAATTGCATCATAAAGTTTATTGTCAGTATTAGTATTTATCAGTATCAACTTTGATATTGGTATGCATATACCTTGAGTAATTGGACATTGTTATTGTTTTAAAATTATGTAATGTGCCTGACCTATTTACAAATGTACAGTTCATTAACAGCCTCGTTTGTAAATGAGAAAATGCGTTTAATATACTTCTATTATCTCGGAATACCGCAAATTAAACAGGAGAGGATTGCTTTTACGAAGTAGAATATAGAGAGTACGATGATATATGAAACATTTTCCTATCCCAAAACTTTTTTGGAGCAAGATATGATTTACAAAACAAAATATCCAAAACGTTAGGAACATTTTGTATTCAAAATTAGCCTATTGCAACCGCTCTCATGATAGCACTTAAGAAAATATTTACATAACTTCACAGAATAAAACCAGCCTTCGAATATATATATATTATATATATATATATATATATATATATATATATATATATATATATATACAGGGTGATTCATGAAGTTCTCCCCCCACTTCTACAGCACATTTTACTAGTAAAAATAATGAAAAAATGTTATATAAACATAGGTCCGAAAACGCTTCGTTAGCGAGTTACAGCTAGCGAAATATTTCGAAAGATTTCGCCTGAATTCCTGGGTAAAGAGTAAAATAAAGCCATACTGAACTTTTGGAAAGGTTAATTAAATATGAAATATCGTGGATTCTTATGTATTTTTACCTGATAAAGCTAATAAAATAGGTTTCAGAACTGTGTCTGTAGTAGTTTATGAGGGATTCAGGGTTAAATGCAAAAAATTGGGGCACGAAACAATGTTTTTTAAGTTTTATGTACAATAACTTTGTTAAATTGGTAATAAATACATAAAATCAACAAACATTAATTGTAGAGAATTTAATTTTGAGAAAATTGATATAATCGAAGTCTAAAATAAAACAAAAATAAAACAGAAATAAGTACCAAAAAATCGATTTTATTCAGTATAATACATTACTAGTTTTAAGCAAAATTAATCAGGTTGGGCCAACCGTACGCACCTTTTTATAATAGATGTTCGAAAATGAGGCCATCATTATCAATACATTTTGCAGCACGTTTGTGTATTGCTTTTGTTGCGTTTCTTAATTTTTCAGGACTTCCCTGTATCTGCACAGCCGAATCCATAATACGGGCAATTAATTCATCACGAGAATTCACTTTTGTCTTGTATACAATGTCTTTCATCCATCTCCAGATGCAATAATCCAATGGAGATAGATCTAGTGATCTTAGTGGCCAAGGGTGAGGCCCTCCACGACCAATCCAGTGTCCAGGAAATTGATGATTTAAGTAAGAAGAAACGGCACGTGAAAAGTGGGGAGGTGCTCCGTCATGCTGGAAGTACAAATTTTGTCTGAGATGTAAGGAACATTCTCTAACAGCTGCGGCAACTCTTCTTGAAGGAAATGCAAATAGAACTCAGCATTTAGGCGTCCAGGTAATATGAAAGGTCCAATCAGCCGATTGTGCAAAAGGCCACACCAGACATTGACGCTAAATCGGTGTTGAAAGTTCTGTTCCACTACCTCATGTGGATTTTCTTCTGCCCATGAGTGTTCATTGTGCAAGTTATTGACACCATCCCGAGTGAATTGTGCCTCATCCGTAAACAAAATACGCTTGTAGAGTTGATTATTAATATTCAAAAAGTTGCAAAACAAAAGCGAAGCGGACCATCCCCTAGCTGTAGATGTTGAACCTTTTGTTCATGGAACGGATAAAATTTATTTCGATTAAGTGACCTCCACACCGTTGACTGCGAAACTCCTATCCGCCTAGAAATACGTCGTGTACTTACACTTGGACTGCGATGAACAGCATTAATAACAATATCATCCTCAAGTTGGACAGCTCGTTCATAATTGGTTCTAGTACTTGGTAGTGATCCTGTTTCCCGAAGAGTACGAAAAGTTCCTGAAATTGTTTTGGTATCTGGAATCCTCCTATTAGGGTAACGTAGTTCATATTCTTCTACAGCAGCTCTAGCATTACCATTACAGTAACCCAAAATAAAAACCATATCAGCGTATTCCTCTGATGTAAATAAGTAAGGCATTTTTTCGCTGAATAAACAATCGAATTATAACTCACAGAAAAATTGCATTTAATAACACGATTCACAGAACCCGATCTCCTGCTGTAGCTTGCAAAACACCACTAATACACAGTTCTAACGTAACAGTACAGAATACCATTGTTGATCAGCTGTTATTCGTGCGTTACCAACTTAGAAATTAATAAAACAAAAAACTGCATTTCGATGATTAGTAAACAATAATGGGAAAATGTTTGCTTCATTTATTTTCGATCATTTGATGTAAATTTTTATTAAAAAAAAAATACAACGTAATAAAACATGATATTTTTATTTACAAACAAATTTATTTAACAGTTAATTTTGTTTTCTCAATTTATCTCATCATTAAGGAACAAACATTTTGTTTTTGTTTTATTTTAACTAAATACCGTACGGTATTTCTTTACAGCTAGTAATGTATTATACTGAATAAAATCGATTTTTTTGTACTTATTTCTATTTTATTTTAGACTTTGATTATATCAATTTTCTCAGAATTAAATTCTCTACAATCAATGTTTGTTGATTTTATGTATTTATTACCAATTTAACAAAGTTATTGTACATCAAACTTAAAAAACATTGTTTCGTGCCCCAATTTTTTGCATTTAACCCTGAATCCCTCAAAAACTACTACAGGTACAGTTCTGAAACCTATTTTATTAGCTTTATCAGGTAAGAATACATAATAATCCACGATATTTCATATTTAATTAACCTTTCCAAAAGTTCAGTATGGCTTTATTTTACTCTTTACCCAGGAATTCAGGCGAAATCTTTCGAAATCTTTCGCTAGCTGTAACTCGCTAACGAAGCGTTTTCGGACCTATGTTTATATAACATTTTTTCATTATTTTTACTATTACAATGTGCTGTAGAAGTGGGGGGAGAACTTCATGAATCACCCTGTATACAGGGTGAGTTTTTTAAAGTGATCCAATAGCTAACTTTTTAATTAAACGACTTAGCACCACACTTTAAATTTGGAATTTGCTCAATTTTAAGTTTCACTCAGGGATACACTTTCAAATTTTTTGAAGTGGCCGCCATTTTCCAATATGGCGGTCAACTTTAAAATCTCTTATGGAACACCCTGTATTTTATGTTGTTTTTAGATTCTACTCAACAAAATAATACATTTTTGCTTTTGAGAGTTTTTCAATATCTCTAATGGTTCAGGAGCTACGTGGACTGGAAGTTTTCATAATTTTTGCCAATATGGCGGCTAACTTTAAAATATTTTATGGAACACCCTGTATTTTATGTTGTTTTTATATTCTACACTACAAAATAAGACATTTTTGCATTTTAGAGTTTTTCTATATCTCTAATGGTTCAGGAGCTACGTGGACTGCAAGTTTTCGGATTTTTTCGGACTGATGATAAAAACTTGCAGTCCACGTAGCTCCTGAACCATTAGAGATATAGAAAAACTCTAAATTCCAAAAATGTCTTATTTTTTTGAGTAGAATCTAAAAACAACATAAAATACAGGGTGTTCCATAAGAGATTTTAAAGTTGACCGCCATATTGGAAAATGGCGGCCATCTTCAAAAAATTTGAAAGTGTATCCCTGAGTGAAACTTAAAATTAAGCAAGTTCCAAATTTAAAGTGTGGTGCTAAGTCGTGTAATTAAAAAGTTAGCTATTGGATCACTTTAAAAAACTCACCCTGTATATATATTCCGGACGTCTTAAGAGTCTCCCCCTTATTAAATTTCTTATGAATAGAGAGTGATTTACTTTCAGGGACGTCTATATGTCCAACTGAGGAGTTTTTTAATGTATCAAAATTTTTAACTCACCCCCCAATTGTTAATCATAGTTACTGATGTGTTTTCATTCTTGTAATAGCTTGGTTTATGATTCGTGTCGTAACTTCTCAAAATAACTAGTGAGTGCTTGTTTTATCTGCCTTACAACAACTTTGAATGTAACTTTAACTGTGGGGTTTTATAAAACAATTAAATATTTAATAGGCCACCAAATTTCGTAGAGTAACATTAGGGACACCTAGTTTGCGGAATTCCTCTTCGTTTTATAATACCTTTAAATGAGGTGTCACTTGCTAGTGCTATTTATTTAAAATTTTTGACTTACTCCAAAAATATCCCATATACCCCGTAAATCACTCCATCTCTATTCATAAGAAACTTTATGGTGGGGAGGTGAGTGGGACTTTTAAGAAACCCGGTATTTATATATTTATGCTATATAACGCGGCCTTTTGAAACGATAATTGTCCCAAAAAAGCTAAGTTCGTTGGTCAGCTTGGTACACCATTTCGTTTCAACATGGCGGTCGTTTAACCTTATAAAATCACAACTCCAGTATTCATGAACCTAGAGAAAAAAGCCCACTGGAATGCAATGTTTTTCTAATCTTACAGTTTTCCAGACATCGAATACATGTAAATCCCATGGGAATAAACTAGTAATATTTCAGCTGTTACAAAATCAATATACTTCTTCCGACTGAGCCGGAAGGAGTACTTAAAATGCCCCAGAGTTGTTGCACTGTTTTAATCTTACTAGTACTACAGCTATTAAGTAAAATGGAATGCAAAAACTTGTACATTTTAAAATTTTCATGAGATGCCCTAGGAAAACTGTTACACATTAACACGATAAGAAAAACTTATGACATTAAAAATCGGCCAAGAAACAACTTTGACATTAATCATGTGAAAAGTTGTGCACAGTATTTAGATTGTGCGAACTATCTATCGTTAATTTATAATTAGAATGTGCAGTGTATACAGGAAAGCAATGCCTTTCAGAACGAGTATACGGGCCTTAGGTCATATTACTCCTATTAGTCAGTTATGTTTCCACATGTAAACAGTCGAGATTTAGCGATATGAATGTTGAGCAATGTGCAGACTGTAACAGGAAAGCAATGCCTTTCAGAACGTGTATACGGGCCTTAGGTCATATTACTCCTATTAGTCAGTTATGTTTCCACATGTGAAACAGTGTTGAGCAATCGGCAGACTGCAACGTGCTAATAATGCCTTTCAGAACGTGTATACGGGCCTTAGGTCATATTACTCCTATTAGTCAGTTATGTTTCCACATGTGAAGTCGAGATGCGATATGAATGTTAATCGGGCAGACTGTGACGTGCTAATAATGCCTTTCAGAACGTGTATACGGGCCTTAGGTCATATTACTCCTATTAGTCAGTTATGTTTCCACATGTAAACAGTTGTGCACAGTATTTAGATTGTGCGAACTATCTATCGTTAATTTATAATTAGAATGTGCAGTGTATTCAACGTGAAAGCAATGCCTTTCAGAACGTGTATACGGGCCTTAGGTCATATTACTCCTATTAGTCAGTTATGTTTCCACATGTAAACAGTTGTGCACAGTATTTAGATTGTGCGAACTATCTATCGTTAATTTATAATTAGAATGGGCAGTGTATACAGTGCTAAGCAATGCCTTTCAGAACGTGTATACGGGCCTTAGGTCATATTACTCCTATTAGTCAGTTATGTTTCCACATGTAAACAGTTGTGCACAGTATTTAGATTGTGCGAACTATCTATCATTAATTTATAATTAGAATGTTCAGTGTATTCAGGAAAGCAATGCCTTTCAGAACGCATATACGGGCCTTAGGTCATATTACTCCTATTAGTCAGTTATGTTTCCACATGTGAAGTCGAGATAGCGATATGAATGTTGAGCAATCGGGCAGACTGCAACGTGCTAATAATAAATGTAATAGAATAAGTTTCGTATTTTTCTACATTCAGTTACTAAAGCTATAACTTGTATTTATCTGTCCGATCATAATTATTTCTTCGATATTAGTGTACGACCTACAAGAAGGAGAACCACTTTATTATCAATTCCAATTCATAAATTGACAATGTTTAATGGATTGTTTACTGGTCAGGCTTGCCACCTTTGGAACTCTCCCCCTGACAGCATTAAAAGTATGGAGGGTCTTGAGTGCTTCGGGGCGAGGGTCAGGGACTTGCTACTGGGGGCCTGTGGGAGTGATAGACGGTAGTACTTGCGCTGTGTGTGGGGCAATTTGTTTAGTGTTTGTGTGTTTTTGTTATTTTTATTTTCTATTTTGCACTGTTAATTTTTTTCTTGATCTTTGATTAAGAATTATATTTACTAAGTTCATAAGTAATTTTATGTAAATGATCAATTTTATTTGCATTATAAAGTGTAATAACTTCAGGTTTTGCAGTGTCCTATTCAATTTTTATATAAGTTTGAGTGGTATAGAGGGCTTGACATCCCTAAATTCGCTTCTTTAATAAAGGCTTTTTTCATTTCACGTAATTCTCATTCCATAGGAAGCAGTAAAGTCTACAAAGTCAATACGTGGTTTTAACAATACAAACTATATGGGATCTAAGTGATTTTCTCCTTCCGGGTCATTTCTCACTTTTGGTTGGTTTAGTATCTGTCATTATCACCTATAATGCGTACAACAAAAATCGATAGTATTAATTATACCTGGACATGCCTGTGCAGTCTAATCATAACCGTGGAGGTCAAAAAGGAAAAGGAAAAGGACGTTTTATTTATCTAGACCAAGTTAGGTATAAGGAACCCTCCCTAACACAACCTGGAGACCAATACTGTTGCAAGTACAGGATTGCTCAGCGGTTTTTTGTTTGGATTTAGGTATGGGGTATAGTGAATAAACAAATGAATAGGGCTAGTTTATTGCAGGGAAATTGTGTAGGAATGGGAGGGGATCCACTATCCATAAATGAGATCTCAGGAGGAGGAGGATCTTCATATCTCAACCCTGAACATCATGTCATTCCGGGAACCCTGCAGACCTTTTAGATTTTTATTCAGGTCTCCTTTTTGCTCTTGACAGCAAAAACATAGACTTCTTCCATTATTATTACCACGTTGATTATAGCAGACGCCTTAAAAGTAAAGTAATGTCTTATTTTACAAGGGTTTTTTATATTTAGGGCTAAGAAGCTCTCTATAACACTTAACACGTGGATCAACGGTTTATGGGTGAATTCCGAACCACTACCACTGGCCGATCAGGCGGACTGCTTGCAAGGACAGGATCGTTCAGCGGTCACCCATCCAAGCGGCAGCCACGCTCGACGTTGCTTAATTCAGTTATCTCGCGATACCCGCCGTACCCGCTAAACTGAGCCATTGGCATAGGTAAGAGTATATTAGAGCAGAAACAGATTGAGAGTAATTAAGATCTCATAGTATAGAGCCGCAGGGTTTTCAAATAGTCGCTTGCAATGAAAACTTTTAAAGGAAGTGTTATAATTTATTGTCCCAGAAAAAGATCTGAAGTTGGGGGCCTGTGCGGATTAGGAAACTGTGAAGGAAACCCCACGTGGTGATAACGGATAACGTGTTCCTACCACACTTTATCAAAGGATCAGGAAGTGGTGATAAAATTTGCAAGATGACGTTATCCGTGTTTACTATCAACGCACCGCAGTTGAACTAGTTTACTGCAGGAAGTGTGAGACCGACCCCTACTAATCTTATTGAAAGATATGGTATCGTTGTTTGTAATTCGATATTACAATTTATTTAACTTAGTATATGATTAAAACTTATTAGTTATAGCAATTTTAATTTAAACAATAAACAAAAATAATTGACTAATATTTGGAAACTTTGAAAATGGTGATGAACATGAGGAAAATATGTGAGGTATTTCTCATAGGTGATGGATTTGTTTAAGAAGCTTCAACAGGAAGGTTTGGTTTCTGGTAACACATGGAGAGAATTCTTTCCTTCATTTCAAAAAAGCGGTTAAAATGTGGGAAAGTTATAAATAGTGTAAGGTTTTTTATATCTAAGTTTAGGCCATAGTTGGTTTTGCTGTTTTTTGACGTTATCGTTAAATTTATGTTTTATAATTGTAATGTACGAGATTCTTATTGTTACGGTAATTTATCATAACTCTTATTGTGTACATTTTTACCTATCGAAGTTGGATAATATACCGTATTGTTTGATAATAGCAATCGAATAATGAGTGTAGGCCGTTTAATAAAGTCTCCCATAATTTCTTTATGAGTTCCCAAATTCTGTCTATACTTCTTTAACTATTGTTCGAAATAAAAACCAGAAAGGCGATCTTTATGGTTGTTTAAACAAGTATTTCTAAGTTTCTAGTTGGGCCAACAGAAATGCTTAAGGGGATATGGCACTGAATATGGTAACTCATTTATTTTTTAAGATAGGCTTTCCAAATTTTCTTCATTTGTTGTGAAGGTTTATTGGCTAAGACTACAAAAATAGATTTTTATTATCTTCATATATTCGGTCAGAATTTTTTTATGAAAGATTTTGTTAATTCATATACTAAATCTATATAACTCAAGTTTTAATAATTGGATTTTAAGGGGAGTTGAACGGTCCATAAGGCCCAATGTTAAAATTAGGTAACTTTATGTACCTTTTTCTCAGAACTCATAACAGTTAGGAAGTTGAAATTTTTACACAAGGTGTAGGATATAATATTGTATTTATACCTCTAAAATCTTTGTAAAATAATTGATACAACTAAAGAAAAAAAATTTTATATTTGTATTATTTTTTTTATTTTTATATTTTAAGATAAAATATTTTTCTAAATGTTTATTTATTGATGAAATTTGATATAACTAGAGCTACATACTTCTAAAAGGCTACTTTATAACCAGTAAAAATTTCATGTGTGTAGCATTTATAGTTTCTGAGAAAAAGGTACATATATATTAAAAACCGGTAATTTTCAAAAAACAGCGGAAAACAAAAAATCAAAATAATTATAAGTTTATATTACCTTTAGAAGCCTAAAGGACAGTAGCTACCATCCATTTCCTCTTCCTCACCTAATAACTGTCTCCTTTTCTTTATTCTTGCTTCCTTAGTCATTGACTCTGCTTTCAGATCTGCCTTCCTCATCCTGACTTCATCGAGGCTCTTCAATGTGCTTACGGTGTATTTGCCACAGTCTTTTATTCCTAACTCCTTTAAAACCTTGATCCTTCCAATGTTACCTTCATTGAATGTTAGAACAGCATCATGAACACCTAATACAAGAGCCTCTCTTCCAACAAACACATTTTTTGGGATTCGGTTCCACACTACATTGTTGAAAGATTCGTTCACGTTCTGGGTTTTACCGTGAAGACATTTTAGTAGATTTAATCTTGACAAATCTCTGTATGTAGGTTTTATTGCTGTCAATACAGCTTGAGGTAGAGAATGTTTGTGATTGTAGGTAATTTCTTCTTCATTTGCAGCCAGCTAAAATAATTACTATATAAAAGGCAAGAACGCAGCGCTCAAAACGCACGAAATTTGTTATGTAGTCGTATATTTGAAAAATCATAGAAGCTCAACGGAAAGCCATTTTTATGTAGGGATTGCAGTAAATTGTTCAGAAAGAATCAAATAATAAAATAAAAAATAAAAGCGAAAAAACATTTTTTTACCGATTTTTGCGTTCAACTCCCCTTAATGAACAACATGTCATTTTATTGGTAAAGATGTCCTCTAAACATTTAGGTAGAATAAATCCCTACACAATCGTATGTATTTTTATAAGCATTTATATGTATTTTCTTATTATAAAATATGTTATTATAAATGCAAAAATTATATATCAATTTGTATTTAACCTATGATTATAATTCTACCTAAATATTTATCTACTCTTATATTTTTTTAGTAATATCAAATTATATGTGGAAAAACATGAAAAACTTGATCTGCAGAAGACGGTCATTGAAAGTTAGGCCTAATACTACATTGTTCATAGAATTATTTATTGTTTTATTTATTATTATTTATATTATTATTTATTATTTATATCAATACTCATTGTTTATTGATATAAAAGGCCAATCAGAAGTCACTTATTTACAAGACTGAAATCATATGTATTTGAATATTGACTTAGAATTCTACAATACAATAACATGGTCAGGCACTTACTTATTATAAAAATGTATTGATGTTTTATAGATTTTACATATAGATGTAAAATAATATTAATGTCACAAAAGCGTAAAAAACCAAAATATTTAGAATTGTTTACCACTAAACCAAATTTAAAATTCTCCAGTACCATATGTTAGGCTTTCTATGTCTTTTTGTGTTCATCTTGTAGTTGTGCAAATTTAATTTTCTTTCTATAATTTAAATATTTAGTCTTTTCCCGACAGTTGCCAATTTGAGGTCTTTTCCTGTCAAAACTCTTCGCTATTTTGGATGTAGCAGAAATCGGGCTGGTGCCTCCTAATTGCTGTATATACTGTTTATACACACGTGTAATATAAAATACACAAACATAAATTAGTTGGATTATAGCATAATGTTGTAGAGCCTTGAACTGAACAGATATTTCGCTAAATGTGGAATTCTGATTTTAGTCCAGTCATAATAAAAGCCCTTTAAAATACGTTTTTTTACTCAGAAACAATGTTTTAATGCATTTTATTGGTTTTAAACTTTATAATGAAAAAAGTAAAAAAATGTTTTAAATATATTTATTTTTTTATTTTTTCTTGACTTTCAGTGCCGAATCCCTGCACTGAAGGCAACAAGCGAAAAGCAAACTTAGAGAAAGAAATACAAGAGATCAAAAGTCTAGAGGGTCTGATCATGAATGCCTAACCCAACAGACCATCATTTTCTGGTTAAATTTAAGTTTTGGGGACAGTTTACAAAAATCCAACGGATACATGATTATCAATAGGAGGCATTGAACTGAGCATTACAATTGCTGGAGTAATCATGAAAAAATAAACAAAATGTTTCAGAAATAAAACAATAGGAACTTCAACAGGAATGTACATTTCAATAATGCATTGGAAAAATTAATTACGGATTGCTTGCCACGAGGAAAATTTCATCATTGTGTAACAGAGAGATAACATTAATGGTTTACTCATATAGACACTCATATTAGAAATGTTGTTTGAGCAGATCATTAATGTTGTTTCTTTGTTACACATTGATGAAGTTTACCTCTATAAAATATGAAAATAAAGCATACCACAGTTTCATTAAAATTATCTTTATTGGATATATCTAAAAGTGTATCTTGTGATTAAAGGATGTTTCTTAAAAATGCAGTCCTCTAAATTAATAAAAAATTTAATAATCCAGAAAATGAATAGGTTATTCAATTTATAAATTATGTATCAAAGTTTCATAAAAAAATTTACTACAACATTTTCGACTAATTTTTTTTATAGTAAAAGATTATTTTCTGGACTCGAAAATATGCACTGATTAAAAATTCTATACAGATGCAATCCCAAGCATAAATTATGTTGTTTAATAAAGAAAGTCATGAAGAGGGGTTATTATTACAGTTTATGTATGTAATTAAAAACAGTTCATGCCATAGTTGTTAACATAAAGTATTTGTTATTCTCGACATTAAAATTTAATTAAACACAACAAAATGTTATTGAATTTATATTAGATAGTAAATGTTTCACCTTTGAATTTACCTGCATGTATTTATAGAATTTGCATTTAATGAGTAACATCACTAAAATTACTGAACTATAATAACGTAAAATAATATGGAATGTAATAACGTGAAATTCGCCCTAAATTCTACCGTTATTCCGATATTTGATCTGGAATCTAATACAGACTCTAATTACTTATCAATGGGTGGCAAAAATATCTCGCACTATAATATACGAGTGGACCTATTATATTATTAGGGCTTCTTTCTCTAAGCCTATGGAATATTAATTGATAACCGTAAACATTGTACGTAGTATAAACGGTTCAAACAAAGTTGCACAATTTTGCTGATCTGCGCGGTGTTTCAACCAGAAACAGCGCCACAATCTTACCTTTATGCAACGGTGGAGATCTCAATACAAAGCACCTCGTACACTTCTTTATTGAGTTCCACTGTAATTTCAGTCCCTTATTTTGTACTACCTACATAATCATTCAGGTATCAATTAAGAACGAATATATGAAACGGATTTCATTAAAATAGGTCTAGGAAGATGATTTGGAAATAACTTCTCCCCTTAACATCAGAACAACGTTATTTTAAACAAAAACTAGGGTCTCAAAAAAACACACTTCATATCAAACTTTTTAGAAGTGTCCATTACTTTGGACGCAATTTGTGAGGTGATTTGTAGCTTCCAGTGGTTTTGTATTTCCGGTTTTATGTTCAAATAAGAAACAGTCTTACTCTTTAATCCAAAATTGGAACGTTAGTCACAAAAAAAGTAGTAGAACTACAATAACCGGAGTTACATTAAATTTCCGCTGGTTTATTTCAGTGGCTGGAATATAAAGCTAATAAAAACAAAACAGTTTTTATGTTAGTAAGAACGTAAAAAGTTCTAGATTTTAGCGCTTTCCAGTCAAACAACTTGGAAATTTATAACTGGGAAACTTTCGGCCCGATTAAAACCAATTTTTATCCAAGACAGATATTGTAAGTCATCTGATTTGGAGTATGGTTGTACATTTTATAGTTTTACGATTATTTGAAAAATAAACTGCTATTAAATTACCATCATTTAATCTTGATTGGTACGCTCAAAAAATTTGGAATTGTTCTCGTCAGAGAGCTCTTACATTTTTTACCTTGGACGTATACTTCTGTTTACTACTATTTAAATTGTTTCATTACTAACAACACATTTTTTTGTGTTTGTTAATTTACAGCGGTCGGCACCAGCCCGTTTGAACTTCCAGAGAGGTGCTAGCTGAAAAAGGAACTGAACGAAAAGTCCGAGTAATTTCTCCCAAGAACCGCGAAACTCCGTGGCATCAGTTACGGAACACCCTGTATAAAAGGAAACGTCTAATTCACCCCCTTGTCACATTCTACTCACCGAGCTACCACACAGGACGACAGCGACCTCCAGCCATTCTGTGATCGGGTGGACATCCGGCCGAGGGGTCCCGCAGGGGCACTTTTATCATGTTCTCTTGAGTCCGCGCGTCGGGGACCTCTAGTTGGACGGGTTCCGGGGTAGGCGCGGACTCGCCGATGCAGATACCGAACAAGCACCACCCCAGAGCGGGGGCGGCGAAGACGAGAACCAGAAGACACCAGAGGAGCGGTCTCATGGCTGTCACTGAGCGATAGTAACAAGGTCGTATCGCAGATAAACCGAAGAATGCTGATTACGTTATCTATAACTCCGAGTTGCCTCACAAAGTTCTTGGTACCATGTGATTGTTTGTGTTGTAAATAAATGACATTGTTTATGAAACATGACTCAAAACTATAAAATGATTTTAAATGAATTATTACTGAAGGAGAGTAGGCCGAATTCCATTATATACACAATAATGTTCAACTTGTATAAACAAGCAACGATCTGAAACAATTTCGTACATTTTTCTTAACTGTAATATCCCTAGTCAATGATGTGTCTTCTTAATTTATACAAGTTTCTGCAAGTCTCAATACTTTGTAATACATTTATTACACCTCTTGTACTTGTTTACGAGTATTACACACCTTAAACTATCTACAGTAGTTCGACTCTTTACTTAGCCTGCATAAATTTAAATACGTTCTCTTGATCTACTCTCGATATTGTCAGAATTTCACTATCTATAGCCAAGAAAAGAGTTAAAACCATTTAATAGAGCCTAGACTACAGCACATTAAAGTTTAAAAATATCTTCTATTCTTGAAAATAGAAACACATAAAGGTTGTGCTTCCGTCAGTATTGCACACTTTGACCACTAGATCGCAGGAGCATCATCGTTTTCTGTTTCTTCCGTTCCTGCGATACCGCAGATACGAGCTTATAAGCCACATACACGGATTGATCATGAACCTCGGAGTGAGAGAGTGGGGGCAGATCCGAGCAGTACCGACAAATACCGAACATACGGCTGATCAGAGCCGAGCAGTACCGACAAACGGCGAACACACGGCTGATCAGAGCCGAGCAGTTCCGACAAACGGCGAACATACGGCTGATCAGAGCCGAGCAGTTCCGAAAAACCCCGAACAAGCGGCTGATCAGAGCCGAGCAGTACCGACAAACCCCGAACAAGCGGCTGATCAGAGCCGAGCAGTACCGACAAACCCGAACATTTGGCTGATCAGCGACCTCAGTTGGGAACGGTAATGATTTCTATTATCTATTACGAAAATTAGTGAGTCGTTTTATATCCGAACATATCTGAAAAAGATATAAATTATGTAAAACGTATACTACATTAATGTTTATTTAATTAATTATATTAGTATTGAACTTTATTTATACCTCCAAAGACACTTGACAAAATGTGAGATAGTGCACAACGAATATACAATGTCATAATTTGCATATTGGCTTAAAACGACGGTACATATATTTTTTATTTCATTGGAAAGCTATTAAAATTAATAGGGCAAAGTAACACATTCTTAAGTGTAACTGCAACATATTTTAACAAAGAGTCCTTAATCGGTAGTACATAAATAATAATTACGCTGCAAAAGCTGTAATAAAGAGTTATCACAGTAGATGTGTTATGAACTAGAAACTAACTGGATTAAAAAAGGAACTTGTGAGCAAATGTTCTCTAAAACATAAATATAGATATGTGACAAAATGAATCACAACTATCTAACGTAAATACCTAGCATAGCACGTGTAGGCCTAATCGTTAATAAATAAAACTTTTTTCTAATTAGATTATAGTAATGTAACTGGCAAATTAAGTTTAAGATCGTATACGAGTATAAGTTTGGTTTACAATATTAAACCACTTTTATGGTCACGTAAAAATATCTATATAAATCTTTAGTCCTAGGAAAATAAATTTGTCCTACTGATCTCCAATGCTGTGAATATTAGTTACGATGTAATATCAAGGTTAAATGAAATAAATGTAATTTTGCTGCATCCTGCATTATTCACCTTGAAAATATAATTTAAATGTACGTACGTATGCTGTACCAAACTATTGAAGGGTGTTTAACTCAGGGTAAAAGCTGAAAACACAGTGGTACATTTTAATAGCTTTGCCAGGTACGGAACTAAATTAAATCCAGAATAGTACGGAGCGAGAGCACGTGGGACTTCTCATTCCACTATTCCAATACACGGGCTATCTGTAGTTGGCAGGAGGGGTCCCTCCATCCCCACTCTTTCTCTCCGAGGTGTATGATCAGTCCATGTAGGTGGCCCACGAGGAGCTCGTTAAAGCAGCTCGCTGGCCTATTCCCTCTACAGTCCTAGTACCGGGAATTAGTTATCTGTCTCACCTGCTCGTTCCTCTCATTCCTTCTGAACCCGAGATCTGGGAGTTTATGTAGGAACAGGGTACTATTTCATATTTTGCATGCGTTCTTTTAGAAATGCATAACAAATATTCTTATTCTCAATAAATCTAGTAGTATGTATTACTGTCTTCATAAAATTGTGAAGTTTATTTATGTTCCAATAAATATACTCTTGTCTTGTTATATATTTATTTTATAAGGTTAAACGTACAAATTGTGTGAAAGAGGCGTGAGTGATACAATGTATGTCTGAATGGTCTATTGTCAGAATGAATGATTAGGTTAGGTAGGACGATTGTGATACAACGTATCCATTGTCTGTTCACAATAAAGTTTATTATTATTATTATTAAATGTAACATAGTGGAATAATTAACTCACGTTTTCCAAAATAAAATAGACAAACCCTCCAATCATATTACATACAGTACTTATTGCAAAAATCTGAAATCCTCATCATCAGACGTTTTATATTGGGCCTGATTATAAAAAAGATCCAAAGTAACTAACTATGGTGCTTATAATTTCTCGTGAAGTGTATCTTAAAGGATTGTGACCATTATGTGTAACAAATTTTACTCAACCCAAATCGATTTCACCACCTTAATGCACCTACCACGCACGTGAAATCATGCACACCACGATACCTACCACGTACGTGAAATCGTGCACACCGCGATACCTACCACGCACGTGAAATCGTGCACACCGCGATACCTACCAGGCACGTGAAATCGTGCACACCGAGATACCTACCACGTATATGAAATCGTGCACACCGCGGTACCTACCACGCACGTGAAATCGTGGACACCGCGATACCTACCACGCATGTGAAATCATGGACACCGCGATACCTACCAAGCACGTGAAATCGTAGACACCGCGATACCCACCAAGCACGTGAAATCGTGGACACCGCGATACCTACCACGCACGTGAAATCGTGCACACCGCGGTACCTACCACGCACGTGAAATCGTGGACACCGCGATACCTACCACGCACGTGAAATCATGGACACCGCGATACCTACCAAGCACGTGAAATCGTGGACACCGCGATACCTACCACGCACGTGAAATCGTGGACACTGCGATACCTACCACGCACGTGAAATCGTGCACACCGCGGTACCTACCACGCACGTGAAATCGTGGACACCGCGATACCTACCACGCACGTGAAATCGTGGACACTGCGATACCTACCACCTACGTGAACTTAACACGGTTCGTAAATATTAAATACCAAAGTTCGAAATATGCATTTAAAATTGAAAATGTTTGCTGAAAATATAGAATGTCATGGCGTTTGGTATTATATACATTTCATTCCACGGAGCGATAGTTATAGTTTATTATAAATAATATCTTAGATTTTACGATGTTTGGAAACAAGCAGACACGGACCTGCTGGTTATCACCAAACCTACAGTTACAATCGCCAGTAGTAGTATACTAATAAAATATTCAAATAAAATATTATGATCTAAAAGTTTATCGATGTACTAGTTTACATTTTGTATTACATCCAAAAAGGAATATTTTATAAATTGAACCAATATTGTTTTGTGAAAATTGCACTTGTAAGCAGAAAATAAATGTTAAAATATTGAAAAATTGGTTGAGTGTACTGATAAGTATTTTCAGAGTCTTGCTAGCGTAGTTAGTGATTTACAGGTTGGGCGTAAGTCTGGATTGACTCCTATGAAAGGAGAACGGTACAAAGAATAATAATGGCGTCTAGTATGACACGTTTGTAGGTAAGTGCGTAACCTATAGATCGTATGGCTGGATTTTTTTTAATCTTCAATGTCGATTTGGGTAGAGTTTTTCAAACTGGAAGGGGATCATTTGACACATAATGTTAAACTGCCTCATTCTCAGGACAGAAAATTATTAAATGAGTTTTAAGATTTCTTTACTTGTGTAAGAATTATGTCCTGTAAAGGTCGTCAGTTAAAAACCGCGATCAATTGGAAAATGGTACTTAAATGTAAGATTATGGATTTTAAAATTGAGGCCTCTGCCCCATAACTCCTAGCAGTAGCGCTCCCATACAGGCATCCCATTGTGTGTCCTCACTTTCGGCTCACTCTGTATAGTCAAATGCAATGAACAAAAATAGCATTACAGTTTAAAAGAAAAGTTGAAGAATACTTACCGTATCTGCAGCTTTCTACATCTACCACGTGAGTCCCTATATTCGCTCGGGCTTGCGCATGGGATGACACGAGCAGATATCATAAAATAGGCGACTTCTACGTCAGGTGAGTCGTCTGTACTGGGAAGGTCAGTGTCTAGGTCAGCCGAGGTAAGATGCGATAACAGAATAACCGCAACGAAAACGTGAACTAACAACCATTTCATATTGACGACTGACTCGAGGAGCAAGATGAGATACGAAAGGTCAGCAGTGCAAACACGATAATGAGTAGTCCTAGTCACGTGGGATTGTTGCGATAATCGTTTCGTAATCGTTTTGTCTCTTTTGTTGCCAGCTGTAGGACTTACTAATTATAGACCAATCTCGTCTTTTGTAACCTTACAATGGCCATTATAGACATATTCGTCTGCGAGAGAGCTAAAAATTTGTGAAAACTGCCACCCAAGCAATAAATACACCAATATTTATTGGAAAACTTATACTCGAGAGTATATAAAACGGAAAACCCAGTATGTGTATAACTTCTAAATTCCAAAAATCCTGCGACATCAACGGAGTTTCAATGTGGATGTTAAAGCATTGCTTCAGGCATTTACTAACACCACTAACAAAATCAATTAACTTTTCATTTCAAACCAGAATCTTTCCATCGAAATTGAAACTGCAAAAGTCATTTCAATGTAAAACAGATGATCCTTTACAAACCAACAACTACCGTCCAATTTCCATTTTGACGGTACTGAGCAAAATTTTTTGAGAAACTTTTCCTGGTACAACAGATTCCTCAAAAGTTTTGATATTCTCAGCCCGACCCAATTTGAATTCAGAGAAAAAGGAGTTCAGTAGACGCTGTAACTAACCTCATAGAACATGTTGTCGATGGGTTGGAGAGGCGTGATCACGTGCTCTGCGTATTTCTCGACCTCTTCAAAGCATTTGACTGTGTGCATCATGAAACACTGTTGCACAAGTTAGAAAGGTTTGATGTACGGGGTCTGCCTTTAAAATGGCTTGGATTAGTGACCGAGATCAGTGTGTGCAGATATCGGGTGCCTTATCCTCAAAAGCAAAGATCACCCATGAATTCCCAAAGGGATCTATCCTTGAGCCAGTTCTTTTTCTTATTTACGTAAACGATCTGAATTCATCGTTCCAGAATGGAAAGGTGGTTCAGTATGCTCACAATACGACTCTCTGTGTTAAAGCCAAAACACTTCAACATTTGGAAATAATTACTTTTTCTGAGTTGAATTCCAGCATTCAATTTTTTTCTGATACCAACCTGAAAACAAATGAATCAAAATGAAATTTCATAAAATTTTCGCTAAGCAAACGAGAATCTGAAACAAGACCTTCAGTATTTGTGGATGATATCCCGCTCAATGAAACGGAATCAACAAAATTCCTAGGAATGTCCCGAGATCGAGGACTAACCTGGGACGTTCACATGATCATGTCTGTGCCAAGGTTGCGTCGGACATTTTTGCCCTTCGCAATTTGGCAAAGCACTGCCCAATTACGGTATTGAAAATGGCCTATTATGGCTTAATGTATCCCCACTTGGGATATGGAATCAGACACTGGAGCTGTTGTGCGTATTACAAGATGGAGTGAGTCTTCAGGCTCCAAAAAAAGCCGTAAGAGTAATCCTGGCCTTAAAGACTAGAGAGTCATGTAGAAACGCGATTAGGGAGCTGCGATTTCTGACTCTGCCCTGTCTCTACATTCTCGAGGTGATCCTTTACTCTGCGTCGAGGTGTGCTTTGGTTCGGAGAGAGGATGTTCACCAACACGAGACGAGAGGCAGAGGCAACTTTCGCTTCCAACAGCACAGGACAAATGCGTTCAGAAACTTACAATCCCAAGTTGGTGTCAGATTGATCAATAGTCTCCCTGAACACCAAACAACAAAATGGAAAACAATTCAAAACTCATTTGAAAACCCTTCCGATTTCGAAAGAAGTTTACTCGATTGGCGAGTTTATGATGGATCGCTGGGATGATTGAAACGAAAAATTCTCAAAAAACAGCAAACAAAATAAATTTTTCGGGCCTGTAAATTGTGTGAAAGAGGCGTGAGTGATATAATGTATGTCTGAATGGTCTAATGTCAGAATGAATGATTAGGTTAGGTAGGACAATTGTGATACAATGTGTACATTGTCTGTTGGTAATACAATTGATTATTATAATTTTTTATAAGTTCATGAATCGATAAAATATTAAATCTGGTCGATTATAAATAAACCTATATAAGGTAGTGTCGAGAGATGTAGGTCACTGATGGGCAGAAAGAAAAACTGCACTTTTATCTTAAAATCAGTAGAGCTGTTCTTTTGACTAAGGGGAACTAATGTGGGCCCTACCAAGTTTCAAGTTTCTACGATTTTTATATCAAGAGTTATCACATAGGCGGACGGACAGACGGAGTTGTTGTCAGATTGATCAATAGTCTCACTGAACGCTCAAACAACAAAATGGAAAACCATTCAAAGCTCAGTTGAAAACCCTTCTGATTTCGAAAGACATGATGAAAAGTGTCATGGAGCTTTTGATAATTTCTATACTTCAGTTGATATAATAGAAAATCTTTTAGAAAAATATGTATTTTCCAACGGGGCTGTACGTGTGCAGCTGTTGGTTTACCGCTTGTTTCTAAAGAGAAGTAAAATTTTAGAAGGCATCATCAATTAAGTTACTCAAAGATTGTATTAGCTATTATGGCCAGTGAGGAGATACCAAGCAAGTGCAAATTTTCCTTTCAGTTTGTTTATGCCAAATAAATTGTGCAGTCTAAGAAAGATCTAAGAACTTGTGAGAAAATATATCTGTAAATTGTCCTAAACCAATTGTAGAGCACACCAAAATGATTGAAGGGATTGATCGGTTCGATCAAAGATCTGTTTTTGAGATGGGGCGGAAATCAAGAAGGTGATGGTTGAGAATATTCTATTTTATAGTGGAGAGCTGTGTTATAATGCGATTATTCTTTATAGTAAAGTTCAGAAAGAATATACAACATCTCAATTATATTTCAGGAATCGTCTCGGCCAGAGACTACAATTTATTTTTGTAATGAAGATCCCTGACGACATTTAATTGTTGACTTAGAACTGTTAATTGTTTGCTATATCGTTCTTCAAGAGACATTCAATAAGAATTCTGCTTTATGCTATACAAAAATTTTTGTTAGACAGATATATTTTATATCGAAATTATTTTAATAGTTTTAAAATTCCAAGGTGTTTTGATTCTCTTTTGAGGTTTTTAAAAATAAATATCAAGGAGTTTTTGATTCTCATCAGCAGTGATAGGGCCCAGTTACTTGACCACAGAGGGACTTAGACTATCTTGACAATTGACTGACGGGATTGTCCCCTCTCCTCTCCTGTCCAAACTAAAGATAGATAATCCGTTTTCACTAAGTAATTATCCTATTTTTATTAATTTGTGTTGACACATTATTTTTATTCGGTTTGTTCAGATTCACTACAACATTGCTAATTATCAGAATTCTTAAGTCATATCCATAAGTTATTCCACCTCAGATAACATCTTTCAATTAAAATGTTATAAAATGAATCCATACACTGTTTAAGTTAAAATTCTAATCCTAAGATTTCAAATCGAGTCTACGCACAGCCCACTAAGGCCCATGTAGACTCTTTTCCCATGTTATTTTTAGTTATACAGAAATTAGGTAGTAAATTAACTGAATCATAAATGCTGTTTTGATTAGGGGACAGCATTTATGATTCAGTAAATATATATATATATATATATATATATATATATATATATATATATATATATATATATAATTATTTAATTTTAACTGTTTAGAATTGTATTTTTTTAACATTATTATATATTGTATTACCATTTGATACCCAAATACTACATTTCTTTTTTTAATATAAAATATTTACTTCTGTTTTCAGTGATTAGTAGAAATAAATGTGATTTGATTTGACATATGCTACAATTGCTCTCAAATTGTTTCCTCTTTTGCCTGTCTAGATTCTTCAATTTTTTTCTTTTCAGTGGAATTTATTTTTATAGGTTTTAGTTTCCTATGGAAGCTTGGGTGAACGAAACCCAGAGAGCTGATGAAATACTTAGCGACACAGTCAGTTAACCGCTAGTTTATCTCTCAGTTGCTGATCTGATCTAAGGGTTAGTCTTAATTTTCTTTTAATATATCAGAGGTAAATTGTTTCAGTAGTTTCAGTTTCGACTTGTATTTGAAGTGGTGGTGTGTTATTATAAGTAATAGGTAATCTGCATTTTCGGTTAAATCTTTCGTCCTGCGCCTGGTATATAAAATTAATTACGTTAGGTGTTTTCAAATTGATTAAAATAATTCTTTATAAAGCACAAAAAAGGTCAAGTGATTGAGCGACATCCAATTTAAAGGGATCTGGGATTCAAATGTAGCACCAGCTGTATAACAGTGGCGTCTAGGCAACATTGTTTTGAAATAAAAGGTAGCCAAGATTTCTTAGATAATGCTATTTCAACTCCAGAACTTATTTAGAAAGAATGAAAGTGGTCAAATATCAGAGCCCGGTCGTTGAAGACCATGGTCGTTTTTCTACACTGTCGAGACCAGTAAATTCATAGTTTCATTTTATACTTTCTGTATTTCACGAGGTTTCCATACTTAATAACATAAAAACAAGTGTGGCGCAGCTTTGATATAGGGGAGACCCAATCGCTTCTAGGTGACCATTAAAGGTAACACAAAAAGGCTGAAAAATGTACTTGGCTAGCTAAGGAAATATTTGATAGGATATAACATGATTTCGGACATTTGTCGTCATATAGGTTATAAAAAATATAACACAACGTTTCGAGGATTGGAACCTATCCTCTTCGTCAGGTGGGGAGGCATTAATACATACAAAAATAAAGAACAGATACAGGTAAAGAAGGGAAAGAAAGGGGTTCAAATATACCTAAAAGCTGCTTGGAGTCCACAATCACAGTGGAGTTGATTTGTACTCGGGATGTGTATCCTGTGCAGTGACAAAGCCTGGACTCCAAGTAGATTTTGGGTATGTTTGAAACCTTTTCTTTCCCTTCTTTACCTCTTTCCGTTCTTTACCTGACGAAGAGGATAGATTCCAGTCCTCGAAACATTGTGTTATATCTTTTACAACTTACAACGATGGCAAATGTCCAAAATCCTGTTATCCTTTCAAACCTTACATCTTCAGTACAAACTTGAAAGAGGAAATAAATAAAATAACGTAGTCTATCACTCGAGTGTATGGAATATTCAATTCTGTCTGTCCGTTTACAGTACAAATCTAAAACTATATGACACTTAGACTTGAAATTTTCCATGAAGCTTCACTTTTGTATAGGGATCTTTTTAAAGGTGGTACATGTCACTCCGTCCAATTTGCCTGAGTATTAGAGAATATTGTTACTTTCGCCTTCTAAGTGACCATGTTGACAAGGAGGAAATCGCAGAATAAATAAATGATGAAAAAAATTCAGCATTCTCATAAGAGATTTTAAGATGCGACATATTAACACATCACAGCACATCCAAAATTATTTCATGGTGATTTGGTGGTGTAAACTTTTTTATTTAAACACTGATATGAAACCAAATTTAATGAACAAAAATGTGAATGTATCATGAGGAAATAAATTTTAACTAAGAAAGGAGGTATATTCCGATTTTGGTGGAAGTCGGTTGTAAAACGAGTAAATTTGGTTGCAAAATGAGTAAACACACACACATCGTGAGTTTACATGTTTATTAAATTTATGTAAACGTTATTGTTCCATTATCATTTATATGCACAGAGCGTCATAACTCACCCAGCCAGGTCTCGAATCCAGTTCCTTCGGTTGCCTGGCGAGTGTGGCTACCATTAAACACACAACAACTCATTCAATGGTTTTCATACTTGACTTTTTCACGAGTACAAGAAAAAAATATAATCAGGAGACCATAGATTTACCAAAAGACTGTTATAAGAATGCATACAATGTTTATAATCTGCAATAGTTCTAATTTGAAGATGCGCAACAAGTCCTTTACCACCATGGTTACAACTAAGATATATTACTTGTTAGGCAGACGTGCTAACATTACTATAAGGAGCCATACTCTTTTTACGTTTACTTACTTTTACATTTGGTCGTTTCTTTCAAATAAGTAAACTTTTGAATACTATATACCTGTCTTGTTGTACTTATACTTAAAAGTCAATAAAAACTTGTTCAGAGAGTGGTTAGTTAATATTCCGCTACTGGATTTGTTTGCTATTCACATATTCATATTTCACAAAAATTGAATAAATTTAACATGTGCGCCAAATTGAAGATAAAATGTTGAAATCTTAATAAATATAAATATTGAATGAAAATAACTCAAAATACAATAATCAACACAATAATCCCTTTTGTTTATCGCTTCAATTAAATTAATGGTTATCCACAAAATACAAATTAATTAAAGAACTCTTATAACTTCATTTTGTCAAGTGAATCAATTGAAACAATTAGGAATAGTCACAAAATGATTAAGATTACAAAACACTCCGTACGAAATATTACAAGTCGAGGGGTAATAAGTACAAGTAAGTAATTAACACATTTTATTTTAATAATATAATATAATCTGCAGGAAAAAATAAGCAATGCAATATGTTTAACTTTTAAAATAAAGGTGACACCATTTCACCTGAAAAAGGGCCTTGAGAATACTCTGTGTTGCAGTTCAACTTTTATTGGGAGTGCTGCAATGTTTGATATGGTCTATTAATGTGGGTAATAACCTCAGGTTTGACTTTAATATTGAATCGCCTGGAGCCATGAGGAGAGTTCATACCCAGGTTGTAAGCTTGTTGTGGATTCTGCGCGCCATTTTGATTATCCACAACTGAAGATTTCTTCTCGGACGGGTTTGGTTGAGTGATGTACTGTCTGTGGGGCCAGACAAAACCACGGGTTTGTGTAATATTGCGTTTGGGTTGAGCTCCTTGGATATTTCTATTCAATATACCAGAGTTGAAACTTGATACCGAAACATTTCTTACCTTATTAATATCGAAATTTCTGCTTTGGAAATTCCTGTTGTGGTTATAGTAGTTGGGTCTCCTGAATTGACTTGCAACACTAGAATTTGAATTTTGGGCTTGAAGATTCCTATAGTTGGTTTGACCGGCATTGGAGTTTCTAAGTGGATTAACTCGTCTAAGTCCATCAGGATTGGGATTGCCCCTAAGAACATGAGCGTCACGGTTGCTTAAGGAACTTCCAGGATGTGACATCCAGGTTCGACTTTCAGGATTGAAGCTTGTCGCCTGAACCTTTCCGGTCTGTACTGGCATCACAACCTTGCTGGCCGAAGATGCTGGATTCTGACGATCCGAAGGTGAGGGTCTGTGGTTGAGGACATGGGCTGGTTGTTGTTGTCTTCTGGCCTGCTGGACTCCAGGTGCCATGTAGTTTGGAATGTACTCCACTCGGACCTCGGGGGAGTGTTGTGGATTAGTGCATCTCGGTTTGCGGACATACAGTCCAGAGTCTGCCTCCACCTCATTTGAATGGCTTGAACTCTGTTTAAAATATTAACGTTCTACATTACAATATCTCACATACACACAGCAAAATATAGGTTTTAATAATGTTATGTACACAATAACAATGAGTTTTTTAACCATTAAAAGTAGAGTAGTACAATAGGGTTTTCTTATCTTATATGTTAAATATTACCTATATTCGTTCATCTTATAAAATGACAAATTATAAATTCGAGTATATGTAGGACCAACTGGACATACAACCGGTGTATTGTAAGATTTCTTAAAGAATTCAAATTTAATATTCTTTTATTTTCAGAAAAGCATTGTATACATTGCAGCTACATTTTATAACTGTATCTAACCCTCTAGCATTGCTAATCAAGGGATAAAATTTGATTAAAAAACGATTATATTAAAAATACTCTACATGAATATTGTTTTACATAAATACATCTACATTAATATTAATTACCTGAATTCAGGAATAAATAATTATTGTAATAATGAATAAGTAAAAATAATTTATACATATTTATATATATTAAACTTATTCCATCTTACAAAACAAAGTACAAAAATTCTTTTTGTTTGAAAATTAAGAAAAAAAAAATTGAAATAAAAAACTATAAAGTTATTAGAAATACAATTGAACATTCTATATTTAATGGAGTGGAAATTCGTTCTCAAAGCCATTGTGAGTGACCTCTGCTTATCTGTGCTTTAAAAAAGAAAGTTGCCTATGGGGTTATCAGTGCTGGGTTGTTTAACTGTAATGATATGTCTAAAAGAATTGGAAGCTAATGTGATGGATCATAAAAATAAACTAGAAGATATTGTTATGTGTTGTATATTGTTTCTTGTTGAATATTTTCATTGTGAAATGAACATGAAAAGAGGAGTGACTCATTTCCTCAGAGCGGGTGGTGGGGTAAAGTACTAGTAAGGTGCTACGTGAATGCGTCACTCTAAAGTTACGGATTGCTGAATGAAAAAAAGAAACAAAGATCAGGTCTTTGTATAAGTTTAACTTTTCGGAACAATCAGCAGAAAAGAAAGAACTGATAAACACTCATCGTGGACCTTAGGAGAGGGTTTGTAACGTATCACCTCCTAATATTAGCATACTGATTAAAAGAACTCATAATTACCCGCGAAATGGACAGATATTTCTCATTGAGCAAATATTCTGATGTGGTTATTGATGAATGTTATTTATAATGCCATGAAACTATACACAAATAACATTAACAACTTTTGGTAAAGAGTTTCTTTTTTACATTACGTAAATAATAATTAAATTAATGTTCTAGTAACAATTTTTCTTTAGTTTAACATTAACATTTTTGTGGTAAACTGTAAATTTGTCTAGATTTTTTGAAGGTATTACAAACAATTTTAATTTGGTTATTTTTCTATCTCAAGATTTGCTTCTCTAAATACATTTACAGTTCAATTTGCGTTTTCCAGTAATTCTCGTTATCATTACTCATGAAAGAACTTAAAAATATCACATAGATGCGCCACATCCTCTGCACTAGCATGACCACTAATTTGGGGAAAGTGCAAGACATTTTCTTTTTGTACTAACAATATTGCTTTGAAGTACTATATAGCCTACTGATTTTAGAATCCGAGTTAAGTTCCAAAGAAATCATTTTTAGTTTGTTAATACAATTTTAGTATACTTCAAGGTGCCTAGAGCGCCTATGATTAACACATAACGACATACAACACTTATTATTGATGCCATAAACTTAATAATACAACCTTTATCTCACCGTTGTGTTGTGGACCTGTCTGTTTCTTATTACCTTGAGTTGTAGAAGATAACCTTTAAATGTTAACTTTTATTTTATCTGACTTAAAAATTAATGTTAGAATTGGGAAAAAATATAAATAACTGTAGTGTAAAAGATTTTGTTTTAACGATCAAAACCCAAACAATTCACGTGGATAAAAAAACCGATACAATGAAAAATTAAAGGACACGAGAAAATGTAACAAAAGAGACAAACGGCACAAACCTTGTGCTCCTATATTTTTAAGGGTCTTCCTCCGACAAGATGAACCTATGCGCCAAATTTTAAATCTCTAGGATCTTTCTATCAAGAGTTCAAAAAGCGACGGACGGAGTGACGAATAGACCGACGGACAGATTGCCATTTGACATTTTTAATTCAAAAATTATAAAAGATCTTCCTTAGACCAAGAGGGTCAATTGTATCAAGTTTCAAGGCCCCAAAACCTGTTTATGAAGAATTTGAACGGACGGACAGACCTTTCGACCCAAAAATATATGTGAGGTTTTTTCCTTGGATCAAGAGGAACCTTCGTGTCAAGTGTTAAGGCCCTAAGACGTTTCTTCTTTTAAGTCGTTGATTTATTTTTATTATACTTCATTGAGGCTTACCTAGGATCAGTATCACTATAACGAGTAATGGTTATGTTGTGATCGGACATGTGACAAATTCATTACTGTTAGGTATTTTATTTTTTATGTGCAGAGTTAGTTTTTTTCAGAGGAAGAAGATTTAAGAAAAATTCAAATTTGTATACCCTTTTTCATTTAAAATTGCAAATATTTTACTTTAATTCGAATAGTGTGTATATTTTACAATATTTTACTAACAACAAGAACAACTTATATTGTGTGATGTCACCTACTAAACATATCCGCAATAAATAAAATCTTGAAATTAAAGATTGATTTAGGGATAATTATTTAGTTTTGATTAGGTAGAAAAATAAAATTGTATGTGTTCGAATGTCTTGAGCTCAAAATAAGAAAGTAACACTTTCATTTGCTGTATTTACAATCGATGTATTTGACAATTAATATTCTTGGTACTTCTTTATATTTCTGGACACTTCCGTTGAATGCTTGGACTGCAAACACATGTTCAAAATTTTAAATGCAATTCAAACTTATAGAGCTGAATGTTAGCAGTTATTTTTCTTTAGAAGTTGTTACTTAGCTTCTGTTATTAAAATTTGCATATTTGAGTCCTTTCTTATACAGAATTTGCCATATTGGTATAAGGCACCTCTAACATTTATGATGGACGTAGAATAATGATGAAATATAATTTAAGAACTTGTTTAATGTATGTTACTTTAAAATGATTTTAAATAATCAAGGATCAATTATAATACATCGTCCTGGATTACGTTTTGAGCATTGCTCTGAAATTTGCTGGTAAAAGAGGGTTCATTGGTTGTAAAAAACACCGAAATAGAATATGAGCACAATATAAAGGTATATATGTATATGTATAAAGGTAATATTCTAAAATGTTCTCCACTCCAAATAACTGGAGTCTAGATGGAGTAATGACACCAAGACTTGATGTTATAAATATTTATTCAGTAAGCAGTTTGTATAAAAACTCCTTACTAATTACTGAATACATATTTATAAAATAAAATCTAAATTAATTTGAATAAAAATATAAAATAAATTAGTATATAATTAGGGATTACTTTCCACTCCTACAACGATTGGGATTATTAGGATCGGAGGACATGTTTGAATTATTTTACAGCCCATGTGTATGCCCAAAGAAGTTGAAACTTTGTAAACAACTTTATCATATATGCCAGTACATATATTTATAAGATAATAACACATTATATGAATTTTCTTCATACAAAATAAAAATTAGATGTTTGGCTAATATATTGCTTATTACAAAAATTAAAATTTATCTAATATTATATGTTGCTTTAATTGCAAGCAATATTTCCTTTAATTGGATACGTGTTATTAGTTGCGTTAATGTCTTCTGGAATTATTATTACATTTCTAAAACATGTTTTTATTTACCAGGGGTTTTTGTATATATCGAACGGTTTTCGGGATATTGATTACTTATAAACCCCATAAGAATTGTTATATCATAGTGAACTGGCGATATAAGGCTGAAACAAGGAAACAAGGTCAAATTTGGTACAAAAATTGATCTTATAAATATCTTACTAAGTTCATTGTCCAACTTGATACGGCATTTCCGTATTAACATTGAACAGCCATTGAAACCTTAACAATTTACAAGCCCTTTATTCATGAACCTTAATAAAAATAAAAGAGTATTCTTGAATGCTTGTTACTTTCCTAAACTTTTGATGTGAACAAAATTTTGTATCTCAACCAGTTTTCAAGATACTTAATACATGGTAATCAATGAGAAATCAATTATAAATATTTTAGTTGTCACAAAATTTACCCACTTCTTCTGACTGACAAATCCAAAAGTACGATTTTTATTCACGAATGACTTAAGTTTATCTGAAAAATGTAAAACTGAGATCCGCTTGTAAATAAAGGTATTGTGTCTCTTCACTGTAGCATACCTCAGTTATACATTCGTATAATCCTTTGCATAATATCCTGACATATTATTTTAATGTAAACCCCTGATAGAGCACTGTGTTACTACAATGCAGCCCAGTTTGCTAACGTTGAGCATCAATTGTATAAGTTCCAAACATTTGTTATCCATTTACCTTTTTTAATGATAATTTGAAATATCTTCAGGCGAAACAAATTTTCATATATTTCATAGCCATATATATATATATATATATATATATATATATATATATATATATATATATATATATATATATACAATTAATTTCATAGCCAATTAATAACAAATTAAATTGTCTGGTTTTGTTACGTATAATATACATACTCATATTTTAGTAACAGAATAATAATCTGCAAACGAAATTTCGTATAACTCCTTAAAAATAATTTGATCTCTATACTTTACTTTTACATTATTTACTGAACCAATTAATTTTAATGAGTGAGCGAGAGAAGGTTAAGTGATTTATACTGTAATATTTTACTAAACAAGTTAATTTTTTTTAAGTTTACAATTTTATCATAACAATAGTTTCATTAAAACTCTATAAAATCAAGATCAAGTAAAAACTAAGTGAATTTTAAACCTAATATTATTTAATAAACCCAATTCATTGTAATGAGTGAGCGAGAAAAAGTTAAATGATTTATACTAGTATTTTACTAAATTAAGTTAATTATTTCCAAATTTATAATTTTTATCATCATCATAGTTTCATTAAAAATCAAAATCAACTGAAAAATTAGTAGAATTTTGTATTTAAAACTTTACCTCAAAATATAAAATTATTATTTTGTACAAAATAACGTATTTCAACAATTAAATATTATATTTACTATAGTATTTGAAAATGAAGACACTTACCCCTAACTGTGCAGTAGATTCTCCACTTACACCAGTACAAAAAAGAAGGAGGGATAAGAAAATTTGAAAACTGAACTTCATTCTCTCAACTGAAGCCTACCCACAAGAGCAAACAAAGAATCGATACTGCTACACTTGTTCGCGGTGTTAAGGTAAAACTGGACAAATGTAATTGCTCATAGATGATAAGAACCAGGCATGCACGTAATCCCTTGCAAACAATAGGTAATCAAAAAGCACCGATTGCAATCCACAATTAACAATTCCAATAAATTCTAACAGTTAACCACTGATTCGTAAAAGAGAAACATTTGAATCGCAGTGACTGGTGATATATTGGTTTGAAAAGAAAAATCTGGAACATAAGTGAATGAATCATAATATGAGTAATACTAAGCGCAATCGGCACACATTCAAAATAAAATAGAATTCATTACACCGTATCTTTTTAACAATAATTGTTAATATATTATTTAATATTCTGTTGATGGTTGGTATACCAAATATTCTTAATGCTGGATACTGGAAGATATTTCAGCCTCCTGATTGGTATAATATTTAATATAGTGTCTGATGTGCTTTTTCTCTCTTTTAAGCCTTAGCTCCAGTTATATAGGCTTCGATGAACACTGGTTTATTTTCGAATTTCACACACTGTTTCGTGTCTATACATTATTGGCCCTCCCCGGGATTTGAACCCGTGATCAATCACTGTTCAATACTAAAGCTGAATATTTATTATTTACTTTTGTGTCTTATAAGTTAACATAAAAAATGAATAAAATAGCTGGGTTTCTTTAGATACAGAAGAAAACTATAAACATACAACAACCGATAAAAACATCTGGTAATAAATGCAGGTTATTACAATGAACACATGAGTAATACTATGCTAAATATTATATTATCATTTCCCCCAGATTTGTTCTGTGTCATAGTCCTGCAGGTACAGTGATGGTATTCGGAAACGCCACGATCGGGGACTATAAATTATTTTGAGGTAAAGAATGTCTATGTTTTGATGAATAGTAATCGTATTTGAATCACCTGTGGAAGGTTGTGAATTTATCTCCGTGGCATGATCCGGTGATCCATGTATGTCAAGATTTGCTTCATCATCAGTTGAATAACTGACTGGATTTTGATTTTCATGTGATCCAGGTTCTGGTGCTGGAACTAGATCTCTGGTTGATACTGCTTTCTCTCGACCGTCCGAGAATATAACGTGTGCATAGTCAGCCAGGATTCGCTTGGTTCACCTTCTTCTACTAAAGAATCAAATTTGTTGGATCGGTGTGATTCCTAATAAGGACAGGACCATATAGGGAAAGCCAGTTTGGAACTTAATTACCATAATGAGATCTCCTGGGATGCTTTGACATAATTTTTTGTGCCACTGATCCATTTTAGAATGATTTAAGGTATAAAACAGTGTTTCGGGGCTTAGATCTGAGATCATGAAACAGTTTTACAAGCATCAATGATGTTACTTAAACTTATATTCTACTTTTCGTAATTTTGAGTGAATAGTTAAACGAAGAAGCAAAACTTGAACTATTTTTAGATTTTTAGTGTTGAGGAATCCTAAAGTCGGTGTTCGTAGTGCTTTTAGTAAATGAGTAATACAATAAAGCCCTAAAATGATTTTAATATAGAATTAGGGCTATTTGAGGTACACTTTATTTCCTATGTTTGCAATTATGTTTAAATTCATAACATTCAAATTTTATAGAAGAACAAAACCAAACTTTCAATACTCTTACTAAATGAATTATTTCTAATATAGTTTTGACATAGTTTTATAATAAAACACGTACACCTCACTGCAGTTAAATTACTTTTAAAAATGTTAGTTTATACCTGTAAATTATAATTTAATAGTGTACGTATTAAGAGTTTGCAGCGTTTAACATGAAACTCAATTGAGTTTTCAAGTTATTTCCCTGTAAAATGGAGAATGTGAATGAAAATGAAATGGAATTACAATCTTTGCAATACCTTTTAATTTTAAAAAAATAAGAGAAACATTTTATAGGTAACTATGTCAGATTGGTAAATAATGTGAGACTGTAGAAACATAACAATGACAAGCCACACACTACCATACGCTACAACTATCAAGAAGTAATCAGAAATGGAGTTACGTTTAATTTATAACTCGCGCTAGTACACAGGGAGCTTATCAAGTTATTCTCCTTGACCACAAGGTGCTTATCAAAATAATCCCCTTGACCACATGGTGATTATCAAGCTAATCACCTTGACCACATGATTATTATCAAATTAATCCCCTTAATTACATAGTGTTTACCAAGATAATTCCCATGACCACATAATGCTTACCAAGTTAATCCCCTTGACCAATGTTTTTGTCAAGTTATTCTCCTTGATCACACGGTGCTTACCAAGTTAATCCCCTCGACTACATGGTTCTCATCAAGTTAATCCCCTTGACCACATGGTGCTTATCAAGTTATTCTCCTTGATCACACGGTATTTATCAAGCTAATCCCCTTGACCACATGGTGATTTTCAAAATAATCCCCTTGACCTTATGGTTCTTATAGAGTTAATCCTCTTGACCACATGGTTCTTATCAAGTTATTCTCCTTGATCACACGGTATTTATCAAGCTAATCCCCTTGACCACATGGTGATTACCAAGCTAATCACCTTGACCACATGATTATTATCAAATTAATCCCCTAAATCACATAGTGTTTACCAAGATAATCTCCATGGCCACATAATGCTTACCAAGTTAATCCCCTTGACAACATTTTTTATCAAGTTATTCTCCTTGATCACACGGTGCTTACCAAGTTAATCCCCTCGACCACATAGGTCTTATCAAGTTAATCCCCTTGACCACATAATGCTTACCAAGTAAATCCCCTTAACCACATGTTTGTTAGCAAGTTATTCTCCTTGATAACACGGTGTTTATCAAGTTAATCCCCTTTACCACATGGTGCTTATCAAGTTAATCCCCTCGGCCAAATGTTTCTTATTAAGTTAATCCCCTTGACCATATCATGCTTATCAAGTTAATACCCTTTAGCACATGGTGCTTAACAAGTTATTCCTCTTGACCACATAATGCTTACCAAGGTAATCCCCTCCACCACATGGTGCTTATCAAGTTAATCCCTTTAACCATATATTGCTTATCAAGTTTATCCCCGTGACCACATAATGCTTATCAAGTTAATCCTCTTGACCACATGGTTCTTATCAAGTTATTCTCCTTGATCACACTGTGCTTATCAAGTTAATCGCTTTAGCTACATGATTATTACCAAGTTCATCCCCTTCACAACATGATGCTTATCAAGTAAATCCCCTTGACCACATGATTCTTATCAAGTTAATACCCTTTAACCACATAGTGCTTACCAAGTTTATCCCCATGACCACTTAATGCTTATTAAGTTAGTCCTCTTGACCTTATAGATTTTATCAAGTTATTCCCCTGAATAAGTATATTTTCTTAGCTAATATCTCAAGAGCTTGTTAACCAAAACGTTTAGCTATAGTGTGGGTCCCAATATACCAACATATGGTGCTATAAAACTGGAAATTATAAAATATGTGTAGTCATGTTATTTTCTAGACCCCGTCATAGATACTTACTGAAAAATCGCCATATACATGGCGAATAATTTCTTTTAATAGCATAGGTTAGACCCATAACCTTTTTAATAAATGGGTACATTCGTTTAAAATAACCAAACTGAAAATGATTTACCTGAACCAATGATGGTCAATAATAACCAATAGGCTAATTGCATTACGTGCATTAAGCAGATTACCTTTTAACATGCAATAAAAATCTCACTACCCACGTATCATGTTTATAGATGGCACTTGTTTTAGCTGATATGGAAAAGGCTTTCGTTTAAAAACAAAATTCACTTAACATATAATCATAAATTCAAAGAGTAATTTAATTATTGGATAAGTTAAAATTAGACGTCATTTGAGGTTCAGAAATATTTTCTAATTTTTATCAATTTATCAATAATATCCCTTCAAAAACTTGCAGCAGTAAAATTACGCGGCTATTATTTATTTTACTTCTTGAGAAGCTGGCACATGTATAAAATATAATTATTTTTTGTCACTTAAAGTTATTGAATGAACTTGCGTATGTACATAAAAAAGGAAAAACCCAATCCAACGTATTAAGTTTAAAAATCTTTAAAAATCTAAACATGGTTTATTTATTACAAATTTGAAAATGCGCGGTTTTATCCCTCAATGAATAGCCTAATTTCATATATTTTAGTAAAAAAAGAAGGCAGGTGATCAATCCTTTTTCCATTAAGACTTAAGCCCAATACATTTAGAATTTATTACCGAAAAGAA
The DNA here is from genome assembly GCF_021130785.1 of Homalodisca vitripennis. Taxonomy (NCBI): domain Eukaryota; kingdom Metazoa; phylum Arthropoda; class Insecta; order Hemiptera; family Cicadellidae; genus Homalodisca; species Homalodisca vitripennis. The sequence continues at coordinate 41,317,849 of NC_060211.1, read as the reverse complement.
TAATACTACGGCTGTTCAAATCTTGCAGGTCACAAGGATGAAGTCTCGATCCTGAGTGCCAGATGCAGTTACAATAACATTCGAAGTAAACTGTCTTTCTCTTATCGTAAATTTCCATTAACAACTTCGAGCAATAACTCTGCACAATTTCTGCCTATTTTCGAAAGTAGACAAATAAACTTATAAGTTTTTTTAGTAGGTAGGTAGGTGTCATTTGGGGACTCAATTGGCGGGAAAAAACTAACAATCAAACCAAAATATCTATTTACATTAAGATTTTTCAAATGAAAAAGTGTTACTGTACATACATATAACTAAAATCTTAAAACTATATACCCATAATTGGTAAAAACATTTATCCTAAACAAAGATGCTGACAGTCATATAAATGTGGCGTAAAAACAAGTCAAAATACAAATTTAATAGTTCAGTAATTTGTTTTACTACTATGATTAACAAAATTTTGAACAAGTATAAAAAACTTTGTGTAGATCTTCAGTTACATAATAATTACTAGTTTAAATTCACAGAGTGCATTTAACTGAAAGTATACATATTCTGAAGTTCTAAACAATTGAAAACAAACCAAAAAAAGCATTTATGTATTTTTTATGAGTACAGGTTACGTACAGTTCAAGTAATATAAGTGAACAGTCAATACATGATTAAGATTATTCCATACTTAATTTACATCCTCCATACAGTACATGAACTAATCATTAACGACATCTCTTATTCTGGCGGAGAGGTTTTCACCTTAGGTATGCTAATCGGTTTATCATATACTGATGTAGCCCTTAAATCTGCCTTCAGTCTTATGATTCAGCACAGCTTAAATAATATTGTTTATGAATATATTTTCTACTGACTTTAAAGTATGTGGTATAATTTGAAGCTTGTATGAGTTAGGTTAAAAATACCACCCACATTTATATCAAATTTAATTGTTGACAAACATGAAAAAACGAATTTGTATAACTTCTTACAAAAAGAAAAAAGTGTCTTTTACTTCCCTGTTTTAATTTGATGAAAAGTCCTTTAGAATACCATCACATCCAGATTGAGGAGTATCCAAGGACTGGAGTTCTTCTGAAGAATCGCCCGTTAGAAGTTTCGGTCTTTTCAGGGATGTCTCAGTTGTCTGCACTAGAAGAATCAATTAAACCTGTCGTTGGAACTATAAAATTGTACAATGTTCTTCTTTAGGACCCACGTTTTTAGACACATTTTCATTGTAGAGTACCGGCCTGCAGATGCCTAAGAAATCCCGAGCTTGTCCGTTTAGACATTTCTTCACCGGTCCATCCAGCGTATGCCTCTTCCTGAGTAACAAGCGCTGGGGTTCTCCTGAGGGATAGCTCGTGGAAGTTTGGGATGTTATAGAGATGTCCCGGTCGTCTTTACCAGAAGAATCAATTGAATCAGTCGTTGAAAACTTTTCAGCACTATTTGATTCTGATATTTCGCTATTATCTTCATCACGATCCATGCTTTTGGGCGCACTTTTCTTGTAGATTACCGATCTGCAGATGCCCAAGAAATCCAAAGCTTGACCTTTTAGACTTTTGAACACCGGTCCTTCCAGGATATGCCTCTTCCTGCGTGCCGAGAGCTGGGGTTCATCTATGGGGTCACTCGTGGAAGTTTGAGTGGTTCCAGAGATGTCACGGTCATCTTTACCAGAAGAATCATTTAAATCAGTCGTTGGAATTTGTTCAGCACTATTATACTCAGATATTTTGCTATTATGTTCTTCAGGATTAATGTTTTTGGAAACCATTTTATTGTACATTATCGGCCTGCATTTGCCCAAGAGGTCCCGAGCTTGACCTTTGGGACATTGCAACTCCCGAACATCCGCGATATTCCTTTTCCTTCGTATCAAGCTTTGGGGTTCTTCACCCCTGTTTGACATTGTTATTTCACAATTATCTTCAGCAGGATCCATATCTGCGGGCACATGTTCGGCATTTTCGACTTCCTGTATTTCTACGGCACAATATAACTGATCCATAATGTTCCTTAATGTATGAAATCACAGCCAAAACAAAAATCTGCGTGCTTCTAACTTACTAGTTGTTGCATTAAGTGTAGGATAATTAGTGATGATGGTGTGGCTAAAGCAACAGCACAGATAAGGCGGCCCAGCGAGATAATATCAGTTGAAATGTAACTCATTCGTTCATAGATGCCGAATTTGTTGGAAATTCTTGTAGTTAAATTTTATAGATCGATTAAACTAATATAATTTTAGGATTTTAACTATAAAACAACACAAGTGGGTTGATCTGTTCGGATGGAGATATATCTTGTATATTGGAAAAAGTAAATACTAATAGTCGTTGCACAATTACAATTTATATTAACACTAGCACTTACACAATTTGCTGACGAATGATTGGAACGGCTTTAGACACATCCTTTTTAAGTCTTATACATATGTTGTGAGCCTAGCCTACAACGATGTTTAAGTTAGTTGATAACTCGGACCTGATGAGTTCCACATCAGCGAGTCAACAACTCAAGGGTCAGAAACAAGGGTTATAAATACCATCTCCGTGCACTGAGTCAACATCAATAACGTTCTATAATTAGCGGCCATGTAGCAGGGTGACCGTGGAAGAATGCCAATTAGGCTGATGATCAGCTAGCTAGTTGTCGGTGACAAGGATTTCTGTTTTGTGAAAGAGTCTAGTAAGAGTAGTTACTAATTATTAACTTTTGACTTTAAACATGTTGATTTGTGAAGTGTATAAAAGTAATTAAACGATTACTCGATTACTGTAGTGTAATCGTTACTTGAATTTTTATGCTTTACACTCCGAATAACCGGCTCCCCAGCCAAGCTCCCAAACATCCATTCCACCTCCAACAAATTTTAGCACTGTGGTTAGCAATGGCGATTAAGTTTAAAGACCAGTGTTTTGGTACTCTGAAAAATATTTCAATGCCAAATAATCTTTAACCATATTTCTTTGCAATTTATTTGTTATTCTCTGAATTTAATTGTATAGCTCGAACCATTTTAGTAAGATTTGATATATTTTAGACCTATGTGGAGGTACCCTAAAGTCAAAGTACGTAGCTTTTTTGTAAAAGCAGTTATGAAGTAATACGATGAAGCCAGATGATTTTGAAACAGGAGTAAGCCTATTTGAGGTACATATTATTTCAGTGTCGAAGTAAACTTTAACACAACCGTATATAGTAGTAGTTTTTACGTAACAGATTATTAAAATACAAACAACCAAAATATTTTTTATAATTATGTTTAAGATTACTATAAGGACACGTTCCTTTTTCGCGGACCATCTGACTCCTTTTTTTTTGTTTATACCTTCGACATTTGTTTTTAAAAGTATAAGTATTTGTCAACCTGGAGCAATATATATTGTATACCTTTGTTTTTCAAACTCTTTTCAATATATTTTCTTATTTCCTTAGATCAGTCGAGGAATGATATCAATTACCATATAACTATTCAGTGTCGTATCAATCATCAGAACAAAACGGACAAACTGCCCCTGGGATATTTTTTTTCTGTAAAATCTTATTCTTTGTATTTGATGTACTTTCTGTGAACCCAGTTTCAATGGTCATACGTTCGCGTCAGTAGCTCGGTACCTGACACTGTAGTAATCAAACGAATGGGTTCGTTTTCATGGTCCAGGGCATAAATACTCCGTTTTTAATATTCCAGCTCATATTTATAATGCCGTCCCAAAATGTAAAAACAAGCTAATTTCAAAAAGTTTTGAAATTACGCACAAGAATTTTTGATCATTTAATTGAATTTAATAAAAAATTATTAGTACAGAAATCTTTGACATACTGAAAAGAAAATCACAAACGTTTTAACCAATTAGCCTAATTTTATGTCATCTTATGCAGTGTGCCTATACTTTACACTGAAGTGATTTTCCAAAGCATTTTCAAGGCATAAGGCAGCATATATATAGAATAATATATAGTAATAAAAATCAGACGATATTAAGTTTGATTGAAATTAACTGCCTGTGCAACACACGTGTGTTTTAGTAATCAGGTATTTTAGAAAAAAAACTTTCATGAGTTGAAACCTGAAACTTGAAAGGCTGTTGTGCAGAACTGTATAATTGGATGCATTTTAAATTTAAAAAAGACACACCTAGAATGTTAAAATTTTTTATTAATGCCACATATGTATCAAACGTATATGTATAAGATCTCTGGAAATTGATTGTAATGCAGAATTGACAAAGCCTTTTAAATAATACATGTTTTGTTACATCAGATCCCAATTATGTACTCCTTCAAAATATATTTATTTTTCATCTTGTAATACAAAATTAAATGGATCATACCCAGTTATTAATCATGTAACAACTTATTCGATATGTGTGAGACATGGGATTATCGTCTACTGATTAGAGAGAACTCTGAACTGTATAATTACTGTGTAAATTCTAATCATGACTTTTTGAAAGCTGTTTCCATTTTGACATTACACGTTTTAAATAAGTACAAATGAACGTGGTATTTAGTTTGCATGTTAAAAAACCGAGACCCTAACTGTAAATGTTGAAAAAAGTCTGAAGTTGAATTAATTTCAGGCAACAAGAATTAACGAAGGTTTGTGAAAATTTAAGTAATCTTAGAAAGTTATCTCAATTTGAGGTAAGAATACTTATTACATAAATATACATAGTACTACTCTGACATAGTATACTAATCCGAAATGCTTACAGTCACATAAATGGGGCTTAGTAAAAAATCCCAAAGCAACAGCCTTTTGCTTCAGTAAATTTGTATACTTCTGGTAATAACGAAAGTTTTAACAACTATAAGAAAATTTGAGTATATATGCAGTTGCAAAACATTACTAATTTTAATTATGAAACTATACAGGGATTGCATTAATCTATAATTGTATCTATTCTACCTATCTTAAACAAGAAATTGTTTATAGATATATTTTCTACTGACTTACTTCTAAATATTTGGTATACCTAGAAACTTGCAAGATTTGGGTTAAAAATACCATCCACATTTCTATAATAAAATACAATAATTTTATTTCTTTACGAAAAAAATAATGCACTTTTTAAAGAAAATAGTGTCTTTTACTTCCCTGTTTTGATTTTTCTGTAATGTCCATCAGAATACAGGCCTGCAGTTGCCCAAGAAATCCCGAGCTTGTCCTTCTGGGCAGTCAAACAGCGGTGCATCCAGGATATGCCTCTTGTTGCGTGTCGAGCGACAGGGTTCTTCTATGGACTCGCTCGTGTCAGAGTTGTCTTGGTCCGTAGGATGACTGTCATCTTCGCCAGAACAATCAGTTTCATCAGCAGTTGCCGATTCTTCACTACTATTTGACACTGTTATTTCACCATTAACTTCAGCAGGATCCATATTTACGGGCACGTGTTCGGTATCTTCGACTTCCGGTATGTCTACGGCACAGTCTAACTGATCCATCCTCAGTGTCCTTGTTCCTCAGTGTCTTGTCTTGAAATCACAACAAAAACTCTAATCTGCGTCCTTCTAACCTACCAGATGTTGCTTTAAGTGTTGGATTAGAAGTGAAGGTGGTGTGACAGAAACGACAGCTCTCTTCTTATCGTATCAATGATGAGATAAAGTGTCCCAGCCTATTCTCGGAGTAAACAAACTTATCTTTTATCACGATTACCACAAGATTTCAATTCTTAGGAATTTATTGTATCAGATTTAATAGACCACTCGTTTATTAGATGCTGAATTTGTTGGAAGTTCTTGAATTAAATTGTCATAGAACGATTAAACTAATATAACTTTAGGATTTTTACGATACAAGTGGGCTGGTCTGATGCGGATGGATATATATCTATAATATTGGAAATAATAAATATTAACATTACGTTGCTCACTTAAATTTATATTATTAGTGGCACTTACTAAACTTCCTTCCGAATAATAGGAACGTCTAAGACACAGTATTTCTAAATGGTATATAGATATTGTGGGCCAAGTCTATATTAATGTCTTAAGTAAATTAAGATAACTCGAACCAGACGAGTGACACATCAGTGAGTCAACAACTCAAAGATCAGATACAATCTCCCAAACACTCCCTCTACCTACCGAACCATCCTTGGCACTGTAGTCAGTCACTGTACAAAACACTTCAGTAATACCGATTTGGACTCGGAGACCTGTGGTTGGTGCCCTGAAAAGTTTACGTACTAAATACTAAATCAAATGTCTCTGAAACACTCCTCGCATTTAGTTGAATTGCTTCAACGCTATCAGTAGCACTTGAATAATTTCCGTACTGTTGTCCGTAGGTTTCTTAGTGAGAGCAGTTATGAAATAATACGTTAATGGCCTAAGATGATTTTGAGATAGGATTAGGGCTTTTTAAAAACATATTATTTTAGTTTTTAAGTCAACTTTAATCACAATCGTTTATAGTAGATTTTATTTGACAGAAGTATTTAAATATGAAAAACCACAATAATGTCATTGAATAGGGTTCTCAATTAAAAACCCTATTATTATTAACAATAATATTAACAATAATATTTCAATTATGTTAAGTTTCTAAAAGGACACATGCCTGTTTCGCGGGCCAACTCACTCCTCGTCTTTGTTTGTGCCTTCGGTATGCGTTATTAGAAAGTATAAATTTCTGTACATCAGGTGAAATATACAATGTCCTTGAGTTTCAATCTTTGTGTAATATATCGTCTTAATTCCTTGGTTCAGTACAGGAATTATTGTTTATCAATTTTCTTATAAACCAATTAATAAAAAAGGAGTACCTGCCCCTTCGGTAGGTTTTATATGTATAAAGAAATTTTCTTTGTATTTTTTTGTGATGAAAGTTATTCCCTTGGCACATGGAATAACCTAATTGTACCATGGACACATGGATGTAATGGTATATATTATTTTAGTATTTAAGTAAACTTTAAACACAATTGTTTATAGTATATTTTACGTGACAGAAGTACCAAAATCTAAACAAACTCAATAATTTCTTTGTAGAGAGGTCTTAATATAAAAAAACTACAATAATATTTCAATTATGTTAAGTTTCTACAAGGACACATGCCAGTTTCGCGGGACATCTGACTCCTCGTCTTTGTTTATACCTTCGGTGTGCATTATTAGAAAGTATGAATATCTGTACATCTGACAACCAGATTAAAATCAAAACTAATAATTTGCTTTGCTTTATGCCAAATAAGATACAGTTTATTTAATGTTTACAGAACTTCTTAATAAAATAGAAATAACATTTCAATCACTATTAAACGAAACCGTACTTTGGATTTAAATAGGAATAAATTAAACAATGTATCTGACAAATATAAAAATTTGTAGCAACTGTTCAATTATCATTACATTCCATAAATCTGCTCTCTAATGGCCTTTAAATGATATACATAAAATATTTCCGAAATATTACATACTATAAACTACACACGGCTGAACACTACCAGTTTACAAATTCATCTCTGCACAATGTCTAAGATTTAAATATGCAGCCTATTAGTTTTTGTGTGTTTTTATTGACTTATTTTATTTTAATAAATTAGAATGAAATTTTATTTGTTATTATTTATCCACGGTTAAATTATTCAGTTAACTCCCACCTGTACTGCCAAGAATGTTTTAGTCACTTAAACCCCGCCAATCCGGTCCATTCAAACATTCAAAATTCTTTCTTACACAGTACTGATTTGCCTAAACATCTCTTTCTTAGGCTTGACAGAATCGAGCAAACTGCCACAAAATGGAATACATTCTCTATTTCGTTTAAGTTACATAGTGAACATTCAAAATTTGCGCACGTCAGCCAAGGTTTTATGCGCACGGTCAGGAAAGCCCCACCGTTAGTTGGAGGTCAAGGCTAACATACTGCGAGTTATAACGAGAGGTGCGCGCCTGGCCCTCGCACAATATCCGTCAAGAGCCCCGCCCCCCTCCAATACACCCAACAACCGACCTTGCAACACAGCTGATTCTGTTACAATCTATTGATATGTTATGTTTACGTCCTATCAATTTCCAAGTTTTGCAAAAACACGATTTTTTTGACTATTAATTTAAATAACTGCTTAGGGAGTCTATTGTCGTCCAAACTATTCAAATTAAGCAAGTAATTAATTTTACTTTTTAACGTAAATAAGTGTAATTTTTCAATGCCGGTCTCCAAGTGAAGATCGTAATTTGGTGTACTTCTCGGGATTCTAAATAATTTCTTAATAAAGAATATTTGGACCGATTCAACAGAACCCATTTCGCTGCAACCCCACACCTATGAGCCATAACACAGAATAGATCTTATGACTGTATTAAAATACTTAAACTCTAATCTAAGAGACATTGTTTGAACTGATGAAACTATTCCAAACGAAATTGATCGCTAATTTTGTCAATTTTACTTAATGATGTAGATACTGTTAACATGATAGTGAGGTAGAAAATGTAATACCTAGATATTTATGACTGTTGACTACTTCCACCCGCTTTCCAACAAACCACCCCTTTTCGTCCTGTCCTAATTTCCACCCTTTTCTAAAAACTCTATTTTTGGATTTTTTTCTAATTTACAGTAAGATTCCATAATTTATAGTTTCCAAAGTTATTGACCATAGGTTGCAGTACTGTACTTGTGGGTGCCAGTAGAACTACGCCATCGGCGTACATTAAAGTGCTTACTCGAATCCCTTCAAACTTACACCCACCCCCTAAAACTTCAGGTAAACCATTGATAAAAAGAAAGAACATCAGTGGGCTAAGTATACAACCCTGCATTAAGCCCACCGACGTTTCGAAGCTGTTCGTAATACCATCTCTAGTCCACTCTCCATCTCTAGTCCACTCTCCATCTCTAGTACCGTCATAGTAATTCTTCAAAACATTTAACACCTGAGTTGACATACCTAAACAAGATATTTTACACACTAACACACACACACACACACACACACACACACACACACACACACACACACACACACACACACACCCACACACAATATCTTAGATCAGTTTTAAAAGAAAACTACAATTGTTTACTGTACAACATTTCGTTGTAATTACAACTTTGTCAAGTACACTTGTAAAACATACACAGAATAATATATATATATATATATATATATATATATATATATATATATATATATATATATATATTATAATATTATTAATAATAATATATATATATTATTAGCAGAAAGACAGCTAAGTGATAGTTCTACGTACAAACAAATTGATGAAGAACTAACATCAGCATTTAACCAAGAAATCCGTGAATACCTTACTCAAGAGGCTGCTAATGAGGATCTTTCAGATGATATGCTAAATCTTCTTGTCCCAAAAGCACCAAGAACACAAATTTTCTACCATTTACGAAAAATACATTAACCATCGAGACCACCTCCTGGCAGACCTATCGTGGCAAGCATCGGTTCTCCTACAGAGCGAATCTCAGCATTCGTCGACAACCTGCAACCCCTGGTGAGAAATCTTCCATCCTACATCAAAAACACCGGACACTTTTTATCAAGACTCAAGGATGTTCACCAGCTACTTCCTGATGAGACGATTCTTGTAACGATAGGTGTAGAATCGCTTTACACTAACATTCCACATCAAGGTGGTCTGGAAGCCGCCACACATTTTCTTGAAAGAAGGCCAAATAATACTAAACCTTCAACAAACTTTCTAACCTCACTCATTAATTTAATTTATGAATAATTTCAAATTCATGGATCAGAACTATCTCCAAATTAAAGGAACGGCGATGGGTACTCGAATGGCCCCATCATACGCCAACCTTTTTATGGGATTTGTAGAACAAAATTTTCTTAAAACTCAAAATTTCCTTCCTTTATTGTGGCTAAGATTTATAGATGACATTTGTGTAGTCTGAAATCATGGGTTAGACAAACTTCATCATTTCATTGATAGTTTAAATAAATTTGCATGTATTAACTTTAATTGGAATATTAATCACAAAATCGTCACTTTTTTGAATGTTGAAGTTTTTCTAGAAAATCGTATTTTAAAAACCAAAATACATGTTAAGGGTACTAATAAAATGAATTACTTACATTACAGTAGCTGCCATCCAAATCATGTAAAAAAGTCCATACCAAAAAGTCTTTCCCTTAGAGCCAAATCCTTATGTACAAACGCTTCAGATTTCAAAATTTACAAAAGCAAACTTACTAAAGCTCTTTCTAACAGGGGATACCCTAAAAAACATTTTAACCGGCAGCTCAGACAACCAAAAAAGGCTACAAATATTCCAAATCGCTTCCAAAATGATCCTAAATTTATAACAAAATTTTATCCTGGTTTGTACAAATTCAATAGAGTTATGAAAATTGGCTATGAAATTTAAAAAAACTTGCCCTTAACTGAGAAATTATTGTCCAGGCCACCTAGAATATTATTTAAGAGACCTAAAAATTTGAAGAATATGCTTGTAAGGCCCAAAATTCATGTTGGAAAAATTATGAAAATTTATCTTTTGGCTGTGAACTTTGTAATAAACCACGTTGTGGTATTTGCAAAATTATTGATAAGACCGATCAATTCCAAAGTAGCGTCACTAAAAAAACTTATCCAATAGCTGGTAAATTGGACTGTACCTCCAACAATTCAATTTACCAGCTAACCTGTAGGTTTTGTCCCAAGGACTACATTGGGCAAACCTCAAATTCTTTGCGGGTAAGAATGACCGGTCACCGTTTTTCTATCAATCACAAAGACGACCAAAAACCAGTAGCCTTACACGCTATTCACCATAACAAAAGCTTTGAGGATTGTTACTTTTTATGAAAGTCATTTGAAAGGTATTTGGTCTTCCGATTATATGTTAGTTTGCTTATTTAAACGCATATGTGACAGATACGGCCAAATACAAAATAATTGAATCGGAAAAAGTAAGCGCTCTGTGGTGTAATGGTAGCAGAGTCACCCGGCAAGTGAGAGATCCGGGTTCGACTCCCGGCGGAGCAAGTACTTTTTGTGATTCAATGTTTATTGAAATTAAATAAGGCTATTGCCATTTATACAATTTAATGTACATACATATATATATATATATATATATATATATATATATATATATATATATAAGAGAATTTCTATGAAACATATCGAACGCAGATGAAAAATCCACGAAAAAGTATTACAATTTTTATTTTTAATTGAAATATGTAAATTGATCATTGTCGTTAAATTAAATATGTTATCCATGGTGGAATAGTTTTTTTCTGAAACTCACTTGACATTCCGTAAGTGTATTTCGAGTCAACAGCCAGTGCTGTAATCTATTGTTAATAAGACTAAAAATAATTTACTTATCGTGTCGATGAATGACAAGCCCCTTTAGTTTGGTACCACATTAAAGTCGCCCTTTTTGAGCGGAGGAAAAGTACTAGATTTTTTATACGAACTCGGTATTGTTCCATTTTGATAAATATTATTAAAAATAATAACTAGCTTATTCAAAAATAGATCTATGGGGTTCCAAAGAACTGAAAAGGTATCCTGTCGTATCCCGGTACCTTGCCGTTTTTGACTTTCTTTAAAACTGATTTTATTTAATTTAAACTAAAATTTGTGTTCAATGCGTTATTTAATATTAGTAGTTCGGCATAAACAATATTGTGATGGGTGAAAGGAGGATTCAACAGGCTGTTAAAATAATCAGGCCATTATTCTGTATTTATATTTCCAACGCGTAGTACTTTCCAAGTAGGCCTCTTTTTGAAAGTATTTATAGCTTTCCAGCAGCGTCTTGTATATAATATTTGATTTAAGTCAAACAATAATATTGATATAAAATTAATTTTTTTCTATTTATATAATAGTTTTAAAATATTCTGATTTTGCTTGTGGTGAATCAGTTTTCCGAAACAGATTTAGTAGTTTAAACATTATTGCGTTGTGAAAGACATTGAAAATAGAACCACGGCTGCTTGTTTTAAAAAACTTTGTACTCTTACTTTGTTTGCTAGGTTTAAATGAGGCTGAATTAATAATACTGTTCGTTATTTTGTTAACATCGCTTTGAGTGTTGCCCGAAGCTGAAAATTACAGATCGGCTGGTCAAGTTTGACACCATAATGGTGGCTGTCTTCAGCCGTCCATGGCAGATTTGGTAGCAACGAAAACAAAATTCCCCCTCCCCCCGGTGTATCCAGTAACAGGTTCGCCAACATTACAATAAAAGTTTACCGTGACTTAATAAAAGATGGTCAGAGCCCAGTTCAGTTAACTCCTCAAAGTCAACAACAACTTCCAAGCACGCTATATAAGCCGCAACAATACCAATTACGAGATTTTCTGTTTTACCTATAAAATAATATGAACTCACCCTCCCTGTTGCCTCCGGAACTACAAGACTCGAATCATCAAACAATTCCAACAACTGCCTCCCTTTTGAATCTAACAATTGTTTTTTGAGATTCTTTTATGAGTTAAGTTATAATTGAGGCCCTCTAATATCATTTCCTCAAAATAATATTATTCCGTTCCGTTCCAATCCGCCCATTTAAATATCCTACAACAACTATTTATTTATTTGCATCTCGGTAAGAAACTGTTTTAGAATTTCAAACTCGGTTTCCCACTCATTAAAATTTATGTACGAAGAAAAGATGTTGATTTGTGGATCCTCTCTTAAACCTAATTTGGCTTCGACTAAACTGAAATTATTAAGTATTTTTAAGGAAAGACACTTAGTAACTTGTGAAATATTATTATTAAAAAACAACACCCCCTATAGCCCATTCAAAAGCTGCAGATCTTGTGGCAGAGATGAATGTAAAAGTTAATAAATAAGCTTGAAAATAAGGTTATTGCCTTTATCCGTAACAAGTTCCAACAAAAATATTATGTCATAGCTGTTAAATTAATTCTGTAAAATGAACATGGTTAATTTTAGACTTTAAACCACAAATATTATAACTTAATACTTTTATAATAGTCTTACTTCCATTTCCTTGGATAACACTCATTACTCCTCGCCCGTCCGATGGATGATTGGCAGGACTCCCTCAACCAGACACAAAGGGTTCATCATCCTCACAAGGAAATTGGGTCCCGTTTATGACTAACCAGTCCCGATACATCCGTCTGGTCAAATGGCGCTTATTAAGTTGTTCACCTGGACACATGAATAAATGAACGAATCTTTTTATTCACCACTGTACAAGTGTTGAAACAGAAAGATATGACAATTCTCAAATAAAACAATGGATGCTTATCAACATGTATTTCTTATCAATTAATTCCCTTGTACACCTGGTGATTACCAAGTTATCCAACTGGACACCAGGATAACCTGGATTCCCTCGATACATGACGTGATAATATCTCAAGAGTTATAATTCTGTTAACCACAAAGTTTAGCCATTGTGTGGGTCCCCACTATACAAACATATTTACAGTTTTTACAGGGCATATTTGCAAAAACTTAGAGTTACCATGAGATCCCGTCATGTAAAATAATAGTTTTACATGCTTACTGTAAGATCGCCATGTAAAAATTAATAAATTCTGTCTATAGCATTTGTGAGACCCATAACCTTTCAAATAAGTGGGCATATTCTGTATTAATCTGAACCAATGATGGTCAGTATAACCCGTAAGCTGATAGCTTTACGTGATTTAGAGCTTTTAACTTGCTCTACATATCATGAATATAGTAGGCACTTCATTTAGCCTAATTTTGAAAAGGATTTTGTTTAAAACCAAGGTTTTCTTAGACATATAATTATATATTTGTAAAGCAATTCAATGATACTATAATTAAAAATACTTCATCATTCGTGGCTACGAAATCAATTCAGATTTTGATATAAGTATTTCCTCATTAACAATACCCCTTCAATAATATATAATAAATTGACATTTCATGTGTGATAATTAAAATTACATGACTATTATTTTATTTCGCCTTGAGAATATACAGGGTAAGGTAAACATATGGAATTTAATTTTCTTTTTATTGCCAAAATGTATTATTTGAAACTATCTATATAAATCCAATACATGAGTAAAATAAAAAAAACAACAATAAAAACAACGGTATTAGGTTTATTAAGTTAAAAAATAATATCTGTGAGTTATTTTATACAACAAATAGCCTAATTTCTTATATTATAGTAGTAAATATGTAATAAATGCTTTCTTCATCAAAATACAATAAAAGTACGGATAAAGCCACACGTTAATTCAAAATTAATTAATTTATCTTGTAATATAAAGGTAAATGGATCATAAGACGTTTTTAATTAGATAATAACGTATTTGATATTCCTTAGATATGGTGTTATTCTATAACTGAATGGAGAGGATCCTGAACTGTATAGTTAATCTGTAAACCCTACTCCACGTTAAACATGATTTTGTGACATGTGTCTATTCTAACATTGAGCTTTTTAAAATTAGTAAAAACTAAAACAGAACTTGGTTTGAATATTCAAAGTAAGCAAAACTACAACAACAATATAAATATCTCCCATCAACCTTTTTATTGTGAAGTGAACACTGGAAGTATGAAAAAATATTAAGACGCCAAATGAATAAACGTGAAGAAGGTGAAATAACAGAATAAGACAATAAATACATACAACTAAAAACAGTAGGAATGTTGGAACTAGTTATAGATAAGAAGAATTTACGAATATATGTCAAATTTAAGTGGCCTTTGAAAATAATCTCCATTTTTGGTAACAATACAAAAATAAATATAACGTAATTTTTATTTTTTTACCCTGCAATGCTGACAGCATATAAATAGGGTGTAAGAATACAGTTCAAATAAAATAAATCTAACAATGATTCAGTACTTTTGTCTACTCCTAGAAGTTAAAAAAGTTTCAACAACTATAAGAATATTTTAGTACATTCGCAGTTACAAAATAATTACTAGTTTTAATTCTTTACCAATCCAAAATGTGCATATAACTACCATACAAGGTGACAGTTATATAGTATATAAGTACATATCCTAGGACTACTTTATAACTTTTAAAAGACAAGAGATATCACGACCAAATTTGGCATACCTTTACTGGTAATAGTGAGCTACCTTTACGTGTATATGGTGATCAGATGTCACCTTTCGGGAACGACTCGTCGGGAGCGTAGAAAATCTTTAATAACAGCCTATGTTAAGTTGTACACCAATTTAAAACTGTAGTTGAACAGAAAACAATTCCGAAAATCGTACTTCAAAAGGTACGCTTACATAAGAAATAACTAATACTGTATCTGTTACAAGTTGAAGGGAATAGTTATTACAGTTAACTAATTTCAAAGTAGGTGTTCACAGTTCCCCCCTGGTTGTTTGCAACGTGCTAAGCGTAATCAGGAATATCTGCTGCTAAGACAAGTACACTGATAAGTGAAAGTTCTGTAGTGGGACTGTTAGGGTTTCTCATCCACCGGTCTTCCCACAATGGCTTGTTATCTCCTGATGGAATGTTGTGATATTAATATGAATAGAATTGGTCAAAGCCGAATACTTTTGGACGATATTGTATTCTCAGATAATCAACTACGTTGAATGTAAATGTTAGCAAGCATAACTGCAGGTTATGGGATAATGATAATCCACACTTGATGTTAGTGTCTCACAAAAAACATCACCAAAAACTTCAAGTTTTGGACGGTATAAAAAGTAACTTAATTATAGGACCATTTTTAGTTGCTGGAAATTTCAAATAAGTCTATATATGCTCTAAAATGAGATAGTTCCTGTTCTACAAGCTAGTCTAAGTGCTAACACCCAAACGCGTTCTTTCCAACAAGACGAAGCACCACTACATTATGGTGTTTAAGTGAGATAATACTTAGATACAATATTCCCGCACGCCAAATGGAATAAAAGTGAAGCAATATATGAAGCTAACAATATATACAAGCAACAGAGAAAATTCTAAAAGTTGACCTAATTTTAGGTAATAGGAATTGCAGAATGTATGTGAAAAATTAAGTAATTTTAGAAAGTTAATTTTAGATTTAAAAGTTAGTGGTAAAAAGTAGAAACATATTTTTGCACAAATATTTGTATCCTAAACTAACACTTGATGTTAGTATCTCACACAAAATATCCCCAAAACTTCAAGTATAAAATGAAACTCAATTATAGGACCATTTTTCATTGATGGAAATTAAATTTCAAGTATCAAGATATGCTCCGAAATAAGATAGTTCCGGTTAGTCTTGGCGCTGACTTTCAAATGTGTTTATTCCAACAACCACTTTTCGATGTTCAGTTTGACGCAATACTTGATACAATATTCCCACACCAGTGGATTTGAAAATGATCAGTTTGATGTTAGTGTCTCACACAAAACATACCCAAAAACTTCAAGTATAAAATGAAACTCAATTATAGGACCATTTTTAATTGATGGAAATTAAATTTCCAAGTATCAAGATATGCTCCAAAATGATATAATTCCGGTTAGTCTTGGCGCTGACTTTCAAATGTGTTTATTCCAACAACCACTTTTCGATGTTCAGTTTGACGCAATACTTGATACAATATTCCCACACCAGTGGATTTGAAAATGATCAGTAAAACGTCGCTAGACGGCCGGAGGTGAACATTTTGAACGCCTACTTTGAAGTTAGCTCGTTCAAACGAGTATTCTCTTCAACTTGTAACAAGGTGTAGTATTAGTTCTTTCTTATGTACAATGTATTAAACATTTTTTAAACTTTAAGCAACAATTACATCCGACTGGATCATCGTATTGAAGCCCGGTTTGCGGCATTAGGTTCAGTTCAACAAGACCTGTAAAATAACTCATAGGCTGTTATTATAAATTTTCTAGTAACCTCTGAGGGTCGTACTCTAAAGGTGACATCCGATCACCATGTAACAGGAAAGAAGCTTACTAATACCAATAACGCTATGCTACACTTAGTTGTGATATCTCTTGTCGTTTGAAAGGTATAAGACGACCTTTAGCTTAATTGTAACTCTGTATATATCTGTGATTTACTAGAAACCCGACATGGGTTTTTTTAATTATGTAATATTCCGTATATTTTTGCGATACTCTTCGTAGAAAATCCATAGAAACTTGTAACTCGCTACATAGGTTTATCTTAAAATTCAACAAAGGCTGTTATTATAGATTTTTCCTAATCTCCCAAAAGGTGATATCTTATCACAACATCCACAGAAAAGTAGCTTTACTATTAAAAATAACGGTTTGCCAAATTTGGTTGTGATATCTCTTGTCGTTTTAAAGTTATAAAGTCGTCCTAAAACTTAAACGTCATCCTATATAGTGATGGAAAATTATAGTATAAACTTTTATCGTAGATGGTAGCAGTGACGAATTATAGCAATTAGTTTACAAAGTTGAATCTTAAAGCTAATCTTAATCATCAAGGGAACATGCTTCCTTTTTTTGTAATAGATATACAATACTTAGGTATATAAAAATTGATATAATTCCTAGACTGAACAAAGTAAAAAGGAGTATAGAAACCAGGCATTGGGAAACAAGAAAATTCTGTGTATCGTTTACAGATATTCATACTTTCGAAACACTAATAGCGAGGAAATAAACAGGTGGAGCTAGCTGGGTGGCCCGCAAAGTAAGCATAGATTCTCTTTTATGGAATGAAACAGAATGTATCATTTTGAATCAAATTCTGAACTTAATTTACTAGTTATAAATGTAACGGATGTTAAATTGTGCAACACTTACTTTTTTTAAATCTATGCAACATTATGGTCTAAATATAAGATTAATTTCTTTTGTTTCTCCATTGAATTTAACTTCACTGCAATAGTATACTTAGCCTTCATACATTGTTTATCGTGGGGAAAATACTCACACTAGCGTCGAAAATATAATGAATTATAACCAGAAGTGCTCTAAAAAGAAATAATAATAGATATTCGCAATTTCTCTTAACTGTGAACTATGGGCACGTATTAAACAGTTTTACATCACAAGTACTTTCACCAAGAAAGCTACAGTTTTCGACTTTATGCTTCCTCCACATTGCTCTAAAATAATTCAGGCATTACTGAAATTGTTTTAGGTGATGAAAATTAGTCTGCAGTGTAATTAATCAATGTTGGCTTATAAGGTCGAGCAGAAGTTTGGGGACTTCGCTGGTGTGGGGATGGTTCTGGACGTGAAGAATAAGAATTCAGATCTAACGGTTCAACTGAAGTGAATATTCAAGTTAATGCAAAAGTTAATAGTTCTAATTGCTTTAACTAGCCTCTTTCACATTAGAGAAAGCCCTGTCACCGACGGCTAGCTGATCGTCAGCTTGGGTGGTATTCTCCCAAGGTCGCCCAGAAACCTGGGCGCTAATATATAATGTTTTCGGTGTTGCCTCAGTACACGGTGATGGTGTTTGTGACCCTTGTGTCTGACTCTTGCTGATGTGTAAGTCACCTGGTCCAAGTTATCTTAACTAATCTAAAAATCGATGTAGGCTAGGTACCCAACGTGTATAATATTTAGAGTGGATGTGACTAAGAAGATACTATTATTCGGCAGGAAATTTCGAAGTGTTTATTATTCAAAAGAAACGACAAATATCTACATCCGAAACAGCAGATCCATTTTTTTTCATTTATTGCAAACATCCTAATGTAATATTACTTTAATCATTGTATGAAATTTACCTTCAAGAATGTCACACTGATTCACGGTCTCTGAACAGGCCACTACACCTAATACTATGACTAAACATTTAGATTTTGTAGTAATCAAGATAAGATAAGTTTGTTTATCCGGAAAAGCTGAGTCGCTTTACGTCGCCATCAATACGATAAGAAGTTTGGTATCGTCTCTGTGACACAATCACCACTTCTAATTCTACCCTCAATTCAACAACTGTACGTTAGAAGGACACAGATTACTGTTTTTTCTAAGAGTTCAAGCCTCTAAGGAACATTATAGATCAAATTCTCAGTGCGGAGAAGACACAGGAAATCGTAAATACCGAAAATGTCCGGAAATATTAACCCTGAAGAAGTTTCCAGCGGAAGCTCAGTGTCAAATAGTGTTGTAGAATGTTCTACAAATGATTTAAATGGTTCTTCTCGTACATATGCAAGTCAGTCCATAGGCCAAGACAACTTTGGAACGACCGAAACATCCACGAGCGAATGTCCTGAAGAACCCCAGGTCTTGGTACGGAGGAGGAGGCATATCCTGGATGCACCGCTGTTTGACTGCCCAGAAGGACAAGCTCGGGATTTCTTGGGCAACTGTAGGCCTGTAATCTGATGGACACTTCAACAAATAACACAGGGAAGTAAAAGACACTTTTTGTAAAAAGCTATACAGTGAATTTGGTTTTGTTCATTCGTAAATTAATAAAGCTATTGTGTTATATTATAAATTTGTGGACGGTATTTTTACTCTCACTCTCTTCAAACTCGAGATAAAAGTGCATTCAAAAATTTTCAAACCTTTTAACTCAGGATCTAATTTATTAGATTTAAGACGTAGGTTGCCTTCTACTCTTCTTATGAGGTTTGTAAAAGCAAAATCTTGTTGAATAGGTGTAAAGTCAAACGAGCTACTTTAGGTAATTGTGGATTGGATAGAATTTAGGTACTAAGTTACCTTGTAATAAAGACAAACTTTGTTGTAACATGTCGTTTAGTATAGGTTTAGGTGTAGAAACCTATTATCAATAGTACATCTGTTCCGTCATCTATTTTATTGTAATCGATTAATGAATCAATTTCAACCTGCATATTCTGATATCGATTCCAATAATCTTCTATTATTTTAACTTTTGCCTTATACTTATTTATTTTTATCCAGCAATATCTTTCATAAATTATCCCTCTAAATTAGATATAATTTTGAGTAGCTTTCGTGGTTCATCCCTTATGAATTCATAATTATTACATCTAACTTAAATGTTTACATAAAACATTTTTTTAAACATATAGCGGTCAGTTGATTCTCAAATAAATAATATAGATCAAAATCATAAATATAAAAATGTGCTTAAAGGCACATTAGCTATCCATTCAAAATTTTTGGAAAGTGGAAAGGAAAGGCATTCTCTCAAGGTCGTCCAGGGTCTTGGCCACCAGTTATTGTTGAACGTAATCAGTGAAGACTCGGTATATGGTGTTTCTGAGCCTTGTGTTTGACATTTAACATTAAACTTCTAAGTATACCGTTAATGTCAATAGAAAATACATCCAGAAATAATGTCGCTTAAGTTGTACAGAAATCATGACACTGAATATAAATGTATGAACTTCATCAGTAGAAGATGTTAAGATGATTATACCATTTCACCCCTCCTCCGATGTATCGGTTTTCGCTAGTGGTTAGGTCATGTACTGTATGCAGAGTATAAATTAAGTATGGAATAATCTCAATGACGTATTGAGGTTAAACTATATTATTTGATTTTGACATAATTTATACTTATAGTAAGGTAAATAATTGACACTGTTTTGAGTGGCTTGTTTAACATTATTTGGAGTTTTGGAATATACACGACAGTAGTTAAATTTATTCTTTGAATAGGTCAAGATTTAAAACTAGTGATTATATGGTAATTGAATATCTACTCAAAGTTTCTTATAGTTGTTCGAAATTTTTGTTAATCCTAGTAGTAATTAAAATTTACTATGGCTGTCAGCATTTCAGTTTAGGATACAAATATTTATGTAATAAGTATATTTCACTACTTACTAATAAGGGTTATCTTTCTAAGATTACTTAAATTTTCACATACATTCTGAAATTCCTGTTGCCTAAAATTAGTTAAACTTTTCTCAGTTAGATATATTTATTGATATCTTCTTATATTTTTCACGATTATTCAATTTGGCGTCTTAATATTTTTGACTTTTATAGTGTTCAATTCGCAATAGAAAATATGATAATAGATACATGTCGTGTGTAGCTAGGTTCCCTCTTTTTTTAACATGCAAACTATATACCGTGTTAGTTTTTACTTATTTTAAAATGATAAATGTCAAATAAGTATTTGATATATTAAACAGCTTTTACAAAGTCATGATTAGCTGGAGTAGAGTGTACATAGTAATTATATAGTTTAGAATCCTCTCTGATCGGGTAGATGATAACCCCATATCTCACGCATATCAAGTAAGTTGTTATCTGATTAATACTGGGTATTATATATGTAATTTTGTATTGAAAATTGAAAAAGTTTGAAGTAGCACATCGTGTCCGTACTTTTAATGTCATTGTAACTGCGTCTGGCACTCAGGATCTGCAAATCTGTGATTGAATATCAACTCTGCATTGCAAAAAATGAAATTTTAGCTTTCCTGTAAATTTAAAAATTGCTATTATCAAGGTATTTTCCTGAGCTTTTCACATACATATTTGGCGTCAATCAAAAGCTCTTAAATTCTAGGTGTGCCTTTTGTTGATTTTAAATGCTTTCGATTATAGGATTCTCCACTATAGGCTTTCAAATTTCCAATGATAATCTCATGGAAGTATTCCTTTTTGTGTAAAATACATCTTTATTGAAACACACGTGTGTTGCCCAGGCAGTTATTTTCAATAAAACTTAATGATCTGATTGTTAATTTCAATTAAATGCCGACATTTCGGGTAACAATTTAGTCTTAGCATAGTTTTTACAAATTTTTAGCGACAAGAGATATCAAAACCAAATCTGCCATACCGTTACTGGTAACAGTAATTTAGCTTTCTGTTTACATGGTGATCGGGTGTCACTTTTAGGGAAGGACCCGTCGACGGCAGGAAGAAAATCGTTAATAAGAACCTACGTTAAGTTATATATCAATTTTATGCTATATTTGAACAAAACCCAGTGTCTCAAATAGGACTTCCAGCTGGAAGAAATTGCTGTTTGAAATTTTAAAAACATTAAAAACGTTGTAGATGAGAAATAATTAATTCTGCACCTGTTAAAAGTTGAAGGTAATACTTACTTGAATGAACTAATTTCAAAGTAGGTGTTCAAAAGTTTCTCCTCCGGTTACCCGGCAATATGCTAACCAGCTATAACCGGCTAGCTAATGCATTTTTAATATATTATCGAAGAATATCTTGAGCTTCCTGTGCTATCCTATGTCTGAGTTTGATCAGATCTGTAGGCTGAATTTGATCAACTTTGGCAAGTGGAGTTAGGCCGTGGCCCCTTAATTGCTTCACGTCTTCCAATCCACCGGTGTGGGAATATTGTATCTGAGTATTACCTCACGTAAACGCCATAGTTTGGCGGTGCTTTGTCTTGCTTGAAAAAACGTGTTTGGATGTTAGCGCCAAGACTAGCACGTAGAACAGGAACTATCTCATTTTGAAACACATTTTGGTACTGGTAGGCTTTTAAATTTCCGTCAAAGAAAAATAGTCCTATAATTGAATTTCGTTTTATAACTACCCAAAGTTGAAGTTTTTTGGGAATGTTGTGTGTGACACTTTAACACATAGTGTGGTTTAACATCATCATCCATATACCGGTAGTTATACCTGTTAATATTGCCATTCAACGTAAAATTTAACTCATCTGAGAATACAATATCGTCCGAAAGTATTTGGCTTTGGACAATTCTATTCATAATAATTTCACAAAATTCCATCAGGAGATAACAGGTCATTGTGGAGAAGTCCATTAGATGGGAAACCCTAACAGGCCCACAACTTTCACTTACTTCTTTCAGCAGCAGGTATTTATGATTACGCTTACTACACTACCAGACTGCCGGAGGGAAACATTTTGAAAGCATACTTTGAAATGAGTTCATTCAAATAAGTATTCCCTTCAACTTGTAACAGGCGTAGCATTAATTATTTATTATTTACGCGTACAATGTATTAATCAATTTTATAACTAAAACAGCAATTATTTCCGTCTGGATCATCCTTTTGAAGTACGATTTTCGGAATTTTTTACATCTAAGTAGCCCTTTAAAATTATGTAAAAGTCATCATAGGTCATTACACTGTTCTTGTAATCTCCGACGGGCCATCCTCCAAAGGTGACATCCGGTCCTCATATGTACACAGTAAAGTAGCTTACTATTACCATTAGCAGTATGCCAAATTTGGTTGTGATATCTCTAGTCGTTTGAAAGGTATAAGTCGTCCTTTGACTTAATTGTCACCTTGTATACGAGATACTTACATGTGATTTACTAAGAACCTAACATGCGTTTTTCGTTTTTCTTTTAAATTGTGTACTATTCCATACGGCTATGGATAATTCTTCAAAGAAAAGGCATAGGAACTTGCAACTTTGTACATATGTTCATATTAGACCAAGAAAATGCTGTGTTGATTTTCAGTTTAAAAGTTAAAAAGTAGCAAAGGTACAAGGGAAAAGATAATGTTAGTTCGATAAAGACTTGCCTTCTGTTTTTCCGGACCCTTTTTAATTAGTGATGCCCCTTTCAAAAGATAAGGACATTACGGTATTCGAAGATACCTTAGCTTCATCTCAGAAAAGACAAATTAAGTTTACAGATATATCAAAATCTATGAATAACTTACCCAATACCACAGCAATAAATGGAATTCGTTAAAAGAAAAATAACAGTTCTACCACAGCACATATGTGTGTATTCAAAAGACAATTAAAATCATTTTTCAATTTTAAAATATTCTCTAAAGCTAGAAATGAAAACACACTTAATTCAGATTCTAAAGTTAGATATTCTAAACAATATGAAATTGAACCTTCAAAAATAACTTTGGAAGATTCCCAAAACACAGTTGGAGTACCATGCTTCAATATAAATAGAGGTAAAACGTACAGTTCTGTAAATGTTCTATTCAAGAACAACTCTCAATTTTCAAGTACAATGAACTCTTCTTCTAGTACACTTCATACAATTCCTTCTTCTGAAGGATGTAGTCAAGTAAATGGGGAGCTCAGTGTAGTTTCTAATACTGATTCAAATATTTGCAGTTTACCAAAGAAGCTGAATAAAATAGTCAAAAAATCAGAAACCTTTGTGGACAGACCTAGAGACAAAACTTACCCTACAAAGAGCGCAGTGGGTATTTTAAAAACTATTTTATCTGACAAATTTTGTGACATCAATAAAGACGAAATAAAAATTATAGAAAAGAATTCTGGAAAATTAGACCAAAATTACAAGAAGGAAACATTTACAAAATCTAAAAAAATAATATTTTGTTTTACTTTCTAGATTATTTTAAAGAGAAAAATAACATTGTAAATTAATTTGTTATATCGGTTTATTCTATCATATAATCAACCATTCCATAGTTGTAACGTTCACAAGCATAGTCATTTTAGGTAGAAGCATCCTAGCGAATCCGTTATTATTAGTTAAAGTAGTTTGTAATAGAGTCAAAGAGCTTCAAAAACAAATTTTTATGCATTTCTTAAGAAAAATCTATTATTTGCTGTAACATAATATTATGACCTTGTTAAACTAGCCCACATGGTATGTTTATATTAGTCTTCACATTATTAGTCTAAGTTACGACTATTTACGTGTAAAACTTTCATATCAAGTACGTTTTTCATTATTTTATCCATCTAATTTTACAGCTAAACTTCAAGTCTTTCATCCACATATCAATCTGCTTTTGTGATCAAGTCTTGACGTCTATCGGTTTATCTCATCAAATCCGAATGCATCTTACATAAAATTTGTCCTCATAACGAGTTTTCTTCACTTCAGTGTTGAGACATTAAGAAAGTGTGGGCTTGTTAAAGACTATAATATGTATGTCTGGGTGTTGTCTGAAGTCAGGTTTAAGCACCATTTCAGCATTAAGCTCAAGAAAGCTTGAAGAAAATTCATCTAAACTAACCATCGGTTTTTGCTCAGAGACATTATAAATTATGTTTCCGAACATTTAAGATCTATATTGAACCTAAAACAGGTAACATATATTAGAACAAAACCTAATCTCAACACTCAATTCTGTTTCAGTGCTTCAAAACTTCCTTGGCTCAAAAAAAAAACAATGATTCCCTTCTTGGTTGTTATATATACTACTTGCTATTTCCTCCTCGAGTTTTTTTTTTACTATTCTGTTATTTGTTTCCTTCTCGGTTCGTTGTTCCATATACTACTTGCGATTTACATTTCGTGTTGTTTACTTTTCTGTTAGTTGTTCCCTTTTCGAGTCGCTTTTCTCTCTTAGATTCGTAGTTCCCTCCTCGAGTTGTTATTTTCTCTTTAGTTCTATAGTCTAGTTGTTATTCGCTCCTTGAATAATTGTTCTTACTTCGTTTCTTTGTTCTTTCTTCGAGTCATTGTATTTCCCTTCGGTTCGCTGTTCTCTCTTTTAGTTTCTTGTACACTTCTCGAGTTTTTATTTCTAGACTAACTGGAAAGCGTAACAACGCTGTTTCTTGTCTTGATCATATGTTTGTAAGGAATTCTAGATATATATAATTTAATTATACTGTGTAAATGTATCTTTAACAGATCACTATGGCATAAAGTTATAATTATTTCATGTACATCATATTAATAACAATAGTAGCTGCTTTATAAAAGTCTTAGATCCTAAATGCTGCGCAGGCAATTAATGTTGGCTAACCAGGGGATAGGGTTTTAGTAAGGATGATTTAAAAACACGTTTGAATTAATTTTATAGTATATTTAATGAATGTAGAGAAGTCTCCTTTTCTCTAAATAAATAGTAAAAATAAAAAAGACACGAACGGGTCTCAGATAATCTTGTCATCTTGATAATTCGGATAAATTATTTATTAAAAACTGTTTCTAGAGACAGGAGCAATGCAGTGTTAGGAGAGGAATACAAAAGTCTGCAATAGCATCTAAAAGTATAAGCCAGGCAAAGATAGATTATTTTTCAAGTATGGTTGATAAGGCGGATGGTAACTCAAAAAAATATTGAGATAATGTACCAAATATTGTAAAACAGAAAAGAACTTGTTGACCAAATTAATGTTAATTTAAGATTTATTGTAGGTAAAGGGGAATAACCATAAGATTACCGATATGTTTAATGGTTTCTTTACAAATATGAAATTATTATTGTCCACCTTAAGTTCAAATTAATTTTACTGTGACTTACTTTTAGGGGATCAGAATAATTATGATTGTCTTTATTCTCAACTTGAGTTAAAAAGTGAATAAGTATTTGATACTATTAAAAAATGAAAAATAAACCTAGTTGTGGTATTTATGGGTTGAATTATATTGACTATCAAGGAAAATATTGATGTGTTTTGTCCCTTAGTTTATAATATTAATAGAAAATCTTTTACTCGGGGTTTGGCTTGATTATTTCATAGTGGCTTCTGTGATCCCTGTCTTTAAAGTCTGATGATCCGTCCGAGATGTCATCATACCGTCTGATCTCAGTCATTAATACCATATTTAAGATATTTGAGACAATAATTAAAAACAAGTTAATGGATTATATCAACTGTAATTGATTATTTTCTGAACATCAATATGGGTTTCTCCAAGGAAGAGGACAGACTTAGCACTTATCTAAAATATAACTTACTCTAAGGATAAACGTAAATTAACAATAGCAGTTTATCTTAATATTCAAAAGGCCTTTGATACTTTAGATATCAATATTATATTAATTAATAAGCTTAGAGTTTACGGTATAGACGGGACTGCTCTGGATTGGACATCATTTTGTACCCAAAGAAAACAAATTGTTAAAATTAACGATGTATACAGTGATATTTTGGAGTTATTACATGGAAAGCTCAGGTGGTGTGCTTGGTCTATTTTTCTTTGTGGTATATTATTATTACTATTATAACGCTGTGGCAGACTAGATGAAGTTGTGTTCTCATTGTCTCATCACGTACACGATTGAGTGCACTACGTTTCTGAGACTATCTCAGATCACAGTGGAGCAGCTGAGTTTTCTACACATAACGTAGAGCAAATGGTTGAAAGGGTTTATTCAATAAGAGTGTTAAGTTCAGCTCCAGTTCACATTCCAGTTATTGCAGCATCTGAAGTCTAACGCTGTGACAGATTTTACTCCTGGAATCTGGAATCAACATCCATCTGAAGAGATCCAAAACAGTCGGCTACGAAGAAGCTCAAAAAATTCTAAGGAGCTGAACTTAACATTCTTAGAACATATCAAGTATTTGATCCTACAACTTTAATGATTTATTTATATCGTCGAACTAGTAAGCAACATTGTTTATATGTAGCTCTGCTTGATATTTCAAACTTAATACTTATGAATGAATATGTTTTATGATTTAACTTCCATCTAATCAAACTCCAGAGTAACATATTACAGGTACTATAATAATAGTTCGACACAATTAAAATCAACCGCCAGAGACATAAATAATACGTTAACAAGGTATGACGATATTAATATTATTGAAGGTATTATATTTCAATAGAATCACAACAAACCTATCTCCTATTTTCAATTACTGTTACATCGTTCTAGTAATTAAAACCGATGTGACAATAGTGTTTGGATGTTTCATATTATAAAAGAAAATTAGCGACTAATACATAGCGATTAATAGTTGATATTAGTCACCAATAATAAGTAAGTGTTCGTGATAGTTATTTACTTTATAAATTAAAAGTCTCACGATTGTATTCAGTTTGTTTACAAATTTATTTATTCTGCTACTTTTTCTTCGCCATCATCGTAACCCGATGTAAAAATATTCGCTAACGATCATCCAAATCCCGTGGACTGACATGCATCATTATAGAACTCAGTGCTACCTATTCAGTACAGTATATATTGATGATGCTTCATCCAAGATTTTGTCTTTAGATAAGTTTTTTTCGGTTTTTTTCTTTTAATACCGTATGGTCAGACAGACAAAAATAACATTTCCCAGGCTCCCGAGTGATAGGCTTTGCTAATGCTCAGTCAATTACCCCCAGAATTGAAAATGTCATATTTAAGAAGAGAGCTAAAACCAAATTCGAACTTTGTTAATAAGCGTTAAATAAGCGTATATATATATATATATATATATATATATATATATATATATATATATACTCGGCCTTGTTCAACCCCTCAATGGTGGTCATCATCATCTGGTAGAACGTTCTTTTTTTAACACTTTGATCCTTCACAACTAAATATCTTCTTTTCACAAGTTTTATGGATCTCTAAGCAATCTTAGTTGCAGCAATTATTAATTTTAGAGAAAATCACGATACTAAAATACTGATAGCACTTTATTATACAAATGACGGGTTGCTCACAATCGTTTACAAATCTCACTCATTCATGATGCTGAGGGCCCCGAAAGACAGCCTGCAGTTGCCCCTCCAATCCCGTCGCTGTCCAGGTGGGCAGGGGCGGAGTGGGGCATCGATGATGTTCCCGAGGGTGCCGTTCTTTGCTGGCTTCCTAGCGTGATCCACATGGGGCGACCTCCTCTCTCCCCTTGCAGACTCCAGGACGCCGCCAGCCACCGAGCCCAACAGGACCAGGAACAGGAAGATTGTGGCTAGCCGGGCTGTTTTCGTGCAGGCCATTGCGTAACCTCTGCCCGTCGCTGTGTGGTACGTACTGAGGTGACATGCCAGACTTGGGCGAAAATAGAGAATAATCTAATCTATTAATTAACTCAGGCTAAACGTCATTAGATAGAGGATTTACCGTAATCTCCAAATAGCAAACGGATTAGCGCTACTGAGAAACACTAAGTTTGCTTAATACTTTAATAATAATCATAACTGCAGTCATGTGTTATAATATCTTCACTACGGTCATACGGAATTGGTGGTTGTTTTATCTTTACCAGATTGAGATAAGCTTTGTGAAGAATAAACCTCACTTCCCAAGTATCTTAAAACCAAATTATAGTAATGTTTCCAGAAATCAGTCTTGCAGTTATATTGATGGATTGTTTTTTTTTTTAACGAATCGATTGTTTGCTTTGTATTACTTAAAGCCAATCATCTAAAATCATGGTATGGTTGAAGGAGCGATAGTGTTCAATTCACTCCAACAGTGAGATCTAAGCGAATATGCATCTTGTCAGGGTGACCCGTTATATAGCTTTGAGTATCTACTACAAAGATGAGATATATTGACTATTATTGTTGTGCAATTAGTTAAGCAAATTTAGAACTCATAAATCACTATAATTCCCTTGGGGTTTAAACGTTCTTCGTCAAAACTAAGTTCTAACGAACACTAACCTAATACAGTATTTATATTTGACTTGGATGAGTACGAAAGACAACCTTATTCTACAAACAGTTTATAGCTGGTGGAGTGTGTGCGAAGCTGATTTCAAACATTCATAATATGAATAGGAGAAAGATAAAATGTTTCTAGAAATTTGTAAACTATTTAAACAATAGCTATATCTGGTCAGGTTTCCATATAGAGACATACCAAATTTTGAGTAATTTGTTATTGAATTATTAATTTACCAACAATTGAATGAACGGCTTGGATCGTGCACCTTTCCACATTAATTAGAGAAATTAAAAACCATGCGTTTACTTTGCAGACCTGTGAATTTATGAGGAACTGATATGTTTATATATTTCAATGGTACCTTGATGTATATGAAACGTTCAATTTTTGTACTATATGTTTTTACTTTATTATATAACCCGCTTAACAATGATGAGTAGATAAAATATATAGTTATAATATATAAATAAAGTATAATAAGCGACAGCGTAGCCTATAATACGACTATTTGTCTCATAATTAAATCAGGATTTAACACTTCTTCCATAGCTATATCTTTCAACAACAGTAAGACTAAGTTTCGAAAACTAGTCACTGATATCCTCTTCAAGTGTCAAATCTAAACACAAGTATAAGCATGCATAAAACTACATCAGTTCAGAAATAGTACTGCCCTTATTATATCAATCGTCTCGCCATCAGTAAAAAAGTTATTTTCTGTGTTTATGAAATATTTTATTCCAATATGTCGGAGAGTAATTAATTTATCAACAACTGAATGAACAGCTTAGGTCATTTACCTTTTCATATTAATTAGAAAAATTGAAAACAGTGTGCGCTTTCTTTGTAGGCCTTTGCATTTCTGAGGTAATGATACATATTTCATGTATCTTTCATTATCAAATGATATATATTTCAATAGCACCTTTTTGTATAAAAAATATTTAAATCTTTTACTATATGGGATTTTACTTTGTTTTATAACCTGCTTGACAATGAAATGAAAAATATCTTTATTAGAGGCGAAAACTTTTTAAAGTCCTCTCTACCTCATAAAAAATAAACTGATACACTCACATGTTTTATATATATATATAATATATATATATATATATATATATATACATTATATATATATATATATACACGCACACATTCATAACTAAACATTATTTTATTTATTTACATCATATATTAAAAGAACCTTAGCTTAAAAAACAAGTATCAATAATTAATGTAACTTTATCCATATTTATAATATTACTAGCTCACTCGGTAAACTTTGTTTTGCCATATAAATTCTTATTAGTATGTGCGAATGTGGAGTATGAGTAGAAGAAGCATGGAGCGCTTTAAACGACGACGGAATATAAAAATTGCAAAACATTAAACATTCATATTTTCTCATTTCATTTAATTTATTCTTTATAGATAATTATCATATATAATGATACATATGATAATATTACTAATTACAACAACATAAATCCCTGAATGGATTCTACAATATTTTTTTGCTAGACAATCCTTAGCTAACACAAACTGATCAATACGAGGGAAAGCTTTCACTACAATTGCTCAAAGAGAGGATTAGAAACCTGAAAGTTTGGAAACTGAGAAAAACGTTTGTTTCAAAGCACTACTAGAATTATCACTATAGAATATTTGATATGTTCCATTTCTTTATTTTGCTATTAAATATAAACTGGACCTGTATAATAGGACGTTTACTGTTCCATTGATCATTTAACAACTTTAAAGACCAACAACGCAGTGTTAATACACGTGCAGTGGTGGTGATGAAAGAGAATGACGAATATCACAACACACTATGAAACTGAATCTTCTACTAGTAAAGATATTTTATTTGAAAATATCTTGCTTGTGAAAGGTTGCATTTCTTTAAATACATACATGGAGTACTTAAATTTTGTCTAATTTCACTTTACTTCCGGAAATTAGATCGCTAAGCGGGATATCGCGGCGGCACATGTACTTTACGATTGGGACAGTCCCAAACTTCTTAGGACGTATGGCTACGAAGCATATATACCTATCCACTTGCTATAGGCCTGAGTTATCGTATTCACTATTATTAAAACATGGTTTTGTTAATTCGGGTTGGGATTTCTATCAATTTGTAATTTCAGTGGAACTCTTGCAGGCAACATTTCCAGTAAAAACTCTGTTTTTAAATGTCACGTCAGTGGGAAGATAAGAGGCACAGAGTTTGTTATTGTACCTCAAGAGCGAGATAAGGCACACTTCGCGAGATAAGCATTATCTCAAACACAATAGCTTATGCATTTGCGCTGAATTTCTTATCAAATGACTAATCCTGTGATTACTCACCTAGTCTTGCTTATCGCACTATTAAAGAATAATTACTTCTGAGTCAATTCCAATTTATAGTTTCTGGTTACAATAGTTAAACTTACTATCCAATGACTGAACAATCGATGGTTATAAAACAGTTTGATAAATTGTATATTGTTACTCACATAGTTTTAATGCTTATCAGACGCAGTTATTCGTACCTACACAATTAGAACTTTTTTGTATATGGCAGTAAATTACATAAGTTCGTTAATAAATTCGTTGATTTGGAAATTTAAACTTAACGAGAGTTATATTGATTCCATTAATTAAGTAAATTTTGAAGGTCTGAGTCTAAGAAAATATCGTAGTTGATTAAATACTTGTATCAACATCACAAATGAATAAAATTATATTTGCAATTTCTTGCTTATTTATAATAACAAGGTAGCTGTAGGCTTCCCGAAACGTGAAAATAAAATTTCTTGCAAAATTTAAAGACTTAATCATAATAATCAGTTAGTTCACGAGATATCGTGCAAACATACAATCAAACAGATAGAAATGATGAGTAGAGAGATAGGCCACGTTGATGCTTATTACAATTTTCTATTTATTTTATCTGCCCATAATATTATTTTTGTTTGCAGTTTCTGCCTGACGATTTTGGAATGCTTTACCTGTAAACGTCAGAGAAATAAGTGCGCTCGCTTTGTGGCGGAGGTCAGGGTCTTGATGCTGGGAGCTCAGGGGGTATAGCGGTTGGCGGCTTTGCAATGTGGTACTTAGGGCAATAGAATTCAAGTTGAATGAATGCGTGTGTGTCTTGTTATCGTATATAAACAATTCTCTTGTTACAACGTTAGTTACCTTACTACTCCGAAACGGCTTTACCAATATTTACCAAATTTTAAATCCATATTCAGTAGGTCTAAGAATCGGCCACTATCTATTTCTTTATACCCCGAAGAGTTCAGGGTGGTCCACTAATTAAATTTAGAAAGTTACAGTTTTCAAAGTGCCTGCATATTGGAAACTGAAAATACGAGACAGTTACGTATTTGTACAGCCAAACACTATTTGAAGGCGCTAAGTTAAGATGTATATTTCTGTTCAAAATAAATTATCTATGGTTGAACTTAAAGCTTGAATTTTATACCACTTTATAATAAAATACATGTACGTGCATCTTTTTTAATTTTGTTGTTTTTCGCAAAACACCTCAGAATAAAAAAAATTGTAATCCTATAATTCAATTTTTAAATATAACCACTAATTACTATTATTATGTAATTTTAATTATTCATTAAACGTTACTTCAGTTATTGCGTGTCTGTAAAATTAACTTGGAACGTTTAAAATTTTAAACTATATTCGGTCTGTTTAGTAACCTCAATATATTTCACATATTAAAATAATTCTATTAGTGCTTTAAAACAAACGTTTTTCTCAGTTTCCAAACTTTCAGGTTTCTAATCCTCTCTTTGGGAAATTGTAGTGAAAGGTTTCCCACGTATTGATCCAATTTTAAAATCGCCTATCCAACAAAACTATTAGCTATAACAGAAATATATAAATATCATGGTTTTGTTGTCTACAAAATCAAACCTTTACGCAGAAAATCAACACTGTACTGTAAAAGTCTAATTTCAATTATAATATTCGAACTTACGCTACTTTTAATCTGAGCTCAGAGTGAAATTATTCTGCAAGATAATAGGATTTCGGACATTTGCAATCGCGATATGTTGCAAAATGTATAATATAACCTTTCGAGGATTGATATGTGTCATCTTCGTCAAGTGGGATGATAGTATATAATCATATTATCCTTTCAAAACTTCCATCGTCAATAACAAATATTGATTCTCTTATTCTACTACTACGTATTGATCAACCATTCTGCTTGGCGTATGGCATGTAAATATGATCACTTCTAGTCAAACCACAATATAGTTGTGAATGTTGAGTTAAGCTCCACTGCATCATCCTCTCACTCGAGCGTCTGAAATATTGCGCTTCAGACTTGACTTCTGGAATATGAAATCCTACTTTTGAATTCTTGAAATTGTTCAAGACAATCACATTGAAAAAACCCTTCTCACCATAGCTATGTTATGAGTGCAATAAACTTAATCGGTAATATTTCTGTTTTTACATTTCTACGTAATTCTAAACATTTGGTACAATATTTCGTTTTCTACCGCTATGTAATCAAAATATTCTTACAAACACAAACATCCCAAATTTGACTTTGTAAACTGTTGTCTAAAACGGCTATTTTTTAACTCCCGCTAAACGGTTATATTTACATGGAGACAGTTATTCTAAATGATTATATATTTATTTCAGTTTATAATAGCATATTGCCTTGAAAGACATGGATATTTTGGATTAGCGCGTTTCACCTTAATGCCTAATGAACAATTTTAAACCTCAATTACTTTTAGGTGTTTTTTTAAGGGCAGGATTAATATTCATCTACAAGGTTTTAATTCTTTGATAACTTTTAATTTCTTAGAAAAATGTTTAACCTTTTTTTCTTTCGTCGTTTACAATTTGTAAAGTACACATTTTATAACAAAATAAAAATTATTTTGGATTTTCAATGGTTATTGATCATATCTTTAAATTGATCCTTCAAAGATGTTTCTATCTGTCCACAGGACCTTTCGAAGATGAATTGAGCAGAGTTAGTTTCTACCCTCTAAGAAGCCTGTTACACGTCAGATGTGGAGTACCCCTACTTTGTTTAAATTATTATTGATGTTTGTGGTAATTATTTTAAACAACATTTAAAGTTGTTGTTATTGGTTGGTAAAAGCTAGCAGACTTATTGTGTGACCTGTAGTATTTAGTGCAGTTTATAATAATTAGTAGAGTAGACACGTGAAATGTTTGGATTCTTTTCATAAGCGTGTCACAACGCTTTGATTATTTTAACCGAAATTTTAGATATGTATTAGGCTAGTTATCCTCCTGAGGGAGGCAGAGATTATATATCCCAAAATGTAGTGTTAATAATCCTTTATCACAAAATAAAGTTGATTTTTTAAAATAATCTTGCCTCCTACACTAATCTTCCATCGTCAACAAGGAATTGAAGTGAGAATTGGCGATCAAAATATATTGGGTTGTTACACAAAGCCGTAAACTATCACTTTTCCTCTCTGAAAATAGATTAAAAATATAAAAAACTGACTATTTGAGGAAATAATTAATTCATGGATACATTTACCTGTTACTTAAGCAGTTTTTAATTTAAGTTTTAGTACGAAATGTCGTGCAAAAGTATCGCATAGTTTTACACAATTCGTAAAATGTATTGCACGTTTTTCAGACTTTGACTCATTTGATCTGACTAGTATAAACATTTTTTTGGTTGAGCGTTAGCGAAGCCTATCACTTGTGGGACTGGGAAAAATGTACTTCCTGTCTGACTGTCAACACGATGTCTTGAGAATGAACTATAGACTTTGTGTATTTCCATATACGGAACATAGAGTTTGAGTACATGTTACTCTATTTGAGATTTGGCTGAGTTTTACATTGATCTTACGGGTAACCACGATGGCAACGAAAATCGCATAATATAAACAAACTACATTTTAACATGTAGCCTAATGACACGAGCTATAGACTCGAAATTTTGTGTACAACCTCAGCGAACCTAGTTTTGCGATACGTGGTGTAGCGTACTTATCATATAAAAACATATGATTAGTTCGGTCCTATATTGTCGAGTCATTTTTTAATCGTATATTTTAATTCTTCACCAGTTTTGTCTTTCGTTATTAAATGTTCTTAGCTTTTACACCCTTGTATATTTTTACATTTCGTAGCAGATAAAAATTATTGTTATATGGACTGCATCGTTTCGGTGAATAAGTGGGAAATATACAGTTTACATTTTTATATATAACTGAGGATTAAGAGCAAGGATTTGTGAAGATATAAGATATTACGAAAGTAAAATGTTCAATATTACATCGCAGGTGCCGCGTTGAAAAGGAAAAGAAACCCTGTAAGTAACCAATTACTTGGCTTCGGCAAGGATTCTC
Organism: Homalodisca vitripennis; assembly: GCF_021130785.1. Lineage (NCBI taxonomy): Eukaryota > Metazoa > Arthropoda > Insecta > Hemiptera > Cicadellidae > Homalodisca > Homalodisca vitripennis. Next base: position 41,282,328 of record NC_060211.1, on the reverse strand, counting down.
TGATACCCTGAGATTCGATAATTAGGTACACTTTACTTCGAAATTTTCATCATTAATTGAGGAGGGTTTATTTTGAATTAGATTTTAAATATTACAATAAAATAAAAATATACCAACAAAATAACTGACGGGAAAAGTTAGATAAGACCGTAATAAAACCTATCTACTTTTGAATTATCGTTTCAAGTTTCTTTAAAAACGAGTATTTCGATAACGAAAACTTTGGATTATTATAAGGCAAGAATAAAGTTCTCGTCGAGACTAGTGGTGAGTCTAAGTATTATAATCTACCACCAAATATAAATCATAAATATTTCCATCGCAATTTTGTCGTAGTAAAACGTAATGTGACATCAAATAAAGGCACAAAATCTCTTCTGAGGGTCTCTTTTGAACAAGTATTAAATAATGACTAGAAATTTATTTGTATATAGTCTCGTAACTGTTCATACTGTAAATACTACTACCGTTTAATACTAACTATCACACAAAAAATATTGCTTATGCAATTCAATTCAGGTGACCGACGAAACAAGCATGTGTCTTTTTATAAATTTAAACATAATTGTAAATATTATTGGAGTTGTTTAGATTTTTGTATTCAATCACGTAAAAACTACTATAAACGATTGCGTTGAAAGTTTACTTCAACACAGAAATAATATATACCTCAAGTGGGCCTACTCCTCTCTCAAAATCGTCTTAGTGATTCAACGCATTACTCTATAACTACTTTCACTAAGAAAGCTACTAACGTCGTACTACGTACTATCGTACGGATATAATTCAAGTGTTATTGATATCGTTGGAGCAATTGAATTAAATACATAACGCGTTTCAGAGAAATTTGATTTAGTACTCGTATATAGTTGTTAATGACATTTGTTTCAGGCCACTGAAAACTGGTCTCCAAACTTGAAGTCTAAATAAAAAATTGTCTATGAAGTGAATTGAGTAGTGGCTAACTACAGTGCCATGGTTGGTTGTATTATCGAGTGGGTGTTTGTGAGCTTTATTTGTGTGGTGATGGTTCGGAGCATACTTAATAAAGATTGAAGTCTCAAAATTCAACTAGAATAATCGTTAAATTATATTAACATAAAATAATTGTCACACAATGAACATGGTCAAAAGCAAAAGGTTTCAGTTTGTAATTATTCTTTCATGAAACAGGAAGCCCTGTCACCGACAACTAGCTAATCGTCAACTTGGGTGGTATTCCCTGAAGGTCGTCCAGCTACATAGGCACTAATTGTAGAACGTTATCGGTGTTGACTCGGTACACGGTGATGGTATTTGTGACCCTTGAGTTGCTGACTCGCTGATGCGTAACTCATCTTGTTTGAGTTATCTTAACTAACTTAAACATTGGTATAGGCTAGGCTCACAACATACGTATGCCATCACATAAAATAAGAAGTGTGCTGTTGCCGCTGTCACACCATCTTCACTACTTGTCCCTCACTGAACACTACAGCTGGCAGGTTAGGAGGACGAAGATTTCTCTTTAGGGTGTGATTTCAAGAAACATGGATAAATTGGATAGTGCGGAAGAAATACAGGAAGTCGAGAATATTGAAAATGCATCTGGAAATATGGATCCTGAAGAAAATAATAGTAAAGTGTCAGTGTCAAATGGTGTAGATGTTCAAACAACTGATTTAGTTGATTCTTCTGGTGTACATGAAATTCAGTTCGCGGAACAAGACAACTATGGAACGACCGAAACTTCCATGGCTGATTCGGCAGAAGAATTCCAGCGATCAGAAGGCGAGAAGAGGGATACCATAGGTAACGGAAGAACAAAAAGGCTTATTGTATCAGATGGACCGAAGATAAAATGTCCAAAAGGAACAGCTCGGGACTTCTTGAGCATCTGCAAGAAGGTAATCTACAGTAACAATGTGTCCAAAAATATGAATCCTGAACGAGAAAAATATAATATAAACGAAATGGCAGTATCAAATAGTGGTGAAGAATTTTCAACGTCTGAATCTATTGATTCTTTTGGTGAAGATGACCGAGACAACTCTGGAACGATTCAAACTTCCACGAACGTTTCTCCTGAAGAACCCTAGCTCTTGGTATGGAAGAAGTGGAGTATCCTGGGTGTGCCGATCTAGCAATGTCCAGAAGGTCAGGACCTGAATTTCTGTAGCAAATGTAGACCGCGTTCTGATGGACTTTTCTACGAATTAAAACAGGAAGGTAAAAGACACTTTTTAATTTTTTTAAGAAGTTGTAAAGTGATGTTTATTCGCACACTAAAAAAGTTATTGTGCTGTTTTATAAAAATTACGTTGTAAATTACGTATAGAATACTCTTTAATGATGTATTGACGGTTCAATATACAATTTTATCTGGAGGTAATTTATGTTCATAACTCGATTGTTAATTTCCATCACTTTAATTTCAATTATTTTGAAATTTCTGATACGTATAATAGTACTTAAATAACAAATTTTTTTCTTTGAAGATTTGGACTACAGCCGATGTTTATGACTGCCAGCATTTCAGTATAGTATAAACATATTTATGTAATGTGTATTTTACCACTAGTGGAGGTAACTTTCTAAGATACTTAAATTTTTGCAACGATTTGTAAATTACTCTGTTTAAAATTATTCTTCTTTCTGAATTTTTTCAGTTACACGTATTTATCTTTAGAAATTTCGTTATTTGTTTTTTATTTGCCGTCTTAATATTTTTCCGTTCTTCCAGTGTTTACTTCAGAATAAAAAAGTTGAAGAGAGAAAAATTTAGTTTGTAGCTAGATACCCCTTTTTACTTATTTTAAAGAGTTAAATCATAAAATTAAAACAGATTTCACAAAATCTTCTGTATTCAGAGACGATAATACAGTACCATATCTCAGTTATATAGTATAAGTTATTATTTGATTAAAAATATTGTATGATCCATGTACTTTTTTATTACAAAATAAACAATAAATTAATTTTGAAGTTACATGGTGTTGTCTGTACTTTTATTGTTATTTTAACTGAATCTGGCACTTAGGTTCGAGATTTCATCTCCTTGATCCACAAACTATGGACGAGCCATATTATTATTATTCAATTCTCTGTAATAAATTATGAAATGTAAAAGTTATAAATCTTAATGAAAAAAGCTTTAACTGCCTTCTTTATTACTACAATAAATGAAATTAGATTATTCATTGGTGGAAAAAACCACATAGTTTTCATGTTTAATAAATAAACCATATTTTAATTCGTGTTATTGAAAATTGTGAGTAATGCAATACAATTTCGTTTTACCATGTACACAGGTAAGTTCAAACAATACCTTTAAAAGGCCAAATAAATATTATTCTATACGTTTCCCTTATTCTGTTCATTCTATAAGAATAACCAAATTATTATGTTACATAATATGTTACTTAAAAATTAACATATCAAAAAGTTATAGTGAGTTTATTTTGAAATAAATAACATAGAACCAAATCATAAATATAAACCAATTCGTATGTTATCATAATATGAAAATAGAAACATATGCTTAAAACACATCAAACACATTAACCATGGTCTTGTTTACAGCACATTTTTATATTATTGGGTCAGGATAATAACATAACTAAACTTTTTCAAATTTTCCCTTTCATATTAAAAAAAAAACAAGTAAAGAATGTCTTATTTTACCAGGCGAAGTTAGGGCTAAGAAGCCCTCTCTAACACTTAACCTGGGGACCAACGGCTTAAAGGTGACTTCCGAACCACCACCATTGGCCGGGCAGGCGGGCCGCTTGCAAGGACAGGATCGCTCAGCAGTCACCTGTCCAAGCAGGAGCCACGCTCGGCGTATTAACATATGCTGGTAGAATTGGGAACCACATAATGCCTAAATGATGTGGTTAACAGATTTGGTAAGCGTCTTCAGGGAAATAACTTCATAATCACCACGTTTCCAGGGGAATAACTTGAGAAGCACCATGTGGTTCCAGGGGTATAACTTGATGAGCTGGCAGCCACACAGTGCAGACATATTATCAATCATCTCTGATAGCTTACCATCATGAGTTGTACAGTTTGCAACGAGCTGTTTCCAGAAGAAGACGAGTGTGATATATAATCGGTATGTAATTATAGTTTACATTTCGTATGTGCCGAAATTATGGAGTCGACCTAGAATGGGAAGTGCTAGACGTGAGTCATGGACTTGTAAAACGTATGGGGCTAAGGCTAAGATACGTATAAAGTTAAATCAACAGATACAAACTGAGTTCCTTGAGAAATGAAGTTACTAATAAAACAGTAGTTTCAATGTCATGATAATATTTGAAATACAGATATTTCTGAATTTCCAGACTAAAGGAGGAAAAATGTAATCTTTAATTGAAAATTTCTGCATGTAGAGTCCAAATTGAAAATTTAGAGTACTACAACAAAATAATAACAGATTGATAGTCTCCAAGAAAGTTTTAATGCAAGCAACTGGAGGTCGTTCAGAAGTTATCCGATACTTTTAGTGCTGCTAATCAATTCGACAGAGGTGTCACAGTATTCATAAAAAGCGTGAAAATGGAACTAAGCCTATAATCTTAAAATTTAGGAATAGTCAGACTCGTGACACATTTTTGAAAAACCGTAAAACAGTAAATCCCAATTCTAAAACGTTTTATTAGAAAACTCAGGCTAAGAAGTATCAATGTGAACAAACATCTAAACCATTCAACAATAATATTCTGTTTCACGCAATTAGTGTAATATAGTGGGATAATGGGTTTTGTAAGGGTAGGGCAAGAAATAATTTCCGTCAGAGCCTTTGAAGGATAGAATAAAATACGCGTCAGGTCTTTGGATGGTCTGACAAAGAAGACTTGGCTTAAAGATTAACTAAAATATTTAATGTAGTTAATTTTTGTCTTATGCATGAATGGAAATTTAGATGAAGCTGCAATGGTATAAGAGTTATCCACTTAAATATTCTAAGTTTGTATATGGATTTTAAAGAAATTGTAATATATTTAAACAGCTTGCCTCAACAGCATGATAAAACTGTATTTTCGGAGGTTTGGATGGACTTTGTCCTGCACTGCACTCTCCGCCTTATTCTACTGTCCTCAGCTGATATTGTTCAAGTCATATTCAACATTGCCTAAATTAATTCGCTTTTGGATATTTCTCCTATTGAAATTTATCGACACTATAAATGTTTGTGTAAGCAGTTTAAAATGACTTTGAAAATATACTCACTTATAATTCCAAAATTATTTTTAGTGACTTGAATATATGCATTTACAAATTTAGTAGTTACAGTAGAGATTATCTAAATTTCTTATCAACTTATGGTTTAATAAGTTACATAGATTCTCAAACTAGATTATTCAGTCTTTCTGCCACCTGTCTTGACCACGTTTTCATAGGAAACTCAAGAAATTTGGATTTGAATTGCAGCATTTTAGAGCTGGATATAACTGACTTTTATGGAGTAGAAATATGTCTGTATGTAGTAAAAAATAGAGATGAGAATTATTTTATTCGAGCTCTGGATACTAAAACTTTACGTAGGCAGCTAACGAGTTATTAACGAGGATGTAAAAAACAGTGTACCTGAAATTTACAACATATTTAATGAATTTTGTGAGACTTGTTGTGTTATCTAAAAAATAATAGTAAAAATAAATAAATAAATCCATGGATTTCTTATACATTTTGTAGCATAGGTTAATTATAAAAACCATATAAGCGATTTTCTAAAAATACAAATAATTTAGTATTACAAAACGAGTACAGAACATTTACCAATATTGTTGCCAGAAAGATAAGAAAGCTAAAATAGATTCTCTGAGCTTCAATATTTGGTTTCTCCCAAACAAAGGAAAATATATCACGGTTAAAAACATCACTAATATAACATAGTCCAGGAACGAAGGCAAATATATATGGGCAGTTTATTTAGATTTTTGAAAGGCAATTGACACATTGGATCTGAGTATATTAATACATAAAGGTAAGAAATATAGTATAGGTGGAACTGCTCTTATATGCTTAACACAATTTTGTTCAAGTGAAAAACAAACAGTAAAGATAAATAATAAAAACAGTATCTACTATTACACTATTTCTTTGCCTACTATCATGGAGATAGTGGACCTGTTCAACAAGTAAATCTTGCCCATTAAGCAAACTAGGCGGCCACCGAGGACTCAACATGGTGGTTTTGGTACCTGACTTAGGCGTGTCACAAGGCTTAGGTAATATTTGTTTATTTTTAACCTAGTTTGTACTTATGTATTAGGTTAGTTATTACCTGAAGAAGAGATGAGATTGCAGATCTCGAAACGTAGTGTTACTGAATTTTTGTTTCACAGGAAAAATCCTCTTTCCTTCACCATCCCTACTATTGTCCCCCACTATTGATTGATATAACTTGTATTCAGTCAGTGGATCATTCAACTCATCAGACTAGTTTTAAGGTTTGTATCTACAATGTATAGTTTTTATTACCGGTATCTTACGTACTATGATTAGCGAGCAATCCATAATCAAGAAAACTCGCTAGTCAACTGCCTCCGCACATCTGAGGCTTCTTTTTTTTAACACAGAGCTAAAATTGGATAGGAAATAGGTACTTGCTGTAATACAAAAACCGTTCACTCTAGAAAGTATTTCAATGCTACATGATTTGTTAAAAGTCACAGTTTTTCGTGATATGATAATTAAAGTAAATTCCAAAAGTATAACACCATGTACTTCAAGAGACTTTACTCCTAGAGCTGGGCAAGATAACAAAACATCTGAATGTACATATAATCATCCTGAATACAATATTCCATCAGTAATAATACCGTTGATTTCAAAAGACTTTCTCTTCGGTTTAAAATACAGAGTTTCTAATTACCCAACGTGCTCGAAACTCTTTGACTGTGTCTATCTTTAAGGTTGAATTATGAATTTCAAAAGGTGGCATAAGTAAGTTACAAGAATATGTTTCAAATCAAGATAAAAGGTTTATTCTAATCAACAACAAAACATAAATTGATACAACAAACAAACAAACTGACAAAAAATTGTTGAGTGAAAATGTATCAGACACAAGCAGTAATTATTACACAGAATTATATTTTGCACACAAAAAGCACAAATCTAGTACAACATTCTCAAGGAATCTTTTATTTCATCATGTTTGTGCACTACAAGTCCACGGACACGTTTATGAGAGGAACTGAATTATTGCCTCCAGTTGCGATGACAAGGTGTTCTGTCAATCAAACGAAGAAATGCAAGGTGAGATAGAAGACTAACAAAAAGCAGACGGAGACCAGGAAGTGCAAGGTTACACAGATAAGCCGACTTCCGGGATCGAGGGCATTCACACATATTATGGCAATATTAAGGCCCAGAAACCATCCAAATGTTTGATGACATATGTCTAACCTATAACTTTGCAAAAGAAAATATTGAGCAGTCTAGTATTACATAATTATTACTAACTGTATTACTATTGTTATTACTATAATAATAGCTGGCTGTCATTTGTTGGTATATTAATTAATTACTATTCAACTATTACATAACTTTTTACAAAACCCTACTTATTATCCATAACACGTGGTTACTTTTCTTAAAAACAGCTAAAAAATCTTTTTTTATCTCAATCTTTATATTATAATACCGTCTATTTCGTGCACGAGTATAGTACCTACAAATTATAAAATAATTGGTAAAATATTTAGTGTTCATAATAAGATGAGTTCAGTAAAATATAGTTATTTAAGTTTTTTAATTATTTTAAATACAAATATATTTGTCATGATTAATTTTTATAAAAGGAGATATTTCAAATAAATTTTCATAAGCGGTAGAAATAACATAAATATTTTCTTTCGGTAAGAATACTACTTCTAGTAGTAAGCATAAAAGTAAAACTTAAATCATAATTTAAACATAATATTTACGAACTGCATGTATAGTAGCAAACATTAATTAGTATTATTGTACGTTACATTTATTTATGTGAGATCAAAATCAACAGTCTCCCGTCCTCTCCCTAAACTAAAATCGTTCGTAAGGTGATTGGAGATTTAATAATTGCATAAAAATATGGAAGTAAAATATGAAGAGGGGAAATTGCTAGAGTTTCTTTGGCGAATCAATTAAGGTCTTTGATCTTACAGAGGTCAGAGCCGGATCAGTTTCTGATCAAAGTAACTTATTGGATCTTTAAGCTCGAGGGAAAGATGTATTTTTCAATTATTAATCAATAACCACTTTTCTTATTTGTGTCAGGGAGTCGATTTAAAAATAAATTAAAATTCATACTTAATGTAAAACTAAATGATTCGGTATTGTACTGTGTAAAATATTTGGAGAATGACCACGTTTTACATAGTCAAATAATGATTTAGAAGGTCTTAGTTTCGGCTCATGTTAGTTAAGCCTTTACGCAAAATTAAAAGGAAATATTTTTCATTTACAATTTGAATATAAGTCACACACACACACACACACACACACACACACACACACACACACACACACACACACACACACACCCCTCTTCCCTATGTTTGCCTGTCTAATCGCACGATATCACGAAATATAGACATAAGGTGCTGCTTGAGGCTTAATTTTTATGTAGGTAATATCGAGGTCAATGGTGATGCACGTCCCACTAACGGAGTTGGCTGTGCATTAGCATAGTCTACTTTCCCCAGGATATTTCGAAAACGATTTGAACTATAAATTTAAAATCTTGTTACTTCTTTCACTAGAGACCTGGCTGGCATTATTCCTTTGTGTTTGTTCTTATGAATGTTTACCTCAGAATATCTCGAGAATTAAATGGGATATTGTATATACATTTTGTGAGCAATAATATTTCTGCATAGGAAAAATCTAATTATATGATGGTACATGTACCTTTATTGGATTGTCAGAGCGTTAGGGTAGCCTGTGTGCGGAATATCTCTAGTATGTTGATTTTAATCCAGGATGTATTGATTTGTTTAGCGGTCCTCCAGGACCAAAAGTTCCTTGTGGTTTTACGGGTTTTGATGGATACTCGGGTATAAAGGAGAGCAGAGGAGATCCAGGTTTTCCTGGTGCTTAAGGTCCGCAAGGTCCTCCAGGTATGAAAGGGGCAGAGAGGACCCCCTGGAAGTGAAAACGGACCAGGCGTCAAGGGAGAGAGAGGAGACCGTAGAGATCCAGGACCTCCAGGACCTGAAGGAGAGTTCGGAAACGTTGGGAGATCCGGCCCGTCAGGACAAAGTCTTTACAGCCAGTAATTTCAATGGGACAGAAGACCTCAAAAATATGATACGTTTAACTCATTAGGGATCACAGAAATTGACAGTTTCATTTTGCATATATATATTTAGGTTACAATCCAACAAATATTTCATCTTTTTAATGAATAGCTGTAGTATGTAATTAAATTGAAGTTCAAGCGTTTTTAATAACCATATAAGTTGATGATCATAGAGCGATTTAAAAGAGGTGTTGGGTTATAACGCCTGTTCTTATTTAGTCATTATATATAAATTAAATATTCAGATTATTATACAAAATCCTTAATAATATTTTAATATACTATATTTCTCAAAGGAACTACATCCTAGAAACTAGATTCCACTTAAACTACGGAATCTTAGAAGTAAAAACTTAACCGACACAAGTGTAAGTTTTTCCAAAAGAGTATAGAATATTCAAGATAGACTAACTTGGGACTTCACAAGACGGAATTATAAACAGCATATATCCAATTGATTTAAGTAAACTGAGAACTTTTCAAGTACTAGCTAACTACTCAAATAAGTTTATTAATGATCTAGTTTCTAAACTATTTCCACTACATGAACTATTACAAAAGAGTAAACCTTTTATCTAGACTACGAAGTGTAAAAAAGCTTCAATAAAATAAAATAGTTAGTGGCAATGGATCACACTTACCTCTTGTTTTGGCGACTGACGCAGTTCTATCTCATAGATATAGAAATGGTATTGAAAGACAGTAAGTTTTGCTTAGTGTACCTTAACATTATATGAACGTAAATGTAATCAAATTAACAAAAAAGGAACGGATATTTATTTTGAACTAAAATTCTTCTCTTATTGAAGGAATTTTAGTAACGGCTAACAAATAATTGGTATCCATTCTTAATCCCAAGATACATCTATCACCAATATCGGCTAAATGCACATTTAATTATGTACTCTTCCGCTCAGCACTGAAACACCGATAAGTTTCGCTTCGCGAACCTTAACACCATGTGAACGTAAATCCAATAAAGTTAACAAAGAAACGAGTATTTACCGGGGACTGAAGTTCTTCCCCTATTGCTATGGAAGGAAGTTCATTCTAATAATGGATCACAAACCATTGGAATCCATTTCTCTTCCCAAAAAAATGTCTACCATCAATATCGGCAGCAAGGATATTGGATCATGCACTCTTCCGCTCAGGTTTCAATTAAATACAGTACAGAAGATCAGATTAACACTATAACGCGACTTTATCTCGTTTCCCTGTCGAATATAGTTCAAAGTCCATGGATAACAGCACTTCAACTCCAATCTTTAATGTTGATAGTAAAATGATTGCTGAAGAAACTTCTGAAGATATGTATGTATTTACCATCCAGTTTTAGAAGCTCTAAACTGGCAAATCTATAGGTTTTGATATCATGTCAGTGAGCTAGGACTCGCTACACGGGAGTATATTAAAAGGCTGGAGGATACTTCAACAGCAAGTTATGAATGTATTGTACTTAGGATATCTTAGCATTGTGCTAATGAAAGCTCTAAATAGAAGTCACTGTACACAGAAGAATTTTGAGAAAGACATAAAAGGCGTTGCAAAGGTCTTTTAAATTGTGTTGTCTTAGACAAAATTAATCAGCTAGGAAAATCATTCATCTTTGGCAGACTCCAAACGATCCATGGGACAGCATTCACATAGATATTTTGGGAGATAATAGTGGTCAATACAATTTTAGTGTAGTGGAAGCTTTTTTATAAGTGTGCCTGAGTAATATCAACAAGGATTACATCGACAGATTGGTGTGTTAATGAATTGTAAAATCTGTTTAATACCTTTGGAGCTGTATTAATCTCAGATAATGGTGTCAAATTTACTTCACACTTTTTTAAGCAATTCCTGAAGTAAATGGCGTAATTCACAAAAATACTACCCCTCAACATCCATCATCATGAGGAGAGATTCGTGCAAACGATTAAGAATTCATTGGGTGCTATGGAGAATGTGAGAGGAAACACTGAAACGAACCCGTACTATTTATTTATGCGACTAAGGTAGGCTGTAATCTCGACTGGTTCAACATCATTCCAACTGATGTTTGGCAGACCTGTCAGAACTCATCTTGGACTGTTACACTAACGAGAAGAACATACAGAGAATAACGTAACATTTTCTGGCAGATATTTTAAAATTGGCGACAGAGTACAAGCTAGAGATTATAGCACTGCGAAATCAAAATGGGAATTTTGAAAAATTCATAGGAAGAGTAAGAATCTTATATTCAAAATCAGAATGGATAATGGAGTTATCTGGCGTGCACATCTAAATCAAATGCGACACTGCAAAATGAATAAAAAAGTTAGGATAGGAGGGTTGATTCCTTTAAAAACATGTGCATTTTTCTAATACGATAATATATGTTTAATTAATTTCAAAATCAAATAGTAAAATTTTTATTTTTAGAGTGTTTGTTTTAAAAATTACTTAAAGAATCCCAATAAGAAAGGATCTTGTACAATGTATGGTAATATATCTTATATTTATGATTGTATTCTTTGTAGAATTAAAAATATGAGAATAAACTTAACACATAAGTTTTCAATGTGTTTTATGTAAACTTTAAAGTAAGATATAATAATTTTCGTTTTTCTCTCGAATATACAGATTGAGGGAAATTTACGGACTATAATTATTTGTTGGTCACCTAATGGCATTGTACCAACTTACCAATGCACACGAAACAATAATAAACAACAGTAATCCAGCGTACTGAATTTTCTAAAAAACTAATAAAATATGGTTTCTTTATAAAAAAAGAAAACTATCTGGATTTTTCCAACAATGCAGAACCTAATTTAGTAGATTGTAGCAATAAAACAGGTAAGCATTGTTTTTTAAATTAAGACTTAAAAGTTGTATGTATCATTATTTATTGCAGAGAATTGCATAACAATATGGCCGTTCTTAGTTTTCAGACATGGAGATGACATCTCGAATCTGAGTGCCAGATGCGGTTACAGTAACAATAAAAGTACAGAAAACCCCATTTGCTACTTCAAATGTATTTATTTATGTAATATAAAGAGTAAATTATTTATAACATGTTTTTTTATAAAATAATGAATGATACAATATACCTGAGATATGGGATTGATATATCTGAATAAATAGAATCCTGAACTGTATAAATACTGTGTATATCCTGCTCCAAGCCAATCATGATTTTGTGAAAGTTGTAATTTTATCATTTAACTTATTGAAATGAGTGAAAACGGGCAAAATTAGCTACAAACAACAAGTATCGTTCTTCAAGTTTTCTATTCTGAAGTGAACACTGGAAGAAAGAAAAATATTAAGACAGAAAATAACATACAAATGAAGAAACATAGGAAGATAACAACAAATACGTACAACTGAAAAAAGACTGAAAGTTTAATTGATTTCAGGCAAGAGAAGTTTACAAATTTTTGTGAAAATCTAAGTAACCTTAGACAGTTATCCCCATTAGTGTTAAAAATACAGATTGCATTACTATTTTTATACTACATCGAAATGCTAAAAGTCATACAAATGAGGCGTAGTCAAAATATTCAAAGAAAAAAGCTGGATGGTTTAGTAATTTTGTACTCCTAGTGATAACAAAAATTTTAAAAATATGAGATTTGAGTAGTTATTAAGTTTTATTCTTGACTTATTCAGAGATTGAATTGAACTGCAACTGTAATTATCCAAAATTTGAAATAATTTAAATCAAAGTTATTGCAATTATAAATTGTGTTATGAACATGTCCAGATCAAATAGCATAGTTGAACCGTAAGTACATCATTAAGATCATTCCATACTTAATTTACACCCTGAATACAGTACATAACTGACAACAATCGAAATCTGGTAGGTACCTCGACGAAGAGGTGGAATGGTCTACTTATTGTAGGACTCTCTAATGATTAAGTTCATAAATCTTTCTCAAGGTCACGATTTCTGCTTAAACAAGACTTTTATGGATATATTTCCTACTGGCGTTAAGGTATTTGATAAGCTTAAAAGCTTGTAAGAGTAAAGTTAACAATACTGTCCACATTAAAAAAACAGCACAGTAACTTTATTAGTGTACGAATAAACATCACTTTACTGCTTTAAAAAAAAAAATAAAAATGTGTCGTTTACTTCCCTGTTTTAGTTTGTTGAAAAGTCCGTCAGAGCACGTCTACCTTTGCCACAAATATTCTGATCCTGACCTCCTGGAAATTGCTACACCGGCGCTCCAGGATACTCCACTTCTTCCGTACCAAGAGCTCTTCAGGAGAACAACTCTCGTGGAAGTTTGGGTCGTTCGAGAGTTGTTTTAGTTTTTGTCCTGCAGATACCCAAGGGATCCCGAGCTTATCCTTCTGGACATTTTATCTTCGGTGCATCTGCCACATTAGACCTTTTCGTTTTCCCGGAACCTGTGGGTTAACCTATGATATCCCTCTTCTCGCCTTCTGAGTGCCGGAATTCTGTAGAATCAGTCGTGGAAGTTTTGGTCGTTCCAGAGTTGTCTTGTTCCGCGAACTGATTTTCACGTACACCATAAGAATTAACTAAATCAGTTGTTTGAAAATCGTCACCATTTGACACTTGTATTATTATTATTACTATTATTTTCTTCAGGATCCATATTTCCAGACGCATTTTCAATATTCTCAACTTCCTGTATTTCTTCCGCACAATTAATACATGTTTCTTGAAATCACACGCAAAAGAGAAATCTTCGTCCTTCTAACCTGCCATCTGTAGTATTCAGTGAGGGACAAGTAGAGATGGTTTGACAGCGGCAACAGCACACTTCTTATTTTATGTGATGGTATACATATGCTGTGACCCTAGCCTATACCAATGTTTAAGTTAGTTACGATAACTCGGACCAGATGAGTTACACATCAGCGAGTCAGCAACTCAAGGGTCAGACGCAATGGTCACAAATACCACCACCGTGTTCCGAGTCAACAGCGATAACGTTCTATAACTAGTGGCCATGTAGCTGTACGACCTTGGGGGAATATCACCCGATCTGATGACGTGCTAGTCGTCGGCAAAAGGGCTTTCTGTTTTGTGAAAGAGTAATTACGAACTAAAACCTTTTGCTTTTGATAATTTTTATTAAGTACGCTCCGAACCATCACCACGCAAATAAAGCTCACAAACACCCACTCGATATTCCAAACAACCATGGCACTACTCAATAAACTACAATTAATGGTGATTTGAACATCAAGTTTGGAGACCAGTGTTTTGGAGGCCTGAAACAAATGCCACAATACCAACTAAATACTAAATCACATTTCTCTGATATACTTCATGTATTTAATTGAATAGCTTCAACGATATTAGTGGCTCTTGAATTATTTTGACCAATGTCGAGAAACCCTACAGTTTTTAGAAAGAAGTAGTCTTATTTGAGATACATATTATTTCAGTGTTCAAGTAAACTCTTAACGCAATCGTTTATAGTAATTTTACGCGTTAAAAGTAGAAATATCTGATCAGTAATATTTTCATTTATGTTTAAGTTCCTAAAGATACACAAACATGCCTGTTTCGTCGACGATTTTGTATCAGTATTCGTTCTGAATAAGTATAAAAATATATGTACACCTGCTAACAGATACATTGCATACCCTTGAGTTTCAATCTTTGTTCAATATATCATCTTAATTCCTTGAATCAATTCAGGAATTACTGTATATCAATTTTCATATAAACCAATTAATAAAAAAGGAGTACCTGCCCCTTTGGTAGCTTTTTTATGCTTAAAGAAATTTTCTTTGTATTTTTTTTAATGGTTGTTTTAAGTATTTTATCTTAATATTCTAGATGTAAGATTAGGTACAGAATCTTTGGAAGACAGTGCGACGACTTATCAGACCAGTAAAGTAGGAACGAAATAATATTTCACACATTGCAATAGTCTTTGATATCGATATCGTATATTTTAGGTTATCTTGTCCTTAACACTCTGGCACACACGTCTACCCTCACATCAACCCCGTGGCTCTTGTATTATCAGTTAATTATCTAATCTTGATTTGTGCATTATTTATAATATTAGTAGTTAGATACCCGCCTCACAAAGTCAAGATAGACAAGGCCGAGCCTCATAGTCGGTAATATACCTCCTCATAGCCGGTATTACCTTTTGGGCCGACTCTTGCTCAACTTAAATCTAATTTAGAAGTACGGACATTCTTCTTTTTGGGTCATTTACGTCGATATTATTGTAGTGTTAACATATACTATTTATTACATATTCATTTAAGACATCCAACGGTTTTAAACTTTACGCAGTCATTTCGGTATCGAACACCTCAAGTTCAACAACCCCTTCTCTCTCTCTCTCTCTCTCTCTCTCTCTCTCTCCTCTCTCTCTCTCTCCTCTCTCTCTCTCTCTCTCTCTCTCCTCTCTCCTCTCTCTCTCTCTCTCTCTCTCTCTCTCTCCTCTCTCTCTCTCTCTCTCTCTCTCTCCTCTCTCTCTCTCTCTCTCTCTCTCTCTCTCTCTCTCTCTCTCCTCTCTCTCTCTCTCTCTCTCTCTCTCTCTCTCTCTCTCTCTCTCTCTCTCCTCTCTCTCTCTCTCCTCTCTCTCTCTCTCTCTCTCTCTCCTCTCTCTCTCTCTCTCCTCTCTCTCTCTCTCTCTCTCTCTCCTCTCTCTCTCTCTCTCTCTCTCTCTCTCTCTCTTCCTCTCTCTCTCTCTCTCTCTCTCTCTCTCTCTCTCTCTCTCTCTCTCTCTCTCTCTCCTCTCTCTCTCTCTCTCCTCTCTCTCTCTCTCTCTCTCTCTCCTCCTCTCTCCTCTCTCTCTCCTCTCTCTCTCTCTCTCTCTCTCTCTCTCTCCTCTCTCTCTCTCTCCTCTCTCTCTCTCTCTCTCTCTCTCTCTCTCTCTCTCTTCTCTCTCTCTCTCTCTCCTCTCTCTCTCTCTCTCTCTCTCTCTCTCTCTCTCTCTCTCTCTCCTCTCTCTCTCTCTCTCTCTCTCTCTCTCTCTCTCTCTCTCCTCTCTCTCTCTCTCTCTCTCTCTCTCCTCTCTCTCTCTCTCTCCTCTCTCTCTCTCTCTCTCCTCTCTCTCTCTCTCTCCTCTCTCTCTCTCTCTCTCTCTCTCTCTCTCTCTCTCTCTCTCTCTCTCTCTCCTCTCTCTCTCTCTCTCTCTCTCTCCTCTCTCTCTCTCTCTCTCTCTCTCTCTCTCTCTCTCTCTCTCTCTCTCTCTCTCTCCTCTCTCTCTCTCTCTCTCTCTCTCTCTCTCTCTCTCCTCTCTCTCTCTCTCCTCTCTCCTCTCTCTCTCTCTCTCTCTCTCTCTCTCTCTCTCTCTCTCTCTCTGACTCTGGGAGAATACAAAGTTAGATCATCTAATTGTGTAGATAAAACGCCTAATAAAATATTATAAGAGGTAATGGTAAAATCTTTTAGTTTACAGTTTAAAGTTGCAACAGGATTTGTTCTGTATTTAAAAATAAGGTTTTTTCAATACCCGTTGAATATAAGATTCTTACATCCTATTAACAAAATAGACCCTCAGAAGAGATTTTGTGAGTTTAATTGACGTCATTTTACTTTTTAATACGACAAAATTGTGATGGAAATAGTTAGGATTTATATTTGGTGGTAGATTATAACACTTAGACTCACCACTAGTCTCGATGCGAACTTTATTCTTGCCTTATAATAATCCAAATTTTTCGTTATCGTACTACTCGTTTTTAAAGAAACTTGAAACGATAATTGAAAGGTTACGGTCTTATCTAACTTGTCCCGTCAGTTATTGTGTAAGTATATTTTCATTTTATTGTAATATTTAAAATCTAATACAAAATAAACCTTTCTCAATTAATGATGAAAATGTAGCAGTAAGGTGTATCTAATTATCGAATCTCAGGGTATCAGCGAATCCTTGCCGAAGCCAAGTAATTGGTTACTTACAGGGTTTCTTTCCTTTTCAACGCGGCACCTGCGATGTGAGATTGAACATTTTACTTTCGTAATATCTTATATCTTCACGAATCCTTGCTCTTAATCCTCAGTTTTATAAATATATTTTTCCACTTATTCACAGAAACGATGGAGTCCATATAAAAGTATTTTTTATCTGCTAGGTATTTCGTCGAAGATTTCGTCAAATCGCTTGTGTATATGCATCAACAATTTCCTAACAAATAACTGTCGTATGTCAAAAACTTTTAAGCTGTCAAAAACGGCATTTGTAGAGTATCGCCTATTTACTCTTAGAGCTGCTTTAACTATTGCCTTTTGTGTAACTAATAACGGTTGTAGAATTGTTTTGTACACTCCACCATATGCTATCAGTCCATTTTCTAAAATAGACTGTACATACGCGCAATAGGTCATTCTAATTTCCTGTAAATTTAAAAAGTGACTAATTTGTCTAAATGCATAAATAAACTTTCTAAGTTTTTTATTTAAATAATCTATATGTTCTGTCCAGCTTAGCTTGCGATCAAAAAAAACACCCAGATATTTATAACTCATCACACTTTCAATTTCCTCACAATTACACGTTGTGTTGTCGAAATTTCCATAACTATGCAGTTTAATGTTTTGGATAGGTATGTCTCCTCTGTCTCTTAATGATATCGGCAGGAATTTTGTTTTTTAAACATTAAGTGTGAGTAGGTTGTAGTCTAGCCATTTTTTAACAGACTCAATATCTTTGGTGGCCTTGCCTATGACTTCCTCCCAACTCAAATAATATCGCTGGTTCATCGGCAAAGAGATAAAGCTTACCCGTTATATTTATTTTAGCAAGGTTATTCGCGTATATGAGGAATAATGTGGGGCCGAGCGTACTCCCTTGAATGACGCCGTAATCTATGGTCAGACAGGAAGTACACTTTTCCCAGTCCCACAAGTGATAGGCTTCGCTGACGCTCAGCCAATAGAGTGTTTATAATAGTCAGATCAAATTACTCAAATTCTAAACAAAATATTCGTGGAATAAATCTGTGCTTAACGTACAATGCATTTTACGAATTGTATAAGAAGATGTGATTTTTTTTAACGGCATCTCGTATTAAAAAGTAAAAATTAAAAACTGCTCAAGCAACAGTTGAATGTATTTAGTCATATTTTTATATTTTTAATCTATTTGAGAGGAAAAGTGATAGTTAGAGCTTTGTGTAACAACCCAATATATTTTTATCGCCAATTCTCACTTCAATTACTTGTTGACGATTAGTGTAGGAGGCAAGATTATTTAAAAAAATCTACTTTATTTTGCGATAAAGAATTATTAACACTACATTTTGGGATATATAGTCTCTGCCTCCCTCAGGTGGATAACTAGCCTAACACATATCTAAAATTTCGGTTAAAATAATCAAAGCGTTGTGACACGCTTATGACAAGAATCCAAACAAACATTTCACTATCTACTCTACTAATTATTATAAACTGCACTAAATATTACAGGTCACACAATAATTCTGCGTGATTTTACCTACCAATAACAACAACTTTAAATGTTGTTTAAAATAATTACCACAAACATCAATAATCATTAAAACAAAGTAGCACATCTGTCGTGTAACAGGCTTCTTAGAGGGTAGAAGCTAACTCTGCTCATTTCATCTTCGAGAGGTCCTGTGGACAGATAAAAACATCTTTAAAGTATCAATTTAAAGATAAGATAAATAACCATTGAAAATATAAAAAAAATTTAATTTTGTTATAAAATGTGTACGTTACAAATTATAAACGACGAAAGAAGAAAAGGTTAAACATTTTTCTCAGAAATTAAAAGTTATCAAAGAATTAAAACCTTGTAGGTGAATATGAATCATCCTGCCCTTAAAAAAAAAATACCTAAAAGTAATTGAGGTTTAACATTGTTCATTAGGCATCAAGGTGAAACGTGGTAATCGAAAATATCCATGTCTTTCAAGGCAATATGCTATTATAAACTGAAATAAATACATAATAATTTTTAATAACTATTTCCATGTAAATATAACCGTTTAGCGGGAGTTAAAAAATAGCCGTTTTAGACAACAGCTTACAAAGTCAAATTTAGGATGTTTGTGTTTGTAAGAATATTTTGATTACATAGCGGTAGAAAACGAAACATTCTACCAAATGCTTAGAATTACGTAGAAATTTAAAACAGAAATAATACCGATTAAGTTTATTGTACACATAACATAGCTATGGTGATAAGGGTTTATTCAATGTGATTGTCTTGAACAATTTCAAAAATTCTAAAGTAGGATTTCATATTTCAGGAGTCAAGTCTGAAGTGCCATATTTCAGACGCTGGATTGAGAGGATGATGAAGTGGAGCTTAACTCAACATTCACAACTATATTGTGGTTTGACTAGGAGTGATCATATTTACATGCCATACGCCAAGCAGAATGGTTGATCAATACGTAGTAGTAGAATAAGAGAATCAATATTTGTTATTGGGGGGTGGAAGTTTTGAAAGGATAATATGATTATCTACTATCATCCCACTTGACGAAGATGACAAATTTCAATCCTCGAAACGTTGTATTATACATTTTGCAACATATCGCGATAGCAAATGTCCGAAATCCTATTATCTTGCAGAATAATTGCACTCTGAGCTTAGATTAACAGTAGCGTAAGTTCGAATATTGTAATTTAAATTAGACTTTTACAGTACAGTGTTGATTTTCTGCGAAACGGGTTGATTTCGTAGACAACAAAACCATGATATTTATATATTTTATATTATATATTTATATATTTCTGTTATAATTAATGGTTATGTTGGACAGGCGATTTTAAAATTGGATCAATACGAGAGAAACCTTTTACTAAAATTGCCCAAAGAGAGAATTAGAAACCTGAAAGTTTGGGAACCGAGAAAAGACATTTGTTTTAAAGCTCTACTAGAATTATCTTATGAAATATATTGAGGTTGAAGGTTGAGGTTATATATTAAGGAAATATATAACTAAACAGACCGAATATTGTTGAGGATTTGAAATGTTCCATTCCTTTGATTCTCTATTAAATATAAACTGGACCTGTATAATAGGGCATTTACTGTTCCATTGATCATTTAACAACTTTAAAAGACCAACGACACAGTGTTAAAACACGTGCAGTGTTGGTGGTGGAAGAGAATGACGAATATTACACAATCTATGAAACTGAACCTTCTACCAGTAAAGATATTTTATTTGGAAACATTTTGCTTGTGAAAGGTTGCATTTCTTTAAATACATACATGGAGTACTTAAATTTTGTCTAATTTCACTTTACTTCCGGAAATTAGATCGTTTAGCGGGATATCGCGGCGGCACATGTACTTTACGATTGGGACAGTCCCAAACTTCTCAGGACGTATGGATACGAAGCATATAACCTATCCACTTGCTACAAGTGATCGTATTCACTATTATTAAAAAGCATGGTTTTTTTACTTCAGGTTGGGATTTCTATCAGTTTGTAATTTCAGTGGAACTCTTGAAGGCAACATTTCCAGTAACAACTCTGTTTTTAATTGTCACGTCAGTAGGGAGATAAGAGACGCAACGTTTCTTGTGTACCTCAAGAGCGAAATAAGGCACACTTCGCTAGATAAGCATTATCTCAAACACAATAGCTTATGCATTTTGCGCTGAATTTCTTATCAAATGACTAATCCTGTGATTACTCACCTAGTCTTGCTTATCGCACTATTAAAGAATAATTACTTCTGAGTCAATTCCAGTTAATAGTTTCTGATTACAATAGTTAAACTTACTATCCAATAACTGAACAATCGATGGTTATAAAACAGTTTGATAAACTGTCTATTGTTACTCACATATATAATGCTTATCAGACGCAGTTATTCGTATCTACACAATTAGAAATTTTTTGTATATGGCAGTAAATTACATAAGTTCGTTAATAAATTCGTTAATTTGGAAATTTAAACTTAACGAGAGTTATATTGATTTCATTAATTAAGTAAATTTTGAAGGTCTGAGTCTAAGAAAATATTTGATTAAATACTTGTATCAACATCACAAATGAATAAAATTATATTTGCAATTTATTGCTTATTTATAATAACAAGGTAGCTGTAGGCTTCCCGAAACGTGAAAATAAAAGTTCTTGCAATTTAAAGACTTATAATCAGTTAGTTCACGAGATATCGTGCAAACACACAATCAAACAGATAGAAATGATGAGTAGAGTGATAGGCCACGTTGATGCTTATTACAATTTTCTATTTATTTTATCTGCCCATAATATTATTTTTGTTTACAGTTTCTGCCTGACGATTTTGGAATGCTTTACCTGTAAACGTCAGAGAAATAAGTGCGCTCGCTTTGTGGCGGAGGTCAGGGTCTTGATGCTGGGAGCTCAGGGGGTATAGCGGTTGGCGGCTTTGCAGTGTGGTACTTAGGGCAATAGAATTCAAGTTGAATGAATGCGTGTGTGTCTTGTTATCTTATAAAAACAATTCTCTTGTCACAATGTTAGTTACCTTACTCCTCCGAAACGGCTTTACCAATTTTTATCAAATTTTAAATCCATATTCAGTAGGTCTGAGAATCGGCCACTATCTATTTCTTTATACTCCGAAGAGTTCAGGGTGGTCCACCAATTAAATTTAGAAAGTTACAGTTTTCAAAGTGCCTGCATATTGGAAACTGCAAATACGAGACAGCTACGTATTTGTATAGCCAAACACTATTTGAAGGCGCTAAGTTAAGATGTTATTTGTGTTTAAAATAAATTATCTATGGTTGAACTTAAAGCTTGAATTTTATACCACTTTATAATAAAGTACATGTACGTGCATCTTTTTTAATTTTGTTGTTTTTCGCAAAACACCTCAGAATAAAAAAAAATTGTAATCCTATAATTCAATTTTTATATATAAGCACTAATTACTATTATTATGTAATTTTAATTATTCATTAAACGTTACTTCAGTTATTGTGTGTCTGTAAAATTAACTTGGAACGTTAAAAATTTTAAACTATTTTCGGTCTGTTTAGTAACCTCAATATATTTCACATATTAAGATAATTCTATTAGTGCTTTAAAACAAACGTTTTTCTCAGTTTCCAAACTTTCAGGTTTCTAATCCTCTCTTTGGGAAATTGTAGTGAAAGGTTTCCCACGTATTGATCCAATTTTAAAATCGCCTATCCAACAAAACTATTAGCTATAACAGAAATATATAAATATCATGGGTTTGTTCTCTACGAAACCAACCCTTTACGCAGAAAATCAACACTGTAGTGTAAACGTCTAATTTAAATTATAATATTCGAACTTACGCTACTTTTAGTTTGAGCTCAGAGTGCAATTATTCTGCAAGATAATAGGATTTCGGACATTTGCTATCGCGATAAGTTGCAAAATGTATAATATAACGTTTCGAGGATTGATATGTGTCATCTTCGTCAAGTGGGATGATAGTAGATAATCATATTATCCTTTCAAAACTTCCATCGTCAATAACAAATATTGATTCTTTTATTCTACTACTACGTATTGATCAACCATTCTGCTTGGCGTATGCCATGTAAATATGATCACTCCTAGTCAAACCACAATATAGTTGTGAATGTTGAGTTAAGCTCCACTGCATCATCCTCTCACTCGAGCGTCTGAAATATTGCGCTTCAGACTTGACTCCTGGAATATGAAATCCTACTTTTGAATTCTTGAAATTGTTCAAGACAATCACATTGAAAAAACCCTTCTCACCATAGCTATGTTATGTGCACAATAAACTTAATCGGTATTATTTCTGTTTTTAAATTTCTTCGTAATTCTAAACATTTGGTAGAATATTTCGTTTTCTACCGCTATGTAATCAAAATATTCTTACAAACACAAAAATCCCAAATTTGGCTTTGCAAGCTGTTGTTTAAAACGGCTATTTTTTAACTCCCGCTAAACGGTTATATTGGAGTTAAAACATTGGGAACATGGAGACAGTTATTCTAAATGATTATATATTTATTTCAGTTTATAATAGCATATTGCCTTGAAAGACATGGATATTTTGGATTAGCGCGTTTCACCTTAATGCTTAATGAACAATGTTAAACCTCAATTACTTTTAGGTATTTTTTAAGGGCAGGATTAATATTCATCTACAAGGTTTTAATTATTTGATAACTTTTAATTTCTGAGAAAAATGTTTAACCTTACTTTCTTTCGTCGTTTATAGTTTGTAAAGTACATATTTTATAACAAAATCAAAAATTATTTTGGATTTTCAATGGTTATTTATCATATCTTTAAATTGATACTTCAAAGATGTTTCTATCTGTCCACAGGACCTCTCGAAGATGAATTGAGCAGAGTTAGTTTCTACCCTCTAAGAAGCCTGTTACACGTTAGATGTGGAGTACCCCTACTTTGTTTAAATTATTATTGATGTTTGTGGTAATTATTATAAACAACATTTAAAGTTGTTGTTATTGGTTGGTAAAAGCTAGCAGACTTATTGTGTGACCTGTAGTATTTAGTGCAGTTTATAATAATTAGTAGAGTAGACACGTGAAATGTTTGGATTCTTTTCATAAGCGTGTCACAACGCTTTGATTATTTTAACCGAAATTTTAGATACGTGTTAGGCTAGTTATTCACCTGAGGGAGGCAGAGACTATATATCCCAAAATGTAGTGTTAATAATTCTTTATCGTAAAATAAAGTATATTTTTTTAATAATCTTGCCTCCTACACTAATCTTCCATCGTCAACAAGGAATTGAAGTGAGAATTGATGATCAAAATATATTGGGTTGTTACACAAAGCTGTAAATTATCACTTTTCCTCTCTGAAAATAGACTAAAAATATAAAAACTGACTATTTCAGGAAATAATTCATGGATACATTTACCTGTTACTTAAGCAGTTTTTAATTTAAGTTTTAGTACGAGATGTCGTGCAAAAGTATCGCATATTTTTACACAATTCGTAAAATGTATTGCACGTTTTTCAGACTTTGAATCATTTGATCTGACTATTATATACATTTTGTTGGTTGAGCGTTAGCGAAGCCTATCACTTGTGGGAGTGGGAAAAATGTACTTCCTGTCTGACTGTCAACACGATGTCTTGAGAATGAACTATATAGACTTTGTGTATTTCCATATACGGAACATTGAGTTTGAGTACATGTTACTCTATTTGAGATTTGGCTGAGTTTTACATTGATCTTACGGGTAACCACGATGGCAACAAAAATCGCAGAATATAAACAAACTACATTTTAACATGTAGCCTAATGACACGAGCTATAGACTCGAAATGTTGTGTACAACCTCAGCGAACCTAGTTTTGCGATACGTGGTGTGGCGTACAATATTGTCGAGTCATTTTTTTAATCGTATATTTTAATTCTTCACTAGTTTTGTCGTCCGTTATTACATGTTCTTAGCTTTTACACCCTTGTATATTTTTACATTTCGTAGCAGATAAAAATTATTGTTATATGGACTGCACCGTTTCGGTGAATAAGTGGGAAAATATACAGTTTACATTTCTATATATAACTGAGGATTAAGAGCAAGGATTCGTGAAGATATAATATATTACGAAAGTAAAATGTTCAATATCACATCGCAGGTGCCGCGTTGAAAAGGAAAAGAAACCCTGTAAGTAACCAATTACTTGGCTTCGGCAAGGATTCTCTGATACCCTGAGATTCGATAATTAGATACACTTTACTGCAAAATTTTCATCATTAATTGAGGAGGGTTTATTTTGTATTAGATTTTAAATATTACAATAAAATAAAAATATACCTACAAAATAACTGACGGGGACAAGTTAGATAAGACCGTAATGAAACCTATCTACCTTTGAATTATCGTTTCAAGTTTCTTTAAAAACGAGTATTTCGATAACGAAAACTTTGGATTATTATAAGGCAAGAATAAAGTTCTCGTCGAGACTAGTGGTGAGTCTAAGTATTATAATCTACCACCAAATATAAATCATAAATATTTCCATCGCAATTTTGTCGTATTAAAAAGTAATGTGACATCAAATAAAGGCACAAAATCTCTTCTGAGGGTCTCTTTTGAACAAGTATTAAATAATGACTAGAAATTTATTTGTATATAGTCTCGTAACTGTTCATACTGTAAATAGTATTACAGTTTAAAACTAACTACCTAAGCTATTCTTTAATAGACGCATCATACATTTCAAAATGACTTCGAATGGAAAATGGTCAGAGAGTACAAAATAAAGATTGCTTTTTCATTTAACTTAGCTGTTTTATTTATTGTTGTTATTAGCATGTAAGAATCTTATATTCAACGTGTATTGAAAAAGCGTAATTTTTAAATACAGAACAAAACCTGTTGCAACTTTAAACCGTAAATTTTATCATTTATTTCTTATAAGATTTTATTAGGCGTTCTATCTCTATAATTAGATTATTAGTTATAAAGTCTATTGTCTATAGTGGTTCGCGTAAACTCGGGCTGTGTCTAGTGTGATCACTTATTGGATAGTGTGAAATTTATTTACGTCGCCAGCGGAAGTTAGCATTTTCAATATTTAAAGAACCATACTAGATTGCGGCTTGGGCAGGGAGGGAGGGAGAGGGAGAGAGAGGGGGAAGAGTGAGTGAGAGGGAAGGGGCGTTGAACTTGAGGTGTTCGATGGTTATGGATACCGAAATGACTGCGTAAAGTTTTAAAACCGTTGGTTGTCTTAAGTGAAGTAATGAACTTGAGCGTGACGTTTTAATAAGTATTAAAATACAATAAAAACGAAAGAAATATCAGTACAATTTTCTGTGTGGAAAAACATAAAATATATGTAAACACTACGATTATATCGACGTAGATGACTCAAAAAGAAAAATATCCGCACTTCTAAATCAAAATTTCAGTTGAGCAGGAGTAGGGCCAAAAGGTTATACCGGCTATGAGGAGGTATATTACCGACTATGAGGAGGTATATTACCGGCTATGAGGCGGTATATTACCGGCTATGAGGAGGTATATTACCGGCTATGAGGTGGCATAATACCGGCTATTAGGTGGTATAATACCGGTTATGATGCGGTATAATACCACCTATGAGGCGGTATATTACCGGCTATGAGGCGGTATATTATCGGCTATGAGGTGGTATAATACCGGCTATGAGGCGGTATAATACCGGCTATGAGGCGGTATAATACCGGCTATGAGGCGGTATAATACCGGCTATGAGGCGGTATAATACCGGCTATGAGGTGGTATATTACCGGCTATGAAGCTCGACCTGTCTATCTTGACTTTGTGACGCGGGTATCAAAAACTACTAATATTATGAATAATATACAAATCGAGGTTAGATAATCAACTGATAAGTGCCACGGGGTTGATGTGAGGGTGGACATGTGCAGGAGAGTTTAGGACATTAAGATAACCTAAAATATACGATATCGATATCAAAGACTATTTCAATGTGTTAAATATTATTTCGTCTCTACTTTACTGGTCTGATAAGTCCCCGTTGTCGCATTGTCTTCCAAAGATTCTGCACCTAATCTTACATTTAGAAAATTAGGATAAAATATTAAAAACAAACATTAAAATACGAGCGACCACAGTAGCTATCCAATATTATTATTATTCTCAAATTAAAGGGTAATGGGGATGTTTTTTAGGTATGATTCCAATCTCTTACAAATATTCCGAGACCTAAATTAATTGATATCTTTTGCAGCCTGAATAGTTATATGAAAATTGATATACAGTAATTTCTGAACTGATTCAAGGAATTAAGATGATGTATTGAACAAAGATTGAAACTCAAGGGTATGCAATGTATGTGTTAGCAGGTGTACGTATATTTTTATACTTTTTCAGAACGAATACTGATACAAAAACGTCGACGAAACAGGCAGGTTTGTGTCTCTTTAGGAACGTAAACATAAATTAAAATATTATTGATTAGATATTTCTACTTTTACCGCGTAAAATTACTATAAACGATTGCGATAACAGTTTACTTGAACACTGAAATAATATGTACCTCAAATAGGACTACTTCTTTCTAAAAACTGTAGGGTTTCTCGACATTGGCCAAAATAATTCAAGAGCCACTGATATCGTTGAAGCTATTCAATTAAATACATGAAGTATATCAGAGAAATGTGATTTAGTATTTAGTTGGTATTGTGGCATTTGTTTCAGGCCTTCAAAACACTGGTCTCCAAACTTGATGTTCAAATCACCATTAATTGAAGTGTATTGAGTAGTAGCTAACTACAGTGCCATGGTTGGTTGGAATATCGAGTGGGTGTTTGTGAGCTTTATTTGCGTGGTGATGGTTCGGAGCGTACTTAATAAAAATGATAAAAAGCAAAAGTTTTTAGTTCGTAATCACTCTTTCATAAAACAGAAAGCCCTTTCGCCGACGACTAGCATGTCTTCAGCTCGGGTGGCATTCCCCCAAGGTCGTCCAGCTACATGGCCACTAGGTATAGAACGTTATCGATGTTGACTCGGTACACGGTGATGGTATTTGTGACCCTTGTGTCTGACCCTTGAGTTGCAGACACGCTGATGTGTAACTCATCAGGTCCGAGTTATCTTAACTAACTTAAACATTGGTATAGGCTTGGGCCACATCATATGTATACCATCACATAAAATAAGAAGTGTGCTGTTGCCGCTGTGACACCATCGTCACTACTTGTTCCTCACTGAATACTACAGATGGCAGGTTATGAGGACGAAGATTTCTGTTTTGGGTGTGATTTCAAGAAACATGGGTAGATTGGATAGTGCGGAAGAAATACAGGAAGTCGAGAATATTGAAAATGCGTCTGGAAATATGGATCCTGAAGAAAATAATAGTAATAATAATAATACAAGTGTCAAATGGTGAAGATTTTCAAACAACTGATTTAGTTGATTCTTCTGGTGTACGTGAAAATCAGTTCATAGAACAAGACAACTCTGGAATGACCAAAACTTCCACGACTAATTCTACAGAAGAATTCCGGCACTCAGAAGGCGAGAAGAGGGATATCATAGGTAAACCCACAGGTTCCGGGAAAACGAAAAGGTCTTATGTGCCAGATGCACCGAAGATAAAATGTCCGAAAGGGAAAGCTCGGGATCCCTTGGGCATCTGCAGGACGATAATCTACAACAACTCTCGAACGACCTAAACTTCCACGAGCGATCCTCTTGAAGAACCCTAGCTCTTCGTACTCAAGAAGTGGAGTATCATGGAGCGCCGGTGTAGCAATGTTCAAAAGGTCAAGATCAGAATTTCTGTGGCAAATGTGGACCGGTTCTGATGGACTTTTCAATAAACTAAAACAGGGAAGTAAACGACACCTTTTTACTTTTTGTTAAAAGCTGTAAAGTTATGTTTATTCGTACACTAATAAAGTTATTGTGCTGTTTTATAAAAATGTGGATAGTATTGTTAACTTAACTCTTAACACTTAACTCATTGCTAACTTAACTTAACAAGCTTTTAAGGATATCAAATACTTAGTAGATATCAAAACGCCAGTAGAAAATATACCCTTGAAAATCTTGTTTAGGCAGGAATCGTGACACAAGAAATATTTATGAACTTAATCATTAGAGAGTCCTGCAATAAGTAGACCATTCCACCTCTTCACCAAGGTACCTACGAGATTTCGCTTGTTGTCAGTTATGTACTGTATTCAGGGTGTAAATTAAGTATAGAATCTTAATGATGTACTTACAGTTCAACTATACTATTTATCTGGAAATAATATATTTTCATAACACAATTCTTAATTACCATAACTTTGATGTAGATTATTTCGAATTTTTGAATATGTACAATTGTAGTCATTTCAATCTCTGAATAAGCCAAGAATAAAAACTTGTATTTATTTAAAAATTGAATAACTACTCAAATTGTATAGTTGTTCAAATTTTCGTTATCACTAGAAGTACAAAATTACTAAACCATCAGGCTTTTCTCTTTGAAGATTTTGACTACGCCTCATTTGTATTACTGTCAGCATTTCAACTCGTAGTATAAAAATATTAATGTGATTTGTATTTTTAACTCTAATGGGGATAACTTTCCAAGATTACTGAAAGTTTCACACAAAAATTTGTAAATTCATCTTGCCTGAAATCAATTAAACTTTCAGATTTTTTTTCAGTTGTACGTATTTATTGTTATATTCGTATGTTTCTTCACTTGTATTTTATTTTCTGTCTTAATATTTATCTTTCTTCCAGTGTTCACTACAGAATTGAAAACTTGAAGAAAGATACTTGTCGTTTGTACGTAAATTTCCCCATTTCCACTCATTTGCATAAGTTAAATGATAAAATTAAAGCAACTTTCACAAAATCATGATTGGCTTGGAGCAGCTACAAACACAGTAATTATACAGTTCAGGATCCTCTTTATTCAGATAGACGATAATCCCATATCTCAGGTACCTATACCCTAGTATAGTTCATTATTTGATTAAACGTTACAATTCATTTACTCTTTATATTACATAAATAAATATAATTTAAGTGGCACATAGTGTTTTCTGTACTTTTAATGTTATTGTAACTGCATCTGGCACTCAGATTCGAGATGTCATCTCCATGTCTGAAAACTAAGAACGGCCATATTGTTATTCAATTCTCTGTAATAAATAATAATACATACAACTTTTAAGTCTTAAATTAAAAAAACAATGCTTACCTGTTTTATTACTACAATCTATGAAATTAGGTTATGCATTGTTGGAAAAATCCACATAGTTTTATTTTTTTATACAAATAAACCATATTTTATTAGTTTTTAGAAAATTCTGTACGCTGGATTACTGTTGTTTATTATTGTTTCGTGTGCATTGGTAAGTTCGTACAATACCATTAGGTGACCAACAAATAATTAATTATAGTCCTTACATTTCCCTCAATCTTTATATTCGAGAGGAAAACTAAAATTAATATATCTTACTTTAAATTTTACATAAAACATATTGAAAACTTATGTGTTCAGTTTATTCTCATATTTTTCATTCTAAAAAAAATAAAATCATAAATATAACATGTGTTACCATACATTGTAGAAGATCCTTTCTTATTGGGATTCTTTAATTAATTTTAAAAACAAACACTTTAAAAATAAAAATTTTACTATTGGAGTGTTTGATTTTAAAATTAATTAAAAATATACTATCGTATTAGAAAAATACACATGCTTTTAAAGGAATCAACCAAACTTGTTTTATTCATTTTGCAGTGTAGCATTTGATTTAGATGTGTACGCCAGATAACTCCATTATCAATTCTGATTTTGAATATAAGTTTCTTACTCTTCCTATAAATTTTTCAAAATTTCCACTTTGATTTTGCAGTGCTGTAATCTCTAGCTTGTACTCTGTCTCCAATTTTTTTAAATCTGCCAGCAAATGTTACGTTATTCTCTGTATGTTCTTCTAGTTAGTGTAACAGTCCAAGATGAGTTCTGACAGGTCTGCCAAACATCAGTTGGAATAATGTTGAACCAGTCGAGATTATAGCCTACCTTAGTCGCATAAATAAATAGTACAGGTTCGTTTCAGTGTTTCCTCTCTCATTCTCCATAGCACTCAATGAATTCCTAATCGTTTTCACGAATCTATCCTCATGATGATGGATCATGAGGGGTAGTATTTTTGTGAATTACGCCATTTTCCTTCAGGAATTGTTCAAAAATGTGTGAAGTATATTTGACACCATTATCTGAGATTAATACAGCTGGGAGTCCAAATGTATTAAACAGCTTTTACAATTCATTAACACACCAACTTGTCGATGTAATCCTTGTTGGTATGACTTAGACACATTTATAAAAAAGCGTCCAGTATAATAACATTTTATTGACCACTGTTGTTACCCAAAATATCTATGTGAATCCTGTCCCATGGATAGTTTGGAGTCTGCCAAAGATGAATGATTTTTCTAGCTGATTCATTTTGTCTAAGACAACACAATTTAAAAGACATTTGCAACGCATTTTATGTCTTTCTCAAAATGTTTCGGTGTACAGTGACTTCTATCTAGAGCTATCATTATCACAACGCTAAGATATCCTATGTACAATATATTCATAACTTGCTGTTGAAGTATCCTCAAGACTTTTATACATTATATACATCCGTCTAGTCGTCCGGTTCACTGTCATGATATGCAAACTGTTCTACAGATTTGCCATTTTTAGAGCGTCTACATCTAGTGGTAAATTCAGGTCTTCGCAGTTTCTTCAGCAATTATTTTCATTTCAAAAATTATAGATTGGAGTTGACCTAATTGAAAACAAGTGCTGTGGATTCATAGCCGTAGGACTATATTCAACAGTGAAACGAGATAATAAGTCGCTTTATAATGTTCATCTGCTCTTTTGTACTCTGTGCTGCATGTAATTGAAACCTTGTTGCCGATATTGATGGTAGATGGTAAACAGAAATGGATTCCAATGGTTTGAGATTCGTTAATAGAATGAACTTCCTTCCATGGCAGTAAGAGAAGAACTTCCAGTCCCTGGTAAATACTTGTTGTTTCTTTGTTAATTTGATAGGATTTATATTCACATGGTGTTAAGGTTCGAGAAGCGAAACATATTAGTCTTGCTCATTATATCTATGAGATAGGATCAACGAACTATACTACTGGAACGTATAGGCAGCCTATAAGCCGCATGTTGTGTTTTCCAGTTGCATAAAACTGTGCGTTCTGGGTGTATCCACGACCTTGCAGGCGCCTAAAGTGGGCAAGAACTCACCGCGTTCTGCGGCGATTAACGGGACGATAGAACATCACGCTTTTTGACGTCGAAACAAAATCGTTGTTTCACGCGGGATTTTGCATTCTTGGCTACTCTTCGTATTCAGTATGTCAAGACGTCTACTCTGAGCAACTCAACTAGTTTTTTTTTAATTTTTTTATTTAGTTGTCAACGTTCATAATGTTTGTTGAAGAGTTAAAACCTGGTGAAGAGTGCGCTGCGAGGAAAATACAAGTTCAGATAGACAAAAGGCAGCCACATTTTTTCACAAGCAAGTACTTTTTTTAAATAAAACTTCATAAATATTACTGTCACAGCTAATTAAAGTACTAAAACTGAACGAAGCGGGCGTGAATGTTCAAAGTGTGACTTTTTGCGGTAAAAGCACTAATTTAAGTGCTTTAAAACATTTAGGTTGTAAATTCCTTGAAACGCCATTTTTTAAACTTAATACCATTAATTATGGTATTTGTGCTATTTTGGACACGTGTAAAACTTGCGTTAAATACTCTAGCGGACATGAAAATTATGGAATCTGAGTCAGGCAGGATTTGTTTTAAATATATAGAAGAACTTAACTACTTACAGAAAAAAACTGGGTTTAAAAATGTGTTGCAAACATCAGACAAACATATTTTCTACAATTACAGAAAATGAGTATGAATGTTGCAGCACAGACTCTAAGCTCCAGCGTAGCGGACGCTTTAGAATATTTGTGTGTAAAACAACATCCACAGTTCATAAACTGTTTACCAACCGTTGAATTCATAAAAATAATTGATAATCGTTTTTAAGTTATCTAAAACAAATGCGACCACTTCTGAATTGACATTAAGAGTTTGTAATCATTTTATTGTAGTGTTTTTAAGGGACATTTAACTAATGACAAATTCACTGGAAGCCACGAGTTATTTTTTATTGAAACGGAGACTAAACTATTTTTTAAATTATATCTCATCACATTACAAAACTGAAAACTTTGGACATAACAAAACAATCCAACTTAAGAATAAGGCAAAAATTGAACAAAATAATCTTATTTACAACACGTAGATTAAGTATGTCATGTTTGTATATTTTATGTAGTTTATCTTGAAATAAAATGCTGTCAATAAAAATTTGTATTTCCACCTGGTACATATTTTAATGTCTCCAGTCTTCGTTACCGACTTTATAATAAAAATACCAAGTCAACGTCTCAGTCATTTTGATATTGTAACAATATTCTGCTTTTTATAACTAAAAATAAAAAATCCACGGTGAAAAGCAGTTACTAACATTTGTAACAATAAATCAGTTGTGGAATATAACAGTATTATTAAGTATAGAAGGCGTTTTAAAGTGCTCTTAGGTAATTCCTATAACGCCTGCCGTGTGGGCGGATTTGAGTTCTTGCCCATTTTGAGCGCCTGCAGACCCAGGACGCAACCTCTGATTTTGGATTGGTTCTGCGGCTCAGAGCGTTCATTAGTATACTTCGTTGGATAGAACAGTGCCTAGTCAGACTGGAGGCGCATCAGTCACTAAACAAGAGGTAAGTCCTGGTTAAAGTGTACAAGTACATTGCCACTAACAATGTCTTGATGTATCTTGTTGAAGCTTGTTTACACTTCATAGTCTAGATAAAAGGTTTACCCTTTTTCAATAATTGATGTAGTTGAAAGAGTTTAGAAGAAATATCTTTAATAAATTTATTTGAGTAGTTAGCAAGACCTAGAAAAGTTCTCAGTTCACTGAAATCAATTGGGTATTTGCTGCTTATAATTCCGTCTTGTGAAGTCTAAGTTCATCTATCTTGAGACTCAAGTATTTTATATTCTTTTGGAAAAACTTACACTTGTGCCGGTTGTTTTTACTCCTAAGATTCCGTAGTTTAAGTGGAATCTCGTTTCTAGGATCTAGTGTTTTTGAAAAATGTAGTATATCACAATAGTATTATTAAGGATTTTGTATAATAATCTGAATATTTAATTTCTGTATAAGGACTAAATAAGAACAGGCGTTATAACCCAACACCTCATTCAAATCTCTCCATGATCATCAACTTATTTATGGTTATTAAAAACGCTTAAACTTCAATTTAATTACATACTACTATTCATTAAAAAGATGAAATATTTGTTGGATTGTGACCTAAATATTTATATACAAAATGAAACTGTCAATTTCTGTGATCCCTAATGAGTTAAACGTATCATATTTTTAAGGACTTCTGTCCCAATGAAATTACTGGCTGTAAAGACTTTGTCCTGCCGGGCCGGGTCTGCCAACGTTTCCGAACTCTCCTTCAGGTCCTGGAGGTCCTGGATCTCTACGGTCTCCTCTCTCTCCCTTGACGCCTGGTCCGTTTTCACTTCCAGGGGGTCCTCTCTGCCCCTTTCATACCTGGAGGACCTTGCGGACCTTAAGCACCTGGAAAACCTGGATATCCTCTGCTCTCCTTTATACCCGAGTATCCATTAAAACCCGTAAAACCACAAGGAACTTTTGGTCCTGGAGGACCGCTAACAAATCAATACATTCTGGATTAAAATCAACATACTCGAGATATTCCGCACACAGGCTACCCTAACGCTCTGGCAATCCAATAAAGGTACATGTACCATCATATAATTAGATTTTCCTATTCAGAAATAATATTGATCACAAAATTTATCTACAATATCTCATTTAATTCTCGAGATATTCTGCGGTAAACGTTCATAAGAACAAACACAAAAGGAATAATGCCAGCCAGGTCTCTAGTGAAAGAAGTAACAAGATTTTAAGTTTATAGTTCAAATCGTTTTCGAAATATCCTGCGTAAAGTAGACTATGCCAATGCACATCCAACTCCGTTAGTGGGACATGCATCATCATTGACCTCGATATTACCTACATAAAAATTAAGTCTCATGCAGCACCTTATGTCTATATTTCGAGATATCGTGCGATTAGACAGACAAACAGAGGGAAGAGGAAATTTCCTGCTCTGTAGGTGTGTGTGTGTGTGTGTGTGTGTGTGTGTGTGTTGTGTGTGTGTGTGTGTGTGTGTGTGTGTGTGTGTGTGTGTGTGTGTGTGTGTGTGTGTGTGTGTGTGTGTGTGTGTGTGACTTATATTCAAATTGTGAATGAAAAATATTTCCTGTTAATTTTGCGTAATAACATTATATTATTGTAATTATCGTAAGGCTTAACTAACATGAACCGAAACTAAGACCTTCTAAACCATTATTTGACTATGTAAAACGTGATCATTATCCAAATATTTATTAATTCTCACAGATAAAGTACCTTAAAGATTAACTATTCTACAAGAGAATCATACATGGTTTATATTCATGTCAAATTGCACAATACACAGTGCAATACTAAATCATTTAGTTTTAAATTAAGTATGAAATTTAATTAATTTTAAAATGGACTCCCTGAAACAAATACGAAAATTGGTTATTGATTAATAATTGAAAAAGACATCTTTCCCTCGAGCTTAAAGATCCAATAAGTTACTTTGATCACAAACTGATCCGGCTTTGACCTCTGTAAGATCAAAGACCTTAATTGATTCGCCAAAGAAACTCTAGCAATTTCCCCTCTTCATATTTTACTTCCGTCTTTTTATGCAATTATTAAATCTCCAATCACCTTACGAACGGTTTTAGTTTACGGAGAGGATGGGAGACTGTTGATTTTGATCTCGCATACATAAATGTAACGTACGTTAATACTAGTTAATGTTTGCTACTATACATGCAGTTCGTAAATATTATGATTTAAGTTTTACTTTTATACGAGTACTTACTAATAGAAGTAGTATTCTTACCGAAAGAAAATATTTATGTTATTTATACCGCTTATGAAAATTTATTTGAAATATCTCATTTTATAAAAATTTTATTCAAATAATTAAAAAACTTAAATAGTTATATTTTACTGAACTCATCATATTATGAACACTAAATATTTTATAATTTATTTCATCATTTGTATTATATTCTCTTATACGGAATAGACTGTATATAAAAATTGTAATAAAAAAAGATTTTTAGTGGTTTTTAAGAATAGTTACCATGTGTTATTGGTAGTAAGAAGGATTTTGCATAACTTATGTGACGTTTGAATATTAATTAATTAATATACCAACAGACGACACCCAGTTATTATCATATTAATAACAATCGTAATATAGTTAGTAATAATTTATGTAATACTACATTGTACAATATTTTCTTGTACAAACTTATGGGCTAGACGTGTAGTTTCAAACATTTGGATGATTTCTGGGCAATAACCTTGCCATAACATGTGTCAATTCCCTCGGAAGTCAGCTTATCTGTGTAGCCTTGCACTTCCTGGTCTCTGTCTGTCGTATGCTTGTCATCTATGCCACTCTACCCTTCTTCGTTTGATTTACAGAATACGTTGTCATCACAAATAGAGGTTAAGGATATACGTTTCCGTGAACTTGTAGTGCACAAACGTGATAGAAATATAAGACCCCTTGAGATTTGTGTTTTAATTTTGTTCTTTTTTGGCGCAAAAATAATTCTGAGTTGTAATTACTGCTTGTGTCTGATACAATTTCACCGACAAATTTCTCTACACAACCTGTTATCTTGATTTGAAACATATTCTTGTAACTTACTTATGCCACCTTTGGAAATTCATAATTCAACCTTAAAGATACACATAGTCTAAAGAGTTTCGGGCGTGTTGGGGAATTACAAACTCTGTATTCTTAACCGAAGGGAAAGCCTTTTGAAATCAACTGTATCATAACTGACGAAATATGGTATTCATCATGATTATATGTATACTCAGATGTTTTGTTATCTTACTCAGTTCTAGCGGTAATGTAGCTCTGTCTCCACAAGTATACTGTATAATGCCATGCTTTTGGAATTCACTTTAATTATGATATCATCAAAAACTGTGACTTTTAACAAATCATTTAGCATTGACACACTTTCTAGCGTGAATGACTTTTGGATTAGAGACAAGTACCTATTTCCCATCCAATTTTAGCTCTTTGTTAAAAAAGAAAAAGAAGCCTCAGATGTGCGAAGGCAGTTGACTAGAGAGTTTTCTTGAGTACGGGATGTTCGCTAATCACAGTACGTTAGATACCGGTAATAAAAACTACACATTGTCGATAAAAACCTCAGAACTAGTCTGATGAGTTGAATGATCCACTGACTGAATACAGGTTTCGACAATAGTAGGGATGGTGAAGGAAACAGGATTTTTCCGGAAATTTGCCATCGTTCATTGAAACAAAAAATCAGTAACACTACGATTCGAGATCTGCCATCTGATCTCTTCTTCAGGTAATAACTAACCTAATACATAATTACAAAATAGGTTAAAAATAAACAAATAATACCTAAGCCTTGTGACACGCCACGAGTCAGGTATCACAAACACCATGTTGTGTGTCAACTCCAATATCAGTCAGTTTATAGAGGCCCTCCTCACAGTTATATCATATCGTTGAGGCAAACTGTTTAAATATATTACAAAGTCTTTAAAATCCAAATGCAAACTTCGAATATTTAAATGAATAATTCTTAAACCACTGCAAGGTTGTCTACTTTGTCCATTCGTGCATAAGACTTAAAATTAATTACAGTAAATATTTTAGTTAATCTTTAAGCCAAGTCTTCCTCAGATCTTCCAAAGAGCACTTCTTCTCGCCTTCAATTGTCCTGACGGAAATGATTCCTTTCTCTACCCTTACAAATTTATACCCATTATTTTTAATTGAATGAAACAGAATATTATTGTTAAAAGAAGTGAGATGTTTGTTCATATACACAATTTTAGCCAGAATTCTCTAATCCAAAATTTTAGAATTGAATTTTATTGTTTTACTGTTTTTAAACATGTGTCACGGGTCTGGCTATTCTTAAATTTCAAGATTATAAGGCTTGGGACCGTTTTCACGATTTGTATGATTTCTGTGGACACCTCTATCGAATCGAGTAGTAGCACTTCTTATCGGACAACTTCTGAACGATCTAAAGTTGCTTGTATTAGAACTTTCATGGACACTATCAATCTGAAAGTTCTGCTGTACTGCTCTAAATTGTCAATTTGGACTCAACATGCAGAAATGTCCCATTGAAGATTAAACTTTTCGTTCTTTACCTTATACAGCGATTTCTCAAGGATGTTGACTTTATTAATAAAATCAATTCTTTATTCATAATCCAATTATTGATGAGAATAAATTCAATTAGTGTGAAAATTCAGAAATATATGTGTGTCAAATTTTTTCATGACATTGAAAATATTGTTTTATTATTAACTCTATTTCTCAAGGCACTCAATTTGCAGCTGTTGAATTAACTCTTTAGGTATCTTAGCCTTAGCCCCATACGTTTTACAAGTCCAAGACTCACGTCTAACAACACTACCCATCCGAATCCAGGTTGACTCCATAATTTCGGCATATACGAAATGTAAACTATAATTACATACCGATTATATATCACACTCGTCTTCTTCTGGAAACAGCTCGTTGCAAACTGTGCAACTCATGGTGGTAAGCTATCAGAGATGACTGATAATATGTCTGCACTGTGTGGCTGCCAGCTCACTAAGTTATATTTAAGTTCCTAAAAGCCTGGTAACCTGAATACTTTTTTTTTGTATCTTCGGCACTCTTCTTAGAAAGTATAAATAATATCCATACACGTGATAAAATATACAGTGTATGAAAACATGAAATAAAAAAAAAATCGCTGCTACCATACGCACAACTGAAATAAACAGAAATGGAGAAATCAAGTTTAAGTTTTAACTAGCGCCAGGACATTTGGCTATTATCAAGTTATTCCCGTGTACACACATGGAACTTATTAAGTTACTTCCTTAGACCTAGTACACATGGTGATTATCAAGTTATTCCCGTATACACACATGGAACTTATTAAGTTACTTCCTTAGACCTAGTACACATGGTGATTATCAAGTTATTACTCTGCACACTTGGTGATTATCAAGCTATTCCTGTGTACACACATGGAACTTATTAAGTTACTTCCTTAGACCTAGTACACATGGTAATTATCAAGTTATTACTCTGGACACTTGGTGATTATCAAGTTATTCCCGTGTACACACATGGAACCAGTAGTACACATGGTAATTATCAAGTTATTACTCTGGACACTTGGTGATTATCAAGTTATTCCCGTGTACACACATGGAACTTATTAAGTTACTAGACCTAGTACACATGGTAATTATCAAGTTATTACTCTGGACACTTGGTGATTATCAAGTTATTCCCGTGTACACACATGGAACTTATTAAGTTACTTCCCTAGACCTAGTACACATGGTAATTATCAAGTTATTACTCTGGACACTTGGTGATTATCAAGTTATTCCCGTGTACATACATGGAACTTATTAAGTTACTTCCTTAGACCTAGTACACATGGTAATTATCAAGTTATTACTCTGGACACTTGGTGATTATCAAGTTATTCCCGTGTACACACATGGAACTTATTAAGTTACTTCCCTAGACCTAGTACACATGGTAATTATCAAGTTATTACTCTGGACACTTGGTGATTATCAAGTTATTCCCGTGTACACACATGGAACTTATTAAGTTACTTCCCTAGACCTAGTACACATGGTAATTATCAAGTTATTACTCTGGACACTTGGTGATTATCAAGTTATTCCCGTGTACATACATGGAACTTATTAAGTTACTTCCCTAGACCTAGTACACATGGTAATTATCAATTTATTACTCTGGACACTTGGTGATTATCAAGTTATTCCCGTGTACACACATGGAACTTATTAAGTTACTTCCCTAGACCTAGTACACATGGTAATTATCAAGTTATTACTCTGGACACTTGGTGATTATCAAGTTATTCCCGTGTACACACATGGAACTTATTAAGTTACTTCCCTAGACCTAGTACACATGGTAATTATCAAGTTATTACTCTGGACACTTGGTGATTATCAAGTTATTCCCGTGTACACACATGGAACTTATTAAGTTACTTCCCTAGACCTAGTACACATGGTAATTATCAAGTTATTACTCTGGACACTTGGTGATTATCAAGTTATTCCCGTGTACATACATGGAACTTATTAAGTTACTTCCCTAGACCTAGTACACATGGTAATTATCAAGTTATTACTCTGGACACTTGGTGATTATCAAGTTATTCCCGTGTACACACATGGAACTTATTAAGTTACTTCCCTAGACCTAGTACACATGGTAATTATCAAGTTATTACTCTGGACACTTGGTGATTATCAAGTTATTCCCGTGTACACACATGGAACTTATTAAGTTACTTCCCTAGACCTAGTACACATCACACTTGGTGATTATCAAGGAACTTATTAAGTTACTCTAGGACCTTGTACACATGGTATCAAGTTACACTCCCCGTGTACACACATGGAACTTATTAAGTTACTTCCCTAGACCTAGTACACATGGTGATTATCAAGTTATTACTCTGGACACTTGGTGATTATCAAGTTATTCCGTGTACACACATGGAACTTATTAAGTTACTTCCCTAGACCTAGTACACATGGTAATTATCAAGTTATTACTCTGGACACTTGGTGATTATCAAGTTATTCCCGTGTACATACATGGAACTTATTAAGTTACTTCCCTAGACCTAGTACACATGGTAATTATCAATTTATTACTCTGGACACTTGGTGATTATCAAGTTATTCCCGTGTACACACATGGAACTTATTAAGTTACTTCCCTAGACCTAGTACACATGGTAATTATCAATTTATTACTCTGGACACTTGGTGATTATCAAGTTATTCCCGTGTACATACATGGAACTTATTAAGTTACTTCCCTAGACCTAGTACACATGGTAATTATCAAGTTATTACTCTGGACACTTGGTGATTATCAAGTTATTCGCGTGTACACACATGGAACTTATTAAGTTACTTCCCTAGACCTAGTACACATGGTAATTATCAAGTTATTACTCTGGACACTTGGTGATTATCAAGTTATTCCCGTGTACACACATGGAACTTATTAAGTTACTTCCCTAGACCTAGTACACATGGTAATTATCAAGTTATTACTCTGGACACTTGGTGATTATCAAGTTATTCCCGTGTACATACATGGAACTTATTAAGTTACTTCCCTAGACCTAGTACACATGGTAATTATCAAGTTATTACTCTGGACACTTGGTGATTATCAAGTTATTCCCGTGTACACACATGGAACTTATTAAGTTACTTCCCTAGACCTAGTACACATGGTAATTATCAAGTTATTACTCTGGACACTTGGTGATTATCAAGTTATTCCCGTGTACACACATGGAACTTATTAAGTTACTTCCTTAGACCTAGTACACATGGTGATTATCAAGTTATTACTCTGGACACTTGGTGATTATCAAGTTATTCCCGTGTACACACATGGAACTTATTAAGTTACTTCCCTAGACCTAGTACACATGGTAATTATCAAGTTATTACTCTGGACACTTGGTGATTATCAAGTTATTCCCGTGTACACACATGGAACTTATTAAGTTACTTCCCTAGATCTAGTACACATGGTAATTATCAAGTTATTACTCTGGACACTTGGTGATTATCAAGTTATTCCCGTGTACACACATGGAACTTATTAAGTTACTTCCTTAGACCTAGTACACATGGTAATTATCAAGTTATTACTCTGGACACTTGGTGATTATCAAGTTATTCCCGTGTACATACATGGAACTTATTAAGTTACTTCCCTAGACCTAGTACACATGGTAATTATCAAGTTATTACTCTGGACACTTGGTGATTATCAAGTTATTCCCGTGTACACACATAGCACTTATGAAGTTTTTTCCTTGGACACATAGCGATTATAAAGTTATTCTACTCGGCACACATGGTGCTTATCAAGTTATTCCCCTCCATATATGATGATTATGAAGTTATTCGCTTGGAAACACATGTTGCTTATCAAGTTATTCTCCTGGACACACATGGGGTTTATTAAGTTATACTGCTGGACACATGGTGTTTATAAAGTTATTCCCCTGGCGCTTATCAAACCTGTTACCCACTTCATTTAGCCATTATGTGGGTCCCAATTCTACCAAAATATCGTAATATGAAAGTAAAAATTTGAAACATTTAGTTATGTTATTATCCTGACCCAATAATATAAAATGTGTTGTAAACAAGAACTTGGTTATTGTGTTTGATGTGTTTTAAGCATATGTTTCTATTTTCATATTATGATAACATACGAGTTGGTTTATATTTATGATTTTGTTCTGTGTTATTTATTTCAAAATAAACTCATTATAACTTTTAAATATGTAATACAAAAGTACATGGACCATACAATATTCTTAATCAAATAATAACTTATACGAAATACCTGAGATATAGGATTATCGTCTATCTGAATGCAGAAGATTTTGTGAAAGCTGTTTTAATTTTATCATTTAACTCTTTAAAATAAGTAAAAAGGGGAGTCTAGCTACAAACTACATTTTTCTCTCTTCAACTTTTGTATTCTGAAGTAAACACTGGAAGAACGGAAAAATATTAAGACGGCAAATAAAAAACAAGTAACGAAATATATAAAGATAAATACGTGTAACTGAAAGAATTCAGAAAGATTAATTAATTTCAGACAGAGCAATTTACAAATCTCTGCAAACATTTATGTATCTTAGAAAGTTAGAAGTTATATTTTCTACTGGCGTTAAGGTATTTGGTATGCTTAGAAGCTTGTAATAGTTACGTTAATAATAACAACATTTATATAATACAATACAATAACTTTATTCGTGTACAAATAAACATAACCACATTCAATTTATAGCTTCTTACAAATAGTAAAAAATGTGTCGTTTACTTCCCTGTTTTAATTCGTTGAAATGTCCATCAGAACGACGGTCTGCATTTGCTTCAGAAATTCCGATCCTGACCTCCTGGAGAAATGCTACACGTGCACATCGAGGATACTTCACTTCTTGCATGCCAAGAGCTAGGGTTCTTTAGGAGAATCGCTCGTGGAAGTTTGAATCGTTCCAGAGTTGTCTCGGTCATCTTCACCAAAAGAATCAATTGATTCAGACGTTGGAAAATCTTCACCACTATTTGATACTGCCATTTCGTTTATGTTATGTTTTTTTCGTTCAGGTTTCATGTTTTTGGACACATTGTTACTGTAGATTACCTTCTTGCAGATGCCCCAGGGATCCCGAGCTTTTCCTTCTGGACATTTTAACTTCGGTCCATCTGGCAAAATAGACCTTTTCGTTCTCCCGTTACCTATGATATCCCTCTTCTCGCCTTCTGATCGCTGGAATTCTTCTGTGGAATCAGTCGTGGAAGTTTCGGTCGTTCCATAGTTGTCTTTTTCCGCGAACTGAATTTCATGTACACCAGAAGAATCAACTAAATCAGTTGTTTGAACATCTTCACCATTTGACACTGACACTTTACTATTATTTTCTTCAGGATCCATATTTCCAGACGCATTTTCAATATTCTCGACTTCCTGTATTTCTTCCGCACTATCCAATTTATCCATGTTTCTTAAAATCACAGCCAAAACAGAAATCTTCGTCCTTCTAACCTGCCAGCTGTAGTATTCAGTGAGGGACAAGTAGTGAAGATGGTGTGACAGCGGCAACAGCACACTTCTTATTTTATGTGATGGTATACATATGATGTGGCCCAAGCCTATATCAATGTTTAAGTTAGTTAAGATAACTTCAACCTGATGAGTTACACATCAGCGAGTCTGCAACTCAAGGGTCAGACACAAGGGTCACAAATACCATCACCATGTACCGAGTCAACATCGATAACGTTCTACAATTAGTGCCCATGTATCTGGACGACCTTGGGGGAATGCCACCCGAGCTGACGATCAGCTAGTTGTCGGTGACAGGGCTTCCTGTTTTATGAAAGAGTAATTACTAAAACTAAAACCTTTTGCTTTTGACCATGTTCATTGTGTGACATTTATTTTGTGTTAAAATAACTTAACGATTATTCTTGTTGAATCGTGGGATTTCAATTTTTATTAAGTATGCTCCTAACCATCACCACGCAAATACAGGTCACAAACACCCACTCGATATCCCAACCAACCATAGCACTGTAGTTAGCCACTACTAAGTACACTTCAGAGACAATTTGTGATTTAGACTCTAAGTTTGGAGACCAGTCTTTTGGAGGCCTGAAACAAATGCCATTAATAACAACTATATACTAAATCAAATTTCTCTTAAACACGACATGTATTTAATTGAATTGCTCCAACGATATCAATAACACTTGAATTATCTCCTTACTATTGTCCGTAGCTTTCTTAGTGAAAGTA
This sequence comes from Homalodisca vitripennis, assembly GCF_021130785.1. NCBI lineage: Eukaryota > Metazoa > Arthropoda > Insecta > Hemiptera > Cicadellidae > Homalodisca > Homalodisca vitripennis. The sequence continues at coordinate 41,237,979 of NC_060211.1, read as the reverse complement.
GTTATGGAGCAATGCGTTGAATCCCTAAAACCTTTTTGAGAAAGGAGTAGGCCCGTTTGAGGTGCATATCGTTTCTGTGTTCAAGTAAACTTTCAACGCAATCGTTTATAGTAGTTTTTACGTGATAGAAGTACAAAAATCTAAACAACCACAATAATATTTAAAATTATGTTTAAAATTCCTAAGTATATACATGCTTATTTCGTCGCTTGTTATTTGAAATTTTGGCCATCGAGTGCTACGTTGTAACTCAATCACCAGACTGTTTTTATTCTAAGCCATCATTACAGACTGAATCCAAACTAAACTACTAAGAGTGAAACACAGTTATTTTTTAAGAAACATCCCCACTTTTCAAAACCAAAATGAAATTAACAGTCGAACACCAATAACAAATAACCGATTTAAATGTTCACAACAAACTCGATTAGGCTGTTACATCAAAACGCTCAATTTTCAACAAACAAACTGAACCAACTACAGCTCATTTGTGAAGAACATGACACGGAAATACCCGTTGTGACTGAAAACGGCTTCAATAACAAAACCATTGATCCCTGAAAAGTTTTATAAATAAAATTATTTTAAATAAAATTTTATCCTGGCCAACTCGTAGTGGACAACTCTCCAAAGGAGTAGTGTCCAATTTTTTCAAGAACCGACTTTAAATCCTCCAAATTTTTAATCAAGAATATAACTGAAAAAGATTTTGAACGATTATCATTGGTTTATAACATATAATATTTTGAAAAATATCAATTTCCCTTTGGATTATGTTATGTTGTTTGTTATGCCATTGTTTGTTGTTATGTTTTCTTTGGTTTTCCAACGGAAAAAACATTGTTCAACATTTGAAAATTTATTGGCAAATCTGATTACTCATCAGCTGGACTTCGTCCTCATGGAAGAGTTTAGTATTGACGCGGTGTATAATTACCATCCATCTAAAATTGAGAAACAGATCCCAAATTGTACAAATTTCAAATCAATATTCAGTTCCAATTGAAATGAAATTTGAGGTTTCCCAAGATTACACACTCAGTCATATTTTTTTCTGGTCCTAAGTCAATGACTTGATGACGGTATATTATGGAACAATTTAATTACACCTCTCTCTTACGTAATGAAATTATTAGGGCTTGTGCAAATAATCAGTTTCTAAGATAAAACCCGTCTTAAAAAAAGAAGTTCGAATAAAAGCAAACACGAATTTCAGAGAGTCTTGCTGACCACCTTTCTAAAGATTCAACTGTTGACTCTGTCAAGTGTGTACATTTTGGAAACAATACTATTCTGTATTTCAAAATATACCCTAACAAGCTGCCGATATATTCACGGATATGAAACAAGATACTGAGACAACTTCTGAACTGGGAGACACAAAACTGTAGTTTACGAAAATCAGCCGCATACGCGGGGGTTGTACGAATGCAAAATTGTATGTTTGAATGAGTTATTGTGGTATGAGAGTCAAAATGTTTACCTTACAGAATGACTTTCGTTATATAATGTAAATTATTACCGTCAGTAAAAAGTGTGACTTTACTAAGAAGTATTTTATAGGTAACTGAGAGAATGTCGTAACATGATATAACAATTTCCGGCCACTTGCCGCTACTATATTCACAGCTATCAGAAAGTAAACAAAAATGTAGTTAGCTAGATAATTTACGTCTCACGCCTGAATACATGGCGCTTATTAAGTTATTCCCTGTGAATAAATCGAAACTGAGTGACACTCAAAATGGAATTCCTGAGTAAGAGTTAGTGAGTCTAACATGAATAAGACGTTGAAGACTTTACTGATGGTTGGTAAAATAGGTATGAGACAGTCTTGCTGAGACGAAAACTCACAGCCTATCTTGAAAACCGGGAAGAACTTCATATCAGATGGAAACTTTTTCTGAAGAACTGAGTTATTGTACAATTTAGTTAGCTCAAGAGTGAGCAACCCGTCTAAGTATTGAGACTCATTCCAAAAACATCAAGTGATGAACGAGTTTTCAAAGATGAAAGAGTTTTATACATTTCAAGAAAAGGTGCTGGTGATATGAAAAGCTTGATGCACAAACTTTTTGCTTAAGAACAGCTGTTAGTGCAACGATTTTTTTCCACTTCTACATCAGTCCAGTAGGGCATTTATGAAAAAATTGTTTCACACATTTGAGAGATTTCACGAGGATCAGCAACCACAACTCCATTATCTCGACTAACATCTGATTTAGGTCATAACAGATTATTTTAGATTGTTCATTAGAAGCAGTAGGCCTATTTTGGTCTTATAAAATTAACTTAAACAGTTTTTTAATTCCTTTTTTGTTCGTCGCAGCCATTTTTACAAAAAACCCGAAAATTGAACAGCGCGGCCAGCCAGAGACTTTCTGCTGAAAGATGACAAATCTTTCACACAGCAATGTCTGATATTACTATTTCAATTCGTGTAATGTTAACTACGTCATGATGTAAAGTATTTTTATTTGCTTCATAGTAAGGTAAATAAGGAAAAACATTGCCTTTGAACTATAAACAGTACCAGGCTTAGGACTTTTGTTATCTAGAGTCATATCTTGTTGTATATTCTTAGTTTTCACAACTCTCTTCCTTGTAAAAGACAACATTCTTGTGTCTATATTCTTTTCATATTTACCATTTTTACATCAACATTACTTTACACAAAATGAACAGCTAACAACGCCAAAACAATCACAGAACTGTATAAACTCATAAAATCAAGTTAAAAACAATGTCAACAAATCAAAACAGTCACAGACAGCTGAAAGCAAAACATTTGAAAAAATAATGAGCCAACTGTTTAAGTACAACAGTAACTACAAACACAAGGTCTATAATTCTATATGGTTTGGATGCTACACAAAAATTGTTCTAATCGTGGTTGCAAGTTGATGTTTTTTAAATGGGGGTTTATAAATAAAATAACATGAAGTGTAAAAAATAAACAACAAAAAACAGAAAATGTGAAAAAATAAAATTTTCCCAAAAATTTAGTTGGATTGCCCTTTTGCCCCAAACGACTACTACTCCCTTTCCTACCATGCTCCAGACCCTCCTGATAGGAGTTTTAACTCCAAGATAGCAGTAACTGAAGGATATAGTTTATTGACAGAATTCTAAAGCAAAACCAATCAATCACAACTCTTTGCTCGTGGCACAAAACGTCTATTGATCGAATAGCAATAACCGACTTGGTTTAATGTATCCATGACATAATTAAAGTCTATTGGAACAAAGAATTTACTAACAATTTACAAAAAATAAACAGAAGAAGAACTTGATGCACTTTGAATATTTAGAATAGCTTACAGACATATGTTTGTTTTCGCTAATGATTATTAATTAAATGTACAATTAAAACAAATAAACTCAACTTTTTATTAATGTTTTACACTATTCTCAAAACGAAAATATGTTTCCATAATGGGTACTGTACAATTTTTAATAAATCTAAATGAATCCAGCTTAATTGAACATTTTAAACTATGCCTTATAAATTATATTCATTTTTTTTAACTGGGCCATTTTAATTAATCTTTAGTAGAAAAACTGGTTAAGTCACAATACACTAAATATAAACTATAAAGTGTTATAATGTACAGTTTTTGTTCTGTATTTCAAATTCTATATACTTAAGTAGGCTACTACAAATGCAATACATAATGAATAGAAAAGTTAATTCTCACAAGCTAATCAAAACAATTTAAAAAACGCTTTGAACATTTTCCACTTTAATTAAAAAAAAGAGCTTATGTAGTTAGTATTAACCGGAAATGGTGTTTATAGTACCAAATAGTTACGAGCCTAAATACAAATAAGATTCAACTTACTGATATTTAACCTCAGTAGAGATCGTGTTGGCTTTTTTTATGCCATTCTACTTTTTATTACGACATAACCACGGGATATATAATCAGGATTTACTTTAGTGGTAGAATGTAAAATTAAGAAATACAACTGGTTTTTTTGGATGCAAATTTTACGATCCAAATATGCCATTATCAAAATATTTCAAGAAACGTGAAGCGATCATTAAAAGATAGGATACGTTTAATGGTGGTGTCATCTAACTTACTCTGGTAATAATATTTCTATATATTTTTATTATAATGTAATATGTCAAATCTAATGCAAATAAGCCTTTCTCGACCAATGACGAAAATATAGCAGTAAAGTGTACCTAATTATCGAATCTCAGGGTATCAGAGAATCCTTGCCGAAGCCAAGTAATTGGTTACTTACAGGGTTTCTTTTCCTTTTCAACGCGGCACCTGCGATGTGAGATTTTACTTTTTACTTTCGTAATATCTTATATCTTCACACATTCTTGCCCTTAATCCTCATTTATATATAATAATGTAAACTGTATCCACCCATTCACCGAAACAATGGAATATATTTAAAATATTGTTAGCAAAGTGAGTAATATAAACGTGTGTAAGAACTAAGAACATGTCATGAACTATAAAACCCGGTGAGATAGGAGTAGGCCACATGTCTCGTAACAAGGTTTGCTGAGGTTGCATGCAAAATTCTAAGGCTATATCTCGTCATTAGGCTACATGTTAAATATATATATAAATGCAAATGTTTGTTTGTATGTTCCGTTATAACTCTGGAACCAATGCACGAAACATCGTGGAAATTTTGTACAGTGATTCTACACGTTCCTGGAAGTAACATAGGCATACTTTTAGAGAGGTATTTGGTCCAATTTTAATAGTTTATTTCATTATTTTTTTAATTATAAATTGTTGTTGATGTTGGTGTTCTATATTGGATCCGACAGACTGCGCTACGACACGTAATACAAAGCGAACTGATACTTAACAGCTGATAATACTTTCAGCTGAAGTTCATCAAAGAGGCAGAAACATTTGTTTACATTTAACATTTAAAACATTTTTATTGTAAAGTGCTTGATCAGTAGTGTTTTTAAATTCAGATTGCATCAATGATCAATAAACTATTTAATTCAAAGAAAATACTATTAAACGCTATTATGAAAACAACCTCATTATACAAATCCGTGAATGTTTGCACATAAGGTAATCGAATTTGGTTACATCGAAGGTAAATAAAATGAAAAGAGCCGAAAGAAGACACTTTATGATCGAAACTTGGTTTCTTTGATACATTTTCTTGAAGGCACACTCCTAAAATAATACTGGAAATATCTTAGACAGAAAATTAATTTTAACAGACCGAATGTGATTCTTTATAACGTAATTAGTTTCCGGAGATTCATCCGTATACAGTAACTGTTCTGAAATAACTTTTCAACACCTAGCAAAAACCACGAAAGATAGAGGCAGGAATATGATACATACCTTCATAATGCGCCCAAGAGGCTCACGAAGGAACGACTGTCAATTATCTCAGCAATGTTTAGAATGTGATAGAAAAAGAATAAGTGAATATAGTGTACTGTTTTCAACGGGAAATTGCGTGCGAAGCCGCAGGAAACTGATATTGTCATATGATTGTAATCAGTTTTTTGCATTCTGCGATTTTTTTCCGTTGCCATCGTGGTTACCCGTGAGGCCAATGTAAAAATCAGCCAAATCTCATAGAGCAAAATGTACCATCATCAAACTCTATGATCCTTATATAGAAATGAAGCTTAATGGAAAGTTTAAAGTCGATAGGTTAAGATCGTTTTTAAGGTATCGTACTGTCATACAGACAGAAATTAAATTTCTCCAGTCCCAGGCTTTGTTAACGGGTTAATGAGTTTTTAGAATAATATAGAAGGAATGAAACTGGGCTTCACGTACAATACATTTTACGAATTCTATAGAACAGTTATATTTTGCATGGTATCTGGTACGTAAAACACAAGAATCAAAAACTGTTCAGGTAACAGTTGAATTTATTCATTACTTATTACAAATACAGTTAGTTTTAAAAATATTTAACTTATTTCAAGAGAGTAGAAGTTTTAGTTACAGCTTTATAAAACAGCTGTATATATGTTTATCGTTAATACACGCTTCAATTCTTTGTTTGGTGGTTGTTTTAAACAGTGGATTAATCATGAAGGAGAATAGTTTTTTCCGAAATTTCAAATTAACTCCGAATTATGCTATATACCATCTGTGTTTTCCTCCGGTGGATAGCTAACCTAACAGATATTAAAAATCTAGGTTAAAATAATCGAAGCGTTGTGACACGCATATGTCAAGAATCAAAACAACCATTTCGCGTGTCAACTCTAAATGTCCGTCTGAAGGATCCATAATCAAGATTACATCTCATTTCATTTTCTAGAGATCTTGTGGACAGATAGAAACATGAACAATCGTGAAGAAATGCTTACATCCTCAGGTAGACAAAAGGGAACTGTGTCAGCCTTCTAAGTCATGGACTTCAATTATACTTAGCCAATTTCCTTGGTTACATATGCATCATCACCGAACTCATTCTTGTGTTCATGCAAAATTCAAAGTTAACAGATGAAATCTTTCCGAGATATCTTTTCACATAATGTATTCCATTTTTTTGCATTAAATTAAGTATCATTAGGTTCCAGTGTTCCGGTTCAAATAATAAAAGTTCCGTTGAATTAGGAAGAGTGTGATGAAAGCAAAATTGCCACAGAGCTTTAACATATATTTTTCGCTTTTTTCCCGTTTACTCTGCGAATGAAAGTCAAAGTTGAAATCTGAAATGATTGGATTAAGTTAAAAAACGTATTCTGCTATTTTTGGTTTCCAACTTAATTACGCATATGACCAATATAAAAATATTCGATAAGCCTCGGCTACATCGAAGGAGTGACATCGTTTCACTCAGTGTTGCTAATATATATATATATATATATATATGAAGCTTCATGGAACATTCAAAGTCCGCAGGTTAGTTTGGATCGCGCTGATAGATTGACAGATAGACAGACAGACATCATGAACTTTGGCTAGCCTATCAAGTTATAGGCTTCACTAAAGCTCAGCAAATTACACGAGTGTCGAGGATAGGCCAATATTTGATTAATATTGTGACGTCAATGAACTCGTAAATAACAACTTAAATTTGTGAAGGCTAACAGGCCAAGCTGAAAACAGAACCTGTGCTTATCAGATACAGATAAGATAAGAGTGAATCACTCGAACCTACTCTACCGATCAGCTAACAACATTATGTCATCCATCAGGTGTAACATCCGCCGTCTGTCCTACAGGTAGATCAACTGCATTTAAAAACCATTTTAATAGCTACATTTATAAACAGTTTTGCACCACAAATATTGAATTTCTTGTTACTTGCCAATAAACATTCGTAGATAAGGACTTTGCGTTGTAGATAGCAGAATTCGCCGAACTTTTTTCGGAACCTAAATAATGAGAGCTAATTTTGCATAGTATTTGTATAAATAATGAACATTTTAGTTGTAATCAGGTTGTAGCACAGTACAAGCTATATGTATACAAATAACGTGTTATACAATCATGTTGTACAAATAATACATGTTATTATCATAATTGAAATGTACTATTCATGTTATATGGAAATAAAAAATGTTATGGTAAAGATTAAATCTGCATAGAAGTTATTCATGTAATGATAAATCTTCAAAAAATATTTTTCAAGTGATTACAATTTTGATGGAAGAGAATTTAACAAATAGAATGAAGGTCAAGTAGTAAATATAAAATAGATATGGATAATATAATATAATATAAAATGGATATTGATATCATAATAAGACTTGGTGCGCTACATAAAATGAAGGGTAAATATAAAATTGCATGTGCAAGAGACTTCAACAGTGTTGCAGTAACTCTTTGTAAATTAAAATGTTGAATACTTGGTGAAACCTAGAATTTGTATTAAATGCCATTATAGCTGGCAATAAGGAAACAACCTTGAGTTTTCCGCATACTAATAATGTTAAACCTCAAACACTCTTACTCCTTTAGCCGATGAGGAATGTTAAGTATCAAATTAAAGATATGATCAATAGCCAACGAAAATGCAAACGCTTTTTGGTTTTATTGTAAAATATGTACCTTATAAATATTTAAACGATAAATTATAAAAAGGTAAAAATTTCTTATCAAAATTCAAAAATTACCAAAAAAATTAAAACTTTTTAGATGAGTATTATTCATTTCTTTAAAAATTAGACTTATCCCTTTGTCTTCAAAGACCAAAAATAAATGCCTAAAGGTAATTGAGGTTTAAAATTGTTCTTTACGCTAACATCGAGGTGAAAAGTGCTAGTTCAAAATATCCGTAAAAGTCTTGCAGCACCTTCGCTATTACAAAACTGAAATAAATACATAATAGTTTTGAATAACGGTTTCCATGTAAATATAACCGTTTAGCGGGAGTTATAAAAATATCCGTTATTAACGACAGCTTAAAATAACATTTGGGATTGATTAGGATTTAGGATGATTAATTAGCGGTTGGAAACGAAAGATTATTTGGTTACCAAATGTTGAGCATTAGGTAAAAATTGAAACAGAAATAATATTGATTAAACTTTTTACATAGCTATAGTGGGAAGGGTTTATTTATTGTGAATGTTGACGGAAGTCTCATTTCGCCTTGCTTTTAGACTAGCGTCTGGAATTTGACGCTGTCACAGACTTGATTCCTGGAAACTGGGATCATGTTCTTCTCGAGAGAAGAGATAAAAACGTTGTCGACAAGGAAGCTGAAATTCAACTCTTTACATCGCTTTGACATCAGAGACACCCAGACTCCACAATATAGTGTGATCTAGGTGGAGATGTATTCTTATTGTCTCATTAGGTGCACAATTAAGTGCACTATGATGTATTAGACACAATCTGCAAACACGATGGAGAAAAATTTCAAGGATTCAAAAATAGGATACCAAATTCCAGAAGTCTAAGAGAGCGTCAGATTTCAGAGGCTGCACTAAGAGGATGTTGAAGTTTAGCTTAACTCAACATTCACAAGCATATTGTATTTTTACTAGGATTTGTCATAGTAACAAGGCAAAAACCTAGCAGACTGAGGAGTTAATGGATGATCTATAGATAGTAGGTTGATAAGATAATGAATGTTTGGTATTGATGGAAGTTTGGAAATAATAATTGGATTACGGACATTTTTACCGTTGTATGTTACAAAGTTTAGAATACATTGATTCTATGACTGAAATATATCTTCTTAGTCATGAGGATTATTATCTTCCCATCTGACGAAGAGGATAGATTTCAAACCTCAGAATGTTGAATTATGGATTTTGTAACATATCGTGATGGCAAATGTTCTAAATTTTATTATCTTATCTTTCAGAATAAATGCACTTCGTGCTTAAATGAAAAGAAGCGCAATTTCGATTTAATTAAAATCAGACTTTTACAGTACAATGTTCATTTTTACGTGACAGGGTTGATTTTGTAGACGTATTAAAACCAAGAATATATTTATGTTAATTAATGTCAATCTAGCACTTGGTAGTAGCAGTACTTTATATTTTTTGGGTAGATTAATACAAGGGAATGCCTTCACTAAAATGACCCAAAGAGAGGATATCAAGCCAACCGGGAAGGTTGGAATTTTGGTTTGAAACACGCGGATCTAAAGAATTTTTAGAACTAGTTTGTAAGATACAATGGAGTTATTAAAATAGGTTGTGGTATAATTATATTTTATACTATATAATTGTATTCTAATTTAAAGGTGAAATTGATTGACGAGAATACAGAAAGGAGCTTGCAGGTTTACCTGGCTACGTAATAATTTTATTTATATTCTTAAGGGACTTGTATTCTTTCTAGAACTGTCACCAGCAAGAGCTATGATTGACACCCCCTAATATTACGTCTTAATATTATTATTTGCTTTTTTAAATTTGTTCTAAGATTTGAAACATTACATTCCTTTATTTTTCTACTAAATATAAACATGTATTGCTCCTTTGGTAATTTAACAGCATTACAAGTTTAACCACGCATTATTGAAACACGCAGAGAATGAAGTAAAACACCCTCTATAAAACTCAATCTTCTACAAGTAAAGATATTTGAAAATATCTTCCTCGTGATTGGTTGTCTTTCTTTAAATACATAAGGAGTGCCGCAACTTGTTCTTACTGCACCTCCAGAGCGAGATAAGGCACATTTCGCGAGATAAGCTAAAGCTTATAAGATAAATCTCGAATTCAATAGCATATGCATTTTGCGCTGAATTTCTTATCAAATGACTAATCTTGTGATTTCTCACCCAGTCGTGCTTATCGCACTATTAAAGAATAATTATTTCTGAGTCAATTCCAGTTTATAGGTTCTGGTTACAATCGTTAAACTTGCTATGCAATAACTGAACAATCGATTGTAGTAAAACAGTTTCATAAATTGTCTATTGTTACTCACATAGTTGTAATGCTTATCAGACGTAGTTATCCGTGCCTACACAGTTAGAACTTTTTTAAAGCTGACGACAGTAAATTAGGTTAAAGAAAAATCGATGATCTGGAAATTTCAACTTATCAAGAGTTATGCTGATGACAATAATTAAATCAATGTTTAAGTTCTGAGTCTAAGAAATATCAGTGTTGATTGTATACTTACACCATACTCACATATGAATACATTATACTTAGAATATATTACATATTTATAAAAACTAGGTAGCAGTATGCTCACTATAACGTGAAAATTAAACTTCGTGCAAAATATCAAGTCTAATTAGTTTTAAATAACGGACAGTATGTTCTTCTCGGGATATTGTGCAAACATATATACAGACAAATAGAAATGACGAGGCTGTCGCTTATTACATTCGTCTATTTATTTTATCTGGCCATCAGCGTTATGCTGGTTATACACCAAAGTGAAGAACGTATAGTAGAAAAATTTAATGTTTCTTGTACATCAAGGTACCATTGAAATATATAAAAATATCAGTGCCTCAAAAGTGAACAGACCTACAAATTAAACGCACATTGATTTCAATGTTTCTAATTAATGTGGAAAGGTGCATGACGTAAGCCGTTCATTCACTAGTTGGTAAATAAATAATGTTATAAAAAATTACTCAAGCTTTGGGAGGTCTATTATAATGAAACCTAAACAGATGTACCCATTGTTTAAATAGTTTACAAAGTTCTAGAAACATTTTTCTTTATTCAAATTACGAATGTTTGAATGTTTGTTCGCACACACTCCACCAGATATAAACTGTTTGTAGAATAAGGTTGTCTTTCGTACTTATCCAAGTCAAATATAAATACTGTATTAGGTTAGTGTTCGTTAGGACTTAATTTTTACATAGCATTTTTAAACTCTAAGGGAATACTTAGTTATTTATGAGTTCTAAATTTGCTTAACTAATTGCACAACAATAATGGTCAATATATCTAATCTTTATAGTAGATACTCAAAGCTATATAACGGGTCACCCTGACGAGATGCATATTCGCTTAGATCTCACTGTTGGAGTGAATTGAACACTATCGCTCCTTCAACCATACCATGATCTTAGATGTTTGGCTTTAAGTAATACAAAGCAAACAATCGATTCGTTTTCAAAGTGAGCAAACAAAATAAATACAATCCATCAATGTAAGTGCAACATTTCTATTTCTGGAAACATTGAATGTTTCACATACATCAAGGTAGTACCATTGAAATTTAGAAACATATCATTGCCTCAAAAATGCAATGGCTTACAAAGAAAGCGCACACTGTTTTCAATTTTTCTAATCAATATGAAAAGGTACATGACCTAAGCCGTTCATTCACTTGTTGGTATATTAATTATTGTACGACATATGGGAATAAAATATTTCATAAACACAGAAAATAACTTTTTTACTGATGGCGAGATGATTGAAATAATAAGGCCAGTAAATTTATTCTGAACTGACGTAGTGTTATGCATGCTTCTTCTTGTGTTTAGATTTGACACTTGAAGAGGATATCAGTAACTAGTTTTCGAAACTTCGTCTTCCTGTTGTTGAAAGATAAAGCTATGGAAGAAGTATTAAATCCCGATTTTAGATAAGTTTATATAAAAGTTTATATAGTATATATATATATATATATATATATATATATATATATATATATATATAAGTAGATATGAATGTAAGGGTTCTAGCGCACTTTTGGGACAGTCAGAAAATCAATGTAAAATACTGTCCATTGAACCATAAACAAATCTAAGAAATCTAACAGGAAACCACGAATGGAAAATAACCGAATCTATAGCTGTTTTACTGTTCATTGTAGGCTTCTACATTTATAAGCTGTTTTAATGAAAAAATCCAGAAATCTTCGAAATCTTTATTCTACAAAGTTAATTGTAACACAGTCTTTATCTTTAATAGTCTTCTTTCCAGTAACAACCAAGTGTAATTTTTCATTTTTATTCAATTCTTTAATCTTTTTTTCATCCAAAACAGTCAAAAATCTGTTCGGTAAGTGTACTTTATAATCTTCCAACTCGGCAATTATTGTAAGCCCGAATTTATCTTTCATTTTATCCAATGTCACAATTTTATACTTCTTATTTTCTTCTAAATCAATCAATTTCTTATATTCTTTGAACTTTAAATCACCAACCTCATTTAATTCCTTTAGTAGCTCCATTTACATAAGAAAAAAATTATTGAAAAAATAGTATAAAGAATTTAAATTGCCCCCTACAAACCAATATAGTACTATTTTGTCCTATAATTATACTATTTTTTCAAAAATTTTAAGTCTTAGTTTACAGATTTTTCTATAATAAATAGAAGAATCTACAGCTGTTTTACTACAATTTGTGCTGATTTGTGTCAAAAATCACCACTTCTCAAAATTTTAGTTTACAAATTTTTGCTCTTTAAATATGGAGCGGAAAAAGATAGAGTGCCCATACTGCAAAAAAGATGTTTTTGAACATCATTTTACCCGACATTATAAGTCAAAGAATCATCTGAAAAATAAAGATATTTATGAAAAAGAATTAAATTATTTGAAGACTTGGGCTAAAGAAAATCAAATTGCCGATCACCAAAACATGTATAATATAGAAAAATTGCGTGAACTAAAGAAAAATTTTAAGGAAAGTAAAAAAGATCTCAATCTATTTAAAGATGAAAAAATTCAATCAATCGCTGAGAAATTGTCCATTGAAACAAACGATAAAACTAAGTCTGAAATGATCGAAGAAATTGACAAAACTCTTAATGAGAAACCTGAAAATATCATTGATGTAGAAGTTTTATCCTCAATACACGGTCTTTTCAAGCAATACATTTTAACAAATTTAAACGATAATTCCATGTCAATTTACAAATATCTATCAATTATGCGGTCAGAAATTAAGAGTTTAATCGAGAAATTTCAAGAAAATGTTAAAAATATGAAGGGTTATCTCTCTTTGGAATGCGAATACGAAAGAACTTTAGTGAACGGTGAAACACAAACTTGTCCAATGTACTTTACTATAAAAGCAGACGAGATCTTTGACATAAACGACTTTATTTCTAAACAATTTAATAAATTAACACATCGAGAACAGACAAATCATCCAAATCGAGGTTCTGGATGGACATTAAAACGCTGTAAACAACTGATTTTGAGCCTTAATAAACACGAATTTATGAACGCAGGATCATATATCGATTTACCAAAGAAAATCAAAGATAAGAAAGCTTGTATAAATATCAAAAATAAAGATGATTATTGCTTTATTTATTCTATCCGATGTGCTATTGAAAAACCCGAAAGAGACTGCGAAAGATCAAAACAATATGAAAAATTTGTAAATGACGAGATATTTTCAGGTTTCGAGTATCCAATGTCTTTAAAAGATATACAATTATTTGAAAAACGAAGCAGTAAAGCAAAGTATAATTATCCGAAAATGTCTGTAAATGTCTATAGTTTTGATGAAAAACTCAATATTGTTCCGTTGCAAATTTCAGAAGTTTATGACGCCAAATTAGAAATCAATTTATTGTATGTAAAACAAGATGAAAAATCTCATTATGTTTTGATAACAGATTTAAACAAACTTGTATTTTCTCAGTTATCTAAGTGTAAAAATAAAAAATTTCTATGCAGAAGATGTTTAAGCCATTTCTACAAATCTGGAGATTTAACAGACCATTTAGAAATTTGCAAGCAACACGAAGTTTGTAAGCCAATTATGCCGTTTCCAGGTCAAACAACATCATTTACTAATTATCAAAAGAAATTTTCTCATCCGTACGTTATTTATATGGATTTTGAAAGCATATTAGAGAAGATTCCCACATGCAAAAACAATCCGCAAAAATCGATCACAACCAAGATTCAGAAGCACATTCCATATGGTTTTACTCTATACTTAGTGTCTAATGTGACCAATCGTATGTACAAGCCGATATGTTATCGAGCAAAAAATGAAGAAGATTTGCCAAATGTTCCTGCAAAATTGTTTGAAGAACTTAATAAATTATCGAAATACATAGCTAAAAAGTATAATTCTAAGAATAAAATACCTATGAAATTGACCGAAGAAGAAGAAATTGCATATCAAAATTCAAATCTTTGCCATATTTGTGAATGTGAGGGTTTTGATAATCAAACAAGAAAAAAAGTACGAGATCATTGTCATTTAACAGGTAAATTTAGAGGTTCAGCTCATTTATCTTGTAACTTGAATCTCAAATTTCCTCAGAATATTCCAGTTTTCTGTCACAATATGTCATGTTATGATACTCATTTGTACGTAAAAGAGTTGGCAAAACAGTATGGTAATGTTGATTTGATTGCAAACACCGATGAGAAATATATAAATTATTCAGTAAATTCAGGATATGGGTATGAGTTTGAAGATGATAAACCAAGAAAGTTCATCAAGTTTTCTTTCGTAGACACGTTCAGATTTATGGCATCGTCTATAGAAAAGTTAGCTAAAAATCTCAAAAAAGATGATTTCAAACATACAAATCATTTTATACAAGATGGTCTGAACGCAATTCTAGATAGACAACCAAATGACGAAGAAGAAATCTTTAAAATTCTATCTGGAAAAGGAATATTTCCCTATGAATTTATCGACAGTATTGAAAAACTTGATTACACAGAAGAATTGAGAATTCAAGATTTCTATTCACTTTTGACAGATGAGAGCATATCTGAGAAAGATTTTCAACACTACTTAAATGTATGGAACAAATTAAAAGTAAAAAATCTAGGAAATTACTCCGATCTCTATAACATTCAAGATGTTCTATTGCTCGCTGATATCTTTGAAAATTTTAGGAATATTTGTTTGAATTGCTATAAACTTGATCCAGCACACTATCTAACAGCTCCCAGTCTTGCATGGGATGCTATGTTAAAATTAACGAATATAGAATTACAATTAATTAGTGATTATAATATGTATTTGATGATCGAAAAAGGTATTCGCGGAGGCATTTCTCAATGTATTAAACGATATGTGAAAGCAAATAACAAATATTTAAAAGATTTTGATAAGACAAAGCCCGAAAACTATTTGTTGTACGTCGATGCAAACAACCTTTATGGGTATGGACTTATGCAAAATTTACCATATAACGAAATCAAGTGGATGGATCCTAAAACGTATACAACAGCAGAATGGAAAGAAACAATTTTGGAACTCACTGGCGACGAAGATTATGGATATATTTTAGAAGTTGATCTTGAATATCCAACAAATTTGCATGAACATCACAAAGATTTACCTCTTGCTCCAGAACATTATAACAACAAACTTTGCACAACTCTTTTAAACAAAACAGAATATGTTGTTCATTCTAGAAATTTGAAATTCTATCTAGAACAAGGTATGATTTTAAAACATGTGAATAGGGTTATTGCGTTTGATCAGAAACCTTTCATGAAAGAATATATCGATTTTAATACTAGTATGAGAACCAAAGCTACAAGCGACTTTGAAAAGGACTTTTATAAGCTTATGAACAACTCGGTTTTTGGAAAATCGATGGAAAATGTAAGAAATAGATGTGATATTAAACTAGGAAACGAAGAATTTTCAATGAAACAAGCTAAGAAAACGAATTTCAAATGTTTCAATATCTTTGACGACAACTGTATAGCGAGTCACATGTACAAACAAAAGGTTAAATTTAACAAACCGATTTACATAGGATTTTCAGTTCTCGACCTCTCAAAATTGCTAATGTACGAGTTTTATTACAACAAATTAAAGAAGTTTGATCCAGATTTGAATCTGTGTTACATGGATACAGACAGTTATTTCTTAGAATTGAAACGAGATCCCTTTAAAATTATTAAAGAAAATATAGATGATTTCGATACGAGCGACTATCCAAAAGATCATGAATGTTTCACTACTAAAAATAAGAAGGTAATAGGGAAATTCAAAGACGAACTAAATAGCGAGATATTAGAAGAATTTTGTGGTTTAAGATCAAAGATGTACTCGTACAAATATCTAGACAAAAATCCAGTTAGGTGTAAAGGAATTAAGAGAAGCGTTGTAAATAAAACAATAAATATCGAAAACTTGAAGAGATGTTTGTTCGAAGATAAAGAAGAATTTAGGGAGATGACTGTAATAAAAAGCTATAAACATGAATTGTACACAGTTACCATAAACAAGCTGGCACTGAACGCTAAAGATGATAAGAGAATCGTTCTAGAAAATAAGATCGATACAGTACCTTATGGCTATAAAAATGAAGCAAAATCTGATATATTAGATGAGTTAAATAAACTTGGAAACTTTGAAAATTGAGAAATAACCGGAAGTGTTTACGAATATGAATTGAGAAAGTCAAAGCTGTAATTTTTTCTATATAAATGGAGGCCCAAAAGAAGTGTACAAAGTGTCAAGAATTTAAAGATTTTGAAGAATTTTCTAAAAATAAGAATACCAAAGATGGATTATACTATTATTGTAAAGATTGTAATAAGAAATATAGAAAAGAATTATATGATAAAATGGGAAAATTATTCTTGGAAGAGAAAGAATGCACACGCTGTAAAATAGTTAAGAATATTTCTGAATTTAACAATTGGCATTATAGTAAAGATAAAAAACAAGCATATTGTAAAGAATGTATTAGAGAAATCTTTGCTGGACCAGTTCATTGCGTATGCGGAAGAGAAATTCAACAATTCTATAATCTTAAAAGACATTTACAAACAAACTATCATAATTCAAGATTTTAGTAAAATTTATTAACATTTTCATCGTGTAATTTAGATATTCTATAAATCAGTCGAGATTCTGCCATATTTGTAGTAAAATGATTTCCGTTGTATAAGATATTCAAAGATTCTTTCATTTGGTTATACAGATTGATAGAATTTGGTTCGTCATCAATGAACAAAATCTCTAATTCAGGATAATTTATTTTTAGATGTTTTAATCGGTTTGGTATTTCTCGTTTCTGAGCTCTGATAACGTAATAAGGATATTCCCACATGTGATTCTTCTTAATTAACACAAAAACATGGTGTTTTTTCTTATCAAAATCTTTACAAACAAGATCTGGTTTCATTAACTCCATTCGCAATTCTTGATTCTCTATTTTCAATGATTTCATTTCATCTTTAATTTGTAACTGTTTTATTTCATCTTTTAACTGCTTATTTTCGTTTTTGAGTTTGTACTCACCATATTTTCTAATGGAAGGTAATACTTCTTTCGTAACCCAATTTTTAAACAATTTCGCTTCTGGTTTATGCGATCTCAAAATTAAAGAATAAAGTCCAGATTCATTAACGAAAACAGTGTTATTTTGGAAGTTTGAAGGTAAGCTATTTATAGCCCCCCTTATATTTAGATTAAAATAGAAGTTTTTATCATCTTCGTCAACGTTTATTCTGATCGTTTGCATAGTATTTTCATATTCTAGAATTTTTGCTACGTCTTTAGCCTTAAACCAGATCACATTGTTTTCGTCAACAATCGTAAAGATATGTTTGTTATTGAATTTTAGTTGATTATTGAGTAGGTCTACAACTGACTCCATTTAGATAGAAAAGAAATTTAACTAGTAATTTTTATTTTGAGAATAAAGGCCAGATTCATTAACGAAAACAGTGTTATTTTGAAAGTTTAAAGGTAGTCTATTCAATAGACCCCCTTGATTTATGTCTTTAAACATTGATTTATCATCATCAACGTTTAATATTATTGCTTGTCTCGTGTTTTCATATTCTAAAATTTTTGTAAGAGCGTCGAATCGACGCCCTTGTCAGAATCTATGTTTTCAAAGCTTTTTTTGTATTTTTCTTTAACATTGTCTTTATTCGTATTTTTTGTGAATATTTGTGAGGTGGCCCTCGAGGGCTACCTTATCTTTTAGATAAAAGTATTGGTATTTATCATCATTATCAACTCGTTTTGAAAGTTTGAAGGTAAGAACGATTCGTTCCCCCCTTGATTCATCATTCTTTCGACAATCTTAAATAAATTGTTGTTTTACTCTCATTATTTAATAAATTTCCTTCAGAGTCTTGAATAGTCAGAACGATTTTTTGAATTCTTTTAATATTTTTTCTAATTGGAATATAATCGATTTCATTCGGTTTTTCACTGATTTTTGATCCATAAGCAACATTTGGGAAAAAAGTGTACAAAATTTCAGATTCTTTGTGTAAATGTTCGGTATGATTTTCAAAACTAGGTTCAACGAGATTACAATGTACTTCAATTACATCGAACGGTCTAAATTTTGGCGTTTTATTTCCTAAATATACCTGATTTGGCTCAATAGTTTCTTGAACAAACCCTAACAAATCTACAATAATTGCTGAAAACATTATTCTTACTGGTGATTTTATTTGAATTTTATTAGAGAGATAATTTTTTTGCATTTCAAACTTGTTTTCGTCAAAGTTTAAAGATTTATCTGATTGTTTGAATGTTTTCAGATAATTTTTAAGGGAATTTTTTATTTGATCGAAAGTATAATATCCTTTGTTTAAACCATAATATTTTGTTATGTTCTTCTCACTAAATCCTATACAATAAGGAGAACTTTCACTAATATTTATTACAAAATTGTCAGAATAAAAACCGCTTAAACCGATAAAATAATTTGATTCTTCCTCTAAGTGTATAGGATGTTCCAAGTTTAAAACTAATTTAGAGCTTTCTGAAGTCAACTTGAACAGCTTCATTTTAGCTATTTAAATGGAGAAATTTTTAAAGCAAAAAGATCAGATAAAACTTCAAACGTTTGAAGAAAATAAGAAAGATCAACCAATCAGATTGTTAATTGTTGGTTCAAGTGGATGTGGAAAAAACAACTTTATTATTGAATTTTATCTACAATAGGTTGATTCCTTATTCCAATTTGTATGTTTTTAGTAAATCTTTAGAACAAGACGCTTATAAAAAATTGCAAGAAAGATTTGAAAATATTGAGAAAAACTTAAGCAAAAAGGTATCACATTTTTATAATGCCTCTGAGGACATAGTTCCATTAAGCGAGTGTAAACCCAATTCGTTAATCGTTTTCGATGACTGTATTTTAGAAAATCAAGACGTTATTAAGGAATATTTCGTAATGTCTCGTCACAAAAATATCTCTTGTATCTATCTTTCCCAATGCTTTTCAAAGGTTGATAAACAAGTTATTAGAAATAATTTGAATATGTTGTGTGTTTTTAAGCAAGACGATCACTATTCGAGAAAGATTTACAACAATTATGTGGGATCTGATATGAGTTTTAACCACTTTAATGAATTATGTGATAAAATTTGGAAAGAAGACTATGGATTTTTAACTATTAATTTAACTTTGAAGCCTAAAAATGGTAAATATTTGAATAAATTTTCTAATATAAATGCTGCTCAGTGGTCTGGCAAATCTACTTGATAAAATATTTGTTACAATTATTTTTACATTATCTTTACTTTTTATTTACATTATGAAAACAACTGAAAAACGGTAAATCTGTTCACGTTTTTACGTTCCACGTTCACGTTTTACGTTCCACGTTCACGTTTTTACGTTCCACGTTTCGTGTTCCACGTTTCAAAATTTTCCTAAATAAATGGTGAACGTAACTTCTGAAGAAGCGAAAAAACTTGATCAAATCGAAAAGAAATTAATCAAAGAATTTAAAGAACAGATTCGAATTGATGAAGAAGAACAAGAACTTATTCAAAAAATTAATCAACCTGTAACTTCTGCAATAAAAAATGTTGAGGGCAAAATTGAAAATGTTTTAAGCGATAATCAAAATTTAATGAATTTGGTTCCAGTTGTACGACAATTTGCCGATATTTCGATTCCAGAATCTGAAGTAGAAGAGTTTGAATTGCCAAAATTACCATCTTCAACACCATTTAGACCTCGAATCATTGAAGACTCTACCATAGTTGAACCAATAAGTCCTGGAACAACGGATATAATAATTGGTGAAATTGGTAAAAAATTCCTTCCTAGAGTAAAAGATGATAAATTTGGTTTGTATTGGGATAAAAAAAAGAAAAGTTTTATGATTGGAAATTTGCCCGTGAATTTTGAGCATAATGATATCATTATTAATGAAAAAACATATGGAGGAACTCAAGGTTTATGGAGATTATTAACAGACTATGACGCTCCAAAAGATAATTTATATTCTGAAGAAGATTTGAAAAAGTATACAGAAATTTTATGGGAATCTGACTCAATTTACAAAAATAATGATCCATCTACTAAGAAGCCTAAGTCAAGTAGAGGTAAAAAATATCTCAATTTGATTAAACCAATTTGGGAAAAAAGAATCGAAGGATCAGGTGTGAGAAAATACAGTGATAATAAGATTGAATACAGATATATCGACGATTTGACAAAACTCGATGGAATTATTAATTATATTTATGCTCAAGAAAAGGCTGGAAACAACAATTTTTTGAACGAAAAGAAAGCGATTAAAGATTTTATTTCGAACAAACTTGATGAATTGATTGAAAAACCTGATGGAATTAAATATTTAAAGCGAGTTTTGCCAGCAATAAGTTCATCTATGATTGAAGGTAGCGGACTTTTGAATGATTTTATCAACAATTTACCTTTTGAATTACACGTACCAACTTATCAGTATCTGGGGCCTGGCACAAAACTCGAAAAAAGACTACAAAGAGGAGATCCTGGTATAAATAAATTAGATCAAGCTGCTATGGAACACGATATTTTTTATGCAAAACATAGTGACACAAATTCCAGACATATAGCAGATAAAGTTTTGCAAGATAAGGCAATGGATAGATTTTTATCAAAAGATGCTAGTTTAGGTGAAAGATTTGTTGCACTTCCAACAGTTGGAGCAATGTTTTTGAAGAGAAAACTAGGAATGGGAATTGAAGAGAACTTGAAATTTTAACTATATAAATGGAGGTGAACGTAAATTTCAGCAAAAATCAGAAAGAAAAAATAAAATCCGCTTTTAAGAAAAAAATACCCGTTAGTATTCAATTTAAAATAGATCAACTAAAAAATGGCGAAGATAAGATATTTTTAACAAATAGACAATACAATAAACTCGAAAAACATAAGAAAAACAATAAAGGAACCAGAATAGAATTTTCTTATAATCAGTTGAAAGAACTTAAAAATGGTGGACTTTTGAAAGATTTATTAGATTTTGGAGAAAATATTCCAGTTGTTAAAAATGTTGTTCCTTATGTTCGTAAAGCTGCTCCAATCGTTAAAAAAGATGTGATTCCTATTGTTCGAAACATTTTAAATTGGTTAGATAAAGAGTTGGAAGATGTTACAGGATCTGGATTAGATGAAAAAACTTTGAATTACGTGAAATCAAACATCGGAAAAAAAATTTGAACCCTTAACATTCGGGGAATTGGAAGAAATCTGCAAAAATATTAAACATTTTAGAGGAATCTTCATGAGAGATACATTACCTGAAAAAGTTAAGAAATTTGAATGTGGAATTGTGAATTTAGACTCGATTATGGGAAGTGGAACGCATTGGGTTTGTTATTATAAGAATGATAAGAATGCCTGTTATTTTTATTCGTATGGAAGAATTGAGGACAAACCACCTATAGAATTGATTAAATATTTGAAAAAATCAAGCGTCTACTACAATGATTCTCAGATTCAAGACTATAAAGATCCCCCAATTTGTGGTCATTTATGTGTTTTTGTGTTGAATGAACTGAGTAATGGTAAAGATTTTAAAGAAGTTGTTAACAAATTATTGCTTAATAAATATGGATTCACAAAATATTTTTGACATATTTGGAACACAAATTATTCAAAATGTAGATAATAGTTTGAATTTTGATAGTTTGAGAAATGAGTTTGATAACAAGTTAGAAAGTTTATTACAAAACCTTCCAGATTTAGATATGTTTGCTGTCGAGATTGAAGATTTTAAAGCAGAATATGATAACAAACTTGCAAATTTCATGAGTTCAAGTGAAGTTGCTGATAAAATAAAAACATTGAAAAAAGAATTTGAAGATGGTGCAGAAAAAATATTTACCAATTTAATGTCTCACATCGAAAAAGCTGATGAAATTACTGAAGCGATCAAAGTTGAAAAGAATTATGTTAGTTTGGCTAATAAGAAAAGAATTGTCGGTGTTCGACCTGGTATTGACAAACATGATGTTGTTGTTAAAGAACAAATTTTAAAACCTCTAAAATTATCAGAAAACATCGATATTGTTGATTTACATGATCCGAATGTTAAAAATGCCTTAGATTTTAAAGGAAAAAGAATTAGCAGTGTTAGTAAAGGAATTAATCCATTTGATGTTGTTGTAATGATTCAATTAGAAGATCATATTAAAATGTTTAATGAACTAAAACAAAATTATGAGAATCATAAACAGCATGTTAAAGATTTTACAACAGAAGTCTATGAAAAACTTGAAGCGAGAAGTAAAAGATCTATAGAAAATTGTGATGAAAAATTTACAAATTTTGAGGAAAATTTCAATCTATATAAAGGCGATCTTTATGGAAAAATAACAAACTTTTTGGAAGATTTCGCTAAATTTCAAGAGGGTTTTAATGAAACCGATAGAAAAAATGGTGAAGTTTTTAAAAGAGTAGTTACTAATCAATCTTTACTTCATGATAAATTAATTAAACTAGAAGAAAACTTTGGCGAAATTAATGAAAAAGTTATAAAAAATAAGCAGTCTTTTGATAAGTTTAGTTTAGATGCCACAAAAACTTTTGAGAATATTGATCATAAACTCGTTGAATACAACGATTTATATCTCGATAAAGTAAATAAACTAGAAGAAAACTTTAATAAATTTAAAGAAGATGTTAATAAAACTTTTGAAAATATTGATAACAGATTTAATGGATTAGGCGGCTATGATGACTAATTTTCCTTATATAAATGGCGCTCATATACTGTGTGAGGTGTAAGGCAAAAACTGAAACAAATGATATAAAATACTATGCAAACATCAATGGAGTTAAGAGAATATCTGGAAAATGTGCTGAATGTAACTCAAAAAAGAGTCAATTTATAAAAACTTGAAATTTTTTCTTAATAAATAGAGATGGCGGGACATTACAGTGCTTTCGATCTTTTTATCATGCAACACGAAAGAGATTTGAAAAAAGAACATTGGGATGACATTTCTCAAAAATATGAATTATCCGAAGATATGATGAGATTATACGTAAACAAATTGAATTGGTATAACATTGCAAAATATCAAAATCTGTCCCCAGAGTTCATTCAAGAAAATATACATTATCAATTAAAAGATCATATGTCTGTTCTTTGTCTCTATCAACACTTGAGTATAAAGTTTTTGGATGAAAATAAAGATACAGTTGATTGGAACAATATTATAGATAGCGGTTACTATCCTGTGCAAATTTTATTGAAATATGTGACCGAGATCGCAAAATGGAAGAGAATCCTGAATATGACGAAGTAGATCATTAAAAATGACTCTAATCTTTTTAATTATTTTACTAAAATTTATATCTTTTCTTATAAAAACGTACATTAGATCGATGAAAAAATGATATCTTTCTTATACATGATGTTTAAATTTTCTCTTATTAAATGGTGGACTACAGAAAGTATGCTAGTGATATTGAAAGGGCGGAGTTTAAAAATTTCTATCCAATTAGTAAACAACATTTGAATGAACCGAATAAAAGAACTGAGTTTAATATTGATTTTGGAGATAACTTTTGCTCGTCTAACTTCCAGTTTTATATTTCTGGAACTTTAACAAAACAAGATGGTCAAGCATATCTTGGAACTGATAATGTTAGATTAATCGATAATTTTATACCGTTTTTATTTTCTAAGATTGAAGTAAGAAAACACAATAAATTGATAGAAGAAGTCGAAAACTGTGGTCAATTAAGCACTATTAAAGGAACCATTTGTTATTCCAAAAGTGATGTATTTTCAAACAGTTTTGAATCAACTTTTAAATTTGGACAATTTGAAGCGGTCGGTGATTTAGCACATTTCGGCTTAGGATTCTTTGAAAATGTTACTATTCCGATCTATAAAGGTGGATTTTACATTAGTTTCATAAGAGCTGAAGACGATGATGTGATTCTGAAGACTGCAACTGGAAATGTTATGCCTGTTGATGGCAAAATTACAATTAACGAGTTTTTCATTAGAGTTCCGATGATTGATTACAAAACCACGAGTAAAATTCAGTTGATTGATGAAATTATAAAATCTCAAAACATTATGTTTAATTTTCTAGATTGGCAATGTATTGAACAAAAAGGTATTTCCGGAACAACTTATTCGTTCGATATTACAAATATTTATAGAAATATCTTCAATCCCAAGTTCGTTATTATAGGTTTTCAAACAGATAGACAGAATAATCAAGAAAAAAATCCTTCAAAGTTTGATAGTTTGGATGTAAAAAATATCAGAGTAAAATTGAACGGTTCTTATTATCCAGATGAATTACAAAATTTAAACATTTCAGGTGGTCTTTTCAGAATCATGTATCAGATGTATCAAGATTTTAAGAAAGTTTACTACAAAAATATGGAAATGTATTACAACCCCAAAGAATTTATAGCAAATAGACCCATTTATGTCATTGATACAACAAAGAGTTTGACAAATATTTCTAGTTCAAAGAACGATATAATTATCAATATGGATTTTCAAAAAGCTGTTACAAACGCGATTTGTTATGTGGTTGTGGTTTCTGAGAAATTTTTAGCCTATGATGTGATTAAGAACGATATTAGAGAAATTCAGTAGTTAATGATGTTCATATTGTTCTCTTTCATTCCTTCTAAAACTTTAAAAATATACTCTTTCGCTGATGAAAAATCACGATTTCTTCCGGAATAATCTTTTGTAATCATAGACAAAATATCCTAAATAGTTAAATAATAAAATAAAATCATTTCTTTTTATCTCGGTAGTTGAAATATAAACATAAACATTTGCGCTGAAAAATTTATATCTCGGCAGACTTAGTTCCATAGCTTCCATTTATTCTTTTTGTAAAAATGGAAGAGTATAATGCCAACTGTTACAAGTGTTATAATAGAGGAGAAATTATTGATAAAAGATTAGTTTGTAGAGATTGTAATTTAATTTTGTACGAAAGACCTAAGCCTAAGAAATTTCGAAATAAATTAACATATTTGAATAACCTGCTTATGAAATTACAATACGGAGACAAGAAGCAAACAAAATTTGTTACAGAATTTAGAAAACAGAATAAAAATTTTTACTTATCTCTTGGAACCATTGACAAAATTATTTTCCTTTTCAAAGAATACATTAGGTTTGTTGGTTTAAATACACACGTTTATTATGAAAAGATATTACCTGTATTTTTTCATTATCTGGATGTTGAATTTGTCTACGATTTTAAGCCAGAAATCCTCGATGATTTTATAGTACATTTGGAGAAATTAAACGAGGAACCTCTTGAAAAGAATGCGGTTTTACTCACATTCTCCCCGACTTCTCGAGTGATTGTTAGCAAATTTCATTATTTCCGTTTATAGATTTTTTATTAAGATTTCTGGATTTTTTTCATTAAAACAGCTTAAGAAATTAGAAGCCTACCATGAACAGTAAAACAGCTAAAGATTCGGTTATTTTCCATTCGTGCTTTCCTGTTAGATTTCTTAGATTTGTTTATGGTTCAATGGACAGTATTTTACATTGATTTTCTGACTGTCCCAAAAGTGCGCTAGAACCCTTACATTCATATCTACTTATATATATATATATATATACATTACTGTAATTTGGTTTTAAGATACTTGGCAAGTGAGGTTTATTCTTCACAAAGCTTATCACAATCTGGTAAAGATAAAACAACCATCAATTCCGTATGACCGTAGTGAAGATATTATAACACATGATTGCAGTTGCGATTATTATTAAAGCATTAAGCAAACTTAGTGGTTCTCAGTAGCGGTAATCCGTTTTCTATTTGGAGATCACGGTAAATCCTATAACGACGTCTAGCCTGAGTTAATTAATAGATTAGATTATTCTCTATTGTCGCCCAAGTCTGGCATGTCACCTCAGTACGTACCGCACAGCGACGGGCAGAGGTTACGCAATGGCCTGCACGAAAACAGCCCGGCTAGCCACAATCTTCCTGTTCCTGGTCCTGTTGGGCTGGGTGGCTGGTGGCGTCCTGGAGTCTGCAAGGGGAGAGAGGAGGTCGCCCCATGTGGATCACGCTAGGAAGCCAGCAAAGAACGGCACCCTCGGGAACATCATCGATGCCCCACTCCGCCCCTGCCCACCTGGACAGCGACGGGATTGGAGAGGCAACTGCAGGCTGTCTTTCGGGGCCCTCAGCATCATGAATGAGTGAGATTTATAAAGGATTGTGAGCAACCCGTCATTTGTATAATAAAGTGCTATCAGTATTTTAGTATCGTGATTTTCTCTAAAATTAATAATTGCTGTAACTAAGATTGCTTTTAGTAATCCATAAAACTTGTGAAAAGAAGATCTTTAGTTTTTAAGGATCAAAGTGTTAAAAAAGAAAATTTTACCAGATGATGATGACCACCATTTAGGGCTTGAACAAGGCCAAGTATAGATATACGCTTATTTAACGCTTATTAACAAAGTTCGAATTTAGTTTTAGCTCTCCTCTTAAATATGACATTTTTAATTCTGGGGGTAATTGACTGAGCATTAGCAAAGCCTATCACTTAAGAGCCTGGAAAATGTTATTTCTCTCTGTCTGACAATACGATATTAAAAGAAAAACTTATCTAAAGACAAAATCTTGGATGAAGCTTCGTCAATATATACTGTACTGAATAGGCTGCACTGAGTTCGATCGTGATGCATATCACACCACGGGATTTGGATGATCGTTAGCGAATATTTTTACATCGGGTTACCATGATGGCGAACAAAAAGTACCAGAATAAATAAATTTGGATACAAACTGAATACAATCGTGAGGCTTTTAATTTATAAAGTAAATAACTAATAGAGTGGAAAAACAAAGTTATAATTTGGTGATATGATACGATTACAGCGCACTTTTGCGTTGTATATTCCAAGTCAACCGGAACTTTTATTGTTTTAATATTTCTATGAAACTTACATTAACGAATTCAAATTTTAGTATATCATGTATCTAGATAGGATTTATCTGTAAATTGAAAATTTCTTCTACATAGACAAGAATGAGTTCTCTGATGCTTCAATGTTGTGTCCGTTTCTTTTCTGTTTGATTGCTTGTCTATCTGTCCACAGGAGAATGAAATAAGCTATAGATTTGAAATTTTTGTATGTAAACTCAGTAAAGCCTGTTCCATGACACTCGTTGTAGAGGTACTCCTACCTCGATTACCAATACCTTTAATACATAATTATTTAACTGTTGTGATTTAAATCTGAAAAGCCCTTGTACAAAACCACACTACCGGTGTCTACTTGCATTATCTGTGCAGGCAAGGACACGTCACTTGACAGGACGCTACCTACGTGTCTTATAACAAAAATAATTCAATCAGTCCCAGCCACGTGACGGTAATGATCAGAAGGTACGATTTCGGTGATTAATGATGTCAATGGATTAGAAGATAAAGAAAAACAATTCCTTTTGCATTTTTATTAATACCTTGAATAAATATAAGAGTTATTCGACTAGAGCATTAAAAAGACGCAAATATAATTTGAAAAAATCACAAAAACTGAAACCATCAAATGCTTTGAACAATTCAAAATAGAGGGAGGGCTGCAAGTCATCTGACAAAAACGCATTACGATAGTAATTATTAATTTTATTAAATGTTTACAATTAAAGTATTTATTATTCTCATATACAATCATTGTAATGATATAACTTTCTAATTTATAAATAACCTCAACACAGTATTGTTATAACAAACAGGAAGCTAGTTACAACTAGTCAAATGATAGTGTCGAGTGACTTATGTACTACATGTATCGTTCATATCCACGTGCTTCAAGTAATATCAATATATAAATAATATGTTAATATATGAATATCATAATCAAACAATCTGGCTGCATTGATTTTTACATCGGCTAATGGGCAATTGTAGGCGCTCATAAATTAATTGGTAGAATACTGGGATCAGAATTTGGCTTTATATGTTGAGTTCATCTTTCAAAGTACAAAATAATTTTTATTCTTGAATAAAATGAGAAGGATTTTAATTAACTTTATCAAACTGATGGTTAGTTATTAATTTTACAATTTTATTAAAGAAATTTACACGTTAATAATTTTATATATAACGAGTTTTGTTAAGAGGATACTTTGATAATTTAGGGGGACTTTTAGGACTGAAATATAATAATTGCCTAGTCTCCGGTGACTATTAAAACAGTGGGAGTGATAACATTAGGATTTTATTTATCTTATGAATACAAGGAACATTTGGAACCATTAGGATTGTAACTAGAAAAGTGTTCAAACTAGAGTAATTTGCTGGAATTGTTAAAACAAATGTATCTGAGATATAATGTTACGAATTAATTTTTTTGTATGATTTAGATGTTATATGGTGATATAAATATTTTAATTCTATTAAATTGATTTATATTTTTGTATGTGAATTTTAGTTTTTAAATTATTGATGTTTGGCTGAGTATGTTTGCATCTAAAAAGAATGACACTTGCAGTGTATAAAATTCTTCTTAAAATTACATAAGTTATTAACATTAGAGAGATAGATCTGTAAAATAAAAAATCCTCATCTGTATAAAAGAAATGCAAGCAGTGTATAGTGAAGTAATCTGGATTATTTTAGAATTTTGCCATTGTTCAGTGATGCGAAATATCAGTAACATTAAATTTAGACATTTGCAGTTTGATCTCTTCAAGTGGATCATGGGTATAAATTTGATTAAATAACAAGAACACAAAGAAGAATATGTGGACGTATTGAAAAATTAAGGAGCAATACGAAATGAAAATTTGTCATTATATATAGAATACAATTTGAAATATAGGATATCTTTACGAATTAACAGTGAGCTCACCGAAATTTACCTTAAATAATTTAAGTGTGTTAGCATGGGTACCAGGAAATTTTTATTTCATAAAATAATCGTAAAATTTCTTTGATTTTTTTTAAATTTCCTGGAGAACTAAAATAAAAAAAAAACATCCAAAATTTGTGTTGGTGTTTGACCATTAAACGTAAAATGTTCCATCTTTTACCTGACAAGGAGTTACTTATCTTGCTGATTAATATCCTTAATGCGTATTGAAACACGAAACTATACATAAACGGTCGAAAGAAGAAGTATAATGACTGAACATGTTCTCTGATATATGCTAAAGTTCTGAAGTAGACTCAATACAGGTTGGGTTTATATGTGTGTGTGTGTGTGTGTGTGTATATACAGATGTGTGGGATTTTTTTTTAATTCTGCAATTACATAATTCTTGGGAATAACGCTTTATGCAAGATTGACCGTAAAAGGATTCCAAAATGTCGTCGAAGCGGAAAACAACCGAGTTTCCTGCTGAAGATCACCTTCGTGTGGGTCACAAGAGGACGTGCCTGTCAAGGACGTGAAGGTCGTCGGTCAACGTGCTGTAATGCGAGATCAAAGTTCCCGACGTATGCACTTGTCTGTAATTTTCGGGATTGCAGTGACGGTAGAATCAAATGTGTGAAATAAAATAGATTTATTTAAATTAAGTTTTGTTTGTTATAATACTTGTAAAGCTGTTTCTTTAATCAAGTGATGGGTTGATTTGGTTTTAGCACAGTACATAAAGGTATGTCTAGATTAATTTATTTTAATTAATCCTAAATAGGTCAAATAAAATTTAATTTGGACATACTGCTGTCTAAACCATGCACCCAACGTATGTAGATCGTGTTCAGACGAATGTAGTAAATGACTGAGTTTTTAGACGATGATGGCCTTCCTTAGAATCTTTTTGCAATGTCCCTTTAGCTTTTCCCGGATATATCCTCGAGTGGTCCTGAGAATGTACTCATAACAGCTAATTTTGAACGTGTAACTTATGTAATTATCCCGTACTCTTCTATAATACTGAGGGTTTGTTGTAGTCACAATAAAAAACAGATTTGAGACTACCAGCATATGGTTGGATTTTTAAACTTATACTTATAAAAGATGAGAGCCAGTTTTGTAAAAAAAAAAAAAAAAGACACTAATGCGAGGAGTAAAACCCACTTTGACAGAATATGAGTACTGAAGAAATAACTTTAATTAAAATTTGAAGGAACAATTTAAATCTAACATTCAATTACACTTGTTGAGAGAACTCGAATTTCAAGCGATTTTCAAAGCTAAAGTGAATTCACATTAAAAATTCAATCTACCTTTGATACAGTTCCGGGTTCTGCACTTAGCAAAGGATTCTGCTACAACTTCTGTTCAAGCTCAAAAGCTCTTTTAAGGAAAGTTTGTTATTCATGTGTTGCTTAGTTGTGAAAATATCTTCAGATAAATTAATCTGTATTTTAATACATCTGTTTAACAAATCTGTTTTTTTTACAAATTATAGTTAAAAAATGAAAGAACGATTGGTTTCATCACTGAAGTTATTTTGAACATTTTTCTTATTTGTGATTTTAAGCGTGAACTCGCATAATTCAGTTTAGGTTGAAAAAAAAGAAATAATCTGAAGTGTAAAAATCAACAAATTCATAATTAAAATGCGTAGATTTCACAAATGGGTTTATAATATTTTCTAAAACTAAGGAAAACAGCAATAACTAATCTCTTACGAATATAAGTAAGAAATAAGTCAAAATGAGCTAACTGATGA
The DNA here is from genome assembly GCF_021130785.1 of Homalodisca vitripennis. Taxonomy (NCBI): domain Eukaryota; kingdom Metazoa; phylum Arthropoda; class Insecta; order Hemiptera; family Cicadellidae; genus Homalodisca; species Homalodisca vitripennis. The sequence goes on along the minus strand of NC_060211.1, from coordinate 41,206,785 downwards.
CAAATAATAACTTTACTAACGATAAGAATTAGTAATATGCCTGCAAGTATAAATAAACAATTATATAATGATGTTCTTTTGTTCGTCGATGACAATATCTATGTAGTTTTCTTTAGATTATTTTACATTCTGTAACTAAGTAAATGTAAAAATGAAGAATATTCACAGTTTGCAAAATTTCACAAACTTGTATGCATTTTTTTAGGAAATTTAAGAAACACAGTAATAATTAGTCTCTTATGTATATTAGTCAGAAATAAGCCTAAATGAGCTGATAACCATAGCTAACTGATGACCAATAATAACTTTACTAACGATAATAATTAGTAATTTGCCTACAATAAACGATATAATTATTACGTGTTTTTTGTTCGTCAATCACAAAATCTATTTAGTTTTCAGTTAATTATTTCACATTCTGTAATGTGGGTTGGTGTTTAGTTATTTATTTATTTATTACTATTATATATTATATTTATTGCATTGTTATTATATTATATTTATTACAATATTATTATATTATATTTATGATATTACACTAGTTACTATTATACTATTTAAATTGTTTAATTATATATTTTGTACAAATATTTATTCTTTATGACAAGTTTTCAAAGGTTGTTTTTATTATTATTTGTGTGCCAAAAGTAAAGAAGTGTGTTATGGACTTGAGCTATAACTCAAGCCACTGATGTGTGTTATGGAATTTTTGTGAACTGCTATAATATTATTAGGGTAAATCCTGTTTTATAGCATGTAAATAAAATAAATAACATGCGATTCTGATGAACCATTTGATTTGGGACTTAAACAGTTTAATATGTAGAGTAATAGTCCAATACAGCGGAGTATCGAGAGATTGTAAAGAGCATTTACGGCATATTTTTACGGATTTACTTGCAACATAACTGTCCTTAGTCCTTTTGACACCGAAAGCAGGAAGGTTCTTCTTTCTATAAAGAGGACACTATTTACCAAATTTTAAGTCTGTAGGATCTTTCCATCAAGAGTTATCACAAAGATGACAGATAGACGGACAGACAAACAAAGACATTACTTAAAGAAGAACTTTCGGGTCCTTAATTAAATTAATAAAATTAAAAATCGTGAAATCTCTTAAGCTATTATTAGAGAATCGGATTGAAGTCCTTATGAAGGTTCGTTCATCTGTTTGCGAGACGATTAATAACGAGCTCGTTTAGTTAATCTGTGAAGATTGGCGAAGTTACAAGCTGGCATACAATAAGCTGCCAGAACAAACGAACACAGCTTGTTTCGAACGTTGCGTTTGACTTTCTCAACCCGGTTACAAGACAAATAGTAACTGTAAATACAGCATAGCAAAGCTCAGATCGGTTACTTGATTGTAGAGTAACCAAACAGTTAAATAATAACCTTGAGGGGTGGCATAGGTTTCTGATTGGATGTCGTTTTAAAAATGTACTGGGTCACCTTTTTTAAAGATCAACAGGGAGGGTATGAACAAATATACTTTTGTTAATTTCACAAGGAATTAAAGGCATTTAATGTTGTGATTTAGGCCATATCAAAATAAGGCCACGGAGAGAACGACTAGAGCACGGATGAGAATATGAATTCTTGCAGCATGGATATAAAACCTTCCTTCAAGACCTCTGCAAGAAAAAATACACGTCTCATGAAAAACATTATAACCTCATAATATTGCATAAAGAAGTCGTTGCACTGTCGACCATCTTGATTTTGGCCTAATATGAATAATGGTAAACCTTACGCACTTTTACGACCTTACTGTAGTCGCAGAATTATGGAGGGTGTATCGGATTTAAGATGTTATTAATACACATCTAAACGTGTTTTAGTAAAAATATTTTTTAGGCTATTTAGAACAAATCTTAAACTTTTTCTTACTTCGTTGTTAAAATAAACGTTCTAAAAGTACACACTTTGCAAGAAAACTAATATTTATTGAATATTTATTGATTATATATTTAAAATGAAACATGGCCCATAAACCTACGACAAAATAAGGATATTAACGTTTTTCTTAGAGGAAACGTGTCAAGGTCGTCCCTTTAAAGTTGGCTCTTAAAAATTCCCAAAAATAACCTCACTATAATGTCTATAATTTTGTTTCTATTAAGTCAACAAACAATTTTCTAATTTTTCTGGCTTTAGAAAAGACACTAAGACTTTAAAATGATTTAAAACATTTAAAAATAATTAAATCAAAACCAATTGTATTAGCTTTATTAATGTAACTAACTCTAAACACAGTTTTTGCTACATTTATTGAGTAGATAAACGCTGTTGTAAGAAGGATGTCACAGGTAAACACATTAATTCTTATAGACAAGTTATAACCCATGTACAAAGTAAATGACAAGTCAGCAACAAACCGAAAAATAGCTAAGTTTTGACAATAAAAAAATTTATATTTTATTGAAATTTATACTAGAAATCTAAGTATTAATTTAATTATGGAAATAGTATACCTACTAAAGAAAAACCAACCCATGTTACACAGCACAAAAAAGTTATAAACTTTTTTTATGCCATTGTTTTTTTAATTATTAATACAGAGATAGACTGGTAGCACATCTTCTAGATATCAAAGATATTTCAAGATGGTTTTAGTGCCACGATTTTAAGTAAAATCCTTTATGCAGTTCATAGGAAGAATCTGCCTTTATAAAATATAAATTTAATTAATTTTTCCAACTTGTCTACTAAACAATAAAACTAATATGGTGACTATGAATTTTAAAAATTAGGTGATGCTATGTGATGCTATGGTTACATTTTCTAAAAGACATGAAAATCGTGTATCTTACCAGTTTACCACTTTCAATGCTACGAGTCTCATTATTATTTCTGTAATAACATCGTTCAGTTCAGTAAACCGAACGTTATCATTGATGTAAAATTTTAATCAAGTTTTGAAACACTGTAGAAACTAATCTATAAATAATATAGAGTTGTAATTAGAACATAATTAATGATTTTAAATAATCTTAGAATGTATATGATATAATAAAACAATTATAAAGTAATACATACAAACTTTATTTCTTTATATGTTACTGTTAAATGATTGTATATTATTAGATGTATAATCATAACACTAAGAATTGTAACATGTAGTTCTTTTTAAATTTTGGCGATAAGCTTTCGTTTTATAATTAATGCCTATGGCTTTTAGTTTTCTTTAAAGCTAGGTGTATTAATGTTGTCAATAACTTTTTATACAAACAAACATTTTGTAATTCATATTGTAGAATGTCGAATAATGATGCTAAAATATTGAAGCTAACTATAATATTACTACTATTCTGTATAAGAGAACATTCTCTACGCTTACAGTTTCTATCCCCATTTTGATTTCTTGTAGCTGGGCTTCTTGTAGTAGGTGTACGTGCTGTAACAGCAGTAAACCGGCTTATAGGCTACCATCACAAACTTCACTTTATACTTCTTCTTCTTGTATTTGCAGCACTTGTACGGATCCACGAACGGAGTGAGAAGCAGGAGTATCAGGAGAACAGTAACGGTCAAACGCAGCAGTCGCATCGTAACGTGTGACCAGGAGGAGTATCAAGGAAGCAGAAACTGCTGTCGCATCCTAGTAACGTGCTGGGTGGCTCAGTAGCATACTGACAGTCTGTGTAGTCATTTCGTGTATATGTTGAACTAACTGGGAATCCCCTGGGCCCGAATTGTGGTTTTAAGTGTTAATCTTCCATGAAATTGGATATAATTACAGCAATTTTTGATTACCTACACAATAGCGCCAGGAGTTACAAAATGATAGGTTGAAGAATCTTCATTCTCACGAGCACTTACTTATTATTGGTGACTAATATCAACTATTAATAATAATATTAGTCGCTATTTTTCTTTTATTAATATGGAACATCCAAACACTATTGTCACATCGGTTTTAATTACTAGAACGGTTTAACAGTAATTGAAAATAGGAGATATGTTTGTTGTGGTTCTATTGAAATATAATACCATCAATAATATTAACAACGTCATACCTTGTTAATGTATTATTTACGTCTCTGGCGGTTGATTTTAATTGTGTCGAACTATTATTATAGTACCTGTAGTATGTTACTCTGGAGTTTGATTAGATAGAAGTAAAATCATAAAACATATTCTTTCATAAGTATTAGATTTGAAATATCAAGCAAAGCTACATATAAACAATGTTGCTTACTAGTTCAACGAAATAAATCAATCATTTATATCCTACTTTAAGTTGTAGGATCAAATACTTTATATGTTCTAATAATGTTAAGTTCAGCTCCTTAGAATTGTTTGAGCTTCTTCGTCGCCGACTGTTTTGGATCTCTTCAGATGGATGATAATTCCAGATTCCAGGAGTTAAATCTGTCACAGCACTAGACTTCAGACGCTGCAATAAGTGGAAGGTGAACTGGAGCTGAACTTAACACTCTTATTGAATAAACCCTTTCAACCATTCCTCTACGTTATGTGTAGAAACTCAGCTGCTCCACTGTGATCTGAGATAGTCTCAGAAACGTAGTGCACTCAATTGTGTACCTGATGAGACAATGAGAACACAACTTCATCTTGATTACATTTGTTTGTAGTCCAGGTGTCTCTGATGTCGAAACGATGTAGAAAGTTAGTTTTGAGCTTCTTCGTCGCCGACTGTTTGGATGGACGTTGACTCCATATATATAGTATATAGTATATAGGCCTGCCTTATCCTTTTAGATGCTATTACAGAAAAACTTTTGTATTGCTCTCCTAACACTGCATTGCTCCTGTCTCTAGAAACAGTTTTTAATACATAATTTATCCAAATTATCAAGAATACAAGATTATCTGAGACCCGTTCATGTCTTTTTTTATTTTTGCTATTTATTTTTTAGAAAAAAGGACCCTTCTCTACATTCAATAAATATACTATAAAATTAATTCAAACATGTTTTTAAATCATTCTTACTAAAACCCTATCCCCTAGTTAGCCCACATTAGTTGCCTGCGCAGCATTTAGGATCTAAGACTTTTATAAAGCAGCTACTATTGTTATTAATATGATGTACATGAAATAATTATAAGTATGCCATAGTGATCTGTTAAAGATACATTTACACAGTATAATTAAATTCTATATATCTAGAATTCCTTATAAACATATGACCAAGACAAGAAACAGCGTTGTTACAATGTCCAGTTAGTCTAGAAATAACAAGCTTTTTTTCACGGTTAATACAAGATTTCAATTTCTAGTCATATCTTGTATCAGATTAAACTCATCCGTTCATAAATGCTGATAAATAAGGTGAAGTGTCTGTACTGGTATTTAACTGTCTTGAAGGTCCATTTAATATAATTATTAAACTGATTTGCAATAGAATTTTTACGATATATTAATACAAGTGGGTCGACTTCTTTCGGAGACTGTTTTTGGCTACGATGAATACTAATATTTAGTTACACACTTTTAATTTGTATTTTTACTAGCTTTTCTACAATTTTTGCCGAGTAATAGGAACGTGAAAGACACATTAAATCTAAATAGTATACAGATATCGTGAGCCTAGTCTATATTAATGTTTCAGTTAGTGTCAAGTTAGTGTCAGACATAAGGATCAGAAACACCACCACCATATACCGAGTCTTCACTGATTACGTTCTATAATAATGGCGAAGACCCTGGACAACCATGGGGGAATGCCTTTCCTTTCCACTTTCTAAAAAACAGAAATGGAGAATTAATTTGACTTTAATTATTTTTTTAATATTCATGATATTGATCTATATTATTTATTTTAGAATAAACTGAATTCTAAAAGTTTTTATTATGTTTTATGTAAACATTTAAGTCTGATGTAATAATGAAAAATTCATAAGATATGAACCACCAATGCTACTCTAAATTAAATCTACTTTAGAGGGATAATTTATGAAAGAGATTGCTGGATAAACATAAGGATAAGTGAAAACTTAAAATAATAGTAGAATTTTGGAATCGATATCATAATATGCAGGATGAAATTGATTCATTAATCGATTACAATAAAATAGATGACGGAACAGATGTACTATTGAGAATAGGTTTCTACACCTAAACCTACACTAAACGACATGTTACAACAAAGTTTGTCTTTGTTACGAGGTAACTTAGTACCTAAATTCTATCCAATCCACAATTACCTTAAGTAGCTCGTTTGACTTTACACCTATTCAACAAGATTTTGCTTCTACAAACCTCATAAGAAGGGTAAAAGGCAACCTACGTCTTAAATCTAATAAATTAGATCCTGAGTTTTAACTCCAAGGTTTGAAAATTTTTGAATGCAATTTTACCTCGAGTTTGAAGAGAGTGAGAGTAAAAATAACGTCCACATATTTATAATATAACACAATAACTTTATTAATTTACGAATTAACAAAACCAAATTCACTGTATAGCTTTATACAAAAAGTGTCTTTTACTTCCCTATTTTAATTTGTTGAAATTTCCATCAGATTATAGGCCTGCAGTTGCCCAAGAAATCCCGAGCTTGTCCTTCTGGGCAGTCAAACAGCGGTGTGTCCAGGATATGCCTCCTCCTGCGTACCAAGACCTGGGGTTCTTCAGGACAATCGCTCGTGGATGTTTGGATCGTTCCAGAGTTGTCTCGGCCTATGGACTGATTTGCATATGTACGGGAAGAACCATTTAAATCATTCGTTGAACATTCTCCAACACTATTTGACACTGAGCTTCCGCTAGTAACTTCTTCAGGGTTCATATTTTCGGACATTTTCAGTATTTACGATTTCCTGTGTCTCCTCCGCACTGAGAATTTGATCTATAATGTTCCTTAGAGGCTTGAACTCTTAGACAAAACAGTAATCTGTGTCCTTCTAACGTACAGTTGTTGAATTGACGGTAGAATTAGAAATGGTGATTGTGTGACAGACACGATACCAAACTTCTTATCGTATTGATGACGAGGTAAAGCGACCCAGCTTTCCCGGATAAATAAACCTATCGTCGGAGTAAACAAATTTATCTTATCTTGATTACTACAAAACCTAAACTTTTAGTCATACTATCATGTGAAGTGGCATTTGCCTGTTCACAGACCGTCAATCTGTGTGAAATTCTTGAAGTTAAATTTCATACAATGATTAAAGTAATGTTATATTAGGATGTTTACAATATGTCAATACAAGTGGTTCGGCTGTTTCATATGGAGCTATTTCTTGTTTCTTTTAAACAATAAACACTTTCCTTCGCAATAATAGTAACGTCTTAGTCACATCCACTTTAAATTTTATACACGTTGGGTACCTAGCCTACATCGATTTTTAGGTTAGTTAAGACAACTTGGACCAGGTGACTTACACATCAGCTAGAGTCAGACACAAGAGTCACAAACACCATCACTGTGTACTGAGGCAACACCGAAAACATTATATATTAGCGCCCAGGTTTCTGGGCGACCTTGGGAGAATACCACCCAAGCTGACGGTCAGCTAGCCGTCGGTGATAGGGCTTTCTCTAATGTGAAAGAGTCAAGTTAGAGCAATTAGAACTATTAACTTGTGCTTTTGATCACGTTAATACTGTGAGATTTATTTTGAAAAGTATATTAAAGTAATTGAACACTCACTTTAGTTGAACTATTAGATTTAAATGTTTATTCTTTACGCCCCAAAGCATCCCCATGCCAACGAAGTCCCCAAACTTCTGCTCGACCTACAAGCCAACCTTGATTAATTATACTGGTGACTAATGTTTCATGGCCGCGAACGATTTCAATAATACTTGAATTATTTTAGAGCAATGTGGAGGAAGCCTAAAGTCGAAGTCTATATCTTTCTTAGTGAAATTACTTATGATGTAATACGATTGAGTTTACTGTTCAGAGTTAACAAAGAGAAATTGAGAATGGCTATTATTACAGGTTTTGTGTTTGTAGGAGCACTTCTGGTTATAATTAATTATATTTTCGACGCCAGTGTGAGTTTTTTCCCCACGATAAACAATGTATGAAGGCTAAGTATACTATTGGAGTGAAGTTAAATTCAATGCAGAAACAAAAGGAATTAATCTTATATTTAGACCATTATGTTGCATAGATTTAAAAATAAGGTGGTGCACAATTTAACATTCGTTACATTTATAACTTGTAAATTAAGTTCAGAATTTGATTCAAAATGATACATTCTGTTTAGTTTCATTCATAAAATAAAATCTATGCTTACTTTGCGGGCCACCCAGCTTAGCTCCATCTGTTTATTTCCTCGCTATTAGTTTTTCGAAAGTATGAATACCTGTACACGATATACAGTATTTTCTTGTTTCCCAAATGCCTGGTTGCTATACTCCGTTTTGCTTTGTTCAGTCTAGGAATTATATCAATTTTTATATACCTAAGTATCATATACCTATTACAAAAAAAGGAAGCGATGTCCCCTTGATGACTAAGATTAGCTTTAAGATTCAACTTTGTAAACTAATTGCTATGATTCGTCACTCCTACCACCTATGATAAAAGTTTATAATACAATTTTTCATCACTATATAGAGTGACGATTAAGTTTTAGGACGCCTTTATAACTTTAAAACAACATGAGATATCACAACCAAATTTAGCAAACCGTTATTTGTAATAGTAAGATACTTTTCTGTGAATGTTGTGATAAGATGTCATCGTATACCTATTACATTTTTGCTTTGTTTAGTATAGGAATTATATCAATTTGTATATACCTATGTATCGTATACCTATTACAAAAAAAGGAAGCGATGTCCCCTTGATGATTGAGATTAGCTTTAAGATTCAACTTAGTAAACTAATTGCTATAATTCGTCACTACTACTATCTATGATAAAAGTTTATACTACAATTTTTCATCACTATATAGGGTATATAGCTACTTTTCTGTGGATGTTGTGATAAGATGTCACCTTTTGGGGGCGACCCGTCGGAGATTAGAAGAAAATATTTAATGACAGCCTTTGTTGGATTTTAAGATAAACCTATGTAGCGAGTTTAAAGTTTCTGTGGCTTTTCTACGAAGAGTATCACAAAGATATACGGAATACTACACAATTAAAAAAAACCCATGTCGGGTTTCCAGTAAATCACAGATATAATATACTGAGTTGCAATTAAGCTAAAGGTCGACTTATACCTTTCAAAAGACAAGAGATATCACAACTAAGTGTAGCATAGCGTTATTGGTAGTAGTAACCTTCTTTCCTGTTACATGGTGATCGGATGTCACCTTTAGAGGACGGCTCGTCGGAGGTTAGAAGAAAATCTATAATAACATCCTATGTTGAGTTATACATCATTTTACAGGTCTTGTTGAACTGAAACTAATGCCTCAAACCGGGCTTCAATACGATGATCCAGTTGGATGTAATTGTTGCTTAAAGTTTAAAAAATGTTTAATACATTGTACATAAGAAAGAACTAATACTACGCCTTGTTACAAGTTGAAGAGAATACTCGTTTGAACGAGCTAATTTCAAAGTAGGCGTTCAAAATGTTCACCTCTGGCCGTCTAGCGACGTTTTACTGATCATTTTCAAATCCACCAGTGTGGGAATATTGTATCAGGTATTGCGTAAATTGAACACCTTAGTGACTTTTCCATAGAAGACTTAGTGCTCCTTCTTGTTGGAAAAGAAATGTTTAGAAGTCAGCGCCAAGACGAGCAAGACATACCTTTGCTATAATTGAGCAAGGCTTGTAGAGCTGGAACGATCTCATTTTGGTGCATATCTTGATTCTTGCTGCAAATTAAATTTCCATCAATGAAAAATTGTACTTTAATACTTGCAGTTTTTGGGGATGTTTTCTGTGAGACACCAACGTCAAGTGTGGGTTAACATTATCCCATTACCGGCAGTTATGCCTGATAATATGGACATTCATCATAAACGTTTATTCATCTGAGAATACAATATCATCCAAAAGTATTCAGCTTTGGCCAATTCTATTCATAATAATATCACAACATTCCATCAGGAGATAACAGGCCATTGTGGGAAGACCGGTGGATGGGAAACCCTAACAGTCCCACTACAGAACTTTCACTTATCAGTGTACTTGTCTTAGCAGCAGATATTCCTGATTACGCTTAGCACATTGCCAAACAACCGGAGGGGAACTTTGAACACCTACTTTGAAATTAGTTAACTGTAATAACTATTCCCTTCAACTTGTAACAGATACAGTATTAGTTATTTCTTATGTAAGCGTACCTTTGGAAGTCCGATTTGCGGAATTGTTTTCTGTTCAACTACAGTTTTAAATTGGTCTACAACTTAACATAGGCTGTTATTAAAGATTTTCTTCCTGCCCCCGACGATCCTTCCCGAAAGGTGACATCTGATCACCATTTACACAGAAAGGTAGCTCACTATTACCAGTAAAGGTATGCCAAATTTGGTCGTGATATCTCTTGTCTTTTAAAAGTTATACAGTCGTCTAAGACTTAATTGTCACCTTGTGTGTGTGTGTGTGTGTTTATATATGTTTTTATATATATATATAAAATCATATATATTTGTATGATATATGGTAGTTATATGCACATTTTGGATTGGTAAAGAATTAAAACTAGTAATTGTTTTGTAACTGCGATTGTACTTAAATATTTCTATAGTTGTTTAAAACTTTTGTAACTTCTAGGAGTAGACAAAAGTACTGAATCATTGTTAAATTTATTTTATTTGAGCTTTATTCTTACACCCTATTTATATGACTGTCAGCATTGCAGGGTAAAAAAAATAAAAATTACGTTATATTTATTTTTGTATTTTTACCAAAAATGGAGATAATTTTAAAGATTACTTAAATTTGACTTACGGTACATTTGTAAATTTCTCTTACCTATAATTAGTTCAACATTCGTACTTTTTTCAGTTGTATATATTTATTGTTCTTAATATTTTATTGTCTTAATATGTTTTTCAGTTTTCCAGTGTTCACTTCACAATAAAAAGGTTGATGTGATATATGTGTGTGATGTGATATACGTAGTTTAGTTTTAATGATTAGTGTTTGGTATAGTTTTGTATTAAGTGCATGTCTTTAGAGTTAGTGAAGTTGACAAACAACATGTAGGTTGTGATGCCTGACTTAGGCGTGGCACAACGCTTTAGTAAGATTTTTTTATTTTAACCTAGTTTGTAATTATGTATTAGGTTAGTTCTTTACCTGAAGAAGAGATCAGATTGCAGATCTCGAAACGTAGTGTTACTGTTTTCTTGTTTCACTGAACGATGGCAAATGTCCGGAAAAATCCTGTTTCCTTGATATATGTGTATTGTGTTGTAGTTTTGCTCACTTTGAATATTCAAACCAAGTTCTGTTTCAGTTTTTACTAATTTTAAAAAGTTCAATGTTAAAATGGACACATGTCACAAAATCATGTTTAACGTGGAGTAGGGTTTACAGATTAACTATACTAACTATTACGTATACAGTTTAAAATCCTCTCTATTCAGTTATAGAATAACCCCATATCTAAGGAATATCGAATACGTTATTATCTAATTAAAAACGTCTTTATCCATTTACCTTTAATTTACAAGATAAATTAATTAATTTTGAATTAACGTGTGGCTTTATCCGTACTTTTATTGGCTTAAGTTTTGATAAAGAAAGCATTTATTACATATATTTACAACTATAAATAAGAAATTAGGCTATTTGTTTGGGAAAATAACTCACAGATATTCATTTTTTAACCTTAATAAACCTAATACCGTTGTTTTGTTTTTTATTTTACTCATGTGTTGGATTTGAGTTTTACCTAACCATGTATATAGATAGTTTCAAATAATACATTTTGGTAATCAAAACATAATTTAATTCCATATCTTACCCTGTATATTCTCAAGGCGAAATAAAATAATATTCATGTAATTTTGATTGTCACACATGAAATGTCAATTTATTATAAATTATTGAAGGGGTATTGTTAATGAGGAAATACCTATATCAAAATCTGAATTTATTTCGTAGTCACGAATGATGTCGTATTTTTAATTATAGTATCATTGAATTGCTTTTCAAATATAATTATATGTTTAAGAAGACCTTGTTTGTAAACAAAATCCTTTTCAAAATTAGGCTAAATGAAGTGTCTACTATATTTATGATATGTAGAGCAAGTTAAAAGCTCTAAATCACGTAAAGCAATCAGCTTATGGGTTATTACTGATTATCATTGGTTCAGATAAATACAGGGATTTTTCAATCTGGTTATTTTAAATGAATATGCCCACTTATTCAAAAGGTTATGGGTCTCACCAATGCTATAGACAGATTTTATTAATTTTTACATGGCGATCTTACAGTAAGCATGTAAAACTATTATTATTATGACGGGGTCTCATGATAACTCTAAATTTTTGCAAATATTCCCTTTAATAATAACTGTAAATATGTTTGTATAGTGGGGACCCACACAATGGCTAAACTTTGTGGTTAACAGACTTATAACTATTGAGATATTATCACGTCATGTATCCAGGGAAATCCAGGTGACCCTGGTGTCCAGTTGGATAACTTGGTAATCACCAGGTGTACAAGGGAATTAATTGATAAGAAATACATTTTGATAAGCATTCATTTTTTTATTGTTTTATTTGAGAATTGCCACATTTTTCTGTTACAAAACTTGTACAGTGGTGAATAAAAAGATTCGTTCATTTGTTCATGTGTCCAGGTGAACAACTTAATAAGCGCCATTTAACCAGACGGATGTATCGGGACTGTTTAGTCATAAACGGGACCCAATTTCCTTGTGAGGATGGTGAACTCTTTGAGTCTGTTTGAGGTGGTCCTGCCAATCATCCATCGGACGGGCGAGGAGTAATGAGTGTTATACAAGGAAATGGAAGTAAGACTATTATAAAAGTATTAAGTTATAATATTTATGGTTTAAATTCTAAAATTAACCATGTTCATTTTACAGAATTAATTTAACAGCTATGACCTAATTTTTTTGTTGGAACTTGTTAAGGATAAAGACAATAACCTTATTTTCAAGCTTATTTATTAACTTTTTAATTCATCTCTGCCACAAGATCTGCAGCTTTTGAATGGGCTAGAGGTGGCGTTTTTTTTAATTAATAATATTTCACAAGTTGCTAAGTGTCTTTCCTTAAAAATACTTAATAATTTCAGTTTAGTCGAAGCCAAATTAGGTTTAAGAGAGGATCCACAAATCAACATCTTTTCTTCGTACATAAATTTTAATGAGTGGGAAACCGAGTTTGAAATTCTAAAACAGTTTCTTACCGAGATTCAAATAAATAAATAGTTGTTGTAGGATATTTAAATGGGCGGATTTGAACGGAACGGAATAATATTATTTTGAGGAAATGATATTAGAGGGCCTCAATAATAACTTAACTCATAAAAGAAACTCAAAAGACGATTGTTTAAGTTCAAAAGGGAGGCAGTTGTTAGAACTATTTGATGATTCGAGTCTTGAAGTTCCGGAGGCAACAGGGAGGGTGAGTTCATACTATTTTATAGGTCAAACAGGAAATTTCGTAATTGCTATTGTTGCAGCCTATATAGCGTGTTTGGAAGTTGTTGTTGACTTTGAGGAGTTAACTCAACTGGGCTCTGACCATCTCCCTGTCACGGTAAACTTTTATTGTAATGTTGGCGAAATTGTTACTGGTTACACCGGGGGGAGGGGGAATTTTGTTTTCGTTTCTACCAAAACTACCATGGACGGCTGAAGACAAGCCATTATGGTGACAAACTTGACCAGCCGATCTGTAATTTCCAAGCTTCGGGCAACACTCAAAGCGATGTTAACAAAATAACCAACAGTATTATTACTCGTAATTCAGCCTCCTTTAAACCTAGCAAACAAAGTAAGAATACAAACTTTTCTTAACAAGCAGCCGTGGTTCGATTTTCAATGTCTTTCACAACGCAATAAGTTTTAAACTACTAAATCTGTTTCAGAAAATTGATTCACCACAAGCAAAATTAGAATATTTTAAAACTATTATATAAATAGAAAAAATTAATTTTATATCAATATTATTGTTTGACTTAAATAAAATATTATATACAAGGCGCTGCTGGAAAGCTATAAATACTTTCAAAAAGAGGCCTACTACGCGCGTTGGAAATATAAATACAGAATAATGGCCTGATTATTTTAACAGCCTGTTGAATCCTCCTTTAACCCATCACAATATTGTGTATGCCGAACTACGAATATTAAATAACGCATTGGACACAAATTTTAGTTTAAATTAAATAAAATCGGTTTTAAAGAAAGTCAAGAACGGCAAGGTACCGGGATACGATAGGATACCTTTTCAGTTCTTTGGAACCTCATAGATCTATTTTTGAATAAGCTAGTTATTATTTTTAATAATATTTATCAAAATGGAACAATACCGAGTTCGTATAAAAAATCTAGTACTTTTCCTCCGCTCATAAAGGACGACTATAACGTGGTAACAAACTTAAGGGGCTTGTCATTCATCGACACGATAAGTAAATTGTTTTTTAGTCTTATTAACAATAGATTACAGCACTGGCTGTTGACTCGAAATATACTTAGGGAATTTCAAGCGGGTTTCAGGAAAAACTATTCCCACCGTGGATAACATATTTAATTTAAGGACAATGATCAATTTACATATTTCAATTAAAAATAAAAATTTTATTGCTTTTTCGTGGATTTTTCACCTGCGTTCGATACTATTGAGAGACATTCTCTTATCTATAAGTTATCTTGTTTAGGTATGTCAACTAAGGTGTTATAAATGTTTTGAAGAATTACTATAACGGTACTAGAGATGGCATTACGAACAGCTCGAAACGTCTACGAAACTAGCGATCAATTTTGTTTGGAATAGTTCATTATTTGAAACAATGTCCTCTTAGTTTAAAGTTTAAATATATTAATGCAGTCATAAGATTTATTCTGTGTCATGGTTCACAAGTATGGGGTTGCTAAGAAATAGGTTCTGTTGAATCGGTCCAGTAATTCATTATTAAGAAATTATTTAGACTCCCGAGAAATACACGAAATTACAAT
Source organism: Homalodisca vitripennis (assembly GCF_021130785.1). Classification (NCBI taxonomy): domain Eukaryota; kingdom Metazoa; phylum Arthropoda; class Insecta; order Hemiptera; family Cicadellidae; genus Homalodisca; species Homalodisca vitripennis. The sequence goes on along the minus strand of NC_060211.1, from coordinate 41,191,737 downwards.
CTTCACTTGGAGACCGGCATTGATAAATTACACTTATTTACGTAAAAAAGTAAAATTAATGACTTGCTCAAATTAAATAGTTTCGACGACAATAGACTCCCTAAGCAGTTATTTAAATTAATAGTCAAACAATTCGTCTTTTTGCAAAACTTGGAAATTGATGGGACGCAAACATAACATAACAATAGATTGTAACTTGGAATCAGCTGTGTTGCAAGGTCGGTTGTTGGGTGTGTTGGAGGGGGGGGGGCTCTTTACGGATATTGTGCGAGGGCCAGGCGCGTACCTCTCGTTATCACTCGCAGGATGTTAGCCTTGACCTCCAGCTTGATAACGATGGGGCTTTCCTGACCGAACTAATAGAATCCAAGTTGCTGTTTTTTAGGCTATCAAATCCAGAGCTAAGTTCATTAACCTCAATTATAAACCTTGGCTGACGGGCGCAAATTTTGAATGTTCACTATGTAACTTAAACAAAATAGAGTTTGTATTCCATTTTGTGGCAGTTTGCTCGATTCTTTCAAGCCTAATAAAGAGATGGTTAGGCAGATCCGTGCTGAGTAAGAAAGAATTTTAAATTGTTTGAATGGATCGGATTGGCGGGGTTTAAGTAGCTAAAAGTATTCTTGGCACTACAGGTGGGAGTTAATTGAAGAATTTAACCGTGGATAAATAATAACAAATAAAATTTCATTCTAATTTATTAAAATAAAATAAGTCAATAAAAACACACAAAAACTACTAGGGTGCATATTTAAATCTTAGACATTGTGCAGAGATGAATTTGTAAACTGGTAGTGTTCAGCCGTGTGTAGTTTATAGTATGTAATATTTCGGAAATATTTTATGTATGTAATTTAAAGGCCACTAGAGAGCAGATTTATGGAATGTAATGATAATTGAACAGTTGCTACAAATTTTTATATTTGTCAGATACATTGTTTAATTTATTCATATTTAAATCCAAAGTACGGTTTCGTTTAATAGTGACTGAAATGTTATTTCTATTTTATTAAGAAGTTCTATAAACATTAAATAAACTGTATCTTATTTGGTATAAAGCAAAGCAAATTATTAGTTTTGTTTTTAATCTGGTTGTCTGGTATACAGATATATTCGTACTTTCTAATAATGCACACCGAAGTTATAAACAAAGACGAGGAGTGAGTTGGCCCGCAAAACTGGCATGTGTCCTTGTAGAAACTTAACATAATTGAAAAATTATTGTGGTTTTTTTATATTAAGGCCTCTCTAAAATGAAATTATTGAGTTTGTTTATATTTTGGTACTTCTGTCAGGTAAAATATAATAAACAGGTAAACAATTGTGTTTAAAGTTTACTTAAATACTAAAATAATATATACCATTACATCCATGTGTCCATGGGACTAATTAGGTTAATCTATGTGCCAAGGGAATAACTTTCATCACAAAACAATACAAAGAAAATTTCTTTATACATATAAAAGCTACCGAAGGGGCAGATACTCCTTTTTTATTCCTTGGTTTTATTTTAAAACCAAGGAATTAAGATGATATATTACACAAAGATTGAAACTCAAGGGCATTGTATATTTCACCTGATGTACAGAAATTTATACTTTCTAATAACGCATACCGAAGGTACAAACAAAGACGAGGAGTGAGTTGGCCCGCGAAACAGGCATGTGTCCTTTTAGAATTTAACATAATTTAAATATTGTTGTTGAATTTTTTAATTAAGAATCCTATTCAATTAAATTATTTTGATTTTTCATATTTTGGTACTTCTGTCAAATAAAATCTACTATAAACTATTGTGATTAAAGTTTACTTAAATACTAAAATAATATTTTTTTTAAAAGGCCTAATCCTATCTCAAAATCATCTTAGGCCATTAACGTATTATTTCATAACTGCTTGCACTAAGAAACCTACGGACAACAGTACGGAAATTATTCAAGTGCCACTGATAGCGTTGAAGCAATTCAACTAAATGCAAGGAGTGTTTCAGATACATTTGATTTAGTTAGTTCGTCTACAAAATATTTTCAGGGCACCAAACACTGGTCTCCGAGTCCAAATCGGTATTACTGAAGTGTTTTGTACAGTGACTGACTACAGTGCCAAGGATGGTCGGTAGGTAGAGGGAGTGTTGGGAGATTGTATCTGATCTTTGAGTTGTTGACTCACTGATGTGTCACTCGTCTGGTTCGAGTTATCTTAATTGACTTCAACATTAATATAGACTTGGCCCACAATATCTATATACCATTTAGAAATACTGTGTCTTAGACGTCCCTATCATTCGGCAGGAAGTTTAGTAAGTGCCACTAATAATATAAATCTAAAGGGAGCAACGAAATATTAATACTTATTATTTCCATTATTCTAGATATACATCCATCCGCATCAGACCAGCCCACTTGTATCATAAAAATCCTAAAGTTATATTAGTTTAATCGTTCTATGAAAATTTAATTCAATAATTTCCAACAAATTCAGCATCTAATAAACGAGTGGTCTATTAAATCTGATACAATAAATTCCTAAGAATTGAAATCTTGTGGTAATCGTGATAAAAGATAAGTTTGTTTACTCCGAGAATAGGCTGGGACACTTTATCTCATCATTAATACGATAAGAAGAGAGCTGTCGACTCCGTCACATCACCTCCACTACTAATCCAACACTTAAAGCAACATCCGGTAGGTTAGAAGGACGCAGATTAGAGTTTTTGTTGTGATTTCAAGACACTGAGGAACATTATGGATCAGTTAGACTGTGCCGTAGACATACCGGAAGTCGAAGATACCGAACACGTGCCCGTAAATATGGATCCTGCTGAAGATAATGGTGAAATAACAGTGTCAAATAGTGGTGAAGAATCTGCAACTACTGATGAAACTGATTGTTCTGGCGAAGATGAAAGTCATCCTACGGACCAAGACAACTCTGACACGAGCGAGTCCATAGAAGAACCCTGTCGCTCGACACGCAACAAGAGGCATATCCTGGACGCACCGCTGTTTGACTGCCCAGAAGGACAAGCTCGGGATTTCTTGGGCAACTGCAGGCCTGTATTCTGATGGACATTACAACAAATCAAAACAGGGAAGTAAAAGACACTATTTTCTTTTTTGTGGGAAGCCATAAAGAATTTGATTATGTTTATTCGTACAGAAATAAAATTATTGTATTTTATTATAAAAATGTGGATGGTATTTTTAACCCAACTCTTAAAAGTTTCTAAGTATACCAAACATCAGTAACGCCAGTAGAAAATATATCTGTATAAACAATATCTTGTTTAAGATAGGTAGAATATATACAATTATAGTTTAATGCAGTCCCTGGATAGTTCCAGAATTCAAACTAGTAATTATTTTGCAACTGCATATCTATTCAAATGTTCTTATAGTTGTTCAAATTTTCTTTATTCGCAGGAGCATACAAAATTACTGAAACATTTGCCTTTTTCTTTGCAGTTTTTGAGTACGCCCCATTTATATGACTGTCCATACCTCTACGTCAAGATACCTACCAGATTTCGCTTTTGGTTAGTTCATGTACTGTATTCAGGTTGTAAATTTTAGAATAGAATAGAATAGAATAGAATTTATTTTTGAAAATATTACAATAGCACATTATATACATTGGTATACACAATGTAATACATCAATAAAGTAAGTAAACAACCAAATGCATACACAATGTACAAACCTAATGAGCAAACTTAAATAAAAATGTAACATTCTTGTAAATAAAATTAAAACAAAAACACTCGTAAATTAAAAGAAATATTTTCAAAAATAACTAGGGCCTCTAGAGGCAAGTGCCTGTGGAGAGGTTCCTTTTATTACAAAAAATATTTTTTAGCTCAAAGAAAATTTCAATAAAACTTTGATTTTTTTATAAGCTCCTAAAAAAATTTATTAAAAGTGTGCTGCTGCAGTTACAAAGCAAATGAAAATCCACTTAAATAAATTCAAACTAAAATTTACTGTTACTTTCTTTAATTAACTAGGAATCTATGCAGAGAAGAAAATCTAATTTATCAAAACCCAATAACCACTTCTTTAATGTTTTTGAAAATAACTTTATATTCTCACAACTAATAATTGAAGAAATTATACTAAACATTTTAGGTCCCAAAAAAACAATAACTATTTGAAAAAAATGCTAGGTTAGGCTTTGGAACTGGTATTGGTTCTTGCTTTCTTTTATGTGTGGAATGATCTTAATGATTCATTGACGGTTCAACTATATTATTTGATTTGAACATAATTGCCACTCCTTTGATTTACAGTATTTCAAATTTTTGAATATATACAATTGTATTTCAATTTACTCTCTAGAATTTAGTACTCTCTAAAAATAAATACTCGTAATTAGATTTAACCTTCATATCTACTCAAATGGAATAGCTGTTCAAATTTTCGTTATTCCTAGGAGTAAAAATTATCAAACTATCACACTTTTTCTACGCCCTATTTGTATGACTTTCAGCATTTCAATGTGGTATAAAAATATTTATTTAATGTGTATTTTTATCACTAATAAGGAAAACTTTCTAAGATCATTTAAAATTTTCGTAAATTAATCTTGCCTGAAATCAATTAAACTTTCATACATTTTTCAGTGTTACATGTATTTATTGTTTATCTTCCTATATTTCTTCACTTGTATTTTATTTGGTGCCTTATATTTTTTTTCTCTCTCTTCTAGTGTTCACTTCAGAATAGAAAATTTTATGAGATTTACCTGCAGCTTGATTCCCCAAGTTTTTACAATGTTAAAAAAGTAAGCTGGGAATATTAAAACCCCCTTCACAAAATTATGATTAGTGAAGAGCAGAGTTTACACATTAACTATTCAGTTCAGGATTCTCTCTATTCAGTTAGACAATATCTAAAAAAATATTGAATAACTTATTACCGTATTAAAATATCAATGATTCATTTACTTCTGTTTTACGAAATAAAAAATTAATTAATTTTGAAGCAGCACATGGTGCTGTTTCTACTTCAACGTTATTGAAACTGCATCTGGCACTGATGTTCGAGATGTCATCTCCGTGTCCTGCAAGCTATGAACGGCCGTATTATTATTGAATTCTCTTTCATAAACTATTATATATACAATTTTAAAGTCTTAATGAAAAGCAATACTTGAAGGCTTTTTTATTACTACAATCTATGAAATTAAGTTCTACATTATGAAAAAAGCCACATACTTTACTTTTTCAATAAAAAAACCATCTTTAATTAGTTTTTTAGAAAACTGAGTAACGTTAAGTTCGTAAAATACCTTTACGTTGCCGACAAATAATTATATTCCACAAATGTCTACTATTCTGTGTGTTCTAGAGGAAAAAGAAAATTATTATATCTTAGTTAAAAGTTTACAAAAATCATATTAAAAACTTTTTTCTCAAATAAATACCATACATCAAAATCATTTATAATATGGGATGTAAATTTAGCAACATTATCTGAGATTAATAAAGCCCTGAATCCAAAACATATTATATTAGAAAACTACAAACATGTGCTTAAATACACATTAATCCTCCTTTCTTAATTTTTGATACATGATATACATTCTTATTTTGAATATAATATTACTTTCTCTACTACAACTTTTCCAAATTTCCATTTTTGTTTTGTATTAATTTTGCACTCTATCTTAAATTCTGTCACCTAGAACAAGTTACGTTTCTGTTCTTATCTTGTTGAACCAGTCGGGTTTACACCCTTTCGTAGTTGCATAAGTAAATAGCATAGGTGTGTTTCAGTTTTCCCTCCTTCATTCAGCATAGCACTTAATGAGTTCTTGCAGGAAGCTCTCCGAATGATGACGGATGATGAAAGGTATTAATTTGATGAATTACGCAATTCCATTCAGGAATTGTTAAAAAATATGCGACGTGAATTGGGCATCACTACCTAAGATCAATAAAGCTGGGAGTCCAAATGTGGTAAACAGTTCCTGCAGTTCATTAACACACCAAACTGTGGATATTTCCCATTTTTGGTATCTATTGGACCCAAGTGGAAAAAGCGTTTACTACACCAAAATAGTATTGACCATTATTATGACCCGAAACATCGACCTAAATCCTATCCCATGGATCGTTTAGAATCTGCCAAAGATGAATGATGTGTTATTCATGAATGACTAGCTGATTCATTTTGTCTGGGACAACACAATTTACAACACCGTGCAACTCCTTTAATGTCTTTCTCAATAACTTTTTATGTACAGTGACTTCTATCTAGAGCTATTAGTACAATGCTAAGACGTCCTATATCCAATACATTTACAACTTGCTGTTGAAGTATCCTCCAGCCTTTTAATATACATCCGTCTAGAGTAGTCCTAGTTCACTGTCATGATATCCAAAGTGTTCTACAGATTTGCCATTTTAGAGTGTCTAAAACTGGCGGTAAATACACACCTTTAGCAGTTCCTTCTGCAGTAATTGTACTTTCAACAATTAAAGATTGGAGGTGACCTAATCGAAAACAAGTGCTGTCGTCCATGGCCTTGAGTCACGTTATAGTGTTAATTTGGTCTTCTGTACTCTGTACTGTAATTGAAGCCTGAGCGAAAGATTTCATAATTAAATATCCTTGTTGCCGATATTAACCATAGATATATTTTAGAAATGAAAAATGGATACCAGTCGTTCATGATCCGTTACTGGAATGAACTTCCTTCCATAGCAGTAAGAAAAGAACTTCAGTCTCCGGTAAATGTTCGTTGTTTCTTTGACAGTTTGATTGTGTCTACGTTCAGATGGTGTTAAGGTACGCGAAGTGAAACATATTCGTCTTTCAGTGCCATCTATATCTATGAGATAGAACTACGCCTGGTCAGGCTGGATACGAGTCAGTCGCCAAAAAAGAGTTAAGTCCGGGTTAAAGTGTATATCTTCGATAAAACGTTAGTAATCGTTCAATTTTTTCATACACTTTTTTCAAAATTAAGTTCATAAATTAACATGTTCAAAATCAAAAATTAATAATTAGTAACACCTCTTACTAGAGTCTTTCACAAAACAGAAATCCCTTTCACCGACAACTAGCTAGCTGATCATCAGCCTAGTTGGCATTCTTCCACGGTTATCCAGCTACATGGCCACTAATTATAGAACGTTATCGATGTTGACTCGGTACACGGTGATTGTATTTGTGACCATTGCGTTTGACCCTTGAGATGTTGAGTCGCTTATGTTTCTTATCTGAACCGAGTTATCTTAACTAACTTAAACATCGTTGTAGGCTAGGCTCACAACATATGTATACCACTTAAAAAGGATGTGTCTAAAGCCGTTCCAATCATTCCTCAGCAAATTGTGTAAGTGCTAGTGATAATATAAATTGTAATTGTGCAACGACTATTAGTATTTATTCTTTCCAACATACAGATATATCTCCATCCGAACAGATCGACCCACTTGAGTTGATGTACTCGTATAGTTAAAATCCAAAACTTATATTAGTTTAATCGATCTATGAAATTTAACTACTAGAACTTCCAACAAATTCGGGATCTATGAACGAATGAGTTGCATTTCAACTGATATTATCTCGCTGGGCCGCCTTATCCTGTCAATAATACGATAAGAAGTGCGCTGTTGCCTTTGCCACACCATCATCACTAATAATCCTACACTCAATGCAACTAGTAGGTTAGAAGCACGCAGATTTTTGTTTTGGCTGTGATTTCAAACATTGAGGAACATTATGGACCAGTTAGATTGTGCCGTAGAAATACAGGAAGTCGAAAATACCAGACATGTGCCCGGAGATATGGATCCTGCTGAAGATAATTGTGAAATAACAATGTCAAACAGTGGTGAAGAACCCCAACGCTCGATACGAAGGAAGAGGAATATCGCGGATGTTCGGGAGTTGCAATGTCCCAAAGGTCAAGCTCGGGACCTCTTGGGAAAATGCAGGCCGATAATGTACAATAAAACGGTGTCCAAAAACATTAATCCTAAAGAAGATAATAGCAAAATATCTGAGTATAATAGTGCTGAAAACATTCCAACGACTGATTTAATTGATTCTTCTGGTAAAGATGACCGTGACATCTCTGGAACCACTCAAACTTTCACGAGTGACCCAATAGATGAACCCCAGCTCTCGGCACGCAGGAAGAGGCATATCCTGGATGGACCGGTGTTCAAAAGTCTAAAAGGTCAAGCTTTGGATTTCTTGGGCATCTGCAGATCGGTAATCTACAAGAAAACTGTGCCCAAAAGCATGGATCGTGAAGAAGATAATAGCGAAATATCAGAATCAAATAGTGCTGAAAAGTTTCCAACGACTGATTCAATTGATTCTTCTGATAAAAATGACCGGGACATCTCTATAACATCTCAAACTTCCACGAGCTATCCCTCAGAAGAACTCCAGAGCTCCGAACTCAGGAAGAGGCATACGCTGGATGGACCGGTGAAGAAATGTCTAAACGGACAAGCTCGGGATTTCTTAGGCATCTGCAGGCCGGTACTCTACAATGAAAATGTGTCTAAAAACGTGGGTCCTAAAGAAGAACATTGTACAATTTTATAGTTCCAACGACAGGTTTAATTGATTCTTCTAGTGCAGACAACTGAGACATCTCTGAAAAGACCGAAACTTCTAACGGGCGATTCTTCAGAAGAACTCCAGTCCTTGGATACTCCTCAATCTGGATGTGATGGTGTTCAAAAGGACTTTTCATCAAATTAAAACAGGGAAGTAAAACACTTTTTCTTTTTGTAAGAAGTTATAATAATTCGTTATTTCATTTGTCAATAATTAAATTTATTTTGTTTTATTATATAAATGTGGTATTTTTAACCTAACTCATACAAGCTTCAAAGAATACCAAATACTTTGGCGTCAGTGTAAAATATATCTATAAACAATATTGTTTAGGCTATGCAAAATCATACCACTGAAGACAGATGTATGGTTTACATCAGTATATGGCGGAAAGATAAGTAGACCTAAGGTGAAAACCTCTCCGCCGGATTACCAGATTTCGTTAGTGATTAGTTCATGAACTGTATGGAGGATTTAAATAAAGTATGGAATAATCTTAATCATGAATTAACTGTTCAACTATAATACTGGAACTGGACGTAACTTGATCTCTTAAAAAATACACAAAGGCTTTTATTGGTTTTTCAATTGTTTAGAACTTCAGAATATGTATAATTTCAGTTAAACGCACTCTATGAATTGAAACTAGTAATTATTATGTAACTGCATATCTACACAAAGTTTCTTGTAGTAGCTCAAAATTTTGTTAATCCCTTAAGAATAAATTACTGAAATATTTAATTTTTTATTTGGACTTGTTTTTAAGCCACAATTATATGACTGTCAGCATTTCAGTTTAGGATAACATTATTTTTTTACCACTAATGGAGATAAAATTCTACGACTTTAGGTATATGTATGTACAGTAACACTTTTCCGTTTGAAAAAATCTGAATGTAAATAGATATTTTGGTTTGATTGATATTTTTTTCCCGCCAATTAAGTCAAAGTTAGATCTTTCAAATGACACCTACCTACCTACTAAAAAGACTTATAATTTTATTTGTCTACTCACGAAAACAGGCAGAAATTGTGCAGAGTTGTTGCTCGAAGTTAGTAATGGAAATTTATGATAAGACAAAGACAATTTACTTTGAATGTTATTGTAACTGCATCTGGCACTCAGGATCGAGACTTCATCCTTGTGACCTGCAAACTTTGAACAGCCGTAGTATTATTCTTTTAGGTCGATAATAAATTCTAAATGTATTGGGCTTAAGTCTTAATGGAAAAAGTATTGATCACCTGCCTTCTTTTTTACTAAAATATATGAAATTAGGCTATTCATTGGGGGATAAAACCGCGCATTTTTAATTTTGTAATAAATAAACCATGTTTAATTTTTTATATATAAAACATAGTACGTTGGATTGGGTTTTTCCTTTTTTATTTACATACATAAGTTCATACAATCACTTTAAGTAATAGAAAAATAATTATATTTTATACGTGTGCCAGTTTCTCAAGAAGTAAAATAAATAATAACCGCATAATTTTATTGCTACACAGGAGGTTCCAAGATATTTAAAGTTTTGAAGGAATAATATTAATAAATAAATAAATCTATAAAAACGGGAAAATATATCTAAAGTTCTAATGATGTCTAATTTTAACTTATCCAATAACTAAATTACTTTTCACATTTATGATTATATGCTAAGTGAAGTTTTGTTTTGTTTTTAAACGAAACCTTTTCTATATTCAGCTAAAATAAGTGCCATCTATAAACATGATACGTGGGTAGTGAGATTGTTATTGCATGTTAAAAGCTAATCTGCTTAATGCACGTAATGCAATTAGCTTATTGGCTATTATTGACCGTCATTGGTTCAGGTAAATAAAAAGCATTTTCAGTTTGGTTATTTTAAATGAATGTGCCAACTTATTAAAAAAGTTATGGGTTTCACCTATGTTATTAAAAGAATTTTTTTATTTTAATATGGAGATTTTTCAGTATGTATCTATGACGGTGTCAATGAAACAATATGATAACACCCTTTTTGTAATTTTTACTTTAATATCAAATATTTTGGTATAGTAGGAACCCACACCATGGCTCAACTTTTTGGTTCACAGGCTGTTAACTCTTGAGATATTAGCTAGTAAAATATACTTATTCAGGGAAAAACTTGACAAGTACAATGTGGTCAAGTGAATTAACTTGGTAAGAACTATGTGGTCAAGTGAATTAACTTGGCAAGAACTATGTGGTCAAGTGGATTAACTTGGTAAGCACCATGTGGTCAAGGATAATAACTTGACAAACACCATGTGGTCAAGGGTATTAACTTGATAAGCATCTTTAAATTGTCAAGTTAAATAATTTTTTGACAAGTTCTAATTTAGGTTTTGTTTTATGAAAAGAATATATCCATATGTCTTAAAACCCTAAATTAAACCAATAAGTATCAACTTCCGTCTGTTTAAATTCACTTTCTACCTAAGGTATTTCCAGTTCCATAGTTATAGCTATTTTCTGCCTTTGCCTTTTTGTCCCGATGAAGAAAATATATAACTTACGTACAACTTAAAAGCTACTTCAGCCAAGATGAATCATTTCAGGCCGTTTAATTCACTTCCTGTCTACATTGTTTACGCTCCCACAGTTGATGTTGCCCTGATCAAGGAAATATATGTATATGTTGGTTTTCAAGATATACTACCAGCCCTTGTAGTTTACGTTCCACAGTTGAGTTTACGTTGTCGCACTGACGAAGAAAATGGATACATATGTGGGTTTTTGAATCCAAGTTTGACCAGAAAGCGTCATTTCTGGTCTACGATATTTCTGGTGTTGTAGCTGATTTATCTTTTTAGCCCAGACCAAGAAAATATATGCATGAGTAAGCTTAAAAAGGCTACTTTAGTCGAAAACCATCTATTTACATCACATGCAAATATTTTTCGCTGCAAATATTTTAAAAAAATCATTACCTTTCCAGCAATTTTGTTGGCAGCAATATTACAGACAATTGGCATTTTGAATGTTTTATAGTAGTTAATAATATAATAATGTAATGAAAAAGTAACGAAATAGTTTAGTTTCTTGTAGCAATGAAGTCTACACAAATTTGTATTAACTTTAGATCGATTTACTGCTTACATACAAAATGAATGAAAAAAATTAAAATTACAAATTAAATAGAAGTTAAATTTTAATTTAGGAAATAGTCTATAAATTCATCCATAACATAAAACACATTATTTGTTCAAAGTAATTGGTCAAGGGAATAGTGTACCACCATCCCATTGTTTTCCTTCAGATACAGTAAAAATACTATACACAATGTCTATACATAGCCAGTTTCGAATACCTACCTTACGCACAAACATTCATAGCTTTGTTCATTAAGACGGGTTTTCCATAGCACTGTATACCTAATATTTTCTAAAATTTTAATGTAAGCAAATGTTATGTCTTTTTTATAAACTTCAGCTAAAAGTATTATAAGTTGTTTAGTGTTAGTTAACTTTGGATTACATTTCGTAAAAAAATATTAATATTATTTTTAGAATTCTAAAATAATGAGAAAAACCTTTCAATTTTTTTAAATAAAAATCTTGAACTTCAACGGATATATTAAAACAAGAATTAGTCTGATTAGCCCAGCCGTTCTCGAGGTTAGCGCTTAGCAAAACACTTAGTGATTCATTTTTATGTTTAAAATTCAATTTAATGAACATAACTCTGTAAATACGTAAGATTTTTGAAATTAGAATCCTTTAAAATTTTGGGCAACATATTTACAGTGGCTGAAGAATAACAGCGGAGAGTCCGAGTGCTGAGTCATAATTTAACGATCGATTACCACAGTTTCAAGCGACTGCTGCTAACCCATGAGAGTTGCAAAATTGAATTACAAAAATACACCAAACAAAAAAACGTTTTTAAGAATAAAAAATCTAACGACAGACAAGTTGGTTAGTTTTGTCCTGATGAGGGATACGATACTGATTAGGTATATAAAAATGTATGTATTTATCGGTTGATCCAAGGAGTTAAGATGTTGTTTTATTGAACAGAGATTGCAAATTAAGGGCGTACAGCTATAACCCTATATTAAAATCATCTTAGAGCTTCAGTGTATTAATGCATAACTGTTTTCACTAAAAGTACTACGAACACCGACTAAGAATCGTCAACACTGGTTTAAAATACTTGTAAAAATGTTTCATGCTCTGGGATCTAATCCCCGAATCACTGCTTTTAAACCTCAAATCATTTTAAAATGGATCAGTGACAAAAAGGTAGATATCAAAGCATCGCAGAAGATCTCATTATGGCAATTCAGTTCCAACCTGGCTTTCCCTACCTGGTCCTGTCCTTCTTAAGAATCACAACTGATGTAGCGGAAAAGTGGAAAAAGTTAAACTCATCAAGCGAGTCCTGGCTGACTATGCACACGTCAGATTCTCGGACGGTCGGGAGAAAGCAGTATCAACCAGAGATCTAGCTCCAGCACCAGAACCTGAGTCACATAAAAATAAAGATCCAGTCAATTTTTCAAGGAACTCTGTTGATGAAGCAACTCTTGATATGCATGGATCACCGGACCATGCAAGAGAGATAAATTCACAACCTTCCACAGGTGATTCATAAACGACTACTATTCATCACAACGAAGACATTCTTATCTCAAATGAATAGTCCCTGATCATGGCGTTGCCGGATACCACCATGGTACCTGCAGGACTATGACACAGAACAAAGCTGGGGGAAATGAAATAATATTTAGCATAGTATTACTCATGTGTTCATTGTAATAGTCAACATTTATTACCAGATGTTCCTTGATTTGTTGTTAACGTCAATCACTGTGAATGACCACAGTTTACTTTACTGTGTCTAATGAAACCTAGCTTTAGGTTTTTTACTACTATTTTCATGTTTTATGTCAACCTATAAGACACAAAAGTAAATAATAAGTATTCAGCTTATAGTATTGAACAGTGACTGAATGAAACAATGAACCAAGGAAAAGCTTATAATTTATTATTATACAACGAACACATCAGACCGACTATATTCAATATAGTATCAATCAGGAGGCTGGAATATCTTCTAGTAGCCCATCATTTAAAAATTTTTTATTCCAACCATTAGCAGAATATTAAATATATTAACAATTATTTTTAAAAAATACGGTGTAATGAATACAATTTTTTTTTAATTTGTGCCGATTGTACTTCATATTACTCATATCATGATTCATTCACTTATGTATCACTTGTCAGATTTTTCTTTCCAAACCAATATATCACCAGTTACTGCGATTTAAATGTTTCTCTTCTACGAATCAGTAGTTAACTGTTAGCATTTATTGGAACTGTTAATTGGATTGCAATCGGTGCTTTTTGATTGCCTATTGTTTGCAAGGGATTACGTGCATGCCTGGTTCTTATCATCTATGAGCAATTGCATTTGTCCAGTTTTACCTTAACACCGCGAACAAGTGTAGCAGTAACGATTCTTTTTTTGCTCTTGTGGGTAGGCTTCAGTTGAGAGAATGAAGTTCAGTTTTCAAATTTTCTTATGCCTCCTTCTTTTTTATACTGGTGTAAGTGGAGAATCTACTGCACAGTTAGAAGTAAGTGTCTTCATTTTCAAATACTATAGTAAATATAATATTTAATTGCCGAAATACGTTATTTTGTACAAAATAATAATTTTATATTTTGAGGTAAAGTTTTAGTTACAAAATTCTAATACTTTTTCACTTGATTTTGATTTTTAATGAAACTATAATGATGATAAAAAAATTGGAAAAATTAACTTATTTAGTAAAATACTGCAGTGTAAATCACTTAATCTTTTTCTCACTCATTACAATTAATTGGGTTATTAAACAATATTAGGTTTAAAATTCTAGTTTTTACTTGATCTTGATTTTATAGAGTTTTAATGAAACTATGATGATAAAATTGTAAATTTTAAAAAATTTACTGATTTAGTAAAATATTACAGTATAAATCACTTAACTTTCTCGCTCACACATTAAAATTAATTGGTTCAGTAAATAATATAAAATTAAAGTCTAGAGATCAAATTATTTTAAAGGAATTATACTAGTTCGTTTGCAGATTATTATTTTGGTACTAACATATGAGTATGTATATTATACGTAACAAAACCAGACAATTTAATGTGTTATTAATGCAGGCAATTTTAATTTAAAATTACATCATGGTATTATTGAGAAATAATTCGATTGGGATGAAGTTTATTTTAAGATAAGAAGTAGTCTTGTAGCAGTTTTCTGATATTCTTTTATATTGGTGTAATGATTCTAATAAATTAATAGGTCAGTTTAAAGATTTACAGTATAAGAAATGGTAAAATAGTTAAAGTTTTGAATGATTTTTACATGTCTGGATATATTATCTCTATTAATATTTTCAATTTAAATATTTCAGTATTTCATCTAGAAAATCTGACCATTACTGTTCTGATAAGTATGGCTATGAAATATATGAAAATTTGTTTCGCCTGAAGATATTTAAAATTATCATTAAAAAAAGGTAAATGGATAACAAATGTTTGGAACTTATACAACTGATGCTCAACTGTAGCAAACTGGGCTGTATTGCAGTGCTCTATCACGGGGTTTACATTAGAATAATATGTCAGGATATTATGCAAAGGATTACACGAGTGTATAACTGAGGTATGCTACAGTGAAGAGGCGCAATACCTTTATTTACAAGCGGATCTCAGTTTTTACATTTTTCAGGTAAACTTAAGTCATTCGTGAATAAAAATCGTACTTTTGGATCAGTCAATCAGAAGAAGTGGGTAAAATTTTGGACAAGTAAAATATTTATAATTTATTTCTCATTGATAAGATGAGCTAAGCAAATAATAAACAAATATCTTTAAAACTGGTTGAGATGCAAAGTTTTGTTCACATCAAAAGTTTAGGAAAAGTAACAAGCATTCAAGAATACTCTTTTATTTTTATTAAGGTTCATGAATGGCTTGTAAATTGTTAAGGTTTGAATGGCTGTTATGTTAATACGGAAATGGCGTATCAAGTTGGATAATGAACTAAGTAAGATATTTATAAGTTAAATTGTTGTACCAAATTTGACCTTGTTTCAGCATCCTATCGCCAGTTCACTATGATAAAACAATTCTTATGGGGTTTATAAGTAATCAATATCCCGAAAACCGTTCGATATATACAAAAACCCCTGGTAAATAAAAACATGTTTTAGAAATGTAATAATAATTCCAGAAGACATTAACGGAACTAATAACACGTATCCAATTAAACGAAATATTAATTGAAATATAAGTAATATAATATATCACCTAAATTGTAATTTTTTAATGAACAATACATTGGCCAAACCTCTAACACTCTTCGTATCAGAATGACAGATCACCGTTACAGTATTGTTCATGGAGATGATAAGCCCCTCGCTTTACATTCCAGGGAACACAATCATGACAAAATTGAAAACTCTTATAAATTAAGAGGCGTCCATTATGTCGTATTGCATACTAATGAAAATATAAATAGATTTAATTTGAAATGAAGCGAAACTACTCAAATACTTATATAAAAATTAAAGTTTCCTTTAGGTTTGAACATTCGTTAATTAATAAAAATTTGTAATTTTACTCTTTGGTATTTCTAATGAAACTTCAGCCGTGAGGTATTTTTTCACTGTTTATTGTTCTATTGCAGTTCTTTTCTCTTGTTTATTTCTAGGTAGTTTAATAATTCAATTTTGCAAATATTTATACAATGTTGCGTCTGAAGAAGAACGGTAAGACGTATGAAAACTTATAAAGAGTTTACCAATATTTGGTTTTTTATTTTTGTATGAAGAGAATTCATATAATGTTATTATCTTATACATATATGTACTCGCATAAATGATAAGTTTTTTTACAAAGTTTCAATTTTTTTGGCACAGCTATTGATTCTACAAGCCGCTTATATAGCACATTTATATGCTATATAACTTTTGATCGAGGGTAGATAGCATACATATGCTATATAATGCGGCTTGTAAAAACGATAACTTTCTCCCAAAAAGTTTGAAACTGTGTAAAAAAATGTATCCTATATATTGTACCACTGACCAGTATCAAACGAGACATTTAGCCAAGCACACAGCCAAGCTCTCTCGTGTAACACGACACTCATTCTAATGTCATTAAGTTTCGAGAATGCAACAGTCCACTTTTCTATGTTAAGTTTCAAGCTACTTGCTAGGGACCATGACAGGATGATATCCAGGTCGAAGATCATCTTGAATATGGCTGTCCTCGTAAAGGCAGGATCAAGTGTAGATGGGAGCCATCACCATACAGATAGGTTAAAAAAATAATTAAAACATGTCCTCCAATCCTAATAATTCCAATCGTTGTAGGAGCGAAAAGTAATTCCCTAATTATATATTAATTTATTTTATATTTTTATTTAAATTAATTTACATTTTATTTTATAAATATGTATTCAGTAAGTAGTAAGGAGTTTAATACATATTGCTTACTGAATAAATATTTATAACATCAAATCTTAGTC
The DNA here is from genome assembly GCF_021130785.1 of Homalodisca vitripennis. Taxonomy (NCBI): domain Eukaryota; kingdom Metazoa; phylum Arthropoda; class Insecta; order Hemiptera; family Cicadellidae; genus Homalodisca; species Homalodisca vitripennis. The sequence continues at coordinate 41,174,618 of NC_060211.1, read as the reverse complement.
TCATTACTCCATATACGACTCCAGTTACTTGGATTGGAGAAAATTTTAGAATATTACCTTCATATATATATATATATATATATATATATATATATACATACCTTTATATTATGCTCATATTCCATTTTGGTGTTTTTTACAACCAATGAACCCTCTTTTACCGGCATATTTCAGAGCAACGCTCACAACTTAATCTAGGACGATTTATTACAATTTATCGTTGATTATTTAAAACCAATTTAAAGTAACATACATTATACAAGTTCTGACATTATATTTCATCATTATTCTTACGTATCTCCTAAATTTAAGAGGTGCCCCTAACCAATATGCCAAATTCTGTATAAGAATGAAGTGATTCAAATGTGCAACTTTTAATAACAGAAGCTAAGTAAGTAATATGAGAAATAACTGCTAACGTTAACACTATAATTTTCAATTTCATTTAAATTTTTTTACACGTGTTTGCAGTCCAAGCATTCAATGGAAGTGATACCAAGAATATTAATTGTCAAATACATCGATTGTGAAGGCAGCAAATGAAAGTGTTACTTTCTTATTTTGAGCTCAAGACATTCTAACACATACAATTCCATTTATCTACATAATCAAAACTAAATAATTATCCCTAAATCAATCTTTAATTTCAGGATTTTATTTATTGCGGATATATTTAGTAGGTGACATTACACAATATAAGTTACTCTTGTTGTTAGTAAAATATTGTAAAATATACGCACTATTCGAATTAAAGTAAAATATTTTCAATTTCCAATGAAAAAGGGTATGCAAATTTGAATTTTTCTTAAAGCATCTTCCTCTGAAAAAAACTAACTCTGCTCATAAAAAATAAAATACCTAACGGTAATAAATTTGTCACATGTCCGATCACAGCATAACCATTAGTCGTTATAGTGATACTGATCCTAGGTAAGCCTCCATATAGTATAATAAAATACCTAACGGTAATAAATTTGTCACATGTCCGATCACACCATAGCCATTACTCGTTATAGTTATACTGATCCTAGGTAAGCCTCCATATAGTATAATAAAATACCTAACGGTAATAAATTTGTCACATGTCCGATCACACCATAGCCATTACTCGTTATAGTTATACTGATCCTAGGTAAGCCTCCATGTAGTATAATAAAATACCTAACGGTGATAAATTTGTCACATGTCCGATCACACCATAGCCATTACTCGTTATAGTTATACTGATCCTAGGTAAGCCTCCATGAAGTGTAATAAAAATAATTCAACGACTTAAAAGAAGAAACGTCTTAGGGTCTTGACACTTGATACGAAGGTTCCTCTTGATCCAAGGAAATAAACCTCACATATATTCTTGGATCGAAAGGTCTGTCCGTCCGTTCAAATTCTTCATAAAAAGGTTTTGGGGCCTTGGAACTTGGAGCTTGGTACAATTTACTTTTCTCTTGGTCTAAGGAAGATCCTTCATAATTTTTTAATTAAAAAGGTCAAATGGCAATCTGTCCGTCGGTCTATTCGTCACTCCGTCCGTCGTTTTTTGACTCTTGATAGAAAGATCCTAGAGATTTAAAATTTGGCGCATAGGTTCATCTTGTCGGAGGAAGACCCTTAAAAATATGGGGGACAAGGTAATTCATCCGTTTGTCTCTTTCGTTAAATTTTCTCGTGTCCTTTAATTTTTCGTCGTATCAGTTTTTTATCCATGTGAATTGTTTGGGTTTTGATTGTCAAAACAAAATCTTTTACACTACAGTTAGTTATATTTTTCCCAATTCTAACATTAGTTTTTAAGTTAGATAAAATAAAAGTCAACATTTCAAGGTTCTATTCTACAGCTCAAGGTAATAAGAAACAGACAGGTCCACAACACAACGGTGAGAAAAAGCTTGTGTTATTAAGTTTATGGCATCAATAATAAGTGTTGTATGTCGTTATGTGTTAATCATAGGTGCTCTAGGTACCTTCAAGTGTACTAAAATTGTATTAACAAACTAAAAATGTTTTCTTTTGAACTTAACTCGGATTTTAAAATTAGTATATAGTACTTCAAAGCAATATTGTTAGTACAACAAGAATATGTCTTGCACTTTCCCCAAATTAGTGGTCATGCTAGTGTAGAATATGTGGCGCATCTTCGTGATACTTTTAAGTTCTTTCATGTGTGATGATAACGAGAATTAATGGGAAACGCAAATTTAAACACGATTTAAATCTTTAAACTCTCGTTAGTACTTGTAGTTTTAGCTAACTCTTAAGTTAAATTATTATTTCTCTTCTTATATAGTCCTTGTGTAATTTTATGAACCCGAAACCTCTGGTACACTAATGTTAATAAGTATGCTGCAAGTGAGCTCTATGAATGAATGTACTACAGCAACCCACACGCAAGTAGTCCGGTGTTGCCACGTCGTTCCTGACCATTCAGGTAAATGCTTCCGGTATGAGTTGGATGAGTCATTAATGTCTGTTTGTTGTTTGGAAAGCAAATGATTGAAAACAAACGTACTAATATTTGTTACGATAACAACTGATGTTTGTTCAATCCAACAGATTATCAGACTTATCAGTCATTTTTTCACCACGTAAAACTGACAACAATGTTGGTCACGGGAAGTACCGGGTGGATTGAGACCACCATCCACCATTGGACTATTTTTATGCAAGGCTGCTCTAATCTAGAGAGTGGCAATAGTAAAATGGTGCAATTCGTGTTTTTTGTTTGGTTATTTCTATAATTTGAAAAAATTATTTATTGCTCTTAAAGATGTCTTTACTACGGTGTTATAATACGTATATCTACGAGATATGACTGAAGGAAATTACATTTTAATTATAAAAAGTATAATTTCATTAAGAGCTGTTTGAGATTGGAATAAAATTATCTTAAATAACACGTAATTCAAATAATGTAACTTCCTTAAGCAATTTCACGCCTTGATGTCATAACTTATTAAAAAACACTGTAAAAAATATTACTTTTTTGTCGTCAACTGACTTTTCCCAGGCCTGAAATTAGCAAAAACAATATTATCTTAGTACTTTATTTCTTCCTAAAAATTCGAGTGAAATAGCGACAAAATGTTTTAGTAAGTTAAAAGCGAATCTTGAGATAAAAAAAAAACCAAATTAAAATTGTTTGTAATACCTTCAAAACATCTAGACAAATTTACAGTTTACCACAAAAATGTAAATGTTAAACTAAAGAAAAATCGTTACTAGAACATTAATTTAATTATTATTTACTTTAATTTAAAAAAGAAACTCTACCAAAAGATGTTAATGTTATTTGTGTATAGTTTCATGGCGTGATAAATAACATTCATCAATAACCACATCAGAATATTTGCTGAATGAGAAATATCTGTCCATTTCGCGGGTAATTATGAGTTTTTTTTTTAATCAGTATGCTAATATTAGGAGGGGATACGTTACAAACCCTCTCCTAAGGTCCACGATGAGTGTTTATCAGTTCTTTCTTTTCTGCTGATTGTTCCGAAAAGTTAAACTTATACAAAGACCTGATCTTTGTTTCTTTTTTTCATTCAGCAATCCGTAACTTAAGAGTGACGCATTCACGTAGCACCTTACTAGTACTTTACCCTACCACCCGCTCTGAGGAAATGAGTCACTCCTCTTTTCATGTTCATTTCACAATGAACATATTTAAGAAGAAACAATATAAAACACATAGCAATATCTTCCAGTTCAGGTTTATCAGCCATCACATTTGATTCCCATTCTCTTGGACACATCATTACAGTTAAACGAACGAAGCACTGATAACCCCATAGGCAACTTTCTCTTTTAAAGTACATGCAAGCAGACATCTCTCACAATGGTTTTAAGAACGAATTTCCAACTGTATTAAATATAGAATTTTCAATTGTATTTCTAATAACTTTATATTTTTTTTTATATCAATTGACGACTCCAATTTTTTTCTTAATTTTCAAACAAAAAGAATTTTTGTACTTTGTTTTGTAAAAAGGAATATGTTTAATATTAATAAATAATTTTTACTTATTCATTATTACAATAATTATTTATTGCTGAAGTCAGGTAATTAATATTAATGTAGATGTATTTATGTAAAACAATATTTATATAGAGTATGTTTGATATAATTGTTTTTAATCAAATTTTCTCCCTTGATTAGCAAGGCTAGAGGATTAGATACATTTATATAATGTATACTGCAATGTATACAATGCTTTTCTGAAAATAAAAGAATTTTAAATTAGAATTCTTTAAGAAATCTTACAATACACCGGTTGTATGTCTAGTTGGTCCTACATATACTCGAATTTATAATTTGTCATTTTATAAGATGAACGAATATGGGTAATATTAACATATAAGATAAGAAAACCCTATTGTACTACTCTACTTTCAATGGTTAAAAACACTCATTGTTATTGTGTGCATAATATTATTAAAACCTATATTTTGCTGTGTGTATGTGAGATACTGTAATGTATAACGTTAATCTTTTAAACAGGGTTCAAGCCATTCAAATGAGGCGGAGGCAGACTCTGGACTGTATGTCCGCAAACCTAGATGCACTAATCTAAAACTCTCCCCCGAAGTCCGAGTGGAGTACATTCCAAACTACATGGCACCTGGGGTCCAGCAGGCCAGAAGACAACAACCAGCCCATGTCCTCAACCACAGACCCTTACCTTTCGGATCGTCAGAATCCAGCATCTTCGGCCAGCAAGGTTGTGATGCCAGTACGGAGCGGAAAGGTTCAAGCTACAGGCTTCAATCCTGAAAGGCGAACCTGGATGTCGCAGCCTAGAAATTCCTTAACCAACCGTGACGCTCATTTTCTTAGGGGGAATCCAAATCCTGATGCACCTAGGGGAATTATTCCCTTAAGAAACTCCAATGCCGGTCGAACCAACTATAGGAATCTTCAAGCCCAAAATTCAAATTCTAGTGTTGCAAGTCAATTCAGGAGACCCAACTACTATAACCAAAACAGGAATTTCCAAACCAGAAATCTCGATACTAATAAGGTAAGAAATGTTTCGGTATCAAGTTTCAACTCTGGTATATTGAATAGAAATATCCAAGGAGCTCAACCCAAACGCAATTTTACCCCGTGGTTTTGTCTGGCCTCGCAGACAGTACATCACTCAAGCAAACCTGTCCGAGAAGAAACCTTCGGTTGTGGGTAATCAAAAGGTCATGAATAATCATCAACAAGTTTACAACCCGAGTATGAGCTCTCCTCATGCTTCCAGGCGACTCAATATTAAAGTCAAACCTGAGGTTATTACCCACATTAATAGACCATATCAAACATTGCAGCACGTCCAATAAAAGTTGAATTGCAACACGGAGTATTCTCAAGGCCCTTTTTCAGGTGAAATGGTGTCACCTTTATTTTAAAAGTTAAACATATTGCATTGCTTATTTTTTTTCCTGCATATTATATTATATTATTAAAATAAAATGTGTTAATTACTTACTTGTATTTATTACCCCCTCCCCGGACTTGATGGCATGTAATATATAGTACGGAAATTTGTGCAATCTTAATAATTTTGTGATTATTCCTAATTGTTTCAAGCGATTCACTTGACAAAAGGAAGTAATAAGAGTTCTTTTGTGGATAACCATTAATTTAATTGAGGCGATAAACAAAAGGAATTATTGTGTTGATTATTGTATTTTGAGTTATTTTCTTTCAATATTTAAATTTATTGGTATGATTTCAAATTTTATCTTCAATTTGACACACTTAAAGGTTAAATTCATACAATTTTTGTGAAATATGAATATATGAATAGTAAACAAAGCCAATAGTAAACTAACCACCAGTTTAACAAGTTTTGGCTAACTTCTAATTATTAATACAACAATACAGGTATATGATATTCAAAAGGTTACTTATTTCAAGGAAAGGACCAAATGAAAAAGAAGTAAACGTAAAAAGATTATGGCTCCTTACTGTAATGGTAGCACGTCTGCCTGACAAGTAAGATATCTTAGTTGTAACCATTGTGGTAAAGTACTTTTTGCGCATCTTCAAATTAGAATTATTGCGCTTTATAAATACTGAATGCATTCTTATAACAGTATTTAGGTAAATACGTGTTCTTCTGATCATGTGTTTTTGTTGCACTCATACAAAAATAGTCAAGTATGAAAACCATTAAATCAGTTTTGGAGTGTTTAATGGTAGCCATACTCGCCCGACAAGAGAAGGAACCGGATTCGAGACCTGGCTGAGTAATACTCTTTGTGTATATAAATGGTAATTGAACATTGATGTTTACATACATTTTTAAAACATGTAAACTCAAGGTATTGAATTTGTATTTACTTATTTTACAACCGACATCCTCCAAAAACGGGACTTTGACTCCTTTCTTAGTAAAATCATCTTTGAACAGTTTGTTAACTGAAGAAATAATAATAAAAGAGGGGGTTTGGAATATTATACTTGTTCACAATTATTTTGAGAATTTTTCAGATTTGATAAAATTCGTCATGAGAAGGAAACCCGTTCAAGCACTTCGGAGTCGTTTTAAGTTTGAATTCAAATGAAATTTTAATTTAAAGAATTGCATCAATTTCAAAATGTTTTACTGTTTTTAAAGTAATGTCTTTTTCCGATAGTTATTTGTAATTAATATTGCTCTTAAATTCGGGAAAGGAAGGACGAGATTGTAGTGTTTATGAATTATTGTACTATATTTATATGTACTGAGTATGTATATTCTACATTCACAAGTAGAATAAAATAAGTGACGAGTAAAGCAAAGTGTATTCAGTTTACGCCTCAAAACTTTTGGCAACTTAAATTGTATTAACTACTAAGTACCAAAGAAGTCTATATAGATTACTTCCAAGATGCTCACTAACAACCTCTCTAATTCCTATAGCACATGGTTGATTTTTATCTCACCTAATTTTCTTTAAAAAAAAGTAGGCTACTAAAACTTTAGAGACTACATATCCGAAAATATTACAAAACACGTCGTGTCACGTAATAGGCTTCGCAGGCTGCACACAAAATATGAGTCTACTGCATTTTTTTCATTTTTAGATATCAAGCTAGACAGACAGGTAGGGAATCATACAGAAAAAAATATTTACATCCCCCGGCACACAAGATATATATTGTGCCAGCCTACTGAGCGACAGGCTGTATTAATAGGCTGGATCTCATGAGTGCAAATATACCTTCATAGAACTCATTCTTGTATGTGTAGAAATGAAGTTTCATGCAAGTTTTCAAGTATACATATGAAGTCTTTCTCGAGATATCATGCCTAATGAATGATACGTTCATATTCTTGTTCATTACATTGGGTTTCATATCAGTCAATAAATAAAAAGCCCTACACACCAAGTCACCATAAAATATTATTGGATGTGTTATAATGCGTTAATATGTCGCATGTTACAATCTCGTTATGAATTATGCTGATTTTTTTCAAATTTAAGTATTCCACGATTTCCTCATTGCCAACATAGCCACTCAGAAGGTTAACGTAAACATATTCTCCATCGCTAAGCTAAAATGGATGGAGTGACATGCACCACATTTACAGAAGTGAAACTTCATGCATAATTTCAAGTTTATAGGTTATTTAGTTTTAGATTCATACTGTAGGCGGACATACAAAATTGTTATTTTATTTATTTCCTTTTTAAGTTTGTATTCAAGATGGAAGGTTTGAATGGATAACATGATTTTGAACATTTGCCATCGTTATAAGTTATAAAAGATATAACACAATGTTTCGAGGATTGGAATCTATCCTCTTCGTCAGGTAAGAAAAGAAAGAGGCAGAGAAGGAACATAAAAGAGTTAAACATACTCAAAAGCTGCTTGGAGTACAGGCTGTTGTCACTGCACAGGATACAAGTCCCGAGCACAAATCACACTCACTGTAGCCTGTGCTGGTGTGATGAGTGATTGTGATCCTCGTTCTTTGTGATTGTGGACTCCAAGCAGCTTTTAGTTATGTTTCAACCCCTTTCTCTCCCTTCTTTGCCTGTTTCTGTTCTTTATTTTTGTATGTATTAATGCCTCCCCACCTGACGAAGAGGGTAGATTCCAATCCTCGAAACGTTGTGTTATATTTTTTATACCCTATATGACGACAAATGTCCGAAATCCTGTTATATCCTTTCAAAGATTTCATTAGTTAGCCAAGTACATTTTTCAGCCTTTTCGCATTACTTAATAATGGTCACCTAGAAGCGATTGGGTCTCCCCTATTTCATAGCTGCGCCACACTTGTTTTTAAGTTAGTAAGTATGGAAACCTCGTGAAATAGAGAAACTATAAAATGGAACTGTGAATGTACTGGTCTCGAGAGTGTAGAAAAACGACCATGGTCTTCAACGACAGGGCTCTGATATTTGACCACTTTCAATAATTCTAAATTATTTCTCGGGGTTGAAATAGCATTATCCTAGAAAGCCTTGGATACCGATTATTTAAAAACAAGGTTGCTTATGAAGCCACTGTTATACAGCTGGTGCTACGTTTGAATCCCGGATCCCTTTAAATTGGATGTCAATCACTTTACCGTTTTTGGCCTGCCTAAAGAATTATTTCATCAATTTGAAAAATATCTAACCTAATTAATTTTATATACTGTCTTTTAAACTCACTGTTTTGGTGCCCCAGCTTCCACAGGAAACTAAAACCTACAATAATAAATTCCACTGAAAAAATTAAAAATTTAAGAATTTTGAACGGGCAAGAGAGGAAACAATTTGAGAGCAGTTGTAGCATATTTCAAAGCAATTCACATTTATTTCCGCAAACAACTGAAAAACAGGTAAAATATTTTATATTGAAAAGAAATCTAGCATTTGGATATCAAATGGTAATACAATTTACGATAATATTCAAATAATACAATTCTAAATAGTTAACTTTAAATAATGTAACACTAAATAATATTTAAAAACCTTACACCACTAAGAAATAAAGCCATATACTGAAATAAAGAAAGGAATTAAAATTATAAATATATATAATTTTAATACTTGCTCGAGTCCCGGCGGAGCAAGTACTTTTTGTGATTCAATGTTTATTGAAAAATTATGTGTATATATATAGTCCTGGTTAAACCAAAGCTCCCAGCTAAGAGCTGACGACAGAATCGAAAGATAAAATTAAATTTCCGACAAGAAAGGTCCAGTCACTTTTTGTCGTATCTCTAACGGTTAACCCGTAAAATGCCATTAAAGTCAAAACTTTGAATAAAACTGAAATATTCAATAAAATGGGTCCAATTTAATTCCAAGTTCCGCTTATCCCCGAATCGGGGCATAATCCGGAAGGGGGCCTGGGGTGTTTCATTAACCAACGATAACATTAATCCCCCCCCCGGGATTTCCTGGTATGACCAGATAACCTCCTGAGTAAATTAAACGCCCTGATGTGTTAACCCCCCTGGTAACTTTAAACCCCCCCCCAGGGAAGTTCCTGGTATGACCAGATAACCCCCTGATGTCTTAACCCCTGGTAACGTTAAACCCCCCTGGGAATTTCCTGGCATTACCTCATGTCCGAATTTTAGCAAACCCAAATCTCTGTTATCCCCGAATTTAAGGCACTTACTTTGGGGGCCTGGGGGCGTAGCCCCCAGCGAGCCGAAGACGAGTATATATATACACACATCTAATGAAAACAGCGTTTATGATTCAGTTAATTTACTACCTAATTTCTGTATAATTAAAAGTAACATGGGAAAAAGCCTACACGGGCCATAGAGCATGTGCGTAGACTCGAGTTGAAATGTTTAGAAATGTTTAGGATTAGGAATTTTATCTTGAGCAGTGTGTAGATAGATTTTATAAAATTTTAATTGAAAGAAATTATTTAAAGTAGAATAACTTGTGGATATGAATTTAGAATTCTGATAGTTAGCAATATTGTAGAGAAAGTAGACAAACAAAATAAAAATAATGAGTGTACAAACATTAATAAAGATAGGATGATTACTTAGTGAAAACTGATTTTTCTACATGTAGTTTGGAGAGGAGAGGAGAGGGGAAAATCCCGTCAGTCAGTTGTCAGTTGTTCTATGTCCGTCTGTAGTCAACAGAGATAAGTGACTGGGCCCTCTCACTGCTTATGAGAATCAAAAACTTCTTGACATTTATTTGTAAACCTGAAAAGAGAATCAAACATCTTGACATTTTTAAAACTATTAGAATAGTTTCGATATAAAATATATGTTTTATAAAAAATTTTTGCTATCGCAAATTATTTGTCTCGGTGAATAGTGTTAATTCCGAATATATTTGTATATCATGTTTTATAAAAATGTGGGGTTATAGAAAAAATTGAGCCGAAATGTTTGTAAATATGCAAAAATAAGACTGTACTAAAAAAACTTTAATTTGCATAATTCCAGTATGCATAACAACAGTTTGCATTGTCACATATTAACTGACATAAGTTTAACATGAAACATAACTGTGATAGTTAACTCATTTGAGAGTTTTCAATCATTAAGCACATCGTTAAAGTTGTCTTTTCACAAATGGTAGATGAACTTTCCAAATACTGTATTGTAAAACTTTGCTTTACCTAAATATAAAAACTTGTTCTTTATATACAATTATACAACATATTGTACAATAATACAATACAATATATAATGTAATACAATATACAATATATTGTGTATATACATTACATATATATATTGTATATATACAATTGTTGTATATATACAATTTTTAAAGATATAGTACCATCATGGATGTTCCACTTGACAGAACTGTAATGTCCAATCGCCAATGTATTTTTAGTAAGAAGGCTATACTGCTTAAGGGTGCAATATAAAGGAAGAGCCGCCGTTCTGACCTGTAAAACCGAACAGTCCGAGTTAACCCAATGATGTGGAAACCTGGTGCGATATCCACTTCGGCAAAACCAATCCCAACACTCGGGCTGTGCTACCTCATCAGCTGCGATGGTTACTGAGCGTGTCATGACGTCATCGTTTATATGGTAACTATCACATCAGCTGCAATGGTTACTGAAAGTGTCTTATGACGACATCGTTTATATGGTAACTCTCTCATTAGATGCAATAGTTACTGAGAGTGTCTTATGACGTCATCGTTTATATGGTAACTCCCTCATCAGCTGCAATGGTTACTGAATGTGTCTTATGACGTCATCGTTTATATGGTAACTCCCTCATCAGCTGCAATGGTTACTGAGCGTGTCTTATGACGTCATAGTTTATATGGTAACTCCCTCATCAGCTGCAATGGTTACTGGGCGTATCTTATGACGTCAAAGTGTATATGATAACTCGCTCTCTCAATCAGAATCTTTTACTCATACAAGAAACATATATAAAAACTAACGTGATGTAATAAGATTAAATTTCAAAAGTATATATTGCAGTAATGAATAATTACAGCAAACATATTGCATGCAAGTATTGGCATTATTGTGGCATCCTCAATATTACTGAGCGCCCTTCCACTTGCCTAACATTTAAAACAAACTTACCAAACAGAGTTTTGAAGGACTCAACAGAACATAACAGACGGATGAACCATCATTTAATCTTTGGGTCTCAAACTCAATAGATTGATTTCTTTCTTGGATTAAGAGGAACGTATGTACAAAGTTCCAGGTCTCTACGACATCCCCATTAAGAGTTATCACAAAGACTGACAAACAGACGGATGAACTGTCATTTGATCTTTGGGTCTCAAACTCAATAGATTGATTTCTTTCTTGGATTAAGAGGAACGAATGTACTAAGTTCCAGGTCTCTACGACATCCCCATTAAGAGTTATCACACAGACGGACAGACAGACGGATGAACTGTCATTTGATCTTTGGGTGTCAAACTCAATAGATTGATTTCTTTCTTGGATTAAGAGGAACCTATGTACAAAGTTCCAGGTCTCTCGACATCCCCATTAAGTTAAGAGTTATCACAAAGATTGACAGACAGACGGATGAACTGTCATTTGATCTTTGGGTCTCAAACTCAATAGATTGATTTCTTTCTTGGATTAAGAGGAACCTATGTACAAAGTTCCAGGTCTCTCGACATCCCCATTAAGTTAAGAGTTATCACAAAGACTGACAGACAGACAAATGAACTGTCATTTGATCTTTGGGTCTCAAACTCAATAGATTGATTTCTTTCTTGGATTAAGAGGAACCTATGTACAAAGTTCCAGGTCTCTACGACATCCCCATTAAGAGTTATCACAAAGACTGACAAACAGACGGATGAACTGCCATTTGATCTTTGGGTCTCAAACTCAATAGATTGATTTCTTTCTTGGATTAAGAGTAACCTATGTACAAAGTTCCAGGTCTCTACGACATCCCCATTAAGAGTTATCACAAAGACTGACAGACAGACGGATTAACTGTCATTTGATCTTTGGGTCTCAAACTTAATAGACTGATTTTTTTTCTTGGATTAAGAGGAACGTATGTACTAAGTTCCAGGTCTCTACGACATCCCCATTAAGAGTTATCACACAGACAGACAGACAGACGGATGAACTGTCATTTGATCTTTGGGTCCCAAAATTAAATAGATTGATTTTTTCCTTGTATTAAGAGGAATCTATGTACTAAGTTCTGCCTCTTAATCACAAAATAAAAAAAGTTCTTCATTGGACCAACATGAAGCTTTGTGCAAAGTTTAGTCTTTAGAATCTTTCTATTATGGTGTATCGTATTAACGGACAGACGGTCAATTATTGTCACAATTTTAAGTACCTCTCGAGTTCTTAACAATTACAAGTATTGCTATCCAAACTTTAATTTGGAAATTATATATGTTAAAGTAGTTCTTACCATTATGGTTAATTGTCCCCGTTTAAATTCTTTCCAGTATTATAACTGCGGTTTACAATAGGCATATAATGAAAACTATTTAACATAAAGCACACGTGATATATGAGTGATGTTTACCACTAGATCGAAATCGGTTCTACAACTACAACTGTTGTACAATCTCAAGTTTCATATAACCCTCAAGAAGAAAGATCTTTAAAATGCTAGTTATTAGAATATAATACACTTTTCAAAACATACTCATTTACAGGTGATACAAACTTTAAAAAAAATCACTGCATGTGTTCCCATGCTAATTTATTTTTATAATAACCAATATCTTACTCGAATTCTCCTACGTTCTTCTTGACATACTTCAATAATTTTCAAGATACAACTGGCTGGTTATCTTTTGGTTGTTCGGTGAGGAAGTCTACAATGTGTGTTTTGGGTATATCTACTGTATAAAGAGACTTTCGAACCAGCTCGAGATATCATATATCACGGTTCAGAAGTTTCCCGGTAATGAATGGTAACGTGACTAAGAATTTAAAGTCCTAATTGCTAGTTGGAATTTATGTACGCCCTATTTTGTGTGACGGCCTCGTTGTTTTTAGACACGCCTTATTTCTAATGAGGACCTCAGCCTGACGTCATGGGTTTTTTCGTAGTTGTACATACGAACGCCCTAATTTAGTCTGATTCTATAACTCTTATACCCCCACTATAATTTTACATTGATAAATCAGTCGCTTAACCGTTAACACCTCTGAAAGACCTAACGCCCGATTGCCCATTTCCCGTGTCTAGGCGATTTATCAACATATGGAAAAATCTATAACACCCACACCCTGTAATGTTATGTTCTTAATGCTTACTAAACTTCGGATAAGTCGTATACCATATACATTCCAGTTGAGACACCTAAATTCAACCTTCAGCTCCTATGTTTTTTTTTTTCAAAAATTACAAAATGTATTTTCACACTGAAACCCTATCTCTTGTAGGGTTCTATTAGGAAAGAGATTAAAAGCCACTTATTAGAATAAATTTGTATTTTTGGTCATCAGTGAAGGATATTCTCAAAAGTAACCACCATTTCACGATTTGTTTGGTCCCGACCCACATATTATACTTTTAACTCCAGTTTGGACACTATAATTCCTACGTATCCCCTAACCACGTTATTGCAACCAAAAACCTAAACATAGAATTTTTCTCTATCAACCAACCTCTTTAAGGCATTCCAATAGAGAAACCACCGAAAATCGTACTTTTTGGTCACCAGTGTTGGATAATTTACCTCTCATTGACATATAATTACTAAAAGGTCAATCTGTACCTATCAGTGTCACATAAAACTTAATAAAAGAGAAAGCTCATTAAAAATAAGGAAATTAATATCACATTAGTGACTATATATATATTTAAATGTAATAAATAAAAACACTAATTAAATGTTAGTACATAAATGTTTATCGACGAAATATTTGAGTGTTAATTTTAAATATTAATTTAGAAAGCTTTTAAGTACTTTACATTGGAAGAATGCTATACTCCAACAAAATACATTACAGAGTTTAACCTTCCTGCTGGACAATCGTAACGTTTAACAATTTCTTACCTTTTGAGTTGCATTTGATTTGTCATCAAAATATTTCATACTGACAGTTAAAACATGTAACTCCAGCTTAATTTAAATACTAGTTGTTGCTTTTGTACTCCAATTTTACATATTTGGACTTTTAAATTCTTGACCACTAAACATTTTTGAGCCCTGAGAAGTCGGAAAGTAAAACAGTTTTTACAAACATCAATGGAGATTATATGCCATATTTAATAATAAACTTAGTATATAATATAATATAGCATAATAAAAAATGTCATTAGCTCTTAAAACGTTTATACCTATGGGAATGGAATTCAAAATTCACTCCTCAAATATAAACTCCTTCAAACTTGTAAAAGTGAATATATTGATTAAATGGAAGTTACAGCTGTATTTAACTGTATAAAAAACTAATTACTATAAAACAATACAATATTTATTAATACCATTTATAATGATTTTAACTTGACTGGTCTCAAGAGTGGGTGAAGTATTCCCACTCTTCCGTTTGCAACTCTCCATCCTTGACAGCATATAAGCTGAGATCCAAATTCCATTGTACACAAAACACAAACTTGTTTTCTACATATTAGAAATTTCCTCTAAAAAAGTAGCCGTCCAGAGTTGCTTTAGATTTCGTGGAGACCGGAAAGGAAGATAATCAAACATAAAACCGATATTTTCTCACAAAATATTTATCTTAGCTGAAAATAAAATTAAAAGTAACCGTCGGACCCATAAACAATAGTAATATCAACGCATAACAAATAGATAAATAAACCGAAGGTTACCACTTTTAGTTCAATGTCTTGTTTGTACACGGTTAGCTGACAATGATTAAAATGTATTTATATTATCTGTTACTTCATACCGTTTATACGTTTAATCTTTCTTATATCTTCCCACTTCGATGATCATCTAAACTAGTGACGCTGAAGATCGCTTTCTTTCTTAGTGGCAATTCCTCTATATATTTAAAGAAACGCCAGCTTCTGAGCTTCTACAATACTATCGGCTCCTTCACTACGAAGTGAAAACAAATGTCACTCTGGCCCTTAAGTTCCACGAGTTTCATATATGCAAATCATCATAGTACTTGTGTGATTATACAATACTATCAGCTCCTTCACTACGAAGTGAAAACAAATGTCACTCTGACCCTTAAGTTCCATGAGTTGCATACATACAAATCATCACAGTACTTTTGGGCTTACACAATACTATCGGCTCCTTCACTATGAAGTGCCCACAAATGTCCCTCTTACCCTTAAGCTTCTCGAGTTGTATACCTGCAATTTATCATATACGTATGCAATATCATTGGATACTTCACTACGAAGTGCGCACAAATGTCACTCTGGCCCTTAAGCTTCTCAAGTAACATACCTGCAAATTATCTTAGTAGGATCTCTAGTGTGCGGTGCGTTATTATTTACAATATCAGGCATATACGCCAGAGGTTAAACCTTAAATAGACATATTATTGCTGAGCGAAGCACATTAGGACTAAAACACTGTTGTATAGTAGAAGAATGCTCAATAAAAAGAGTGCTAAATAAGTAAATTAGGACTAATTAACTGTTGTATATTATAGGAGTGCTAAATAAGCAATATAGGACTGATAAACTGCTGTATTATAGTATAGGGGTGCTAAATAAGCAAAATAGGACTAAAAAACTATTGTATAGTGGAGGAGTGCTTTATTAGCAAAATAGGTCTAAAAACTGTTAAGAAGATTTGGACTAATAAACTGTTGTATGGTAGAGGGGTGCTAAATAAGCAATATAGGACTAATAAACTGTTGTATTATAGTATAGGGGTGCTAAATAATCAAAATACTAAAAAACTGTTGTATAGTGGAGGAGTGCTTTATTAGCAAAATAGGTCTAAAAACTGTTAAGAATATTTGGACTAATAAACTGTTGTATGGTAGAGGGGTGCTAAACAGGAGGAGTGCTAAATAAGTAAAATAGAACTAAAAAACTGTTGTACAGTAGAGTGCTAAATAAGCAAAATAGGACTAAAAACCGTTATATAATAAAGGAGTGCTAAGCCTATACAGAAACGGAACCGTTGTAAAGGTCGCATTTCGGTCACAATGTCGTAGCAGCTCCAATGAAACGTATCATTCGTCGCGATTCTGTAACATTCATTCACTAAGTGTCTCTTAAAAAGAGGTTCCAGTTACCCCGACCGAACAAAAGATACGCAAATAATGTAATTTGTTTAGCTTTCCACCAGAAGAATGTGTAATTCCCATACGGTTAATAACAGCGTTGCAAGAGCAACGTTATAAGGTCAAGTTATTAGATAAGCCGTCAGTCCACCTTAATCGTGAAGATGAAGTGGATCTCTATAGTCGTCCTCACATTTGTAGTCTTCGCGGCCATTATAGGAGCTGCTCAAAGTACAAGACGTTTATACAAGAGACACCATGTAGTCAACCCCCTTATCAGGTCCTGCCCACACCGGCAATACCGAGACGCAAGAGGGCGCTGCAGGATACGTAAGTATACTTGCCAAATACAATTCTCTTACACCGCAAAGATATTACTTTTTTGTAATAAATTGTAATACAGTAATTGCATGCCTTACTCTATTAAAATAAATCATTAATAATTATTAAGTGAACTATAAAGTGTCAATAGTTTATTGTTTTCTTGCCATGAACAGTTTGTTGCTATTATTAGCAAAATTCTACTTCTTGCTACTTTGTGTTTGGTTTTAGAGCTTGATTTTGTTTGAGTTTTGGGAACTGTGATCTGCAAAAATAATCTTCCAGAAAATCCGCCATGAAGTGTATTGTATTTGCAGATTGCAATACCATTTAACTAAAACAACAATGTTCACTCCGACCCTTAAGCATCTCGAGTTTCATACCTGCAAATCATCTTAGTACTTCTTATACGAGTACAATACTAACGACTCCTTCACTACGAAGTGAAAACAAATGTCACTCTGACCCTTAAGCTTCTCAAGTGGTATATCTGCAAATCATCTTAGTACTTCTTACACAATACTGACAACTCCTTCACTACGAAGTGTCCACAAATGTCACTCTGACCCTTAAGCTTCTCAAGTGGTATATCTGCAAATCATCTTAGTACTTCTTATACAATACTAACGACTCCTTCAACTACGAAGTGTCCACAAATTTCACTCTGACCCTTAAGCTTCTCAAGTGATATATCTGCAAATCATCTTAGTACTTTTTACACAATACTAACGACTCCTTCACTGCGAAGTGTCCACAAATGTCACTCTGACCCTTAAGCTTCTCAAGTTGCATACCTGCAAATCATCTTAGTAATTCTTATACAATACTATCGACTCCTTAATTACGAAGTGTTCACAAATGTGACTCTGACCCTTGATATTTTCAAGTCGCATATATGCAAATCATCTTAGTAGGATCCCAATAATGTGCAGCGTCACTATTTACAATATCAGGCGTATACGCCAGAGGATAAACCAACGTACTGATTATTGGTTAGCTAAGCAAAATAGGACTAAAAAATGTTGGATACTAGAGGAGTGCTAAGCCCACCCAGACACGGAACCGTTGCAAAAGTCTCTGAGTGTCTCTTTCAAGGAGAGTTAAACGACTGAAGAAAAGATATACCAATAATGCATTTTGTTCAGTTATCAATAAAAAGAATGGGTAATTCCCATACGGACAAGAATAGTGTTGCAAGAGCAAATGTATAAAAGGTCAAGCCAACAGATAAGCCGCCATTCAGCATTAATCGTGAAGATGAAGTGGACCGCTGTAGTCGTACTCATAGCTGTAGTCTTTGCGGCTATTATAGGAGCTGCCCCTAACACTGAAATTGTGTATGAAAGAGTCAACGTAGTCAACCCCCGTATCAGGCCCTGCCCACGCCGAGGTCAATACAGAGACGCAAGAGGGCGCTGCAGGATACGTAAGTATACTTGCCAAATACAGTTCTCTTACACCTAAAGATATTACTTTTTTGTAATAAATTGTAATACAGTAATTGCATGCCTTACTCTATTACAATAAATCATTAATAAATATTAAATTAATTATCAAGTGTCAATAGTTTATTGTTTTATTGATATGAACAGTCTGCTGCTATTATTAACAATATTCTAGTTCTTGCGAATTTTCTGCTTGGTTTTAGAGCTTGATTTTGTTTGAGTTGTGGGTACCGTGATCTGCACAAATAATCTTCCAGAAAATCCACCATGAAGTTCATTATAATATGCAGATTTCAATACAGTTTACTTAAATTCATCTGCCAGTTTAAGATCTAGTGATGTCAGAAGAAAAAATTCACGATGTTTGATACTTAGATAATGCTATAAATAACACTAAGATTTTCAAACATTCTTAAGAGTTTATCTTCATGCTTTGACTTTACACTGCCAATCGACAAGATATACTTTAGTTGCGAAGATGTAGTTGGATTCTGTAGCAAATAGCAAGTATCTATGGTGGCAGTTTGCATATTCATTTTCTCCCTTTTTATTTTTAGTTTGTTCAAATACATTTGATGCTAACTATATGTTGCAGTTGGGGAATTGAAAGATCTTTTGTTTCTTCGGTCTCATATGCCATTTCACAATTTTCCGTTTTTTAACTGATTTGCATTTTAAATCCTTCCTTGCTCCAAAGTTTCCTCAGACTGGGCTTCAATGAACACTTCAGCGTCTGTTTTTGTATTTGATGTGGTGAGTAAACGTGGGGTTCCAACATATGCTCCCAGGTGCTTTTGAAAACACTGGTTTTTCCCCGGCTTATTCATACACATAAATCTTTCTTCTCACGATTTCAGGTGTATTGTCCTATTTGCCTGTTTGATTTTTGTATGTCATTTAATTCACATTGCCTTTAAAATTACACAATATGAACCTAGTTGTTACTAGGCCTAACAGTCGCTACTCCTAGCACTTGCTTAGGGTTTTCCTGAAAACTTTTAATATATCCTAGATGTATCTAACTAGTGTTAGCAGTTGATTATTCACTCGCATTTGAGCTACTGCTAGTTATAGAGGGTAAATGCTAACCGGTAGATTCTAGGTATTATTCACTTCACCTAAGGTTCAGTGAAATCTAAAATGAACCCTGAGCTAACCTCATGCCAGTCTTTATACATTCCAATACAATATCATTAACATTTCAACATGAAGAAGTCAGGGGAGAAATCTACTTTGCTCATGTTTTATCTTTAGAGTCAATTCAATTTTAAATTTTTAAACCACCATGGATAGCACAATAATATTATTTTAATTTTACAATATTATTTGCCCAACTTAAGTTAGTATTACTACTTAAAGCCTTTAAAATTACACAATATGAACCTAGTTGTTACTAGGCCTAACAGTCGCTACTCCTAGCACTTGCTTAGGGTTTTCCTGAAAACTTTTAATATATCCTAGATGTATCTAACTAGTGTTAGCAGTTGATTATTCACTCGCATTTGAGCTACTGCTAGTTATAGAGGGTAAATGCTAACCGGTAGATTCTAGGTATTATTCACTTCACCTAAGATTCAGTGAAATCTAAAATGAACCCTGAGCTAACCTCATGCCAGTCTTTATACATTCCAATACAATATCATTAACATTTCAACATGAAGAAGTCAGGGGAGAAATCTACTTTGCTCATGTTTTATCTTTAGAGTCAATTCAATTTTAAATTTTAAACCACCATGGATAGCACAATAATATTATTTTAATTTTACAATATTATTTGCCCAACTTAAGTTAGTATTACTTGTACTTTATAATTCATTATTTTCTATTATATTCATTTATGAACCTCCTTTCATATTTTTACTAAAATATATTTTATTGAGGAAATACCGAAACTTCAGGGAAAATTGTGCTATGTACCTTAGTGAACATTATAATTTGGCTAAGATACTAAATAAAACTTATAATACTACACTGAAACAAGAGTTTAATACTGTCACTATTAATGTACATCGCATAAATTTAAATACTAGCATTAACTTTAAATGTGTTCACGATATATAAAGTGGTTTGAATAAGTAAAAAATAAATTAATGAAGATACACTAATTTTTCTAACACCCTCCTTATTTTTTAGGTTTTCCCATGTAGTAGACTGAAGAGATATTCCTTAGCCATTGAATTAAAGTAGAATTGTTTTAAATGGTTTCTACCTTTGCCTTTATTATCAGTAATTTTTTGGCAGCAAACCTGAAATAAGAGACATGTTTACGTAAATCGAGTAAAGCGCGATAGCATGTTTACCCGAAAAACATGCTTCCAATTACTATTCAAAATATTGTTTTGCATTACTTAGCCAATAATACAGTTTTAAAAACCTACACAATAGATTACTAGCTTACTTGTGTATGAACGAGGAATCAGGGTAAATTCATGGGGGTCTTGTGGGTGGGGTTATCGTATTTCAGTAAGCTCCTGATCGTGGAACACACTGTAGAAAAAGTCCAAGTTCTGTTTTGGGTACCACTATGAAGAATTTTGGTAGAATCACTGTTTGGTACGGTTTTTTCCTTAATTTTCCTCAGTTTAAATACGCAACTATTGGTAAAATTGATCGTGTTAATTAAATCAAATTTTGCAGCAGTGATTGGCTAATACCAAACTAATTATAATACAACATTACAACATTTATTAAACCCATTTATAACTTCACTGGTCACCACTATTAAAACCAACTGTTGATCACATGAAAAATAGTAATGTTATATAAAAAAAGTAAGGAATGTATTATTTTACCAGGCGAAGTTAGGGCTAAGAAGCCCTTTCTAACACTTAACCTGAGGAAAGAGACCAAGCCCCATATATTTGTATACAAATAGATAATGAGAGTGAAGAACGACACTTTCAGTAGGTACCTTGTTTATACATTTTTAGCACACACTAATTTAAAAGTCATTTACGTTATCTATCTTTCATACCGTTTCATATGTTTTTCTTTTTCATACTTTCCCACCTTCCTCAACTAAACTAGCACCGCTGAATAATCGTTTCTCTTTTAGTGAAAATTCCTCTATAAACCGGCTTCTGGACTACGAGGTATCCATAATTGTCACTATGATTCTTACTCCTCCCAATTCACACATCTGCAAACATTCTTAGTACTTCAGTTCTCAATTGCTACCTTTAATCTTTACTCTCACTGAATTTTCACTCTAATCTGTAAATCATCTTAGAGGTCCTAATTCTTTGTCGCAATTCTGCAACGGGTGAATGTCTCGTCGAAGGAGTTCCAATTACAACGACCTTACAAAGATGTGACAGTAATTTATTTTGTTCAGTTATCCGCAAAAAAAATGTGTAATTCCCATACCGTTAAGAATAGCTTTGCAAGAGCAAAGTTATAAGGTCAAATTATGAGATAAGCCGCCGGGTAGCCTCAATCGTCAAGATGAAGTGGACCTCTGTACTCGTACTTTTATTTTTAGTTTTCGCGGCTTTTATACGAGCTGCTCCGAAAACCGGACGTTTGCTTCATCGATCCCGCGTAGCACACCCCCGTGTCAGGCCTTGCCCACAGCGCGATCACTACCGAGACATGAGAGGCCGCTGTAGGAGACGTAAGTAGGCCTACGCTAGTCAAATACAGTTTCTGTTACACCGCAAAAACAGTACTTTCAAATAATACACTGTAGTGACGTGAAGTGAGTTTAGTGAAGAACTGTGAAGTCGGAAATAAACAATGATACCTCTGATTATATCAGAACTAATTGAATAATACTCCGGACCTCAGCATAAAATGATCTATGTCCTTGGTAACCAATCTACCTAAGGTAGTAGTTTTTAAGAACAATATTGTGTCTTGTAAATATCACGATTTTTAATTTTAAACAATTAAGTACTTATTTGTATTGATTCTTAAAAAGATTTTATTGTAAAATCCAAAACATTGCAGTCCTTTCTAAATATAAACAGGCATTGTAATTGACCAGGAAACTCAAAACTTCTTATTTTTCGACGATGTCTACCAGGTTACATACTATAAATATTTCCTTTCAGAAGATTGAAAATCCGCTATCATAACTGATTGCTGTAATAGCGAACAGTATGTAATAAATGCAGACTAATGGTCCAGTAAGTCTAAAAGCTGTTTAATTTTAGATATTTTTAGATATATGTTTTGGAACACGACTCTAGAAGAAGTCCAAATCCTATTTTATATATCACGATTAAGACTTTTGGTAGTCTCATTGTTAAATACATTATTTCCTTAATTTTTAGTCATTTTAAATGAGCAATTTTTTATAAAATTACTACTTTCTAAAAATGTCATCAAATTACGAGTATGTCCCTGATCGACTTCTGTGGGTTAGAAAAAGGGGCAGGTGATATCCTTAACACTTCAACCACTTCTAACCAGTCATAAGAAATTTCACCTGGAGTTTTGAGTTGTATAAATTCCAATGTTCTAATTTGACTCATTACTTAAGGGAAACATGACATGTTGGAACAAAGCTATAGTGTGACAAAATACAGTACATAACTTTTCCTGTCTGCTGAACAAACATATTTTTTTCATCTTTTTATATAATGTACAATTTAAACTGGCATATCAAACATTTAACCCCAGCTTTAATTAAATACTAGCTGTTACACGCGGTTTTGTACTTCAATTTAACATAATTGGAATTTTAAGTTTTCTTCAATCAATATTTTGGAGCCCTGAGAAGTCTGAAAGTAAACCAGTTTTTACAAATATCAATTGAATCTATATGCCATATTTACTAGTATTCCATAAACAACACCAAAGAGTCAGTAGCACTTAAAAACTTTCAGGATTGTAGTGAGGAATTCTAAATTCGGTTCCTTGTATGATTTGATAAACATATCGTTTCAGTGTTTATACGAAATTTCAACATAATCGTACATAATAGTTTTACGTAACTAATGTATACATATATCAATACTGTAATCATATAAGAACACATATGCCTACCTTGCGAGCCACCCAGTCCGTTGTTCTTGTATGTACCCTTAGTTATCGTCCTTGTAGCAATTCAGTGCAAGTCCGTTTACTCAAATATTGTAGCGAATGGCTCGTTGAGTTATGGTAGTAACAATGCCAAAGCAAGCTAATTTCATGTATCTAACGTGCACACGTGAATGTGTTGATTAAATTGAATTATACAAAACTAATTATAATAAAATATTACAATATATAGTGTTCAACACCCTTTAAATATTGCATATTGTGACAGATTCGTCGCTTTGCCGTTTCATTTGCAATTATAACAGGCCCGCTGCGCCCAATCGTTTTACTCAAATTGTAGCGAATGGCTCGTTGAGTTATGGTAGTAACAATGCCAAAGCAAGCTAATTTCATGTATCTAACGAGCACACGTGAATGAGTTGATTAAATTTAATTATACAAAACTAATTATAATAAAATATTACAATATATAGTGTTCAACACCCTTTAAATATTGCATTATTGTGACAGATTCATCGCTTTGCCGTTTCATTTGCAATCAGAACAGGCCCGCTGCGCCCAATCGTTTATTCAAATTGTAGCGAATGGCTCGTTGAGTTATGGTAGTAACAATGCCAAAGCAAGCTAATTTCATGTATCTAACGTGCACACGTGAATGTGTTGATTAAATTGAATTATACAAAACTAATTATAATAAAATATTACAATATATACTGTTCAACACCCTTTAAATATTGCATTTTGTGACAGATTCATCGCTTTGCCGTTTCATTTGCAATCAGAACAGGCCCGCTGCGCCCGATCGTTTTACTCAAATTGTAGCGAATGGCTCGTTGAGTTATGGTAGTAACAATGCCAAAGCAAGCTAATTTCATGTATCTAACGTGCACACGTGAATGTGTTGATTAAATTGAATTATACAAAACTAATTATAGTAAAATAATACAATATATATTGAAAACCTTTTTAAACATATAAACTTGACTATGTTTATCATTGAAGGATTTCTATCCTTCCGTCAGCCACACTCTATCCCTGATAGCCCAGAAGCCGGGGGGCATTTTCCATTGTACGATATAAGGATACAAACTGGTTTTCTTTATATCAAGTGAAGAATTTCTCCTACAAAATATATCGGTCGTCAGTCGTTTTAGGTTTCATGGAGGTCGAAAGGCAAGATTACCAAAGGGGTTAAGAATATAAACAATATTTTCTCAGACAATATTTGTCTTAGCTGAAAATAATTTTAAAACAGACCGTGGGACACGTAAACAATAGTCATATCACTGCCAGACAACTAGATAAAGAAACTGAAGGTCGCCAGTAAGTTAATGCATAAGCACAGTGCATTCTGTGTACATGGTTAGATGACACTGATTTAAATTTTATTTACATTATCTGTTCTTTCATACCGATTCATATGTTTACCAATTTAATAGCCTCGTAGTTCGTCCTTAAACTAGATCCATTGAAGATCCATTTCTGTCTTAGTGGAATTTTCTCTATATATTTCAAGAAATCCCAGTTTGCGTGCTTATACAATACTCTCGGCTCGTAGACTACAAAGTATCCTCAATTGTCACTCTGACCCTTACTCCTCTTGAGTCCCATATGTGCAAATCTTCTTAATAATTGTGTGCTTATACAATACCATCAGCTACGAAGTGACCTCAATTATCACTTTGACCCTTACTCCTCTTGAGTCCCATATGTGCAAATCTTCTTAATAATTGTGTGCTTATACAATACCATCAACTCGTAGACTACGAAGTGACCTCAATTATCACTTTGACCCTTACTCCTCTTGAGCCCATATGTGCAAATCTTCTTAATAATTGTGTGCTTATACAATACCATCAACTCGTAGACTACGAAGTGACCTCAATTATCACTTTGACCCTTACTCCTCTTGAGCCCATATGTGCAAATCTTCTTAATAATTGTGTGCTTATACAATACCATCAACTCGTAGACTACGAAGTGACCTCAATTATCACTTTGACCCTTACTCCTCTTGAGCCCATATGTGCAAATCTTCTTAATAATTGTGTGCTTATACAATACCATCAGCTCGTAGGCTACGAAGTGACCTCAATTATCACTTTGACCCTTACTCCTCTTGAGCCCCATATGTGCAAATCTTCTTAATAATTGTGTGATTTTACAATACTCTCAGCTCTTACACTACGAGCTACCCTCAATTTTCACTGTGACCCATGGTTAACTCTTTTCGAGTTCCATGTGTGCAAATCTTACGTAAAAACATAAACGGACAGATTATCGGTCAACGAAGCAAATATGACTATGTAATGTTGGATAGTAGAGGAGTCTTAAGCCGTTAGAGACGGAAACCCGTTTTAAGATGGCATTGTCGTGGTTATTCTAATGAAACCTTTTATTCGTTGATGCGATTCTGCGATTCAGTTTAAGTAACTGTTACGAAGGAGTTCCAGTTACAACAAGTCTACAAAATAATATATACCAATTATTTATTTTGTTCAGCTTTCCACAATGAGAGTGTGTAAATCCCACACGGATAAGAATAGTGTTGCAAGAGCAAAGCTATAAAAGGTCAAGCCAACAGATAAGCCGATAATCAACCTTAATCGTGAAGATGAAGTGGATCTCTGTAGTCGTACTCATAGTTGTAGTCTTCGCGGCTATTACAGGAGCTGCACCAGGTTTGAATCTAAGAATCGATACCGTAATCAACCCCCTTATCATGTCTTGCCCACACCGACAATACCGAGACGCAAGAGGGCGCTGCAGGAAACGTAAGTATACTTGCCAAATACAGTTCGTATACACCGCAAAGATATTACTTTAGTATAATACATTTTAATGAATAAAAGCATGCTTTTAGTATAGATTACATGCAGATAGTCTATTAGGTTAGTTGGATTATATCAGAACTATTTAAATAATCCCCTGGACTTCAGCCTACCTCGTCCGATTTATCGCCTCTATAACTAACCTTCAAAGGTAGGATTTACTTGTCACAGTCGAACAAGGACTTGGTTGTTTCTGATACGTCTCCCAGCTCAGACCGCTTGCCTCTTGGGGAGCATGTGACCGCAGTTCTGTTCTGCTCAGGCACTGGGGAATATCAGGATGTTCACGGTAGACGTAGAAGACTGCTGACATCGTAAGTGTTCTGAACTTCCTAATGTTGATTTCAAACCTCCAATGGTATTTTTGTACGATAATTTCCATTGAAAACTACTACAAATTACTAAAAACATTTTTCGAAAGTTTAGCTTTTATATTTACCATTGTTATTTATAGAAACCAATTTTTCAATAAAAGCAGCCCTCATAAGGGCTCACTTCTACCTACAAGGAACCACCAGAGAGTGCAGTTGGCGGCGACCAATAGAATGGACAGGCCTGCGCGACATTGCCACACAACTGCAACTGCCGCCCGGCACGGCTGGCGCATTGTGGCTGATAAACCGCTGCGCTGTCACAACTAACACTGATACTGAACATTTAAAACTTATCAATATAATTGAAAAACAATATTTAAAATGCGTTGACAGTTTTGCTATATTATATTTAAATTACTTGTATGGTTTATTAGTGTTATTACAAACTAACTATCGATTAAAACAAACAATCGTCCCGTCAGTTAGTCAGAGTAAAGTACTTGCTTATTTCCATACGATACAACAATCTTTTCAGTGATTTTAAACGATTTACTAAACACACACAAAATTAATATACATGTTGCTTTATATCGGACACTGCTTGACGTGTTGCTTGATAAAAATAATTAAAAAATTATAACAATTATAATCAATTTTTAAAATTATCGAAGAATTATATTTTTAAATTATGAAATAATCAAATTTTCTACTAAATAACTTTTAGGGCCTACTATTTTAAAATGAAATACGTTAAAAAGCATGATTGACTTAATAATATTCTTACCTTTGCACTTGTATATTATTTATTCGCTCTCAGGCGGCAATATCGTAGCCAAAACCTCGGAGTCTTCTTCATTTTCACTTTCTACCTCACTGCTACTCGTGTCAGAATTGTCTGCTAAGTTTATAATTATTTGCTCTACAACACTTGTGCGGATACATTCCTTTTCAAAATCAGCTTGCTGCAAGGCTTTCTGCGTGCTGAACTCTTGATTGCCAGTCTTCTTTAGTCACTTTGTCCAGAGCATCATGAACAAGTTTCTCAACGTCGGTTATTTTAAATGTCTTATTATTACGTGCTACCTCTCCCTTCACTTGAGCCCATACCAATTTCAATGGATTTGTACTGGCAGTGATAAGGAGGGAGCCTGAACAACTGTATGTCCCATTTCATTGGCTAATACGTCGAGTTCATAAGTTTTTTTGTTGGGTTTTATATGGGAGAACCCTCATTATAAGTTCTGGGTTTTCGTTTCTTTCATACAGTATTGTATGTTTTTCGAGACAGCCAATTTTGAATCTCTTCCTTTCTCCACGATGAATTTGGAATTTTCTCGGCGAGTACTGAGTGGTATGGAGCATTGTCCATGACGATGATCGAGCCTTCTTCCAAAATGCATAGCAATTTTTTAAACCATTTTCTAAACGATTCAGCGTTCATTCATCGTGATAGTCCGAACTGGATGATGTCTTAGACCGAGAAAAACCCACTTACATTCTTGCAAAAACCCATCTTTTGCCGAGCCGACATGACAAATTATTAATCTTCTACCTTTGCCGAGAGGAACCTTTAGTCCACCAGACTCAGTCGTGTCCTGCCATATGTATTTTCGAGTATGGTTTTCATTAACCCATGTTTCATCGAGGGTAATATATGGGCCTACAATCACCAGATTCTCTAAGCTCTTGCATAGTTCTCAAAAATTTTAAAACGAGCCGCTACAATATCATTTCGTTCCAATAAAAACTTTCTACCATCATTGGTTTTCTTATACCTGAAAACCAACATGCCTTTAAATAACCTATTTGTTGAAGTTACCGATCCGTTGTAATCAAGTTTTTGTTTGAGATCCTGCGTGATTCTTTTTGATGTGGGAAATTCCCCTCTGTCGTAGTACGAAAGGACAGTTCGTCTCAAAACATCTTTTTCAAAGTCATCAAAGCCTGTTATTTTTGATTTTCGACTTCTCTGTTTTCCTGGCGTTGAAAACTTAATTTCTGATGATGAAGGCCCATCTTCTTCGGACAGCTTAGCTTCTTTACTTATTTTGTTAACGGTTCTTTCACTTACACCGCAGGCCTCAGCACACAGTTTACCACTTTTGCTTAAAGTTTAGAGTTTCTCGGAAATTTGTCACGACAGTTTTTTGAAAAAGTTGTAAACGTTGTAAATAATACGTCGTTCTCCACTACGTAGGGTTTTTCCACTACCGCTCTTACTTCCGGATGGCTTTGCAATTGAACAAACATCATCACACTCCATTTTGTCCAAATAAGGAATCACAATAACAAGTATATTACAATTTAATGACACTACACAGAAAATAATCGGTACACTTATAATAGCTACCAATGAACAACACTTAAACACGAAAACGTTCATCAACAGTAAATTTCAGTACAAAATAATATACTCGTACTAGAATTGAAGAGAATGCAGTATTTTCAACCGCCACTGATTAAGCGACAATAGGCACTGACTGACGGTCAGAGATCGGAAGGGAACTGTGGAAGGGGCTGTTTCTTGGAAACAGTATGAGAGTCATCCGTCTGGTATTACCACCACTGCTGGCTGGTGCGGCTTTTTGTTTACAGGTATTTCACCCGTTTCCTCCACATTTTCACTCGTCTGACATCATCTATTATGTACTGTGTTCAAATTTCATTGGATGTTATAGAAAATCGTTACTTTAGAATTGTATAAGAAAGTGCATTCATATTATAAAAATACTTGTGCTGTATGATTTTTAAACTATGGCCAGTTTAAATATTTAAATCACCCACGTGTGAAAAAAATTTTTACATAACACAGATTCAAGACTATTAATAGCTAGGTAGGAAAAATGCTTTCAAATGGTTATAAATTTATGAGAACCGAAGTGCGTAACAAAACCGTTGCGGCAACAATTCCCACCGTTATGTACTGAATAAGTATATTTATGGAAAAAAAACATATATTTCAGATGTATT
This sequence comes from Homalodisca vitripennis, assembly GCF_021130785.1. NCBI lineage: Eukaryota > Metazoa > Arthropoda > Insecta > Hemiptera > Cicadellidae > Homalodisca > Homalodisca vitripennis. Next base: position 41,145,163 of record NC_060211.1, on the reverse strand, counting down.
TGATAACTTTCTTACCAAATTGAAAAATCCATTTAACATAACATGATTATACTATGCAAACATGTAATGCCTTATTATATATCAGTGATAATGGCATTATCTAACTGTTACGGAAAATTTACGTTTTTGCGGTATTTTTATGTTTTTTTTTTTTATTTATTTTTCGGCTAAAGATTTTAATCCTACGATCTTCGAATATGAGTAATATAATACAATAATTTATTTCAATCCATTTAACTCAACATGGAAATAAGCTACAGAGATGTACTTTTTTTTTAAATGACCGTAAAATTGCATTTTGTAATACGTAGTTAATTAATTCAAGACAGCTCTAACATTTCTTTCGAGCGTAACGGTTAAGTATTTTAAGAACGCTGGACTCGCGCGACTTGTGGTTACAGCGGGGAACAAGTTTGGCAACGTCGCTCAGTTCTCGTTGGCCGCTCGAAGGTCACGGGCAAAATAGGCTCCTCCCTCAACTGCACTCTCTTGTGGTTTTTTGTTTAGTTTATTCTTTTATTTGAACCTACACAGACAAACACCGATTGTGACTTAAATCTGAGCAACCCTATGGATTTCCTGGAACGGCACATCATTAACCGCAATTTCGAGATATTGAGGTGGAAGGGTGGATCGATAAGTCTACTGTTGGAATGGGTTGAGCTCCCTTCGTGTTAAGTCTGGACATGAGAGGAAATACTATGCCCGACCCGCTTTGACTGGAGAGTCTGGACCAGAGCTGGTCTTCCCTTCTTCCAAGGTGATGACAGATACAGCCCGAAAACCCCTCGTATGAGATCGCGAAAGAAGACCACCCCAAACCTCAACCTCACCGATCCCGAAAATCCTGTCACTTTTTATTCAACTTTTTTTCTCAGATACTTGTCCTTAGTAAACAACACAAAATTTAATACAATACATTAAAAATCTGCGATACAAAGTGGTCGTCTCAGAGACCAGATAAGTTCGTGTTTCTCAATTGCTAAAAGGGTACACTAATTAGGATACCTTTGACACAACTATAGGCATTTTCCTAGATGAAAGATATGTTTTCCAGAGAAGTGACGACGTTGAAACTTTACGAAACAAGGAGTTAGTAATGTTGATTCTCCTATTAATATATATCTTCTTTTCTTATTTATGATAATTGAAAACTAAGACTATCTGTTTGAGGTTAAATTCATATACTCCTACTTGTATTCTACCATTGTGGAATAATTGTACTTCGGCCTAATGTTATCTATATTGACCCTTGCTTTCTAATATGATTTATCTGCTAAATTTGGAAAATCCCAATGGTTTTTATCTACACTAAATGTATACTCTGCTATTTGCATGTATATCTTCTCAACTGTGATTTAAATAATCTGTCAGCACTTCGAACCTGACCTTTCATGTTATCACTGCTACGTACGCTACTCGCTATGGGATACTGTGCAACTCACAATCTCTCTGAAGCCTGCAGCTATGCGGTGGTTGTATCTGGTACTCGCAGCAGTGTTTGTGATCGCTATCTTTGAGGTCATTGCTGCCTCTAGATTCACCTTTGAGTACGCCACGACACAACGCACTCATTTTATAGCAAGAGCTCCATCTATACCCTGCCGAAACTCCAACGAACTTAGAGTCAGAAGAGGTATACAACACACGCGAGGCTTCCGGCGTTGCTCTTGAAAACAAAAAAATGGATCTTAGTTCAAAGGAAATTCTTGTTAATAAAACACATACATAAGTTATAGCAACACAAGTAATGTAAATGACAAGGTTAATATTTCAAGCTCCATAGTAGTTTCCCTCACAAACTACTTTCATCATTCAAACCGTTTTGAATTATGAAAAAAGTTTGGATGCTGGGAGAAGTTCAAACCACTATGGAGCTTTGAATTGACCTTAAAATCGATATTACTTACTTTCCTTAAACTTGGTGTGTGTGTGTGTGTGTGTGTGTGTGTGTGTGTGTGTGTGTGTGTGTGTGTGTGTGTGTGTGTGTGTGTGTGTGTGTGTGTGTGTGTGTGTGTGTGTGTGTGTGTGTGTGTGTGTGTGTGTGTGTGTGTGTGTGTGTGTGTGTGTGTGTGTGTGTGTGTGTGTGTGTGTGTGTGTGTGTGTGTGTGTGTGTGTGTGTGTGTGTGTGTGTGTGTGTGTGTGTGTGTGTGTGTGTGTGTGTGTGTGTGTGTGTGTTTATAGACAATTTTCACTTGGCAAAGATCAGTTTTGTCTATTTTTACAAGGACGACAGATTGAAAAGAACAATTTCAACCATTGTAATGTTTCACAATAGTGTCGGGTAATGTCATTCACGTGTGAAACATTTCGTGAAAATCGTTAGATCCGTTTGGCTTATGTGCAATATTTACAGTGCCGGCTATACAGTTATTATCGTATTTTAAATGGCATTTTCTGTCAAAATTATGGCACATAACCACTAAACACCTCCATCGCTGTCCTAATGTCGGTCCATGATTACACTTGCACTGAAGGTGGTAGAGTAGAGTGATGTGAGTAACAGTTTCAAAAATATCCATTAAATAATACACGTATCGCGAGAAAATAGCCAGAGGAGTTGTTTTATTACCAACCTACACCAAGCCGTGAGTACCGAGTGCATCAGACTGGAATCAGCTAAAGTCGGTAGCACTCGGTTATTTCCGACTCCTTTAATAAAGCCTTTGGCCTGGGTACACGACTCAAAGTGAGGTGTATGTTGAAGGAAACAGATTTTTTTCCGGACATTTGCCACCGTTCAGTGATACACAAAATCAGTAACACTATATTTCGAGATCTGCAATCTGATCTCTTCTTCGGGTAACTAACTTAACACATAATTACAAACTAGATTTAAATTAAAAGGGCCGTTTTTTGGTAGTTTTAGTATTTCAAAGACGACACCTTTGATATTTCTCTAATTCTTTAAGGAGGTGTAAACCTACGTTTCTAAGGCTTGTTTCTTCAGGCACACCGTAACCTTTCTTTATCTCTTGTTTCTTGTTTCTCTTGAAAACGTCTCGATTCATACGTCTACCACATTAACGTTTATATTACATCGGAAATAATCTTTTACTGTTTGGGTAGTATTCATCCATATATTAGAGTAAAAGAAAATATATTGCGTGTTACTGTGGATTGTTGTATTGAAGCTTATAGAGAAAGCAGTTTTCTGTTTAAAATTTAAGCTTTCTCCAATTTAACTCATCATTATTCAAAAAGTAATGAGAGAAAAAACATTTTTGTATAGCATACAGCAGAATTCTTATTGAATGTCTCTTCAAGAACGATATAGCAACAATTAACAGTTCTAAGTCAACAATTAAATGCCGTCAGGGATCTTCATTAGAAAAATAATTTGTAGTCTCTGGCCGAGACGATTCCTGAAATATAATTGAGATGTTGTATATTCTTTCTGAACTTTACTGTAAAGAATAAACGCATTATAACACAGCTATCCACTATAAAATAGAATATTCTCAACCATCACCTTCTTGATTTCAACCCCATCTCAAAAACAGATCTTTGATCGAACCGATCAGTCCCTTCAATAATTTTTGTGTGCTCTACAATTGGTTTAGGACAATTTACAGATATTTTCTCACCAGTTCTTAGATTTCTCTTAGACTGCACAATTTTATTTGGCATAAGCAAGCTGTAGGGAAAATTTGCACTTGCTGTATCTCCTCACTTGCCATAATAGCTAATGCAATCTTTGAGTAACAAAATTGATGATGTCTTCTCAATTTTTTACTTCTCTTTAGAAACAAGCGGTAAACCAACAGCTGCACACGTACAGCCCCGGTGAAAAATACATATTTTTCTAAAAGGTTTTCTATTATATATTATATATAATTATAGAAATTATCAAAAGCTCCATGACACTTTTCACCATGTCTTTCGGAATCAGAAGGGTTTTCAATTGAGTTTTGAATTGTTTTCCATTTTGTTGTTTGGTGTGTTCAGGGAGACTGTTTATCAATCTGACATCTACTTGGGATGGTAAGTTTCTGAACGCATTTGTCCTGTGCTGTTGGAAGCGAAAGTTGCCTCTGCCTCTCGTCTCGTGTTGGTGAACATCCCCTCCCCGAACCATTCTGGATCAATGGGTTCAGATCGTTTACGTAAATAAGAAAAAGAACTGGCTCAAGGATAAATCCCTTTGGGAATTCATGGTTGATCTTTACTTTTGAGGATAAGACACCCCATATCTGCACACACGGCTCTCGTACACTAATCCAAGCCATTTTAAAGGAAGACTCCGTACACCAAACCTTTCTAACTTGTGCAACAGTGTTTCATGATACACACAGTCAAATGCATTGAAGAGGTGGAAAAATACGCTGAGCACGTGATCACGTCTCTCCAGTCCATCGACAACATATTCTATGAGGTTAGTTACAGCGTCTACTGAACTCCTTTTTTCTCTGAATCTAAATTGGGTCGGGCTGAGAATATCAAAACTTTTGAGTTATACCAGGAAATGTTTCTCACAAATTTTGCTCAGTACCGGCAAAATGGAAATTGGACGGTAGTTGTTGGTTTGTAAAGGATCATCTTTTTTACATTGAAATGACTTTTGCAGTTTCAATTTTGATGGAAAGATTCTGGTTTGAAATGAAAAGTTGATTGATTTTGTTAGTGGTGTTAGTAAATGCCTGAAGCAATGCTTTAACATCCACATTGAAACTCCGTTGATGTCGCAGGATTTTTGGAATTTAGAACTTATTCACCTACTGGGTTTTCCCTTTTATATGCTCTCGAGTCTAAGTTTTCCAATAAATATTGGTGGTTTCATTGCTTGGGTGGCACTGTTTTCACACATTTTTGGCTCTCTCTCAGCCGAATACGTTTATAATGGCCATTGTATGGTTACAAAAGACGAGATTGGTCTATAAGTAGTAATTCCTACAGCTGGCAACAAAAGAGACAAAACGATTACGTAACGATTTTCGCACCATCCCACGTGACTAGGACTGCTGATTATCGTTTTTGCACTGCTGACCTTTAGTATCTCATCTTGTTCCTCGAGTCAGTCGTCAATATGAAATCGTTGTTACTTCACGTTTTCGTTACGGTTCTTCTGTTATCACATCTTACCTCGGCTGACCTAGACACTGACCTTTCCAGTACAGACGTCTTATCTAACGTAGAAGTCGACTCAATTTTGATATCTGCTCCTGCCATCCCATGCGCAAGCCCGAGCGAATATAGGGACTCACGTGGTAGATGTAGAAAGCTGCTGATACGGTAAGTAATCTTCAACTTTTTCTTTTAAACTGTAATGCTATTTTTTTCATTGCATTTGACTATACAGGGTGAGCCGAAAGTGAGGACACACAATGGGATGCCTGTATGGGAGCGCTACTGCTAGGAGTTATGGGGCAGAGGCCTCAATTTTAAAATCCATAATCTTACATTTAAGTACCATTGATCGCGGTTTTTAAGTCTAACTGACGACCTTTACAGGACATGATTCTTACAAAAGTAAAAAAATCTTAAAACTCATTTAATAATTTTCTGTCCTGAGAATTAGGCAGTTTAACATTATGTGTCGAATGATCCCCTTCCAGTTTGAAAAAATCTACCCAAATCGACATTGCAGATTAAAAAAATCCAGCCATAAGAGGTTACGCACATACCTACAAACATGTCATACTAGACGCCATTATTATTCTTTGTACCGTTCTCCTTTCATAGGAGTCAATCCAGACTTACGCCTCAACCCGTAAATCACTTTTTAGTAACTGGTCCATCTTCATCACTAGTAACTTCATTTTCTTCTGTATTGGGAACAGGTTCACTCACACTACACACTAGGCCTAGGCCTAGGTCTAAGGTATCACCAGAATTCACACTCCTCTATCTCTCTGAAATGTTCTTTGCATTTCTTTGACTGAGAGAAAGCCTCTTCTAACTTTTTCTACCCATTTCACTAGGTAAAAGCAAATAAAAACTATTATTTTTACTTATAGAAGCACCGTTGAACAACAAAATAAAACAATTACAAAGCAGACAGCAGATTATTGTTTATATTTTTGACAGATGGAGTAAACAAAGAACATTGTTGCTATTGGTCTGTCATAGACGTCTAAAAATAAAGATAGAATATTTTTAGAATTAATGTAGCACTATATAACGTACAAATGAAAAATACAAAGTCTACAGCCTTTATTGTAAACAAGACAGACGCGACGCGCTAGCCTCACACAATAATGTGAATTCAACGCTTGCAGCGCTTGAGAATAATACAGATTACACACCCAAATATGCATTTATTTGGCATTATTATGGTGTTTTCTTGTTTGGAATTAAATTTTCTATAAAATTAAAGAAAAGAAATGTTATAAAAAATTCGGTTTTTGGGTGCTGAATCCCCTTAAAGAGACTCTAAATATAAGCGTTATGTTAGAGTAAAAAATGTGGGGGACTGGGAAGAGTACAGACAGTTGTGAAATAGACTTAAGAGGTTACAGAGAGATGCGAGGAATCGACATTTTAGTTCGTTACTAGAGGAACAAAAATCGCGCAAAGACTTATGGAAGATTTTAAATAGTCGGGGTGCTGGTAAGGAACAGAAAAATATTTCAGACCCTATTGTAAATATTAAGGATCTTAATAATTATTTCTGTGGTGTTAATAATGGTATATACAATAATCTGATTGAATATTATAGAAATAAGATAAAACCAGGAGAGCCTCAGAATAATTTTGTTTTTACCAATGTAACGTTAGAATTAATTTATAATTAGATTAACCCTTTCAGGGCCAGGACCAAATATGAGATGTTGCAAAATTTTTTCACATATCATATTCCCTTGTGACTAGTCAAAAGTGCCAGGCTAAAATTGGCGATTTTGCAGTCTCTTAGATTAAAATTTATAACTTTTCATAAACATTAGAGAATGACCTAAATTACTCGTATAGATATATACTATCAACAAAAAAATATATAGATGTAGTTTTAAGTAATTTAAAATTTTAAAAAAATAATGTTTTAATGGATTACATAAAAAAAAATTATTTTTTTATTTTTTTTGTAAATAACTAAAAAAGGAAAAATAATTTTACCGTAGGAAGCTATGTTATTATATTGTATATTTACAAAGGAACAACCATACAAAATTTTGTGTTATTTCTCTCATAAATAAATTTTTTATGACACATTTTGTATAAATACGCATAATTGTACTTCGCAACAAGTGATAAAGCAACTGACTCTTACACTGCAAGAAACTTAAAATAAATATTCACATATGGATGTACCGGTAAACAGATGATTGTAGGATCTATAAGCAGTTTCAATACAGTTAAAAACACTATTTACCAAGAAATATTTACACAATTTTATTTGAAATTTATTTACACTTTTTCTATTTACAAATATGCTACTTACAATTTCACTCACGTGAGATCGCAAATTGTCAGTCATTGTAACTACTACACACAATAGCTAAGCAGGTAACACTACTAATATTTACAACCACAAAATAAAATAATGAAGAAGAATCCAGCATACAATAGTACGATTACACTAAAGCATAAAGAATTAACAACAATAGATCGAGTCACCTGATAATCTCACGTGACAATTACGAAATAAAAATGCATAGACCTTCAAAATAAAAATTATATTCGTATTAACTATCTACAAATATACCAGGGAATAAAAAAACATAAAACTTTAATCATTTGACGTCGTATTTATTTAAGAAAACGACGAATATCAAGGCGGCAATATATTGCCGCCTGGCCCGGAAAGGGTTAAAATATTTCCTACAATGCAGTGGGAAATTATAGTTTACCATTAAAATTCATCAAATTGGTGTATGATGAAATAAAACATTGTGTTATGTTACATTTTTAACTACTCACTTAATAACAGTGTTTATCCTAGTCAGTGGAAGAGAGCATTAATTCTACCTAAGATAGATAATCCTTTAGAATGTAAACACTACAGGTCTATAAACATATCGTATGTTCTAGGAAAGATTCTTGATAAGCTTGTGTATAAACAGGTTAGCGCATATGTTAATGTAAATATTGTCCTGTTCAAATACCAGTCCGGTTATCGACCTGTATACAGCACTCAGACTTCTCGAACTAATTACTTTCTGTATGTAGCAATGTTATATGCTGACGACATTCAAATGTACACGCACTATCAGTTGGATGATATCAATATTGCTGTTGACCGCCTAAATGCTGATCTTACAATGTTGTATAAGTGGTGCACTGACCATGGGCTCCGAGTATATTTAAATTTGCCATTGTATGGTAACGCAAGAACAAATGGCTCTAGAAGCAGGAAGTCCTAAATCAGGCAACAAAAGACAACACTATGACGTGCCGACTATCGTAACCATCCCACGTGACTAGGACTGCTCATTATCGCATTTGCACTGCTGACCTTTCGTATCTCATCTTGTTCCTCGAGTCAGTCGTCAATATGAAACGGTTGTTACTTCACGTTTTCGTTGCGCTTCTTCTGTCATCACATCTTACCTCTTGTGACCTCGGCGGTACAAGCATCTTATCTAACGTACAAAACAACGGAATTATAATAGATCCTCCTGCCTTCCCATGCGAAAACCCGAGGGAATATAGGGACTCACGTGGCATATGTAGAAAGCTGCTGATAGGGTAAGTGTTCTTCAACTTTTTCTTTTAAACTGTAATGCTACTTTTATACATTACGTTTGACTATACAGGGTGAGACCAACGTCTGGATACATCTTTACAATGCGAGCACACACAATGGGATGCCTATATGGGAGCACTACTGCTAGAAGCTATGGAGCAGAGGCCTCCATTTTAAAATCCATAATCTTACATTTACGTACCTCTTTCAAAGTACTCGTTGTTTTTTAACTCTAACTGACAATCTTTATAGGCCATAATTACTATGAAAATAAAGAAATCTTAAAACACATTTAATACTTGTTGTCCTGAGAATGAGGCATTTCAACATCATGTGTCAAACGATCCCCGTCCAGTTTGAAGCATTCTACCCAAATGCCATACGATCTATAGGTTACCCACATACCTACAATCATGTCATACTAGACGCCATTATTATTCTTTGTACCGTTTTCCTTTCATAGGAGTCAATCCAGACTTACGCCGCAAGCTGTAAATCACTAGCAAGACTCTGAAAATACTTATCAGTACACTCAACCGATTGTTAAATATTTTAACATTTATTTTCTGCTTACAAGTACACTTTTCACAAAACAATATTGGTTCAATTTATAAAATATTCTTTTTTTTTCATGTAATACAAAACGTAAACTAGTACATCGATACACTTTTAGATCATAATATTTTAGTTGGATATTTTATTAGTATACTACTACTGGCGATTGTAACTGTAGGTTTGGTTATAACCAACAGGTCCGTGTCTACTAGTTTCCAAACATTGTAAAATCTAAGATAGTATTTATAATAATCTATCACTATCGCACCATAACTATCCACCTTGCACCCGTCAAACTATCTCGTGGAATGAAATGTATATGATACCAAGCGCCATGACATTCTATATTTTCAGCAAACATTTTCAATTTTCAATGCATATTTCGAACTTTGGTATTTAATATTTACGAACAGTGTTAAGTTCACGTAGGTGGTAGGTATCGCGGTGTGCACGATTTCACGTGCGTGGTAGGTACCGCGGTGTGCACGATTTCACGTGCGTGGTAGGTACCGCGGTGTGCACGATTTCACGTGCCTGGTAGGTATCGCGGTGTCCACGATTTCACGTACGTGGTAGGTATCGCGGTGTGCACGATTTCACGTACGTGGTAGGTATCTCGGTGTGCACGATTTCACGTGCGTGGTAGGTATCGCGGTCGGTGTGCACGATTTCACGTGCGTGGTAGGTATCGCGGTGTGCACGATTTCACGTACGTGGTAGGTATCTCGGTGTGCACGACTTCACGTACGTAGTACCGGTGTGCACGACTTCACGTGCCTGGTAGGTATCGCGGTGTCCACGATTTCACGTACGTGGTAGGTATCTCGGTGTCCACGATTTCACGTACGTGGTAGGTATCTCGGTGTGCACGATTTCACGATTTCACGTACGTGGTAGGTATCGCGGTGTCCACGATTTCACGTACGTGGTAGGTATCGCGGTGTGCACGATTTCACGTACGTGGTAGGTATCTCGGTGTGCACGACTTCACGTGCCTGGTAGGTATCGCGGTGTCCACGATTTCACGTACGTGGTAGGTATCTCAGTGTGCACGACTTCACATGCGTGGTAGGTATCGCGGTGTGCACGATTTCACGTACGTGGTAGGTATCGTGGTGTGCACGATTTCACGTACGTGGTAGGTGCATTAAGGTGGTGCAATCGATTTGGGTTGAATAAAATTTGTTACAAATAATGGTCACAATCCTTTAAGATACTACACTTCACGAGAAATTATAAGCACCATAATTAGTCACTTTGGATCTTTTTTATAATCGGGCCCAATATAAAACGTCTGATGATGAGGATTTCAAATTTTTACAGTAAGTACTGTATGTAAGTATGATTAGAGGGTTTGTCTTTTTTATTTTGGAAAACGTGAGTTAATTTTTCCACTATGTTACATTTAATAATAATAATAATAACAATAAACTTTATTGTGAACAGACAATGCACACATTGTATCACAATCGTCCTACCTAACCTAATCATTCATTCTGACAATAGACCATTTAGACATACATTGTATCACTCACGCCTCTTTCACACAATTTGTAAGTTTAACCTTATAAAATCAATATATAACAAAACAAGAGTATATTAATTGGAACAGAAATAAACTTCACAATTTTATGAAGACAGTAATTCAAACTACTACATTTATTGAGAATGAGAATATGTGTTATTCATTTCTAAAAGAACGCATGCAAAACATAAAATAGTACCCTGTTCCTACATAAACTGCCAGATCTAGGGTTTAGAAGGAATGAGAGAGACGAGCAGGTGAGACAGATAACTAATTCCCGGTACTAGGACTGTAGAGGGAATGAGACAGCGAGCTGCTTTAACGAGCTCCTCGTGGGCCACCTACATGGACTGATCATACACCTCGGAGAGAAAGAGTGGGGATGGAGGGACCCCTCCTGCCAACTACAGATAGCCCGTGTATTGGAATAGTGGAATGAGAAGTCCCACGTGCTCTCGCTCCGTACTATTCTGGATTTAATTTAGTTCCGTACCTGGCAAAGCTATTAAAATGTACCACTGTGTTTTCAGCTTTTACTCTGAGTTAAACACCCTTCAATAGTTTGGTACAGCATACATACGTACATTTAAATTATATTTTCAAGCTGAATAATGCAGGATGCAGCAAAATTACATTTATTTCATTTAACCTTGATATTACATCGAAATTAATATTCACAGCATTAGAGATCGGTAGGACTAAATTATTTTCCTAGGACTAAAGATTTATATAGATATTTTTTACGTTGAACATAAAAGTGGTGTTTAATATTGTAAACCAAACTTATACTCGTATATGATCTTAAACTGAATTTGTCAGTTACATTACTATAATATAATTAGAAAAAAGTTGTATTTATTAACGATTACACGTGCTATGCTAGGTATTTAAGTTAGATAGTTGTGATTAATTTTGTCACATTTCTATATTTATGTTTTAGAGAACATTTGCTCACAAGTTTCTTTTTTAATCCACTTAGTTTCTAGTTCTTAACACATCTACTATGATAACTCTTTATTACAGCTTTTGTAGCGTAATTATTATTTGTGTACTACCAATTAAGGACTCTATATTAAAATATGTTGCAGTTATGCTTATGAATGTGTTACTTTACCCTATTAATTTTAATAGCTTTCCAATGAAATAAAAAAATATATATGTGCCGTTGTTTTAAGCCAATATGCAAATTATGACACTATATTCGTTGTGCACCATCTCACATTTTGTCAAGTGTCTTTGGAGGCGTAAAGAAAGTTCAGTATTAATATAATTAATTGAATAAACATTAAGGTAGTATACGTTCTATATCATTTCTATGTTTTTCAGATATGTTCTGATATAAAACGACTCACTAATTCGTAATAGATAATAGAAATCATAAACGTTCCGAAATGAGGTCGCTTAACAGCCGCATGTTCGCGGTTTGTCGGATCTGCTAGGCTCTGATCAGCCGCATATTTGCGATTTGTCGGAACTACTCGGCTCTGATCAGCCGTATGTTCGGTATTTGTCGGTAACTGCTCGGCTCTGATCAGCCGTATGTTCGGTAATTGTCGGAACTGCTAGGCTCTGATCAGCTGCATATTTGCGATTTGTCGGAACTACTCGGCTCTGATCAGCCGTATGTTCGGTATTTGTCGGAAGTGCACGGCTCTGATCAGCCGTATTTTCGGTATTTGTCGGAACTGCTCGGCTCTGATCAGCCGTATGTTCGGTATTTGTCGGAACTGCTCGGATCTGCCCCACTCTTTCTCTCCGAGGTTTATGATCAATCCGTGTAGGTGGCCTACGAGGAGCTCGTATCTGCGTTATCGCAGAAACGGAAGAAACAGAATCAAGTGGTCAAAGTGTGCGATACTAACGCAAGCACAACCATAATGTGTTTCTATTTTCAAGACTAAAATTTCGAAACTTTAATGTGCTGTAGTCTAGGCTCTATTAAATGGTTTTAACTCTTTTCTTGACTATAGATAGTGAAATTCTAACAATATCGAGAGTAGATCAGGAGAACCTATTTAAATTTATACAGGCTAAGTAAAGAGTTAAGCAGTTATTGAACTAGCTAGTTAAGGTGTGCAATACTCGTAAACAAGTACAAGAAGTGTAATAAATGTATTGACAAAGTATTGAGACTTGCAGAAACTTGTATACATTATGAAGAAACTTCATTGACTAGGGATATTACAATTTGGAAAAATGAACGAAATTGTTTCAGTTCGTTGTTTATCTATACAAGTTGAACATTATTGTGTATATAACGGAATTCTACCTACTCTCCTTTAGTAATAATTCATTTAAAATCATTTTATAGTTTTATGTCATGTTTCATAAACAATGTCATTTATTTACATCACAAACAATCACAAGGTACCAAGAACTTTGTGAGGCAACTCGGAGTTATAGATAACGTAATCAGCATTCTTCAGTTTATCTGCGATACGACCTTGTTACTATCGCTCAGTGACAGCCATGAGACCGCTCCTCTGGTGTCTTCTGGTTCTCGTCTTCGCCGCCCCCGCTCTGGGGTGGTGTTTGTTCGGTATCTGCATCGGCGAGTCCGCGCCTACCCCGGAACCCGTCCAACTAGAGGTCCCTGACGAGAACGCTCGGGCTCAGGAGAACATAATAAAAGTGCCCCTGCGGGACTCCTCGGCCGGATGTCCACCCGATCACAGAATGGCTGGAGGTCGTTGTCGTCCTGTGTGGTAGCTCGGTGAGTAGAATGTGACAAGGAGGTGAATTAGACGTTTCCTTTTATACAGAGTGTTCCGTAACTGATGGCACGGAGTTCGCTACTCGGACTTTCTGTCAAGTTCCTTTCTCTGCCACCACCTGTCTGGAAGTTCAAACGAGCTGGCGCCGACCGCTGTAAATTAACAAGAACAAAAAAATGTGTTGTTAGTAATGAAATAATTTAAATAGTAGTAAACAGAAGTATACGTCCAAGATGAAAAATTGTAAGAGCTCTCTGACGAGAACAATTCCAAATTTTTTTAGCGTACCAATCAAGATTAAATTATGGTAATTTAATAACAGTTTTTCAAATAATCGTAAAACTATAAAATGCCATACTCCAAATCAGATGAGTTATATTTGTATTGTATAATAATTTGTCTTAATCGGGCCGCAAGTTTCCCAGTTATAAATTTTACAAGTTGCTGCTATTGTGAAAAGAAAATCGCCAAAAATTACATAAAAACTTGAATTTATTGTTTTTATTAGCTTTATATTCCAGCCACTGAAATAAACCAGGGAAATTTAATGTAACTCCGGTTATGGTAGTTCTACTAGTTGTTTTGTGACTAACGTTCGAATTTTGGATCGAAGAGTAAGACTTTTTTTATTTGAACATAAAACCGCAAATACAAAACCACTGGAAGCTACAAATTAAATAACCTCCCAAATTGCGTCCAAAGTAATGGACACTTCTAAAAGTTTTGGTATGAAGTATGTTTTTTTGATATCCTAGTTTTTGTTTAAAATAACGTTATTCTGATATTAGGGGAGATGTTATTTACAAATCAACTTCCTAGATCTATTTTCATGAAAGCGTTTTCATATTTTCATTCTTAGTTGATACCTGAATAATTATTTATGTAGTACAAAATACGGGACAGAAATTACAATGGAACTCAATAAAGAAGTGTACGAGGTGTAAGTTTATCAACAGATCTCAGGTATTTTAAATCAACATGATGCTGAATCGAGAAATCACTATTTAAAATACTGTTTCCGATGCAAATTTTCACATTTATTGTCCGAGTCTACAAACGACTGCATTACAATTGGTGCTTTGTATTGAGACCGCCACCGTAGCATAAAGGTAAGATTGTGGCGCTGTTTCTGGTTCAAACACCGCGCAGATCAGTAAAATTGTGCAACTTTGTTTGAACCGTTTATACGTACAATGTTTATGGTTATCAATTGATATTCCATAGGCTTAGAGAGAGAAGCCCTAATAATATAATAGGTTCACTCGTATATTGCAGTGCGAGATATTGTTGCCTCCCATTGATAAGTAATTAAAGTCTGTATTAAATTCCAGATCAAATATCGAAATAACGGTAGAATTTACGGCGAATTTCACGTTATTACATTCCATATTTTGTGTTATTATAATTCAGTAATGTTAGTGATGTTACTCATTAAATGCAAATGCTATAAATACATTCAATTAAATTCAAAGGTGAAACATTTACTATCTAATATAAATCCATTAACATTTGTTTGTGTTTAATTAAATGTTAATGTTGAGAATACCAAATTGTTTATGTTAATAACTATGGCATGAACTATTTTTAATTACATAGATAAACTGTAATAATTACAAAACCCCTCTATATCTATATAGAATTGTTAAAGTCAATGCTTATTGTCGATCCCACAAAATAATTTTTTTAGCTATGTTATAGTAAAGTTTTACCATGAAAAGTTGATACATAATTTCCAAATTTAATAACCTATTCATTTTCTGGATTATTATTTCTTTAAATCAATATGAGAGGACTGAATTTTTAAGAATCATCCTTTAATCACAAGACACAGTTTTAGAAATATGCAATACAGATGCAACTGTGGTATACTTTATTTTGATATTTTATAGAGGAAAACTTCATCAATGTGTAACAGAGAAACAACAGTAATGGTCTGCTCAAACAACATTTCTAATATGAGTGTCTATATGAGTAAATCATTAATGTTATCTCTCTGTGAAACAATGATGAAATTTTCCTGGTGCAAAGCAATCCGTAATTAATTTTCCCAATTCATAATTGAAATGTACATTCCTGTTGAAGTTTTTATTTCTATTGTTTTATTTCTGAAAGATTTTGTTTATTTTTCATGTTTACTCCAGCAATTTTAATGCTCAGTTCAATGCCTCCTATTGATAATCATGTATCCGTTGGATTTTTGTTAACTGTCCCCAAAACTTAACTTTATCCAGAAAATTATGGTCTGTTGGCTTAGGCATTCATGATCAGACCCTCTAGAGTTTTGATCTCTTGTACATCTTTCTCTAAGGTTGCTTTTCGCTTGTTGCCATAAGTGCAGGGATCAGGCATTAATGACCGTAAGTATTTCTGTTGGCCCTATTAGAAACTTGGCAAACGAAATACTTTCCAATCTTGTTCAAACAACCATAAAGACTGCCTTTCTGGTTTTCATTTCCATTTCAGTAGTTAAAGAAGCATAGACAGAATTCCTACATTCGTTATTCGATTGCTATTAACAAAAAATTCTGTATACTATCCAACTTCGATTTATAAAAATCGTACACATTAAGAGTTATGATAAATTACCGTAAACAAGAAGAATTTCGTATATTACAATTTTAAAAACATAAATTTAACGATAACATCAAAAAACAACAAAACCAACTATGGCCTAAACTTAGATATCAAAGAAACCTAACAATATTTATAACTTGCCCAGCTTGATATCAATATTAGTAACCATTTTTGTGAAATGGAGGAAATAGAATTCTCCCCATGTGTTACCATGAGCCAACCCCACATGTTGAAGCATCTTAAACAAATCTCATCACTTGACTTGAGAGAAATACCTCACATATTTTCCTCATATTCATCGCTATTTTCAAAGTCTCAAAATATTAGTCAATTCTTTTTGTTTATTCTTTACATTGAAATTACTATAACTAATAAGTTGAAATCATACGCTAAGTTAAACAAATTGTAATATCGAAATACAAACAATCGATATTAAAACAATCGAACCATTCCATAACAGCAATCGAATAACGAGTGTAGGCCGCGCCTATTAAAGTCTATCCAAATTTAACAGCAATATACGTGAATTACAAAATCATTATAAATGGCACTATTTATAAAACCGTAATCTTTTTAATTTTCCGGCAGATTTTTATTTCAAAATATTACTCAAGCAAATCATCTCCCATACTCTTACAACTTACATTTCTTATCAATAGATGTCGAAAACACTGTACTGACTGAAATCGAAAACTGTTTAATGCGGTTTTGTGATTTATACGATACCATATCTTTCAATAAGATTAGTAGGGGTCGGTCTCACACTTCCTGCAGTAAACTAGTTCAACTGCGGTGCGTTGATAGTAAACACGGATAACGTCCTCTCGCAAATTTTATCACCACTTCCTGAGCCTTTGATAAAGTGTGGTAGGAACACGTTATCCGTTATCACCACGTGGGGTTTCCTTCAGGCTTTCCTAATCCGCACAGGCCCCCAACTTCAGATCTTTTTCTGCGACAGTAAACTGTAACACTTCCTTTAAAAGTTTTAATTGCAAGTGACTATTTGAAACCCCTGCGGCTCTATACTATGAGATCTTAATTATTCTCAATCTGTTTCTGCTTTAATAAACTCTTACCGATGCCAATGGCGCGGTGTAGCGGGTACGGCGGTTAATGCGAGATAACCGAATCAACCAACGTCGAGCGTGTCTGCTGTTTGGATGGGTGACCGCTGAGCGATTCTGTCCTTGTAAGCAGCCCGCCTGCCCGACCATTACTGATGGTTCTGAAGTCACCTTTAAAAGTCGTTGGTCCCTAGGTTAAGTGTTAGAGAGAGCTTCTTAGCCCTAAAAAAATAAAAAAACCCTTGTAAAATAAGACATTACTTTACTTTTAAGGCGTCTGCCATAATCAACGTGGTAATAATCATGGAGGAAGTCTCTTTTTGTGCTGTCAAGAACAAAAAAAGGAGACCTGAATCTAAATATAGAAGGTCTGCTCGGCTCCTGAAGTGACAGGATATTCAGGATTGAGATTTGGAACCTCTTCCTACTGATATCCCATTCATTTATGGATAGTGGATCCCCTCTCATCCCAACCCCATTTCTCCGCATTGATCTAGCACTATTGATTTGTTTATTCACTAAACCCCATATCTAAACCCAAACCAAAAACCGCTGAGCGATCCTGACTTTGCAACATTGGTGGTCACCAGGTTGTGTTTGGGAGGGTTCCTTATCCCTAACTTGGTCTAGTTAAATAAACTTTCCTTAACCTTTTCCTTTTTGACCCTCACGAGTATGATTAAGCTGCACATGCCTGTCCAGGTATAATTGATACAATAGTTTTTTACTGTACGCCGTGTGAGAGATAATGGCAGATAATAAACCAACCACAATTGAAACTACCCGGAATGAGA
The DNA here is from genome assembly GCF_021130785.1 of Homalodisca vitripennis. Taxonomy (NCBI): domain Eukaryota; kingdom Metazoa; phylum Arthropoda; class Insecta; order Hemiptera; family Cicadellidae; genus Homalodisca; species Homalodisca vitripennis. The sequence goes on along the minus strand of NC_060211.1, from coordinate 41,127,311 downwards.
AAATCACTTAGTTTCTATATAGTTTGTATTTTCAAAACCACGTATTGACTTTGTAGACTTTACTGTTTCCTATGAAGTAAAATAAAAAATGCCTGTATTAAAGTAGCGAATTTAGGGATGTCTATACCACTCAACCTCATATAATAAGTGAATATAGACATTGTAAAACCTTACCATATTAAACTTTATAAAAATTGATAATTTACATAATATAACTTATGAACTTAGTAAATATAATTCTTAATCAAAGATCAAGAAAACATTAACAGTGTAAAATAGAAAATAAAAATAACAAAAACACATACAAACGCTAAACAGATTGCCCCACACACGCCGCAAGTACTACCGCGTGTCACTCCCACAGTCCCCCAGTAGCAGGTCCCTGACCCTCGCCCCAACGCACTCAAGACCCTCAATACTTTTAATGCTGTCAGGGAGAGAGTTCCAAAGGTGGCAAGCCTGACCAGTAAACAACCCATTAAACATTGTCAATCTACGATTTGGAACTGAAAATTAAGTGGTTCTCCTTCTTGTAGGTCGTACACTCATATCGGAGAACAATTTATGATCGGACAGATAAATAGGAGTTTTAGTTTCAATAGTGGAATGTAGAATAGGAAGAATATGAAATGTATTCTATTACATTTATTATTAGCACGTTGCAGTCTGCCCGATTGCTCAACATTCATATCGCTATCTCGACTTCACATGTGGAAACATAACTGACTAATAGGAGTAATATGACCTAAGGCCCGTATATACTTTCTGAAAGGCATTGCTTTCCTGAATACACTGCACATTCTAATTATAAAGTAACGATAGATAGTTCGCACCATCTATATACTGTGCACAACTGTTTACATGATTAATGTCAAAGTTGTTTGTAGGCCGATTTTTAATGTCATAAGTTTTTCTTATCGTGTTAATGTGTAACAGTTTTCCTAGGGCTCTCATGAAAATTTTAAAATGTACAGGTAAGCAAAACAAGTTTTAGCATTCCATTTTACTTAATAGCTGTAGTAGAGGTAAGATTAAAACAGTGCAACAACTCTGGCGCATTTTAAATACTCCTTCCGGCTCAGTCGGTCAGTTTGTGGCAGCTGAAATATTATTAATTTATTCCCATGGAATTTACATGCATGCGGTATCTGAAAAACTGTATGATCTGAAAAATTTGGATTCCAGAACATTTTTTTTCTCTAGGTTCATGAATACTGGAGTTGTGATTTTATAAGGGTAAACGACCGCCATATTGAAACGAAATCGTGTACCAAGCTGACCAACGAACTTAGCTTTTTTGGGACAATTATCGTTTCAAAAGGCCGCGTTATATAGCATAAATATATTATAAATACCGGGTTTCTTAAAAGTACCACTCACCTCCCCACCATAAAGTTTCTTATGAATAGATATGGAGTTATTTACTTCAGGGGATGTTTATGACCAACTGAGAATTACTTTTACGTATAAAACTTTTTATTCCTCCCCCCAAAAATGAGGTATTTTCGGAGTAAGTCAAAACTTTTAAATAAATACCACTAGCAAGTTACACCTAATTTTAAAGGCCTGTATTATAAAACGAAGAAGAATTCCGCAAACTAGAGGTCCCTAATTTTACTCTACCAAATTTGGTGGCCTATTAAATATTTAATTGTTTTATAAAACCCCACAGTTAAAGTTACATTCAAAGTTGTTGTAAGGCAGATAAAACATGCACTTACTAGTTATTTTGAGAATTTACGACATGGAATCATAAAACAAGTTATTAAAAAAATCAAAAAACATCAACAACCATGATTAACCATTGGGGGGAGGAAGTAAAAAATGTTCAGACATTAAAAAAACTCCTCAGTTGGTCATGTAGACATCCCCCAAAGTAAGTCACTCATAAGATAAGTAAATTCATAAGAAAGTTAATAGGGAAAATTGACTTTTAACACACACGATATATATATATATATATATATATATATATATATATATATATATATATATATAATATATATATATATAAGTGAGTTATTTTGTATACTTTGTTTTGTAAATCATATCTTGCTCCAAAAAGTTTTGAAAACGAAAATATTTCATACATCATCGTACTCTCTATATTCTACTTCGTACAAGCAAGGCTCTTCTGTTTAATTCGCAGTATTCCGAGATAATAGAAGTATATTATACGCATTTCCTCATTTACAAACGAGGCTGTTAATGAACTGTTCATTTGTAAATAGGTCAGGCACATTACATAATTTTTAAATAATAACAATGACCAATTACTCAAGGTATATGCATACCAATATCAAAGTTGATACTGATAAATACTAATACTGACAATACACTTTATGATGCAATTGATAATGATTAATTGTGGTAAAACGTGGAACTGTAAACGTGCCCACTTAATATTCAATCATAACTAAGGTCTAAGGAGGAAAACTGCCAATTGGGTAACCACAACCTACATTGTTCTTGGTATTCTAATCTGGACACAGACAGCCCATTTATTTTCTTTTAGATAACTATGGCAAGATACTGAACGACTAGGTTGTACACCCGCAGTTACAGTTTGGTTGCTTTGTAAGGTGATTGGTGATGTGTTGAATTCCGCGAATTCCAGTGTTCAAGATCGTGTGATGTTCATTTTCTGTTTGGTTTTGTTCGCTGCCTTAAAGTGCCAAAGTTGTGCTCCCTATCTTCTTCGTAGGTTTGCTGATCATTTCACTTTTACCTCTCTGTTTTTTTATTTCCTTGCTTTGGAACAACTCTTTAGGCCATTACCTTTAAAATAGCTACTTCACAATATTTTTACAAAAAAATTTATTTATACGTAAATATATCACCGCGTAATTATTTAATCAGAGGATAACAGTACACACGTTGCAGTTTTGTTAAAATGTGCATAACAGCGTTGTTACGGTTCCGAGATAAAAATAATGCCTGCGGCATGTGATTATTACTTTATACCAGACCAATCTGCACATAACGGTGGATATGGAGAGAGAACCGACCACGTAATTGGAGTGTCTGTCGGTAATTGAAATTTAAACTTCCAATGTTTAGATCAGTGCAGGTATGGTTGGTCGTTGTTGTCCTACCAGTCATTGGTCCTAAATTTCTCGTTTGTCTCGTTATAGTTCTCTCCTCTATTACGAACTATCTTACTTTCCCTTAGAGAGCAATTAGTATATCGTTTACAAATGTTATTCTCCGTTATAACTCGTTTTGTAAATAAATTCTACCATGAAACGTACGAAAAATTTCTATTTCACATGGCATGGCCCCTAGAGCCCAAAACCACTCTATTTCCTAACTTTTATATATTTATATGCTACGTAACGGGGCTTATAGCCCAAATAAGTTGAAACTTGGTACAAACATTTATCTTATAAATATCTCGGCTGTCGTTATCCACCTTGGTACGCCATTTCGTTCCAGTATGGCGGCCGCTCAAATTAAAAAAATCACGACTCGGTTATTTATTAGCCTAGAGAAAAACTAATTTTGTACGGCCAAGAAATGTAGTTGGAACGAAAATCACATAAATGTTTCAGGTGCCACAAAAACTACTTACCTTTTCCGACTAAGATTTTCTAAGACTTTTAAGACTTCTCAGATTTTTCGATTTTGTCTACTTTCTTTCCGTTCGTTATTTTTCTGGTTTTCCTCTCTTCCCCTCGTCATATGACATATATATTTATGCTATCTCCTCTAGAGTCGGCAAGGACAGTTTCGTTGTGGTGGATACCCCAATGCGCTCTTGCCCCCCGGGCCAGAAGAGGGACTCTGACGGTAACTGCCGCCCCTTGGTTGAGGGAAACCCGTACCAAGGGGGGTCGGGTAGACCTGGTACTACGGGAGGTGGGCAGAGTAACACAGACTTTGGAAATAATCAGCAACACGGGAGTGTAGGCAGTAACCATTATGCTGATAACAGTGGCAGGCCTTCCAGCATTAACGGTGACAGTCACGACAACAGTTATCAGCAACAAGGGAGCAGCAGCAATAATCGGTTTCCTGACGGTTTCAACAGGCCCTCCAGCAACCACAATGATGGAGGCATCCACTCTCCATCACAACGTTACATCAATGCAGCTCAATATTGACGTAGCTCGGAATTATGAAGACAATATTGTTAATAATCAGTAAGAAACTTTATTATACCTAATATCATTTTTCGTTTAAATTTTGTTATTTCAGATGGAAAATTTGAAAGGATAATAGGTTTTCGGACATTTGCCATCGTTATATGTTAAAAAATATATATAACATAACGTTTCGAGAATTGAAATCTATCCCCTTCTTCAGATGATTCAGATGAGGAAATAATTATTATAGTTTTATAACATTATTTCTTCTCCTGAAGAAAAGGCTAGAATCAAACCTCGAAACGTTGTGTTATAAGTCTTAATCTAAATACAACGATGCCAAATGCCCGAAATCCTATTATCTCTTTAATCCCAGATTTTACTTGTAACATTATTGATATTATTCCAATGCAAGGAATTAGCTCTACCTCTTGGAACGTGACTGATTCACCGATGATTCAGTTTCTCTTCATTATTCACAGGGTACTCACCAATCGCAGAATCACTCTCACATCTGTATGGTTCCTTTCCTGCAACGTTCCTGTCACTTTTTTGTTGATCTACTGTGACTATAGTACTAACTACTATTTGATTGTTCCAATAATGAAATAATTACGTTTAAGTGCTCAACTGCTATTCCAATGGTCCTGTAATAAAATAGTTATGTTAAGATGATTTACCTATACAATAAAATTTATTGTTGTTTGTTCATTTTCATAAACGGGGAAACTGTGTATAGCTAAAATTAGGATTAAAATCAAACATTTACAATTGCGTTGTTTATTTCTAAAATTAATTTATAACACTTAGGCATATTCCTGTGTATTACAGTACAGAGGCCGTGATTTTATATTCAGAACCCAAACTGACGTAGCCAGTTAACTTACATAAAAACTAATTATACTATAAGTATAAACATTTTCGTTTTCAAACACTAAAATTTATACCACGCTTTTAATAGTTTATCTTTTTAGTTATTACGGTTAAAAACCATTGCAATTCTTAAAAGCCCGTTAATACTAAAAGTATAAGATATTATTTTAGTGACGAAATTGGTTTTTTATCAATTTTCATGTTTGAGAGTCACATTCTCCCAACTATAGAGCTTTCTATAAAATTTTTGGAGAAAAGTATTTTGTTTCCTTTACAGAGAATGAAAACTGGGAATCCCAGATCGGTATTTAACAGTTTTAGGAAGGGAGAGATAGGCAGGAGACTTTGCGATCTCCTTGAAGAAGCGATATATATATGATATAAAATTCTTCGGCCACTTCCAAATAGAAATTGAAGATCGTTGCTGCTTCGTCCAGTTAAAACAGGCGTTACTGAAATCTAACAGGGCTGTTTGTCCTCGAGCATGAAGAAAATGGAACATGGCCTCTTCCATAGACATTAAATGAACATTATCAACCAATTGAGGGTCGTAGAAAATTCCCTTAACCATTTTTCTTCTACTGACACCAATAACCCATTACAGCATTTCCTTCCCCTCAAGCTTGAGAGATATGAAGCATTCCCTTAAGTATCCCTCGTCTATAAATCAAAAGACTATTTCCAATCATTTTACGTGGCCTCTGCCTCTGATAAGGATCATTCCCTTGAGTATGTCTCTTCCATAGATCAAATACCATTATTATTCACTTTCCTCGCCATTAAGCGTGAGAGATATGGATCATTTACCTATGTATGCCTATTCCAAAGGCCAAAGGAACAATATCAATAACTTTGTTTGGCCTAAAGGCTGAGAAAGTTGGATCATTCCCTTGAGTATGTCTCTTCCATAGATCAAATACCATTATTAATCGTTTTCCTCGCCCTTAAGCGTGAGAGATACGGATCATTCCCTTGAATATGCCACTCCCACAGATTAAAGAACCATTATCATTTTCCTTGTCTGGTTATCCTTTTCTGAATAACGCACAAGAATGTAGTAGAGATTCGGTGCTTCTTGAAAGTACACCCATCATGTTGCCCAGGTGTTAATGGCGATGTCAGTGTTTATGTTCCCAGAATTGTTCAACTGGACAAGCATGACCTTCTCGGATACACTTGACCTTCCGGAAATAGTGAGCTTGGCAGCATGACAACAAACGATTATTTGTTTTATGTATCGCGTGTGTAGAAACACGCCTGTGTCCTTTTTGTCCTTTCTGGTTGCGTAACGCTTCCAGCAACTTCCACCAGCAATCCATCTCCTCCGGCAACACCAGTAGTAGTGATATCACGATATCATGCAGCTGACTGTTCTACTCGTCCTGCTCTTGTTGGGGGGCTCCGCCCTGCTGGACGTGGTGGCGACCACTCCCATGGACCTGGGTTCGGAACAAGGGGTACTCTCGGTGGCCAGGAGATACGGTCGTGGTAGAGGTGGAGGGTACCGTCGCAAGTATCGTTACCGTAAAGGATAAAGCTAGAGTAAATAAGGTGAGTATAATAGTGATCAGCCATTTTTATGTCCCAGTACAAGAACCCTTTATACTCATATTTCCTATCACTGTATTGACAACTTTAGCTGATATATACATATCTAGTCGTTTTTTTATATACAATCAATCACATTTTTGATTATGTACCGTTTTTTAGTCGTTTTTATATAATAGATATATTTGCAACCCTGTTACTCGTTACTGGTTAATATAAGTTACATCCGATGTTCTTGAAACTAAATTCATGGCAGATTAAAAACTTAATTGGCACGTATATTATTTTTTTCTCTCGTGAACTTTGTAGCTGCCGTTCCTGCTGCCGAGCAACACCTCGCGCGCTTGTTCGTAAGTAAAATTTATATTTTCGTATTATAAATTAGACCTTTCATGCGAGACATCTAATTTTGAATGTAATATAAAGTAAAGTTGTAAAATATTAAAGTAACTTACCTTGGTTAATGTTTTATTTGGCAGAGTAACTATTGATAGATTATTGATAATAGTGTGGTGATGTCCTTATGACGAGTCCAGTTTGTCATGAATCTTAAGTTGCCTCGATAAATGGCTAATACCGTCGTGATTTATTTTTAGGTGAATTCAACTTCTAGTTTCTGATTTAAACTTCGAGTTTCTGATTTCAACTTCGAGTCTCTTATTTCAACTTAGAGTTTTTTTATTTTAACTTAACGCCCGCGCTTGTGAGTCGTCATCAACGTGAAGGAAAGTCAATTTTAAAGTTTTATAATTATTAAGTTCGTATGCAAAATCCCCATAGAACATTGGAACCATTAGACCCACCCCCATGATATCATTTAGTTCATTTCCACTCTATTTGGCAGCAACGTGGCAATACATTATTTTATTTTCAACATCTATAAATGGTGCTTTTAGAAGTAAACTTTGCAAATCGAGTATTCATTACTATGACCTCAGCTGTATTCAACGCCGTGTGTTTCGTCCATTTGGTACAATTATACGTAAATCGTAAATTAAACATGGCCAATGCCGAATGTTTTTGACCGCTCGATTAGGATGGTAATTTAATAACAACCATTTTTTATAAAATTCTAAAATAACATACCTAAAACAGTACACTTATGCCTTGTGAAAAACTTGGTCATAAAGTACTGTATCACAAAGTTCCGCGTCCTTTCAAAGTTACGGGTGGTTGAAAGCACCAAAACCGGAACCCTTGTTCGATGTTACGGACACAAAATTTGAATTTAGTGTTTGTAAATTATTTACTATATATGGCTAAACAAAGAAATAAACAATATGAATTTTACCGTAACTCCCTTATTGTAGTCTACTAGTTAATTTGTAGTTTACTTTCAAATTTTGGTGTCTACAATTTTGGATCCGACAGTACAGTTAATGGCGGTACAGTAGTCTGTCAAGGCTGCTTTCCGTATAAGAGAATAACTAGATCGTACCAGGATGACCTTGAAAGCCCATGGCCTCAGCGAAAAATGATCACATGGTCTCGAGTACTTGATACCTTCTTAACCTTTCTACTATTGTATCGTGCCAATTAAATATGTTTCTTTGAATTAAACTTCATTATTTTTTAAGTATGTAATTAGCAAACCAATGAGCTGGAATATAGCTTTGGTTTAACATAATAATTGTAATGATGCTATTAATAAGATGTTCCGATAATGAATCACGTACAGTCATCATCATCGTTGTGTTGTTTATTACCTCTGACCCGTCAACACTTTCTTGGGCAAGTCAAGGTCGTCAAGACGTGAATAATCCCAACTTCCCCATAGTTAAATTAATTGGCCAGCAATTTTGTATTCAAACCATTCAGCAATTGTGGTTTCCTTTAAGACGCTTTTAATTAAGGCTAATTACTTGAGTGACTTAAGATTATTATTTTATACTTTGATCAGCAGGCTAATAGGTTTACTTCACGTCTATGTCTGCTCGTGTCAATGTAATGACTCTCTCTAGCAGTTCAACACCTTCTAAACAAGAATAATTTTCATTTGTTGTTGCATTTGCAGAGTAGGAGCAGATTTTCTAAATCTATTATAATTTGTACGTAAAATTAATGAATTAAAAAATACCGAAATGAAAACGTCTCTTTTACTTTAGGTGTGTTAGTCATCGGAAAATATATAACTGAAGAAATTACCGTGCTAGTTTTTTCTTTATTGTTTAATGCTGACTGTTCTAGAATTGCTTTTTATTGACTCATCTCTCCAGCAACTCCTTCTTCCCCAAACACAAAGTTGTGATAAACTGTTTAAAAAATGTTTGGATTCATTAATCTATTCACCCACCTTGTTAATATGCAATGGCCATAACATAGAGTAAAATTTATCTCCAGCACTCTGACTTCCAGAATCAGAGCCATATTTTTGACATACAGTTTGCCATTGCATTTACTGTAAGTGGCTATTTACAAAATTCACGCTTTAAACAAACAAAAATGTTACAGCATAAATAGCTGTTAAATTTAAAATGTTAACTTTTTTGGTATATGTACGCGTATATCCTTGTGGTTTTGGATTCAGTCAAGTGATTCTCAGGCAGAAGGAAATAATTTGAGAAATGAAAAACTAAAAACCTTTGCACGATACACCCGTTAATAAGATAGGCTAAACACTCGTTTAGAATTTGAGGCAGGAAATCTCTTTTTTTTATTTGTTTTAAAATTTTTATATTTTCCAAGGTATGGACAATTTTAATCTCTTATGCAGAAAATTTGTATATATTACTCATTTACAGTGAAAGGATGGAGTATTATTCCACAGGATGATACGATGATACCCAACTCACGTTTTAGAGGTCAAAGGTGAACTAATTAGCTGTAGAAATCATAACCTACACAACCGGTTTGTAAGTCAAGTTCATGTTTGAAGATTGCTTTGAGTTACGAATTGGTATGCGACTGTTAACATGACTATTTGAAACCATAATTTAGATCCTGCTTAAAATTTAATCTAAGAATATTTCTCACATAGTTGCATGTTATGCAAAATATTAAAGTTGCGATAATAACATTTGTTTGTCGTTAAGAAGATCCTCTAGTACAAAAAATAAAAGACGTGTTTTTATACTTTAGTGAAGATTGCAAATTATTGAATTGATAATCACTAAATAATTAATGCATTGTTTTAGAACATCCTGTGGAGAGTTTAAGACAGGGAATCCCAGTAAATTATCCTAACAACCGTGAAGTAATTATATGTCCGGTATTTAGTGAGGACTGTCGCAAGGTTCTACCTTAGATCCGTTTTTGTTACCATGAGGGCTCTACTGTTTTGTGCGGGACTGCTATTATTCGTTGTGGCTGCTGTCGTTGAGGGGCATGGATATAAGAAAATGAAAGGTTATGGAGGAGGTTATGGTGGAGGTTATGGTGGATATGGAGGATACGGACACGGAGGATATGGTGGCCATAAAGGATACGGAGGTGGTGGAGGTTGTTGCGGTGGATATGGAGGCCATGGCGGTGCATATGTATCTACCTACAAAGTAATTCCAGTTTATGTACAGTACGGAGGAGGTTATGGCTACGGACATAAAAGTCACAAGCACGGATAGTAGGTAGGTATACAATTCAATCTCTCAGTCAAATTTATACTTCATTATAACGTTTTAGATTATGGTAAACGTTTAATTTTCACCATTTATTACTAGTACTTCTGAAATTTGTAATAATATGAGATCGAACCAAATTGTATTGTTTATATGATGTGATCAAATCACTCTCACCCCCAAATAGCTGTAATAACAATTATTAATTTTTGTTCATTTTATTTAAGTGAGCATTACATTGATTATAAGGTTCTGTTTTCAAATTCACTGTGATTTCAGTGTAAAGCTATGCGTTTGACATTATTAACATTTATAACATTGAGTAGCAATTGCCCGCGGCTTCGCTCCCAATTGCATAGGTTTTGCAACTGTTTAAGCACTTCTGGTTCGAGTTTGCCTTCTTGCCACGATCAAGAAAACATGTTAAAGTGTATATTTATGGTCATTGTAATTTACTCTGACCTTAGTAAGTTTTGTATCATAGCTGATTTTGCCTCGTTCCCGATCAAGAAAATATACATACATACACAGTTCTGAGAAGCCTGCTCTTGTCAAAAGACGACTAATTTATGTTTCATGACGGTCTTTAAATGCAAAGTAAAAGTTAGACTAGATTGTCTCTTATATCTGCACTGCTCTTACCCGCTACTTTGCAAGCAATTTAGTAGGCTTGCACGTGTATGGCCACTGTTGTTTCAAGTAAACTATATTTCTGACGCCAATATTGAATTTGCCTTGCCACGATAAAAAAGTACGTCAACATGTTCATATTATTAGTCATTGTATTTTACTATGTTCTTGTTTTATTTCATACTTGATTTTGTCTTGTTTATCGACCAATAAAATATATATCACTGATCAGAGAAGCCTACTTCTGTCAAAAATTAATCGAGATAGGTTTATATCAGTCTATAAATTTATAGTAAAAGTTAGATAGTAGCATTGTTATTAGATCTAATACTTAATATTTGCTAAAAAGTACATTAACAATGACACTACGCGTTTGTTTCTTTATAAACTGAAAACTATTGTTAATATTTCTGAACATTTAGATCTGGAATTGGTACACAGTTCAAAAACACAGTCCAGAGAACTTTCATCTAGCATAGTTCTTGCCGACTGCTTCATAGCGAATCGTCGGAGTCAAATTCTGGCCATTTTATGTTTTAGAGCATTTTCTAAGGTAGAGGAGTACTTACTTAATCAATGAAATCTAAAAACGACATGAAAAATAATAGTTATTCTTTATAGGATGTACTCACTGTAAATGTAAATAAATTGAAAATAATAAACAACGTTTACACAGAACAGTTGATTACATTTTAGACATACTCTTTTAGTTAATATTACTTAACTTTTAAAGGCCTAGTTGGGATTTTTGCTACTTTAATGACCAGTGAGGCGTAGCCCAGAGGGATTTTCGAAATAACAATGGGTCTATATTCACCCCTGAGACCTTATGAATGTCCATGTAAAATTTCAGTACAATAGGTTTGGTAGTTCAAGTGTAAATGCAAACCAAACAAACAAATGCACTTTCGCATTTAAAATATTATTAGAATTCCCCAGTTGATTCAAATAAAAGATAAGTGTGGCATTTACTGGTGTATTGTGACATCAATTACAGATGTAAATGCCTTGTTTAATGTATTTATTAGCAAGTATTTACATCAGTACAAAAATTGCGTTTTAAAACAGATTTTATTCATTTTATGCATTTATATTATGCATATATATTTATGAGTGCCGATACCCATTCGATACAAAATTATTCGCTAAAGTTTAATAAAAACATGTTTTCTATATAAAAATTACTTTAAAAATTGAAAGAATATAAAATATCGGAGAACATCTCAAATACAATATCTAAGCACATTAACGTTTTATAAAATCATAAATTAACACAGACCAACGTAATTGGAGTACTTTTTAAATTGGGAGTAGAACAAAACATTGATTTAAAATTTTTTTTTTTTTAATCCTGATTTTACCAAAAACGAATGGAATAATCAACTGTACCTACTGTAAGAATAATTATATTCCTTTTTTGAACAATCAATAGAAACATATATGAATTTCAGGGTTCGTGTTCAACATTCGTGTGACACATTCTAAGAAAGTGGTTAAGACTAAACCAATAACTCTAATACTAGGTATGTGATTTTATTGAACTAAGAACAAGGAATTCCTGATTATAATTGTCTGAAATCGGAGGTTCTTCTTGTGATAAATTCATAAAATAAATATGAGAAGCTTTAATTTGTTTTAAACCCTTCACTAAACAAAGTTCCCAGGACAATGCTTTTAAAGATTTTCGCCGTGGAACACTCTCTCTCTATATTATTCTCAATTATAGGATAAGACTTAAGCCAAAACAAAATCCATGCCAAATTGAATTCGATCCGCCCAGAATATTCCAAGGCCGTGTCTGATTGGTGTTGGATATTCCATACGGGATTAACTCATACAATCAGTTCATACTACATCAGCTTTATTTAATTTCCCTTCAATAACACAATTCACAAGATAACATAACCCAATAGGAAGTGGAAGTTGTGGAAAGTGGTTTTTATCCTGGAGATTGCACCATTGGGTTTAATTTGGTTTGATAACAAACTAAGCTTTGTTTTTACAAGGGGAAGGTTTTTGCTAAACTTACTGGAACTTTTAACAAAATACTACTTGCTCTGAAGTGTTTACAGGCACAGACCTGGAAATTTTTTATGTATGCCGAGTTTGAGGCTCCATTTTGTTTTGCCAATTAGAAGGTTACAAAGTGATTGTGTTAAGACGCGTGTATGCGGAACATACAGATTATTCGACCTTATGACACAAAGTAAGAAAACTATTGCTAAATAAGTACAATTTTTGGATTTTTAACTTACAGTTTGTTTTGTACACATGTAGTATCTCAATTACCTGTAAAGTCCTTATGAGTGGAAGAACTATGACCAAGATTTGCTGAAATATTAATACTTAGTTAAGAAACGTGATTGGCTGAGCGTTAGCGAATCATGGAAACAATTCATTTATGTCTGTCTACCTACATGTATGTCAGTCCGCACGATATCTCGACTAATTAATCTATAGACTTGAAATTAATTGTGCTCGAGATTTAATTTCTATATAACCAACATCGAGATCGATAATGGTGCATGTCACTCCATGGGATTTGACTGAACGTTGACGAAAATTTTATACTAGGTAACCTTGATGGTGACGAGAAAATCACTAAATAAGAAATTTTCAAACAAATGAGATTGTACAGACATACGACATTTTAACGGTTGACGTAAACTTTACTGTTTAAGTTAATATTGATATTTTTATGAATATTTTTAAATAGACTTTTTAATCTTATGTAAATTAGTTTTTTTAATTCTTTAAAAAATAAAATAAAATAGTTGCAAAAAATATTCTCCATGCAAGTTAAAGATTCGTTCATATATCTCATGTGGTTCCTGAGAAAAGGTACATATGATAAGATACAGCTTAAAAATGTTAACTTCCGGAAAACGCAAATTTAGGCGTAGGGCTAGAAATACTAGGTTCACAATTAGGTATGCTGGGCCTACGACTAACCTCACAAGTAGAGTTGTTTATACTGTCCTCCACTTCTTCTAGTCTAACTACATGACATTTTGGTGTACCAATAAACACCCTTTTACGCTTCTTGAATACTTTACCGACTTCTCTAGGCATTTTTGAACTAAAAGAACTGTAAAAATAATTCAATACTTGTTGGTAAGCAAATCACAATATGAAATATTGCAACAGACACACTTCAGTGAACAAATTTCAAATGAAAACAGCTGGGAATATTACAGGTAAAGGCAACCAAATGATAAATCAAGTAACTATAGCAACTAAGAATACACCTGTACTATAACAAGTGATGCTGGGAGTTGAGTGAACATGCGAAACTTGTTGAGCAAGCGCAACTTCAAAAATGTATAACTAAAAAAGTAATGGTCTTAAATGAATGAAGTTTTCAGTAAAATACACAGTAATAATTCAGGAATATTAAAAAAATCTGGAAAATGATTTTTTTTATTTTTAGTCACCTGACACCCCTTAACATACGTAACTTAATGAAATGAGCTATAGACATGAAACGTTGCATTCAACCTCAACGAAATCTGTTACGCAACATGTAGTATGCCTTACTCATACTAAGCATAATTTTTGTTGTAACATATCCTTCCTTTTAATTCCGATTCAGTTAGACAGATGAAGAATGAATCCTGTTTCGTACGACTTTATTATGAATTAACTTTACGATATTTTTCTCATGCCTTGATTTCTCAGCGGGTAATATGCGAGCTGAAATCCCCCAATTAAAAAAAAAACTTCTTCATAGATTTTCTACGTATAGTCAAAAATCTGTCATTAAAAAGTGGGTGTATTATTATAAGGTTGTACTGATATTGCTTGTTTATATAATCAATCAATTAAGGAGGAGCAATCAATGTTAAGGTTGGACAATATTATTGTGTTAAATTTGAAGTTCGCAGCAGATTAAGACAGCTTCCCTAAAAACGGAAAAGGACAAATTGTTTATCACTGCACGTAAAATTACAGGCATAACTGGGAAATTTGGGTAATTTTGTAATCAGGCCCACATAAATACTGTTGAAGATAACAGTTTGAAATATTTACAGTATTACATGAGTCATAACGTCATGGATTAACACGGTTTTAATTTATACAACAATTATTTCTTTAACAATAAATACTATTTTAAAACATGTAATTTTCTTAAACGGTACTACATCTAAACAAATAGTTTCCTGGCCATATGTCATCATGAATTAAAAACGTGTCATTTCCTAAATTTATAACTCATAGCCTATATACAGTAAACATTTTACGTTTTTATCTTGAACAATTTGTAGTTGGAACTTACTAAAAAATTTCCTAATTTAAATACCTGTAATTCCGCGGAGTATCACAACAAATTTCCAGCTTTTTCTGTACTTAAAGAAGTTTTAAGGGGTATGAATTTGACATAAAATTATGTTCCAACCCCGAAATCGATTGCACCACCTTAAAACCTTTAATTTTAAGTATACAATTATATGGTCATCTCATCATTAAAGTCACCAGTAGTCTATCACATCCTCATTCTTGGAAAACAGGGCTGGTTTTGAAATACATAAAACAACATCGGTTGCAGCACACATTCCTTGGTGGGTATTAAAGATTGCCTTCTCGTTAAATACAATATTGCAGACACCGTCTTCTCGTTTATTGAAGAAAATACATCATTCACTCAGAAATTATTATGAATGCCATATTAAAGATCTGCGATGATCAGCTTAAAAGAACTTTTTTGTTTATTCTGATGATCTTTATATATATATATATATATATATATATATATATATATATATATATATATATATATATATTTGGTGTAAACATTGAAAAAAATTCCACATCAAACGCCTTCCCTACTTGTGGTGATGGCGACACCCTTGACAATTACCCTGGTGCTGATGCTAGGAACATAAAATGTACAGGCAGTTTCCTCCAGGTGAGTAGTCAGTTGAAAATGTGAGGTAAACAAGAGAGAACCGGCCTAAGTGACTCATCCTCGCACTCCTCTTTGCGGATTTTCCGGTCCGGCTAGGATATGGCGGATGTATTATTCAAATTGTGCGAAGTGAAGTCATCCTGGTCGGGGCAAGGTCGTGACCAACGTGTGACCTCATGCTAGAGCAGCAATCGTCTGGCGTTGAGTCCATCAGTCCATCATGCGCTTGCTGGCCGTTATCGTCCTTCTGCTGGTCGCTCTCGCTGCGCTCGCAGACGCTCGCAAGTACGGCCGAAAGGGTTGGTACGGTGGCGGTTACGGGTATGGCTACCCCGTGGTGTACAGACCGATATACTATGGCGGGTATGGCGGGTACGGTGGGTACGGTGGTTACGGCGGCTACGGAGGTTATAGAAAGAAGGGTTACAGGAAGAGGTGGGGCTGATCGGTAAGTCTTTACATTGCTCTGGCTACACCAACATACGTTTAACGTTCAGTTATTGGGCTGTGGGAATGGTTTACCATACTGGGACAGCTTACCAGAAAAACTAATTACAACCCCTATGGCAGATATTTTCTTTCCTGAAGTAAACGACTTCAGGAAACTCAAAATTATTCAATTAAATTACTTAATTGCACCGCAAATAAAAGGTCCTTATCAATATATTTATTCGGCTGTCATTATTTTTGTAGCACAGAGGTCTCTATACTTTTTGAACTTCATGTTTTTTTATCAGGTCGAAAACCTCCTCCAGGATTTCAGTGGAGATCTTCATGCATTAGAAAACGTAAATTTAAGTGTAGAGTTGAATCCCGAAAGTTTTCATGCTCGCCATGAGTAACAACTTTTATTGAGAAAACACTAAGTAAAATTATCCAAATTGAATTAATATTCCTATAGATGTTTACCATAGAGGACACCAAAATGAAAACGTTTACTTAATCGATTATATTTTTGCATTTTAGATTATAACGATCAGGAAGAGAACAACAATTGTTTATATAAACCTTTTGTTTTAATTGTTTTATCATTTAAGAAAATTGTAAACAAGCTGTTAATTAATTGCTAGTAGTTGTTGTTAAAGTGCTATGTCTTTAAGAAGTGTCCTTATTTATTTGCAAACTTTTAATTTTTATAATTGTTTATTTGGTTATCAAATTTTAAGTTTTGTACTCAAACTAATAATCAAATCCTTAAAATATTTCAGTCGTATTCAAAATAGTGGCTATTTCATGAGTTATAAAGTGATTAGGATTATTGGGTGCTGGAAACAGGATATTTTTAAGTAATGTTTTAATGAAAATCCTTTCATTTACGCAGTAAATAATATGAAATAGTCTGGAAAATATTATTGGCCTCTTTTTTAGATTATTTCCAAATAGTAATACTGTGTTCTTTAAATGTTATGAGTATTATTGAAACGTACTTTTTAATTTATTTTGCAGGTTTCTCTTTCTCCTTTACTCTTTTTTTTAATTTTCATTTATGGTTTTCAAATTTAATGTTACCAGCAGTCCATCAGCTCCCAATTAAAAGAAAATGGATGTTGTTTTGAAAGCACAAAATCACATCTCTTGGTGGGTATTAAAGAGTTTGCCTTTCGGCTAAATACAAGTTGCTGTATGCACTGTGAAGACAAAAATGTGGAGAGCTGCGAAATGTTAAAATTGCGGAACATTTTGTCAGGGTTTGTTGACAAAGGGTGGAATCGGAGTAACAAAGTAATCCTTGAAGGCAAGGGAGGGGTTATGGCATTTGGGAGTCAATTCTCCCAGCCAGTAAAAAGGAAAGGAAACACATTTGTATATGTCGCTCTCGCCTCGCTCGGCGAAAACGTCTTCTTTTGATTGAAAGCTCGGAATAACGCAACATTTACTTTGAGGTTAGAACGAATTTGTTCAACTTGTAGCTAATTGAATCTTTCGAAAAGGTTTCTATTTTTATCTGCAGAATGTGAAACCTCTAAGGAAGAATGTGAAACACAAAATCAAATTTAGTGTTTAATTTCTAGCAGAGTTAAAATACTCGTATTTACTCTAAGAACATTGATCTCGTTTCCGCAAAATCGTTTGGTCCAATAATTATAATGCCAAAATTTATATAATTCCATTAAAATAAAACTGAAATAAAATAATTTTGCCTCATAAATAATAATTCCACCCTGTGTTGGTGGTGAACGTCCTGATGCTTAGCTAATAACGTCTTGGAACACCGTAAATTTTCAGCATTGAGACTAGTACAGTACCTGAGTTGGTGAACTTGCTTATGCTTTGGTAATAAGGTTTTGGAAATCCCTAAAACATTCAGCATTGAGACCAGTTCCGCAACTAACCTTCAAACCAGTTGTACATTTTGTGAACAAATATTTGAAAACATTATAACTGTTTGATTATAATCATATCCTATAAGAGATACAAAGCTGAAAGTCAGTAGATTCAATCCAGTGTCTGAAACCTCATAACTGGAAAATTTACGTACTCTAAACAAAAGAAATCGCCCGCCAACAGGAGATTTACATCACAATTGGTTAACGCAGAAGAACCTGCGTACAAACTGAGGAGTAAATCCTATTTACTGACTTTTCAGCACCTTTTTTCCGGATAGTGCAACATGGTATTGAGATAGTTTCGATAAAAATATAAAATACGAGGCGATGGAAAAGTCCTTATCATTAAGGGGATTCCCTACTGAAAAATGATAAATTTTGGCAAAAAAATTGAAATTAACTTTTATATTTATTTTAATTCTATGGCTTATAAGAAACCATAAAAATACAACATTTACTATAATATAACTTTTCATCACTGTGAAAAAAAATATTTGAAGAGGAGCACGCCACATCTACTTTTGGTCTAGTCAGCCAGTGCCAGAACCAGACTCCAACCATCCTTTTTTTAGTGATAATATAGCAAATATAGCCTTTGCTCTTTCTTGTTTGTGGTTTATTAGGCCTACATATGCCTTCAATATATAAATATACCATTCACCGACTACAAGTACCAGTATGGTTAGTTACTTTCATCTATAGCTACTAAATAGCTTGTGTAAACTTCAAACGCTGATTCCCGCAGATTTAAAATTTTTATATTTTTCACACAAAAGTTCTTATAACTTTTTAACTATTAAAGCTAAAGCAGTGAAACTTTTACTACATATTACTTATAATGTTATAAAACTTTTTGTGCATGGATATTAGTATATGTTAAACAAAAGTTTAAATAAAAAAATAATTTAAAAATACTATTAATAAAAAAAGTTTTAAAACTTTTTTGAAAAGCTATAAATTTGAAAAATAAACTTGAGCATGCACAAAAACTTAGTACTTGTCATGTTATTAAAACTGAGATAATGAACAATAATATCGGTTCATTAGTTACAAAGTTATACGACATTCAAAATCCCATGTATTTTTCTAAAAAACAGCTCAAAAATTCCAAAGAGGAGGTAAATACATATATATATATATATATATATATATATATATATATATATATATATATATATATATAATATAACAGTGGCAATCATTATTTTAGGACCAAAGGAACCCAAATATATACATATTATAATCATTAAAAATGTTTTAAATAAAATCACTAGTTTCAGTAGGGAATCCCCTTAATTGTATAGTGCGGAATTCGAGACGCGTGTTTATACTAATGCGCCTAATCCGTTTAAACTGTTATATATATCTAAGTGTTACATGAGGGCAACAGTATAAATAGGTTAGTATTGAGTAAATGTGAGTTTTAGATTCTAATTTTCCATTTAAGAAATTACATTTGGTGACCTGTCTTTAATAAAATTAGTTTTGACGTGTCATACAGGCTTCTTGGGAAAAGTGAATCGGCTTTGAAATGCATTCATTGATAAATCATTTTATTTAGAAATCTAGCATGTTTAAGGTGTGTCTACTGCGTACGCACGTCAGAAAGGAATTCTTATCTAATCTACCGTTGAGCCAACCACGATTGCGAACCGGAAGTAGGACGGTCGGCAGTTAGATATCGGTTAGTCAGTTTCCTGTAACAGCTGTTTTATATAGTACAGCTGCCTTAATCTCAGCTCATTAATACTTGATCTGTTTTGATCCTTCGGATAGTTTCTGTCGTGATAATATTGTGTTCGTTCTCACCGTAAGTTGTCACCTTGGCTTTTCGTCTTTATTCAATTGATTTGTCTGCATATTTTCTGCGTCTATTGTTGTCCTTTTTATTCAATATCAGTACAGTCTTTTCAATGATTTTTTACTGTTACTCGGAAAGATTTACAGATTAATGGAGTAAAAATTATATATTAACAATATTTTTTTACATTTTAGAACATGAGTTTTTCGTTTTTGTCTGGCACACTTCAGTATTTTAAACGTGAATGCTAATTCCTTACTGATCATAAAATGTTTTATTGTTGTTGTAAACTAACAAATTAATTAATTAATACCAAAATATTTCAATAAATTCAATTAAATTATAATATATTCTAGGGGTTAAATTTCTATTCAAACTTTTAATATGGTCATAAAAATATTTCAACATCTACCCAAGACATATTGTTGCTATAAATTGAAAATCGAACTGGACGAAAGTAAATTGCTTACATTTTTTCGGAATGAACTAAATCAAAAAGATATAATTTTGACGTGTTAAATTTTACATCTCACAGTCATTTAGTAAATGAGCATTAAGAACAATCTATTAATAAATTATTAAAGTTTTAAAGTAGGAATCCAAATTGTTGTGAAATTGTTGCGAGACGAAAAGCCACAGAGATTCAACTGCTTCAGATACCGAAATGTGCTCGAGAGTGCTATTGGCTTTGCTGTTGTGTTTGGTGTGTGCTGTAACCCTAGTGGTGGGGGGACCCTTTTACGTGCCCCCCCGGGAGGTAGCCCCCTGCCCTGATGGGTACAGGAGAGACTTTATGGGCAACTGTCGCCAAGTCATTCCCACCTTCGGGTACCACTCGAATCCTAACTACTGGACTGATTAGGTAATAAATAAGTAAGTAAGTGAAAAATGAGCGAATTAAAAAATATTTTATTCTCTAAGAATACAATACCTTCTGGGGGGAAATAACCATCCAGTCCATATCAATGCTATAATAAGTGTTTACCTTATCCTTTTTGTGATCAATAAACATTTGAGGATTGCGTTTTAATTTTTTTCTTTTTTTTTCAAAAGAAAAATGTTTTTCGAATTACATAATTTTGGCCATAATGAGATTCGAGAGGCTAAATTATAGAGTTGCCACATCTTTTAAAAATATTTTCAAAAAAAAGGTAAATTTTGATTCTCCAACAATTTTTTTAAACTGAGAAATGTTTAATTATGCACGTTTCTAATTACCCAGTTTGTGATAATGGTCACTGCATTTTGCAGAATAAACGATCTTGTTTCTGCAGTCATATTTGTTGAGAAGCCTTAAAATTGAATTTATAATTTAAAAGGATTTTGTCAGTAATAATAATAATAACCATTTAATTGAGGTATGCAACATTACGTTGTGTTAACATTTTTTTTTTTTTTTTACAGGTGTTATTTTTCCACTGTTCCTTAACAATAAAGTATACATAATACCATGGGGATAAGCAAATTGTTTTAAAATTTAAAAATGTATTTTACTTTTAATTTTGTTTTTTATACTATATTACGTTGAATAAATGCGTTCACCGTATAGAAGAATGCTTTAGCCGATTAGAACTGTTAATTTGTTTAATGATTTGTCATTGGTTTATTGCATAATTTGACATCTGCTTATAAGTGAAGATCTAAATCAATTTAGTCTGTATTGTGAGGTCTAGAGAATTGATTACATCCAGTGTTGTGGTCATAGTCCCTTCTCTGAGTGATGTAAATGTAAATTTTCAAAGTAATATTGTTTCTAAACTATATAGATACGATAAGTTCAGGAGTTGTAATTCTCTAAAAGCAGAGTTGCATGAGAATTCAACTGTAAATTTTTAATAATTCTTACGGGTTTTCTTGTAAAACAAACAGTAAATCTGTAAATACTGCAGATAAAAAAGATCCCTCCTAATTTTAAAAATTCGAACAACCTTACCAATCTCTTGTAAATGTATTGAAGAAAGTCAGCACAGTGACATGTTTGAAGCTAAAGAAAAGGAAAGACTTTTGTTTAAAATGTTGAGAGATATACAGTAAGTACATAAGTTCCTGATAATCTAAGAAAAGCCTATGATTGTAAGACCTTAATACCAAATGTTAGACTGCCTGCCTGTCTAACTGTATGTGCTCTAAGTCTTGATAGTTGATGCAAGGGTTCCTCTTAACCCAATGAAGAACTCTATTTATTTTGGCAAAGCCAAAGAGCAGTCTTTATGTTGATCCATCTTTCCGCATGTATGACAACTCTTGATAGAATGGTTAGATTTATGAAACGTGTAACTTGTGATCCTCTAAATTCATTGAAGAACCCTATTGATTTCGTAGTAAACCAAATTCAAAGGGCAGTCCTTCCAATGTCAAATGATCTGTTTGGCCATCTGTGTGATAATTCTTACAATAACATCCAAATTGGTCCTGACTCATTAGATTGCCTTACTTCATTGACTCTACCACCTCCACTAATATCGAGAGTAAGGTTATCAGTTAGTTCACTGCTTTTCTACAAGAAAATATAACAGAGTTTAACAATAATAATATCAACATTAATATCCTTAGTCAATGTGAATCCAGTTCTTTTATGGTGCAATTAGTAAAACTATATCCATCAAATTCAGGCAATTAGCTTTCCATTACATGGAGCCGATGTAAGATATGTCTGTCTCCATCTGTTTATGTAGTTGTTTAGTATATAGTAACATTTTCGATTTTTTGTGTTATTTTCTACTAAGTAACTGTTGTGTTTGGTTACTGATGCCTCAAAGGCGAATATGGTTTCAACTTATTATCGTAACAGTAGGCCATCCAAAGCCGACGCGGACGGTTATACCAGGCGTTCACTGTTCCGTAATAATTTGTTATCTGGTTGAATTAAACAGGACAAAAAAGTATTGAACTGTCTGTACAAAATTAATGCTATTTCTTGTTTTGTTTTACAATAAAGCACTTTTCATTTCATTTCATAACAGAGTTTAATCTTAAGATGTGAAATCTGCGTGTAACCACACAGCAACTCTGTTAAAACTGTTTAAAGAAATTTTACCCTTCAGTATCCAGCACGAGTAAAATATATTCTGGAGAGGCTGAGAAGAAGAATATCATATCGCCACGTATATCAGAATGTGTGCAATCACACAAGTCGATAGTCACATCAGTTCGCGGGCTGGATTGTACCCTGGGGATTGCACCTCTCCCCCTCCCAACGTCCTACGTGGGTATCTGATCATCCTTACCTTTCTACATCAAACCTACATTGTGTGATTTATTTTCTTTCGCCACTCCATCAATACGTGTCAATTATAATTCGTAACTGTTTTACTTTTTTTTAATGTACGTAATTTGAATAGTTTATACGCCTAGAATGTTTAGTGTTCTGCAAAAACATGATTGATGTTCAGTGTTTAATTTAAAATAATTTAATTACATTTTTTAGAATTCAGCAATGGGCTTAATTAACGTTAGCCTACATTCTACCAGCTTCTTCTTGTTGGAATAAAATACTATAATGAACAAAAATAAAATTTCATAATTATTGGAATCTTTTGTTCATAAATTAAGTGACGTTTGCCTGTTTACATACATTAATTTGTAAGTTTTAAGCATGTTTCAGGTGAAATGCAAATAACTTCTGAACAAATGTAAAGATACTACTATTGATTAGCCATTTGATTCTTTTTATAACCAAATGATTATAAATAATAGCCTGCTTAATTGGTTTAGAATACAAACTCTTTCGAATAGAAATGTATACAAATATTATAATGGTTACTAAGTTAGAACTCCTTCTTATATCATTGATGACATACAACCTTTAATTGTATTGTTTCAACAGGAAAAAAATCAATCATAAGGGTGAGGTGTGCTGAGTTCTGCGATTTATTTCAGTTAGTTCTGGGGTCCGACGCTAGGGCTGCGCCACTTAACTTTCATTGTTAAAAAATACCTGAGCTACCTGGGCCTCTCGCTGACAGAGCGCTCACCTTTTCCGAGCCTCCATTTTATAGCATTGGATGAGTTATCTCTTGTGTAATTAACACTATCAAAGATATTACCTATTGATATGGAGAAAGTCTTAGGACATTTTCTTTGTTTCTAGAGCCAAGCAAGACAATAACCTCTATTAACATTGTCTCAATGTTTTTGTTGACTATAATTGAGTAGAATTATAAAGTTTAATATTATTGAAGTTGGCTATATGTGTTTAAAATTAGTTAACGCAGTAACAATACTAAACATGTGCACATTAATCTGTGAAAGTTCTTCTTTTATTATAACACAACTTATAACTTCAGCTTAATTTCAGAACATCATGTGTATTGGCTATAACAAAAAAACCTAGGCTCGCTTTTTAATACAGATGTATTGCGTTGCAAAACATTTTATTTAGTATTATACCGTAATACTTTGATGAAATATCTCAAAAGATTATAGCTCTATTTGCACTGATTTGTTACGTTATCAAATGTTTTATCCAGTAGATTCCGTTATCTTTCCGCGAAACCTAATCCTCTATTATTTATAATAGATAGTTTTTCCAGGCCATCATAATCAGACCTTCTATAAATTTGATCGGAAGCCCATTCTAAAATTAGAAATACTTGCTAAATCTTATTGAAGCAAACCCTAAAGGTTGTTTTCTAGGTTAGCATTGTAATTTTCAGTAATTAAAATTCTACGTATTTCAGTAATTAAACTAGCACAAAGAAAGTGTTTGTGGCAGACAATGGAATTTAATTTTTAATCCTTTACATGCATATAAATTTAGGTCGAAATGTGTTTATTTTAACGAAAATTATTTTATAAATATTTTAGCCGCGGACAACTGCTGTTGCCTTCTATGCTGCCCCGCACTGATGATCAAAGGCATTAGTAACAAACCGTTCTGAAACTAGAAATACTTTCTATCTCGTGATGTAAAGAGACAACTATGCCTCCTACATTATACACTAATGTAGTTTTTAAACAATCGTAAAGGCATTTTTTTCTTGTAGCATTTCTATGTCAGTAATTATAGTACCATAGGAAAGGTTAAGTTTTTGAGACAGATAACGTAATTTAGCCATATTTCCTTGTATCCAAGCGCAAACGAATGTAGCTCTAAAGGTGATTATTTTAACAAAAGTTATTTTATACATGCCATTTTTTGTATTCGTAATGAACACAATAGATTGTATCCTATAAGTGCAAATTAATTGCACAGAAAATTGAATGATTTGATCGGAAATCATTCTACCTCCAAAAGTGTGTGCTTTTAACAAAACTTGTTTTGTAAACGAAATATTTACCACTGATAACCAACACATTACTGTTATCCTATGCTCTAATTAATGTAGCTATAAATGTGTTTGTTTTGATTAAACATATCAATACATAGTATAATTAAAGTTGCTTAAAGTGTTGGTCTGTTTGTACATCGCCATTTTCCAAACTACTCAACAGATTTTGATACGGTTTTCACTGTTGGCTTCTTTATGAACTAGGGAAGGTTCCTATGTATGATACATCAATATTTTTATCATGAAAAGTATAGAAACATTCTGTATATTGCAAAAATTTATGTTTTTGAGCGCTTTCATTATTAATAATGACTAAACCTTACGACTTAATAACAAAATAATGTACTACGGAATTTTAAATTTCAAAAAGATCAAAGAAATTTCACGGTGTGTTATCTCCAAAAAATAACCCACAATAACCACTTTTCTCTTTTGAAGTTTACATTTTGATTAGCATTTCTGAAGTTATTTTCTTTATCAGAAATCAAATCAACTTTTAGCACCAGAAACATCGCAGACCGCAAATAAACTTTTTAATCTGGTTTCTTGGTCAATGCAACAACATAACTTAACTGCGGACCCGTAAATAAATTATAGCGGAAGTGAATTTAATCTGTCGTATCTGACTCTTTTGGACCGAAGCAACTTTTCAGTCGTAGGTAAATTATATATTTTCTTTATCAGGATATAAAAGCAAACTATCACTATGGCACTTGAAAAATCTTAAAAAGAAAGTAAACTAAAAGAGCCCAAAGTGGGTGCTTTTTAATCGAAGTTGGTTTTTCTTAATATATATTTTCTTGATCGAGGCACAATTCAAATCAACTATGGCACTTGAAATATCTTAGATAGAAATTTAATCTAAACAGATAGAAGTTGTCACTTTTCGAACAAATTAGGTTTTCGAGACTTATATGTATACATTTATTCACACAACAAAACATAAACTAGAACAGTCAAAATTATATTTACGTTTTGATTCTCTCAACCAATGGATACTGAAATATGTACCTGATACGTCTGCTTGTGTTTTTAAAGAATTGTATGGCTCCATCATACTTTACATCATAAATGCTTTTGCTAAGAAAGCTATGGCCTTTGATTTTGAAAATTGCGTGAAAAGCCGTGGGTAACTGCTAGTTTTATAAAACATTACATTTTTAGTATTCGTAAGTGGCACAGAATATGTTACTGTATAGGTATAAATAAGAGTAACTTAAAATGTAGTTATTTTAGCGACAAATATTTGTGTAATAAATTTTTAGTATTGGTGACCGATATGAAACATTGTATCATACAAGCGGAAAAACTAATATAGCTAAATATGTTTATTAAAAATGGTTTTAAATTGGTAACTAACCTAGACAAATGTTATCACCTGTTATACTCGCAACGTAAAGAAAACATGCACGAACAGCGCCCTGGAATTTATCAACAGAGTTAATGAAGTACTCAACAGTGAACTCATTTCCCCTCTGATCAAGACCACATCAAGACAACAAAGAGGCGGAAAATTGAAAACGTTATCTGCTTATTTCTGATAACAACATCAAGCCCTTCTTATGAGTGACTAGTAGCAAGGTGTAGGATGTTTCCTTCTCTGCTGAAAGTAGGCTTCACTCGCTGTCTAACCCGGATATTTGATATTCTGCAAAGTCAAAGAACTTGTTTAATGAAGTTCAGACTGTTAGCTTTGTTCATTAACATAGTTATGATACTTAATATTGTAAAACGCAGTTAAATTCATTCAATGCCAGATTGTTTTTTTTTCTTTTTTTTTAATTCTAACCTTAAATGTTTCATAGTAATATACTTAGCAATAACCTTAAATGAATCAGTCACTCGGCCTTGACTCCTTGCAATAAACTTGTATGGATCATAATTATTTGACCTTTACTCCTAGCAATAACCTTGAATGGCTCATAGAAATTTAACCTTTTCACTTTACAATAAACTTAAAAGATCAGAGTGTCGGTCTTGACTCCTTACGAAAATAACCTTACAAGATTCATAGTCATTTTATATTTACTCCTAGAAAACCTTCGAATGGTTCATAGTCATTTAACCTTTTCACTTTACAATAAACTTAAAAGATCAGAGTGTCGATCTTGACTCCTTACGAAAATAACCTTACAAGATTCATAGTCATTTTATATTTACTCCTAGAAACCTTCGAATGGTTCATAGTCATTTAACCTTTTCACTTTACAATAAACTTAAAAGATCAGAGTGTCGATCTTGACTCCTTCGAAAATAACCTTACAAGATTTCATAGTCATTTTTATATTTACTCCTAGAAAACCTTCGAATGGTTCATAGTCATTTAACCTTTTCACTTTACAATAAACTTAAAAGATCAGTAGTGTCGATCTTGACTCCTTACGAAAATAAACCTTACAAGATTCATAGTCATTTTATATTTACTCCTAGAAAAACCTTCGAATGGTTCATAGTCATTTAACCTTTTCACTTTACCAATAAACTTAAAAGATCAGAGTGTCGATCTTGACTCCTTACGAAAATAACCTTACAAGATTCATAGTCATTTTATATTTACTCCTAGAAAACCTTCGAATGGTTCATAGTCATTTAACCTTTTCACTTTACAATAAACTTAAAGATCAGAGTGTCGATCTTGACTCCTTACGAAAATAACCTTACAAGATTCATAGTCATTTTTATATTTACTCCTAGAAAACCTTCGAATGGTTCATAGTCATTTAACCTTTTCACTTTACAATAAACTTAAAAGATCAGAGTGTCGATCTTGACTCCTTACGAAAATAACCTTACAAGATTCATAGTCATTTTATATCGCTACCTCAGTGCAACAGTGGGACATCTGAGATTTTTTAGTGTTTTGAGGTTATGATAGGTTTTGATTCTATTGGAGATGTAGATTTCAGTGCTAGAGTGGGTTTTCCCAAGATATCTAACAATTAAAGCAATATAAAAGATATCCTGATGGAACACTTAGTTGTTTTTCCATTATATTATAGTGGAAACAGTGGGATATCTGAGTTGTCCCAGTTTTGCTCTTTTAATCCTTTGTTTCTGTCTTCAGTGCACTGAAGTTGTCCCAATATTACACCAGCTGTTTTTTGTGTTGAAATAAGGTTAAGATCATAACTGTTTAGTTTATTCTTATGATTAAAAGTGTTTTCTTTAGCACAATTTGTGCAATGTTTTCTTCCAGAACATTAAAAATAATTAATAATTCCAAAAAGTTGGCTGATATTGAATAAACAAAAGTCAGAACTTGTGAAAGGTAAATGCTTTTGACCTTGTAATTATAGGAGTATCATGTACTGACAAATGCATTTTAAAGCGTAATTTGAAATTTTCAAATGCATGTAAGCAAGACAATCTTTGATAAATTTTAAAATCTGTGTGACATTACAAGAAAAAGAGACTACATATCAAAACTCATTTCTTTTTCCAGTAACAATAATGAGCGACCACTTGCAGCTCGTAAACGCAACGCATCGTTTTATCTTGTGATAGATGGTAGAAGGAGAGCGAGTTTGTAAATAATGTTTAAATCTACATTTGCTCTTTCTAACAATTTTATATCTACTCTCATAAAAAAGTGAGATTTATGGTTTTACTGGGGGGGAGGACCCAAGAGGAAAGCATGGGAAAACAGAAGAAAACTGAAGATGCATTAGTAAATTCAGTAATGGAACACACATAAATCATTTCCCCCACGGATTGAATCCCATTACTGTAGGGCAAGAACTAAATAAGGAATACTTGGAAGGTGGGTTTTTAAACTTATCAATGATGTATAGGATGTATGAAGAAGAAAACAAGACTAAAGGTTTGAACTACGTAAATGAATATTTGTATGAATCAGTTTGCAATACCAAGTTAAATATAATTTTTTTAAGCCAAAGAAGGATTTATGTTTAAAATGCGAGGAGTACAAACTCTTGAACGATGAAGACAAATAGAAAAGGAAGATCATCTGAAAAAGCACAGAGAAGAAGTATTTTCACTTTCGAGAATGGAGAAATAAAAGGATAAGGAAAAATGTGCTAGTGACAAAAAAACCTGATGTTAGCAGTGTATGATTTAGGGGCAGTATTCCAGTTGCCATAGGGTAAAGCATTCACTATTTTATTACAATTCTAAATTGAATGTTTTTAATTTTACAATAGCTGACATTTCTCTAATAAGGATACTTCACAAAGAAAAAGGTTATTGTTATTTATGGAACGAAGGTATTGCAACCGAGGTATAGAAGAAATTGCAAGCTGCGTTTGTGAATTCATTAAGGAACACTGTGAGGACAAGAAGAATTTAATATTTTACAGTGATAACACTGTACCACAAAATAAGAACAAGTATGTCTTTGCCATGTACCTATTTTTGCATTCAAACCATGCATATTGAAAGTATTACACATAAATACCTAATAGTCGGTCATACGGAAAATGAAGCAGACAGTATTCATTCCTGCATTGAAAGAGATAAACAAAGAATTTTGAAAAGTGGTCCAATTTATATTCCTAGTGAAAATATCCATGCTTATTAGGACCTCCAAAATATCAGGGGAACCGTATAATGTAAAAGAAATGGAAACTCTAGACTTCTACGATTGGAAGAAGCTTTCTGAAGACATGGGCAAAAATTTTTTCTATAAACAAGGATGATGAGAAATGTACATGGAACGATGTAAAGATAGTAAAAGTGAGAAAAGAAAATGAATATTAATTGATTTACAAGACGTCTTATAAAGACGAACATTTCATAAGAAATTGACACAAGAAAAAAATCTAGAAAGAGTGTAAAGGAGTTACGAGTAGTTTTGAAGAAAGCTTATACCGAAGCACCTCTTATTTCAAATAATAAGGAAAAGGATCTATTATCATTGTGTTCAGCAAAAAACTTAATTCCTAAAGCACATCACCAATTGTATTGTAATTTACAAAGCTCAAAAAAAGGTCATTTAATAGCCCAGGACAGCAGTGATGAAGATGATTAAAACAATGTTTTCTTGATAAATTTAATACTTTTTTTAAAGCTGTATGTAATAAAAGTTTCTAAAAAATGTAAATAAAAAATTTATAAAATACAATGTTTTATTTCATCATTATTTATTATCATTAAAAATAATTATTCTAAATGATAGTGTAAATATTATACTTGAGACAAGGATTTGGAAAAGTATGATTTATTAGTGCCTACAGTGGGACATTCGTCTGCCAGGTCTTTATTTTATATTTTTTATGTCCATATTGAGGTACTAATTACAAGTAACTGTTGCAAAACTGTTTAAAGATGTATCAGATGACACTTTGGTAATTTTTTTAGTTTCAATTAGGCAAATGTTTAAGAAGTAAACTGCTATCATCTAACATGAAAAACTTTGATCGCTGATTCCCGAAAGTAGGGTTCTTTGGTAACATGTCCCACTGTTGCTCTGAGGTAGCGATATTTACTCCTAGAAAACCTTCGAATGGTTCATAGTCATTTAACCTTTTCACTTTACAATAAACTTAAAAGATCAGAGTGTCGATCTTGACTCCTTACGAAAATAACCTTACAAGATTCATAGTCATTTTATATTTACTCCTAGAAATAACCTTCGAATGGTTCATAGTCATTTAACCTTTTCACTTTACAATTTAAACTTAAAAGATCAGAGTGTCGATCTTGACTCCTTACGAAAATAACCTTACACAAGATTCATAGTCATTTTATATTTACTCCTAGAAAACCTTCGAATGGTTCGTATAGTCATTTAACCTTTTCCACTTTACAATAAACTTAAAAGATCAGAGTGTCGATCTTGACTCCTTACGAAAATAACCTTACAAGATTCATAGTCATTTTATATTTACTCCTAGAAAACCTTCGAATGGTTCATAGTCATTTAACCTTTTCACTTTACAATAAACTTAAAAGATCAGAGTGTCGATCTTGACTCCTTACGAAAATAAAACCTTACAAGATTCATAGTCATTTTATATTTACTCCTAGAAAACCTTCGAATGGTTCATCATAGTCATTTAACCATTTTCACTTTACAATAAACTTAAAAGATCAGAGTGTCGATCTTGACTCCTTACGAAAATAACCTTACAAGATTCATAGTCATTTTATATTTACTCCTAGAAAACCTTCGAATGGTTCATAGTCATTTAACCTTTTCCACTTTACAATAAACTTAAAAGATCAGAGTGTCGATCTTGACTCCTTACGAAAATAACCTTACAAGATTCATTAGTCATTTTTATATTTACTCCTAGAAAACCTTCGAATGGTTTCATAGTCATTTAACCTTTTCACTTTACAATAAACTTAAAAGATCAGAGTGTCGATCTTGACTCCTTACGAAAATAACCTTACATGACTCATAGTCATTTTATCTTTACTCCTAGAAAACCTTTGAATGGTTCATAGTCATTTAACCTTTTCACTTTACAATAAACTTAAAAGATCAGAGTGTCGGTCTTGACTCTTTACGAAAATAACCTTACAAGATTCATAGTCATTTTATCTTTACTCCTAGAAAACCTTCGAATGGCTCATAGTCATTTAACCTTTTCACTTTACAATAAACTTAAAAGATCAGAGTATCGATCTTGACCTCTCACAAAAATAACCTTACATGACTCATAGTCATTTTACCTTTACTCCTAGCAATAACTCTTGAATAGCTCATAGTCATTTGACCTTTATAGCTTGACCTTGCAATGACCTTAAATTATTCAAAGTCACTCTCCCTTGATCCCCAACAAAAACCTCAAGCGACCAAAAGTTGCTTAACCTGTAATACTATTAAGAATCAATTAAGGTGTAGTAGGCTAATATCCGGAGAACTTTATTTTCTTGAACATTCTAACGGACTTTTGAGTGTTACAAGATGGCGTTTTGATACAATTATACCCAATGCCGCTATTAAATGTTTTAAATAAAAAGTTATGTTTCTTCCACGCTAATTTCCCAATATTAATTAAGTATATTATGTCTATTAGTGACTGCAAAACGTGTTCCTTTTTAGCAAGAAACACGCGAACTTTCCTTATAAGGAATGGTAAAATTAAATATTTTGTGAATATTGTTGGAGAGAATGTTATTTTATTGCTTTAAATATTACATAATATTACTAAGTACGGGTACGCCAAACCAGATGTCGCTTAACAGGCGAGAATTAATCGTTTAATCTTCGAGATGGTCTGCGGGCAGATAGACAGACAGACAATTATACAGAAAATAAATTGTGACACAAAAATTACGCTCAGCCAAATTCCATGGTTGGCTATGCACCATCATTGAAAACATCCTTGTCTATGTAGAAATGAAGCTTCAACAAAATTTAAAGTGTACAGAGGAAATATTATTCGGGATATCTTGCAACGGTACATTCACAATTTTGTTCATTTGGTTTGGTTCCTTAGCAGCATTTAAATAAAAAAAAAGTGCCGGTGACGTAGTTAGGGTTCTACAACACAAGAGTGTACTTAAATCAAATCTTGTCACCGACGTTTAACATTTACTTTCCACTCTATCATCTTTTTGTTCTACTTAATAAAAATACCACATGTTCAAATCAAGTATAATTGTACGCAATATGTTTACAAATTAAGTTTCTCGATCCCATCATGGTTGCCCATAATGACCAATGTGAAAATATTCGCTAACGCTCAGCCAAATCCTATGTAGTGACATGCACCATCCTCGAACTTAGTACTGGTCGTATAAGATTAAAGCTTCATGCAAAATTTCAAGTCTAGATCGTTTCGTGTTTGAGGTATAGTGCGTTCTGACATATACGTAAACAGACAAAAATGAAATTTTTCTAGCCTCTCAAGTGGTAGGCTTCGTTAAAGCTCAACAATTATTCATGTATAATTATTAATTTTCAATGTTACTTAAAAATTGGGGTATTTCAGAAAGGGTGTGTGATGCATATCTACTACTAAAGCATAGTATATTAGTGAACTCTGATATACTCCTATCCCATGTTTGGATTAGCAGAATCAACCTAAAGTGTTATTGTCTATAGTTATATTCCCCGTTATCTCCTATTCCTGTGCCGGGCATGGACAAACTAATTGTATTGGGATTCCCTGATGTGACAGCAGATATACCACCGGTTTTACTTTCTCACTATCTGTTGCCTATATAGGTTACGCTACCACTTCAGTCCCAAGTAACAAATAGTCTCGACTAACAAATTAGTCCCGAGTAACAAATAAGTGTACTTCTTTCCCAACGTTCTCGCGTCATTTAAAACAGCCATAAACATCTACTTCATAATTCGCTGGTTTGTATTGAAGATAAAAATTCTATGGAAGACTATAAAAGGCTATCTAGTCAGTAAATGAAACCATATCAGAAGAATTGATTAAAGGTGCTCAAATTACGTTCTTATTACAAGTCATGAACAAGAGAAATTCCTTGAAATGAGGATAGGAAACGTAAATAGTAGATGGTAGCTTATTATGAAAATTACCGTTTTGCACGAAATGTGTGATGTCAACGGTTTTTTTTTTACTCTCTATACATTTGATATGGAATTGGTTTTTGCAATCCTTGAAGCTTTACTGAGGCAATATTGATTCATTTTATTTTAAATGAGAAAGTGTCCAACATCAATCCAATTAAAATAATAAACTGCAATTAATAAAATACTAAATGCACTCTCCTACATTGTATATTTAATCATGAGTTTCAATCTTACTAACTCTATTCTCCGTTCTCAAAAAATTCCCATTCAATCCCAAGCAATTTAACCGCAAAACCAATGATAGCAAAATTACAAAACTCTGTCAAGAATAGACCTTTTATCTAAATAATATTAAACTGTGTTGGAATACCAGTACGTTTCATTATCTTCCGAAAGTTGGCAACAGTGTTTCAATATCGCCATTTTGAAACATAAAATGACATAACCGTGTTATTTTTCATGATTTTATTTAATGATGCACACAATAAGTACACCAAATTTTAAAATGATATCTTGAATATTTTTACTAAAAACTTTTTTTTCTACAAAATACACACAGACACAAACGGAAACAAAACATTTTTGGACATATGTCTTATTTGTATTTTGTTCTTCTTTAAGCCCTGGACTAATTTTTGAAATATTACCCCTCGATGGGACAGAATTCCAAGCCACTTATCTTTACAAGACCAACGATTCTGATGTGGTTTCCAGAGATGAGAATCTTCTAATGGCCCCACTTACCTCTGCCTGCATTGATGTATCTTTCACATATCTGGTTTGTTGCAGGAAAATTACTGCTAAGTTGTAATTGGCAGGAAGTAGGTTTATAATAGCCAGAAACTTCCTTCCACCATCACACTCCATACTGTAAAAATATTCTCTGAGTCGGATTGGTGTAGTTATTTTGTTTTATGAATACGTCCATGTGTTCATAATGGATTAGCCTCACCTGGAGTAAGGAAGAACATACGAGTATTTGGAATTAACTGGTTCAGAACACCTGAAGTAATCATGTCAATGGCAAGATGTTGAGCAGAAGTGGTGTGGATGTGGTGATTTCTAGATTAGATTTCACATTAAAATCAAAATCGTAACCACAATATTCTTACTTATTGTGTTTGTTACAGGTCTTGAGACAGCATGAAGAAAGAATATCTTCTCCAATATCCATATCGTAGAAGATCCTTAGCCATGTTGAAGATGTTAGCCACCACATGATTCAAAAGTGCAAACTAATTATGTCTTTTTAACTGTTTTATATTCATTAATAAAGTGTTACATTATTATTTCTTGCATTTGTGCATTTAGTCACACTTTTCCTACAAAATATTGTTCTGTGTCAGTACATTTGGGTATTATATGAACAAAACATGCAGGGTGTAGCAAAACTCTACACGAACGATAATAGGATGTGTTTCATGCCCGGTTAAAATGTATACTGCAAACACTAATAATATTATGACAGTTTGT
Source organism: Homalodisca vitripennis (assembly GCF_021130785.1). NCBI lineage: Eukaryota > Metazoa > Arthropoda > Insecta > Hemiptera > Cicadellidae > Homalodisca > Homalodisca vitripennis. Next base: position 41,092,386 of record NC_060211.1, on the reverse strand, counting down.
AAGGAATAATGAAAGTTGCTACATCTAATTACCATTTTGATACGTACCTGAATCATAAATATCGGTCAGTGAATAATGAAGATGAAGCTTTAACGGTTGTAACGCACGACAAATTTTCATTGTTTGCATTACAACAGTTAAAAGCTTATATCTACATTACTTACTGACCGATTTTTATGATTTAGTAGGTGTGAAAATGTTTGTAATTATTAGATTTAGCAACTTGTATTGTTCTGATGTATTTTCATATTACAGTTTTAATTAAGTTTAATTACGATATTAAGCTTTAAAAACTTCAAACATCCACCATATTGTTACGATAATATTGATTTGAAACTGCAGAAAAAATTGTTACAAATTTTAGATTGTTATCTCTATTGGTTTATTAAATAAAACCTAAAAACATACAGACAGACAGACGGTATATGAAAATAGATTAGACTATTGATAGTATTTATTTTTAGCTCCTGAACAATATCCTAAATTTGTGTAAAGATTTTTGTTACTCCCTGTGTAGAAAAGTAATAAGTTAAAGGCCATATAAACTAAGTTAAAATAAGTGTTTAAGAGTGATAGTTTTTCTGATTGATGATCATTACGTTATTGTTTCTAATTGAATAGATGTTTTCATCTATAACAAGATATATTTTTCAAGGGTCTAGCGTTTTGCATCTAACTTCCAAAATTGTTTCATCGTGAAAGATGTTATGGAACATTTGTTTCATTCCTACAGCCTCACTACAGTTGGACAGTCGAATATGCATAAACAAGAGTTGAAAGGTTCCAAAATCCCTAGATACTCGGCTCGTCATTTTTACTCTCATTCCGTTTATGTTCCTCCTGCTTCCCATCCTTTCCATTTTCTTCCATGGGACTTAGCAGTATTACTTTATGAAAGGTGAGTGTTTATTTTTCATTCACCTTCGTAATGTACAAGTTGAATAACAAGTTGACAAACCCTCGTATTATAACAAGTTGGTTTTTGTTTGAAGGTTATTTTTTAAGATGGAAGAAGGATTGTGAAGGAAACAGGATTTTTCCGGACATTTGCCATCATTCAGTGAAACAAGAAATCAGTAACACTTTATTTTATTTTTATTTTATATTTTTGTAATTTATATTTTAATTTAATTTTAAATGTTTAATTTTTTTAAATGAAATTTTATATTTTATGATTTATTTTAACCTAGTTTGTAATTATGTATTAGTTTTGTAAAGATTTACACTTTATTTTATTTTTATTTCATGATTTATTTTATATTTTTGTAATTTATATTTTAATTTAATTTGAAATTTTAAAATTTTTTAAATGTAATTTCATATTTTATGATTTATTTTAACCTAGTTTGTAATTATGTATTAGTTTTGTAAAGATTTACACTTTATTTTATTTTTATTTTATAATTTATTTTATATTTTTGTAATTTATATTTTAATTTAATTTTAAATGTTTAAATTTTTTAAATGTAATTTTATATTTTATGATTTATTTTAACCTAGTTTGAAATTATGTATTAGGTTAGTTCTTTACCTGAAGAAGAGATCAGATTGCAGATCTCGAAACGTAATTTTTAGTGTTACTGATTTCTTGTTTCACTGAATGATGGCAAATGTCCTGAAAAATCCTGTTTCCTTCTTAACAAGTTGATCATAAATGAGTTGATCCTAATATTAAGAAAATCTAGTCTTTTACATTTCGAGTTCAAGCTGGCAATTCAAATTTAAACAAACCATTAGAGACAAGTAAAAGTTCTTAAATTATATTAGCAATGTTTACTGAAAAACGTCAACTGTTTATATTTAGCTGGTTAATTCACTGCTACTACCTTGTACTGAAACAGTTTAAAAGTATACTTCTAGGCGATTATCAGAAACCATTTTTGTGTGTTAAGGAATGTACCTAAGAGAGTTGTGTTTAAAATGTTTTACAAATTTTAAAAATTAACCAACTAAATCCCGATTATCAAAATTTAATTTTATAAGAGCTGTTATATCAAATTTAATATTGTTTTTTAGATAAATTGGACATTTGCAGTTAACATTAACAAACTAATTTTCCTCTTAATTATCATGATAGTAAGAGGAAAACCATCATGAGGCCTTTGCTCATGTATATTCATTATTCATTAAATAATATATGTTACTCTACTCAAACTTAAAAATGGATTAAATTTCGATAAAACACAAAATTATTATTACTTAGTAGTAACTTTGTAATGCTGGATCTAAAATTATATAAATTAATAATGGTGGTATTAGATCATTAACTGAAGCCATTAATTAATGTGCACTTCCTTAATATCAATATATTAATGTTCCTTCACGTTACTTTATTCCATATCCGCGAAAGGAAAATGTACTAATATTAATCAATGTTATTGGATAACTGACCACTCGATCAAAAAGTCTTAGGTATTTATAAAAATGGTGTTAATACTTTAACTCAATCAATATCTTCTAATTGTTTACATAACATTTAAATTTAAAAATTCCTTAAAAATGCATCATATCACATTGTTATTGTAATGCTAGTCTTTTACATTTTTACGCCTCTAACTTATTACGCCTGAAACATTATTTCGTTCTACATTTGTACGTTATTGGTAGTTATTACAAAACGATTTAACGATTGATCTTAGTTCCGACCTCTGGCTTATGAAAAAAAGATCACAAAATGCACATACCCAGGAGGGTGGAGGAACTATTATTAGATCACGAAGTCCCCGAGGAACCTCATACATCACGGTAACGTAATACACAAAGTTATCCGAACTGTCCGTTATGGACAACATTCTTGGAAGAGTGTCTCTGGAATATTGTTCAAACTAGGACATTCAAACTTTTTGTTTCATTATAGTGTACGATTATGCACTCCTCAAAAATCTGAATTGAAACCAATTTGCATCATGTGGTTTATATGAATTCAGTTGCAAAGTAAAAAGTTGTCATATGCTAAAACAAAACAGTGCCTAAATACAATTATAATATATTTAAATTCCATGCACGCGTGACTCATGGATCACTTAAGGTAGCGCAATATATTTTTTGTTGGAACAATATGTTTATATTTTAAATACGTACCTCTTTACAATAAGGATTCCATAATGACAGAAAAGGTAAAAATCCCTTTCATCATCTTACGAGGAAATTCAGGCATTAAAGTAAGAAATTTAGACAATTTTGCTATCGGGCCAAAATAAGAACTTCTGAAGATAGAAACGTAATATTTTTACAGTGTAGCCTACATTCTTGAAGCTCTTTTCTTATTGGAAATTATATATTAATTCAAACAAACTCTCCAATAATATAAGTTTTATTTTTGTGAGGTCTTTCGTACTCAATGAGAACATCTTCGGACCCACACAACTGAATAAAAGTAATCATAAGAATAATAACGTAAACAATTTTGTACTAAATAAAAACATATGTCATTAAAAATAAAAAGAGATAATATTCTATGACAGCACAGTATGTTATATGCATATATAAAAAATAAAGTTGATATTTAGTTAGATCAAATAAAGTATCGGTGAATTTTGAAAAGGCCCAGGTTCGTTGTTTACCAGATTATTTTGGTTCTTTTTTATAAAAATGTTTTCATATGCATCAAAAAAATAAAACTTATATTATTGGAGAGTTTGTTTGAATTAATTTGTACAGTGTGTTTAGTTTTAGCTTCAGGAAGCGACATGTAATTATTAATGACCAGAAATTTATTTTTATTAAATATCGTTCAGGAAAATATTTTTTTATTATGGAAATTATATTTTTTATAAGAATAAAACTATTTTTCCATCCATCCACCTTTCGTTTACATACTGTAAAAGGTGCATATCCTTATTTTCAACAGTTTTCTTCGGACCTTTAAAATTCCGCTTGTAATTCTTTCAGTTCCTCCAGTAAAACTAAACCCGTTTTTAGTGCGTCTGAGCTGTAGGTTCAAGGAGTAACGTGTATTAATTTGACTTAAGAAAATGAATTTTATCAAATATCATTTCAGAAATAACATTTTTATTATGGAAATTATCTTTGTTTTCAATAAATAAAAATATTTTCCCATCCCTTTATACCTTTCATTTACATACTGTAAAAGGTTTACATCCTTATTTTCAACAGTTTTCGGATCTTCAAAATTTCGCTTTAAATTCCTTCAACTCCTCGAGGAATAACCAAAACATCGTATATACTAAGTTTTTAGAATTGCAATATAGAATTGCAATATTCCTAAAGGCACCTTTACTGCTAGACAAGTCATGTACCGACGTAAGGACAGCAGGTATAGTAATAAGGTGCGTCCACCACAGTCCATGTCAAAGGGCTTTGATACATTTCCTCTGTAAATGCAAAAGGTTATTCCGATCGAAAACCTATTACACCAACTTTATCAAACAACCAAAGAGTTAATAGACTTGAACTTCTGCAAAATTTCTCTCTGCTATCTGAGAAAGTTTTTTGAATATTTAAATCACAAATTTGCGAATTACATGTAATCTTTTACACATCTGAACCCAGTTATAATGCAGTTTTCTGATGGTCTGCTTATTTTGGGACAGTTTGGGAACATTCTGTGATTTACGAAATAAAATAAGGTTCCCTTTCTTAGTGAAATTCTCTCTCTAAAGGGTATTTTTGGATATTCGGAATCCCAGCAAAACGACAGCTACTTCACATGCAGATAAGAAAATTTGATATTGAAGTTAATGAGTTATAAACCCTAACTTAAATAAAACTAGAACGAGTGGGCGGAAAAGATTTTACTTATGGTGTAATCACATTAGTGAACTTTTCAGGACTATGTCTTGCTGTCTAGATAATGGTTGCTATTGAAAACATATTATAAATATTGCCATTATCCGCATGAAAAATATTAAATAACTGAATTTGAAATTAGTACCGTGTGGTGCCAAAACCTAAAACTACCAGTCTTCGGTGTATTATGAAGGGTACTAAGACGTGAGAGTGTGCACAAATTTTTTATCACTTTTCGAGGAAACCATTGACTTATCATCTACGCCACACCTAACCGCCTTTACAACGTATATACTCCAACAAGGTAAGTAGAACTAGAGTTTGTATTTATTCGTGTTAGGTGCCCATTAATAAATACAAAAAATCATAGTGATATAACATAGTACTTTTATAAGAACTACAGCTTGATTTATGGGATAGCAATACAACATGTTTCAAGCAGCAGCGCTACAAATTGTTTAATTTTTTTATAATTAGTGTGATATTGTTGAGAAACAAAATGTAGGTCAGTGACTGCAGGCTTCCAGGAAACATGTCAAAAGATAAAGTTAAATGACCTTGGAATCACCGTTTGGGACACATACTATGGCTGCATTTTAACAAGATGGTTTGAACTTTTTAGACAATTTCACTCAATTGAAATTCCGTTACTTTTATGAGAGCAAAATTCCTTTGGTATTTTGAAGATTTAGATTTATAAAATCCTTATTTTAAGTTACAAAACAAATTTTTTTAATTGTTATATCTATGAGAAGAAATTAAGGATCGAGATGCAGATTTTTTATTCCACTATCAATCAAATCATTACAATGTTTAAGTAGAATCAGTTGATGAAGTTGATAAGATGCGGATATACATTATTTTTTGTTATCAACACAATTGACCTATTTAAATACCGACGAAATTTGTGGCTGAGCCAGTTCTTTGAAATCCGTTTTTTTTCTGTACAATACTAAAATGAACCTCTAGAATGCGGTACAGCTTGATATAGGCATACATCTACATTTATAGTTTTTACAACTTTGTCGGTGGATCATCCCTCGAATAACATTTGTAATTAGCAACTTCTAAGATAATTTTAGTCCAAAATATAGTCTCCATTGTATGTAACTTCCAAATTTGAAAAATATTTAACAATTCTTTTGTGACACCCGGTATATTTTAATAATCAGCACAGTGAAATGTATGTGTCATCATTATTCCTTTCCTCCTTTCTTCAAATTATGTCTAGTGGGGTAACTTAGGGGGAGGAATGGTGGGGATAGACAACCACCCTCTCCTTCAAGCCCTAAAAATGTATGTATAACAACAATTCAATTCGTTTTAAAATAAAACAGTTTAATATTTTACTTTGAGTTATGCCTATCTAATTTATATCAATTTATATTTATTCTATGCTCCCGGTGTGATGTGCTTTTCAATTAAATTCACCACTCATAAAACCAAATCCTAGTTACGCCATTGAATTAGGCCACTGTATTTCATTTTATATAAGTTAGCTTATTTCGTCTACGAAACTTTCAGAGATTTAAGTGACGTGAGTAGAAAAGGTCTTAAAATAAAGACTTATGTTTATCTCTCAACCATACTTCCAAACAAAAAAGTCAAGAATGAAAGACAGAGAGGTCGAAGTTTGCTGAAAGTTAAGAAGCATCCTTCAGACCGATTGGACTTCTCAAGTAAATCACGATCGTTGTTGGGCCATCAGCTCATTAAATTCTTCTGGTGATCGGGCGCTTGTTTGCTCTACCTCTCAAAACATTATTATCAGCGTACTCGACGTTACATCAGTACTATATAAAACTAATAGAAGTAAGTTGTGGTTAGTATGAATAGAATAGAACATGATTTATTTTTGAAAATATTACAATAACACATTATATACAATGGTATACACAATGTAATAAATCAATAAAGTAACCTAAACAACCAAATATACTCTCTGTAGACATGTATATACAGCTGTATAATCTAAAACTTTCATGTTACGTATATTATAAAATATTAATTTTACAAATGCATAATGCTTTTGCATTGCCAAACTGTGCAAACTCTAATAAAAGGTCTAATTGGTGCCCACAAAATAGGAACAGGACATATTATTTCCTAATTATCGGACGGCTAATTTTAAACAGGATTTTTAGGTTAAAAGTATATTCAGTTGTGTATATTTTTGTCACCATACACAATGTATATGTAAGAGTGGTAGATTCTCGATACCAATTCTCTATTCACAAAATGAAATCGACAAAAATAGATTTCTCAGTATTGATTTTCTGGCTTGTTATCGCTGTTCAAAACGTTATCGCGTTGTCGAACGCGAGCGACGTGGTGTAGGATTATGATCCAGTCTATGAGAAGATAATGATGCACCCAATGCTAAACGCTGTTGTCATTTGTAGCTTTGTGCGCCATCTAGCGGCAAACGGAGCAATTATAAATATATTACAGAAAACAATTAAACACAAGATATATTGAGAAACTCTGACAATATTAATAATAATCCAACATTTTGAATTTAATTCTTAAAAACGAGGTAATTACTAAAAGATTAAAATGGATTAAAACAGCTGTGAACAAGAGATTTAGTATTGTAGCGCTACCTGTGCTTTAAAGAACAGAACTAACTTAACCGAACAAACTTTCTGCCACACAATCCCCATATGAATGCAAAGTCTATTCTCTGGAAAGTCGAATTTACAACTCAAAATAGCAATATACTAATAAAAAACGCATACAGTACTATCACGGGAACTGGATTGAATGATTATATACAACACAATGTAATAATACTAACACAAAAACAACCTTGACGGCCTTGACAAAAATCAAGTAATCGTTACAGTTTTAGTATTGAACTACACATTTTGTAAATTTGCTTAGAATATTTTTAATAATTGTTGGGCTAATTGGTCTAATATTCCATAAATATTATTTCATGAACACAAATTTTATTATTTTATTTTATTATTAGCGCTGAAGCTTGATATGTTAGGTTATGTTTGAACAAAAACAAGTACAGTAATGAGATAATTTCATAGTTTTGGCATTTTTTAAGTCAGATGACCATATTATTACACTAATTTAGAAAATTACATAAAGGGAAGCAGTTTTTTGCTTTTAACTTCTGAACAAACTAACAAAGTCTATAATGATAAAGGTATTCAAGAATGTTATTGGCACTTAACCCGAGTAATAATTTCTATCAATGTTATTCTAAATGCATAACATCCGTTCCTAGATTTTTTTGACAAAAATAAATTAGGAATTCCAACATAGTACTCTATTTCAATTACGTTTTTATATTTAATACATATTTAGAATTTCTATCTACTCTTCACTGAAGGGAACAAAATCTTAAAAGTATATTAAGATGCAAAAGAAATCCTGCCCAATTTTATTCTTAGTTGGGTAGAAAGCTTAAACGCTAACTGGTTTCTTCCCAACTTTTAAATCTCCTCCCTCCCACCACTATATATTTCAATTGTGATATTTACTACAATATGACCACTGTAGATATTTACTGAAGGATAGAATTATTCAATGTTCTGTAAAACATAGTAAATTGAGAAACATAGTGTCTTATGTAATTTGAAAGATTAGTTACATAAAATAGTAACTTTATTATACAAAGAACTGTAAATGAAATCAAAACATGGGTTGAAAAGGGTGCAATAAAGGGTTGTTGGGAAGGAGTAAGAAGAAAAACAAAGGCTTGGGACAGGAACTGAATGTTAACACTGTAGCTTCTCAGAGCCCAGTAACGTAGGCCGCTACCCTGCATTGTAAAGTACTTCATTACAAACTATTTTTAAAATTAATTAAATTAAATTATAATATTTTAATCAAATTAAAATTAATATTATGAATTTATCTAGGTTATTAATTACCAACAATAAAAAGTAATAAAACAAAGGAAAGTAATAAACAAGATACTTTATAATCTCAATAAAAATATCACAATAACTGATTTCATGTTAAGAAATTAAAAACTGAGGAACATTGTTCCTCTCTTTGTCAATTTAATTAGTTCCCTTTTGGTTTGTCAAAACACGTGTTACTTGCATTAAACTTAACTTGTAGCAAATCTTGAATGTCAAAAAGCCACTTTTATGAGGAATTTTTTAATTTTGTTGCTCAAGTCTGATTATTATTTTATGGTTTTTTACAATTTTGTAACTTTTTTACAGCCTATTGCTTAAAACTCAATGATTTATGAAATATAACAGAATTTGTTACACATTAGATATTTCCCATTGCTGTGTGTTACAAATTAATAGTCTAAAGTTACCATTAGAGCAGACCGTACTAAAATAGTCCAGTGATTTTTGAGGCAGTGTTGCCATATTGCTGTTGACCATTAGCTGTTTCTGTTATGATATGGCTATGGTCATTAACAGTCTGCTTGAGTTACATGATGTCTGCAAAATCGATGAATGAATTATTTAAATGTACCTTTATTTGTTTGCGTTAACAGCTGATGATTTTTCTTTATTGCTACAGAATGATGAAATGGATGAATCATTTTCCATACATGTATAAATGGCAACACTGTATTAGGCAAGGGATGTAAAATTAGATTCAGACCAAACTATTTTTTAAGAGCTGCTGTAGTACAGGTATATTACTTCACTATGCTTTTAATTTCTAAATTCCCAAACTGATGCTAATATGTATGATTGTTTTCATATTTATTGCACTTTAAATGAAATAATATTCAGATTTTTTCATTTATTCTAATAATATAAAGATTTTTTTATTTACGAAAGCATTTCAGCAAAAGATTATAATAAAAGATAAAAAACATACCACGGAAATTAAATATTGTATGATGTTTAACATACAACTGTACTTTAAGTTAATTTTGATGTGTTCAGTGTATCTAAATATTAAATATTAACCTTTCTGCATATTCATTACTTAATATTTTATAGGCATAATATCTGTTCTGAAGAACAGGAGATACATTTATTTAAATGTTGTATTTGAGTTTATTAATATGCAGATCCTTTCAAAAGATAACCTATATCTGTTCTGAGGAACAGGAGATACATTTATTTAAATGTTGTATTTAAGTTTATTACTATGCAGATCCTTTCAAACGATAAACTTTAAACCAAAACAGAGATTGAATATTTTTCTCAATCCTCAACTCCAGAAACAAAAGTGCAGTGAAATCTTTCTCTCTAGAGTTTGAAGAGAAAATCTCCCATTTACATATTCTTGACAGTTCCAAGGTGTGTTTCAATACGATCATGCAAATCCTAATCTGCTGCTGGATTGACTGTTTGGAATACCACGTATTGGTGGCGGAAACGTGGTTTGTCTTGGCTGTCAAGTATTGTGACAAAAGCTTCACGACGCTCTTTGCATTTGTCGTTCTGATTTGAGATGCAAGATATCTTTCAACAGAAGTTTATTTTTAAATGATCATTGTAATAATTGTTATACTCCCAGAATAATTGGGTTAGAAAATCAAGTGAACAATACTATTAAAAGTTTTTTTTTAGCATATAAAACTAATTCTAAAAAATTAATTAGGAAAGTCATTTTGAAACATTTTCAGGTACTTACAGATACCGAATCTACCTAGTACGTCCATTTTAAACACAATTATATATTTTAAAATCAAACTGAAGTAATAAAGTAGGAAAGAATATTCATAATTATCACCTAGGCTACAACAACGTAAATTTATTTTAAACACCTTCCAATTCAAGCTGGGGTCAAATTATTCAATATTTCACCAGAATATATAAAATTTAAAACAAACATAAATATCTACTAAAAAGAAGCTGCAATCTTCTAGTTCCAGTAGCATTTTACTACAGTAATGATGAATTTGTGGGTCACAAAAATAAGATAATAGAAATTATTGGAACATTTCCTACTCATTGAACTATTACCGGTACTAACTAATATAACTAATGATCTTGTAATATGTTTTTGAAAAATCTATACTAATCACTGTAATAATAACTGATTACTGCTATTACTATTAATAACACTACTATCCCCTCTATCATTTTAGCTAAGTTCATTCAAATATTATTACTATTTTCTTGTTTCATTGAATTTTTTTTAAAACTTACGAGTAAAAACGTTATTGCTCATAAACAGTTTTTCATAACTAATATGTAAATTTGTTATGTACAAACTGGTACATTGTCAATATAATATTATTACTATAGTAAATTACAAAAACAAAAAATTAAAAAATAAAAAAAAAAACAGAGAAATATTATTAATTAGATTAAGGTTATAACTTTACAATTATTTTGAGTTGAATTTAGTTATTAATATATTTTAACTTATTCATCATCAAATAAATCATAGACCTTTACAAAATAAGCTTTTTTACATCAAGTCATCATCATCATCATCATCTGACGTTTCCGTTATCACGGGTCGTCGTACACAGCCTCCTCCACTTTTGTCTGTCATTCCAGGTCTCCTCTTCCTCCACCTGCATTTTCTGTATTCCCCTTCTCTCTATGTCTTTCCACACTTGGTCCTCCCATCTTCCTCTCGGTCTTCCTCTTGGTCTTCTTCCTCTTTCCTCCTTCTCCAGTGCTATTCTAGGCATTCTATTATCTCCCATCCTCTTCACATGCCCCATCCACTGTATTCTTCTTCTTCTTACCATTATCTCTTGCAGTGAAACTACCTTCATCTTTCTCTGGTTATTTCGTTCCTTATTCTATCTCTTTTTGTAGTCTTCTCTATCCCTCTTAAAAATCTCATTTCTGCAGCTTGCAATCTGCTTAAATCATTTTTAGTCCACGTCCACGTCTCTGCTCCATATAATAAAATTGGTTGGAAATAAGATTTATACATCAATACTTTTTATTCTTTCCCAATGTTCCAACTCCACACAATCTTCTTCACCATATTGAAAAACTTTCCACTCTTCCATATTCTGTTTCCTATCTCTTCTCTTATTGTGCCCCTATCTGTTATGATACTTCCTAAATAACAGAAATTCTTCACCTTTTCAAGTCTTTTTCCTTCAACTAACACGTCTTTGTTATTTCCTTCCCTTCTCTCTACTTTCATTACTTTATATTTTTGTATGTTCATCTCTAAACCATATTTCTTCGCCACTTTTGCCCATTTGTTCAACTCTCGTTCTAACTCTTCTTCCCTATTTTCCCATACCATTATGTCATCCGCATATGCTATCGTCTTAAGTTCTTCTGCTCCTCTGTTTCCTTGTTCTTCTAGAATAATTTCATCCATTATAATATTGAAAAGGAAAGGTGACAATATGCTTCCCTGCCTTACTCCTCTCTCTGTTTTAAAAGTTTCCGTATATTTTTCTTCAATTCTCACCCTGTTTTTACATATGCCGTACAGGTTCTTTATTCTTACTACTATTCCCTCACGCAATCCTCTCTTTCTCATACTCTCCCATATCCTTTCTCTCAGTACCTTATCATATGCCTTCTGTAGGTCTATAAAAGCTACCATTGTATCTTTTCCGTATTCCCACCTCTTTTCTAACACTTGTCTCATCACATCATCAAGTATCTATAGCAATTGTAAGAGATTAAGGGTTGTAGAAGTAGTAGTGAAACGACCTTTAGTGTTTCCACATAAGAACAATGTCAAACGTATGCACTTTTTCACCCTATTTTTGATTGTACCGTTATGGAAGATGTCTCATTTTGAAAATCTTATTACACATCCAAACGCTTTTTAGTTTTTCTTGTAAAGTTTATACTATTTTAATATTAAAATGATGAAGTACATAAACAGTCTGGGCTTTTGGATGATTATTACTGGATTTATGTCTTTAAAATGTGACATCTCCCATAATTCTACAACTAAAAATAAGATTGTAAACATGCATGACGTTTAACACTGTACTCAATGGGTTAAACACAAGATGTCCACCACTACAGCCAGCTAGCTCTTAAGCCCATGTATATTGCTATTGTTAAATTTTGTATTTATGAATTGGATATATACATGCTGCTATCTCTTGTACATTTTAATCATTATGACATTCAAAACATTTTTTTTTAAGCGGTTATTTGTGACTAGCTTTGTTATTTCTAAAATATAAACTCAAATTATTATGAACATGTTATTTAGAGATAATACAACTGGTTCTTGAATCACAATTCGACTATGGATTTTTACAGATAATTATTGCTTTTGAAGCATTTCCAACCAAAATAATTTCATTATTAACAATTATTGTACACTCATAATGTACAATTCATGTATTTCCTAAGGATATAATTCGTTTTTTAAAGCATATTTAACTGGAATTTTTCATATGGATACTATATAAGGTGTTTCAAAATTAATTTAAATGATTAATCATGATAAAACAAAGAAAAAAGTTCCTATAAATACATGATCTAAAATGCTTTGATTTCGGTCTATATGTGTGTTTGTGTTTTTTATATATAAATTAATAACTCAAAGATTTCTTAAACTACAAGATTGTAATTTGGACTATTTCTCTATTTAGACATAGCAATTTGCAAAAGATGAATGAGACAAATATTTGTAGGAAATTTTTTCTTTGTTTTAGCATGATTAATCATTTCCTAAAATTTGTTAACGTAATAAATTTTGAAACACCCTGTGCATGGATAATTTTAGTTTTCACTCAAGGAGTATACTAAAAGATCTGAATACCTGTAACACTATTAAATTTAATATTAGAGTTATTTATAAGTTGCTTTATTTTTGTATTATTGTTATCAACAAACCAAAAAAATCATGTTCTTATTTTCTTAATAACATCCAGCTCTTAAAATATTATACTTGTTTTATAAAAGAGCAGTAACTCAATACTTATTGTATGAAAAGTACAGGTACACATTTATTTATTACATTTTGAAATAATTTGTGGTGACATTTTTATACTTTTCTCCTATCCTTCAATTAGTAGTCTATCTTCCTGGGGATAAAAAACGTTTTGAAATTTTAACTTATAAAATTATGAGCTAACACATTATTACGATAAGAACCTAAGAATTACTATTTCATGCCACCCGCAACTACCAATTTTAAATTAAAATTTAAAAATATAGTTTATGTCAAAAATTGTCTGGAAAATTTACAAAATCAAGGATAATTTAAAGCAAATTTGCAACAGAAAATGTGTAATGAACAAAAATTGTATTTTTAATATCAACACAATAACTAAATAGAAATAAACAAGTGATTTTCAAAGTAAATATACTGAATTTTAAATACTATAGGTAGGAACACAACTTAACTCCAAAAATAAGAGCCACTATTGGTTCTGCCACCAACTTTGTAGTACTGTACAGTTGTTGAAATTCACCAGTGTTCCGGTTTATCGACGCTCCCAGTAAACAGAGGGAGTGAGCACTCACTGATCCAAGCGGAACATTTTAATGAGTCGATGAAGCAAACTTGAGTTTGCTCTTGGAGAGGTCCAATCAAACTGACTGAGCTACATCCTTGTTATTGCCAACAAAAACCATTTCTCCAGACTGTTTTTAAAATACAGATGTTTACTTCAAACAAGAGATTTCCTTATTTAATTTTTTAGACACCAGTACAGGAATATTGGAACTTTCTTTTGGAACAGTCTTAATGTTTATATCATCACTTATAAACATACACTCTTTACATATATTTAGGGCTCCAAAACCAATCTTATTAAGAGCAGATGTAGTCAATAGTCAATAGTCAATAGTCAATAGTCAAACTACTTTATTCTGTAATATGTACAAGGTACAAAGAATAGCGTCACTACAATGGAAACTAAATACTAATATTAATTTTAAAATATAAGTAAAAAAAAATACAATTGTAACATCTTAACAATTTATCTTCAATTCTTCTTTAAATGAATTAATTGGTTTTTTTATTGAAATATTCCTCAAAAGAATATAGAGACAAATTAGTTAAATAATCTTTGACTTCTTTTTTAAATTTTAACAGATCTGTTTCCATTATAAATTTTGTTGGTAAATTATGTAAATATCTAACACCTCTGTAATATGTTTTCTTTTTGTAAAATTCAAGATTGTGTTGATCGACATGTCTATTAAAACGAGTATTATATGTATGTTTATTGGTTTGTAGTATCGGATCAAAAAATTGTTTTACATAAATTATTGATTCAAATATGTGTAAACCATATACTGTCAGAATTCCAAGTTCAGAAAAAATATGTTTATAATCTGTATATCTTAAATTTTTCATGATTCTCAAAGTTTTTTATTGTAGGACCAAAAGCCTATCTAAATTACTTATTGTTGTTGCTCCATAAATGCTTATTCCGTAAGCTAAATGTGAATGGATCAAAGAGAAATATAATGAATGATTAATGAAATATAATGAAGAAATATAGTGAAATGAAACTGAGTTTTCCAAAAAAGAACACTGTTAAATCTCATGCACGTTTACACCCTTACTTTTGATTGTAGCATTATGGGAGGTGTCTCATTAAAAGATATAATTAACACGCATCCAAATGTGTTTAATTTTTTATGAAATGTGTACTTTGGGAGCTTTGAAATAATTTTTAGATACTTTTTCGAATAATGTGTAAAAATATTGAAAAACTAATAAGCGTTTTGATGTGTATTAACTACTTTAAATTGTTACAGTCTTCTAAAGAATTTTAGTTAGTAATAAGATTTTTTAATTATAATGTAAAAATAAACTTAGCTTAAAAATACCAGTTAACATTCATGCATTTTATTGCTATTAATATTTCAATGGCGTATTAGCAAGATATCGTATTATAGTTATTATTTTTTTATTTTGAGTTAGTTTTGTGTTAATTTCTAAATGAAAAAAGCATATTTTCTGTTGAAAATCTTTATATTTAAATTTTTGCCACTACTACACTGAAATAAATGAAAAAAATGTATCTTTCACACTTAGGAATGTCTGAATATTGTAAGATGGTCTCGTCAGTTTAGTTTCCACTGAGTCTATTTATAAATTTGTACTAAATTTAATGTGATATCATATTTGATACAGTCAGATATTAACCCTCTTAGTGCCATAGGTATTTTTCAAGTTGTGCTCTATCAGTGCCAAGCATTTATTACAAGTGTAAACTTGCCAGTGCCAGAGGGTTTCTATTCCTTTTTGCAATGTGTTTGTAAATAATTTGTATCTCTGTTATTTGTTAAACAAATTTAATATTTTTTTTACCTAATAATAAATAAAAATTCAATCTATTGGAATAAAATTCTAAAAATAGCCTGACTTTAGTTAACATATTTTTATTTCAAAAACATTTACTTACATGAAAAGTTTTTGGTTTTTTTCATTAAATTTGGACCTCCTTATACTGATAAAATAAAACAGTTGCGCTCTATTCAGTAAATTCACTATAAAGTTCACTAAATTATGAACACCTGTTAAAATTTAATGGTAAAATGTTTACAAGTAAAAAAAATATGGCATTTTTTACAAATCAAACAACTGACACAACTTTTGAGGTCTTAAAAACAGTTCATGATTTTACATAAGATATACAGTTAAGGAAAATACAGATAAAATTAACAAACACACGAGTAAAACTAAACTGTAAATTATATATTATACAAGTTAAACTTTTTCAAGTGGGATACCATTTACAAAAAAACTCAAAAACCTAGCTGTGAGGAAAAGGAAATCACTTGGGATACAAACCCTCTTTGCACTTTCTGCACATAAATGTTGATTTTCTTTTCTCCCCACCAGCATTTGTGCTGTTTGCACTACAAATACTGATGGCGAGAGAAAAGAAGAGACCTGGATTCTGGCCTATCTGAAATTTGCAGGCGCTACTGCTAGTATGTTGCCGCGCCTTGTTTCGTAATTCCATTATTGTTTCACTGTTCCATTGCTAGGATAAACAATTCGCAGGGTTGGCTGTGGGGCGAAGCGCCTGAAATTATTGCGCGGCAACACACTAGTACACAGCTGTGCGCCGGCACGGGCCAGGTCTCTTCTTTTCTCTCGCCACCAGTACAGCTGTTCTTCTCCCTATCATTGGAAATCTTTTCAAAATACATGTAAGGATTTATATCTCCCCTGTGACCTCTGGCAGGACACCTCTGTGTAACATTTGTTAGGTCAGCAACATTTGGTCTATACTCTTGTTCTAAAAGTCACTGTCTTGAAAGGTCAACCACAAGAGAAATACTAAATTCTAGTCTTGTGGGAGTTTTGTCTGTGTCTATAAATGTTTCTAAATCAATCAAATGTATATTTTTGGATTTTTTATGATTTTTTTCCGTACGTCCGGTTAACCAGACATTGACATTTTAGACTTAGCTTTTAGAACGTCCAGTAAACATACAGCACTTTATGCATAGTTTTTTAGACATCCGGATAACAGGACGTTGGCACTAAATGGGTTAATTCATACACTGTTTGTGTTAGGTGATTGATTAATAAGCTCAATTTGTCTTCATTTTTTATTTCAGTTTTTTAGATTCCAACTTCTTGAAAAATTCTTCAAATGTCTTCAACCAGTGGGATCATAGCATGGATTAGTCTGGAGAATTAGGGTCCCCATCAAAATTCTCATGTTGTAGATATCGCTCCAATAATGATTTATCTTTAGTAACTAACAAGAAATATAGCTCAATAAATTGTTATAAGAAAATTAATGATCATTAAACATCAATTATTATAAAACAACTGGTGTTATGATTAAGTACGAGGGTCGTCCATAAAGTAACCGCCGTTTGGGCGTGGCACGATAAGTAGTGGGGGTAGCGCCGCGATTCTCACATCGATGTGCGCAGCCGTTCAGTACGCTTCTAGCTGTGCAAGGAAGAGCATCGTGCGATCGCGCGTTCTTTTGGTACAACGTAAAAACATGAGCGCCGTGATAGAAAATCCCGCCACGTGTGAAGTGCGTGGTGTAATAAGATTTCTGTGGTCGAAAAGTTACACAGCAGCTGAAATTCATCGTGAATTGAGTGCGGTGTATGGCCCAAACATTATGAGCGAAGGTGTAGTCCGTCAATGCAATGGGGTCATACCGCTTCGCCAAGCAAGCCGAAGAAAGCTCGCCAATCTTTTTCAGCGAGAAAATTTATGGCTACAGTGTTTTGGGATGCTAAGGGCATCTTGCTCGTTTAATTTATGGAGCGTGGTACGACCATTACAGCTGCAGCTTACTGTGAAACCTTAAAACGGCTACGACGAGCGATTCAAAACAAGCGTCGTGGTCTTCTGACATCTGGTGTTGTGTTTGTCCATGACAACGCCCGCCCTCATACAGCTCAAAGAACGACAGAACTTTTGAAAAAGTTCAAATGGGACGTTTTTGACCACCCCCCCCCCCCCCTACAGCCCGGATTTGGCTCCCAGTGATTTCCATCTTTTCCCGTACATGAAGCGGTGGCTTGCATCTCAGATGTTTGCGAGTGATGAAGAGCTTCAAAACGCTGTAACATGTTGGCTACATTCTCAGGCGGTAGATTTTTTTAAAGACGGAATTTAAAAAACTGTTAAAAGATATGATAAGTACTTGAATTTGTATGGTGAATATGTAGAAAAGTAGAGAAAAGCTGCAGTTTTAACATTTATATAATAAAATTTTTGTATCTAAACTAGTTTATTTTTTATTTCAAAACGGAGGTTACTTTGTGGACGTCCCTCGTACTTTCATAAATAAAACAAACAGTCATTTATTGTCACAATATAATACATTTTAAACTATTTAAACATACAATTTTACTAAAATTCAAAAAATAATCTGCAATGCCTAAAGTCTAAATACCATCTAAGCACTCTGTCAATTAGAGCTGAATGTTATATAGAGGGCCATTTTATACCAAACCTATCTCCATTTTCTTCAGCAGCTCCAACTCGTCCATATCAACCCACACTTCACCCAAACATTTGCGTGTCTCTTCTTTCCTAATTACATTTCGTAACATTCCCCCCCTGTCTAGAGATCCTGCTGCTCCTATTGTCTTCTTATAAATTGAAGATCATCAATCGATGAAGATTCATATAGAGCATTTCTACAACAAACTGGAACCTGGTGGTCAGGGATACACCAATTTTGCACCTGATGAGACTAAGAGTGTACGTCTTCACCTAGATTACATTTTATTTGTAGTCTAGATGTCTCTGATGTTGAAACAATGAAAAAGATGTTTTCATCTTCTTTGTCACAGACATTTTTGGATCTCTTCAGACGAACATGACTCCAGACTCCAGGTGTCAAGTCTGTGACAGTGTCAGATTTCAGACACTGCACGAAGAAGTTGAACTGGAGCTAAACTCAACATTTACAGTAAATCTTCATCAATGCATAATCGTTAACCCCAAGAACTGAACAAATTAACTAAATATAGGTTCTTAACTTCCGTTGAACATCCATAATTTAATTTATGTAGAATTTCTATATCCAAACAACACAAGTTTTTCAGTTCATCTAATTGCTCTTTCTTATAGTTCTTATTGGATATGGCCTTGTTTTGTAAAACTAAAATCAAGTCACAGATTTGTTAACAGATGGGTATTTCATTTGTTTTTAAATTAGATTATTATATTCAAGTAATGTCATGCACAGAAAAAAGTGTTTTGAGTAATAAAGAGTTCTGAAGTTGTATTTAAGATTTTTAAGCACAAAGACATTAGTAACATGTATTTTTTTAATTCATTTCATTCACATATCAGTTGTTCTATTATCTAACATTCATTAAGGCACATCAAATTGTCTGAAATATCTTTAAATATTAAAACTGTTCAATTCTTTAATAAAAATGAAATGTTCAAAGATTTCGAAAATGACAAGATTACTTTAAAACTTTAAGAGTTTGCCGCATATAATTTTCTGTCATATATCACATCTGTGTTTGATAGTAATTTTAATACATTTACCATTGAAATTTAGGTTTAAGCCAACATTCTGTTTAAAAAAGTTTAAAATTACTCTACACAGATATTTTGAAATATTACTACATATGTATAGTTGATCTAGTTTTATCAGAAAAATAGTATCCATAATTTTTATTGCGAGATCAAAACAAAAAAATGCTAAAGACCTGCTGGTGACACCCAGTACATATTATTAGCCACATGCACCATTACCTCAACATGATGTCTAAAAACATCAGATTTCATACAAAATGAACATAATGTTATAATTATCATTTTTACTCCAAGGAAAGTTTTACTTCAAATTTACTGATAGAAAGTAGTTTAAACCTTGTCCATTCATTATAGCAAACTAAGCAATTTGTCTTTCTTGGGTTTTGTTTAGGGACTCCAAAAAAAAGATCCAAACATACCACTCTATTTCGGTTAGATTTTGTTTATACCACCAGTTCCACTGATATTTATTAACCATAACTATACCTACAGCACAGGTGGATGGTGGAAATGTTAGTTTGCAAGTTAACTAACATTCAAAACTTAACTAAAGGGTTCAAGACTGGGTAATAATCACTTGGGTGGTTTTTGTTTTATTGTTGATCGATTTGTAAATGTGTCCTGAAAGTGGTCCCCTTAAATCAGGATATTTAAAAATACAAACAAATAGGTTTCAGTTGACTTACATAAACAACATGGAAAGCTTGGCCTACTCGTAAAAATATTTTTACTTTACATATCTCCATAAGTAGGCCCTCTTAACCTGAGACTTTTGTTTCATAACTACAGCTTTAAATTTTGACACTTACCCTGAAATACAGAAACTCAAAAGATTATTTTTTTTAACTGTATATTTTTGTCATTAAATACCCACTATATATTTATTTTAACTCAATAAAAAGCCATTTCAGCCCAGCCAGTACAATATCTTCTACCTTCAGTAAACCACTAACTTTTGACTTATCCTTGAAAACCCATTAAAATGTCTCAAAATGAAAATAACTAATTTGTACAACAAAATCAACATAAGTAGTCTATACAAAGATCTCCTACCTGCTAACTTTAACCTAATCAGGCTGCAGTAATCTGATTTAGATCCATTAGACAATACTTATATTTTGCAAATCAGGCAAAAGATTTGTGTGACATATTAACATAGTAAAATCGAAGGTTAACATTTATTAAGTAGTTATTTATTGGTTTTTAGGATAAAACATAAAAGTTCATTATTGTAACAGAAGAGACCATTTTGCTAAACACTTTTGCATTTAAAATAATATGTTGGGAGTATGATCAAAAATGTGTTTATCCTACTGAACTACTGAATGTTTATATGAAAACACTCAAAATTACAGCTAGCAGTTCTAACAGAGATTTTATCCAATTATATAACAATTTTAAAAAATATCCCATGTTTAGGCCAGCCATTTAACACGTAAACACTTTTTAAGTTGTTTAAGTAACTCCACTGAAGTTGAAATCATTTATCGTTTTCAGACTATAACTCTAAAGCTGCTATCAGCCATGGACATCAACTAGTGGTAAAACCGGTTCACGGTAGTGTTGCATATATTGAATCAAATTTGGGCTATTCGCCATAGAAGGTCAGTTACTCCACTAAAAGTAATTGTACTAGTAATTGACGTCAGTGTCCAGACCCTGCAACAGCTCCGTCAAAATTTTGTGTCTCAGCTAGGTCAGAGAGCATTGCAGTATATGCAGCCTATTAGCCGTGGAACATCAGTTACTAAAAAAGGTAGTTGACTACAATGTCCAGAGCTTGCAACAGCTCCATCACTTTTTTTGTGTCTCGGCTAGGGCATAGCTGTACAGTATATGCAGCCTATTAGCCGTGGAACATCAGTTACTAAAAATGTAGTTGACTACAATGTCCAGAGCTTGCAACAGCTCCATCACTTTTTTGTGTCTCGGCTAGGGCATAGCTGTACAGTATATGCAGCCTATTAGCCGTGGAACATCAGTTACTAAAAATGTAGTTGACTACAATGTCCAGAACTTGCAACAGCTCCATCACTTTTTTGTGTCTCGGCTAGGGCATAGCTGTACAGTATATGCAGCCTATTAGCTGTGGAACATCAGTTACTAAAAAAGGTAGTAGACTACAATGTCCAGAGCTTGCAACAGCTCCATCACTTTTTTGTGTCTCGGCTAAGGCATAGCTGTACAGTATGTGCAGCCTATTAGCCGTGGAACATCAGTTACTAAAAAAGGTAGTTGACTACAATGTCCAGAGCTTGCAACAGCTCCATCACTTTTTTGTGTCTCGGCTAGGGCATAGCTGTACAGTATGTGCAGCCTATTAGCCGTGGAACATCAGTTACTAAAAAAGTAGTTGACTACAATGTCCAGAGCTTGCAACAGCTCCATCACTTTTTTGTGTCTCGGCTAGGGCATAGCTGTACAGTATGTGCAGCCTATTAGCCGTGGAACATCAGTTACTAAAAAAGGTAGTTGACTACAATGTCCAGAGCTTGCAACAGCTCCATCACTTTTTTGTGTCTCGGCTAGGGCATAGCTGTACAGTATGTGCCAGACATCTTATATATATAAAAATCTTGAGTCACGATGTATGTTGCCAATAAACTCCAAAACGACTGAACCAATTTCAATCAAATTTCACATGTATCCGTAATTTAGTCTAACTTAGAAGATAGGATAGTTATTATCTGAATTATTCGCTTATGTCGTGAATATAAACGAATAAAATGAAGAAAAGTTTTCAAAGCGCCTGCACATTATAACCTGCAATTACGAGATAGATACGTATATTAAACAGTGAAACACTATTTGAAGGCGCTAAGTTATGATGTATAATTGTCTAAACTAAATTTTTGGTTGAACTTAAAGGTTGAGTGGTAGACCAC
The DNA here is from genome assembly GCF_021130785.1 of Homalodisca vitripennis. Classification (NCBI taxonomy): domain Eukaryota; kingdom Metazoa; phylum Arthropoda; class Insecta; order Hemiptera; family Cicadellidae; genus Homalodisca; species Homalodisca vitripennis. Next base: position 41,069,920 of record NC_060211.1, on the reverse strand, counting down.
TTTGTAATAAAATACATTATGCATGTACAATACATTTTTGACATATTTTCTTGATCGTGACATCAAAGTAAAATCTACATCGGGGTTGGAAATATAATTTACTTCAACCAGAAATGCTCATACGCGGGCAAAACTTACGAAAAGCGTGCGAAGCCGCGGGAAACAGCTAGTATATTATATTATATTACAATTAATGGTGACACTGTTGTACAACAATGTCGGTGTACACATGCACAGTAGGCTAGAGCATTCAAACTTTTTTTTTGTCTCAAACAGCTGTTCTTATTTTAACTGAGATGACTTTGAACTATGCTGTTATACAACTGGTTGAACCAGGCTAGAGTTTGCAGGCCAACTAGTTGTCACACCGGTGTTGGAACAAGTTTTACCACTAGTTGTCCACGGCTAATTATATATCAAACATCAAATAGCATATCAAACTTATTCCAACTTATTACGTAAATTATTGACGGATTTTATATAAATGCAAGCAAAAAGACTAGAAAAGACCAATTTTTGTACTAAACTGACACACTGCTTATTTCCTAATTGTAGAATTAACTTTTGTCATTTGATTCTATTTCAATTAATTCACATAGTTAATGTTTTTTAATTTAATACTTTTAATTAAATTTTGTCATAACCTGGACATTTTCCAATAAAAACCTGATTTCAAACCCGACCTCCTCAAAAAGGTTCCAAAAAATATAAGGTTTCTTTTTTCACAAGGTAATTTCCAGATAAAAATACCTTTATGGTATGTACAGTATTTAATAAAAATAACTACCACGTAAATAATATTTTTGTTTAAAGTTTTCATTTTCTGTTTTTAAAGTAAAACTCAAGACTTAAACTTGTAGTTTCCACAGAAGATATCTTTTAATTAGGGGGATGTCTTATAGTTGAAAATCCCCCATGGAGACTACTTTTGGCACATACAATCAATCAAAAACAAAATTTTAAAACCACCCCAATGTAATCACTAAGCACAGTGTAATTAAGCCAACTTTATTAACATAACGTATGCAAAGTTCAGACTTAAATACAAAAAATAACACAGACATTGCTAATGATCAAGTTAACAAAATAGACTTAACATTTCTTTATTAATAGTGATCATGGAATTTGATGGGGTTTGGTAATATTAAAGACGATCAACTATCATCTAACGTTGGTAAATATTTGCTATTTGTCACTAGAATAAGAACTCAGTTCAACTCGCCACGTTTAGTGTCGGAAGAGTGGTGTTCCACATTGTCCGACACTTTCTTGCCGATCTTCTCCGGTTCAACGGATGCTGAAGTCTTCTCCGGGTCACTGATGGCCTCTCGCACTTGGTTTAAGAGATCATTATCAGACCCTTCATAGCAAAGTTTACTACCTGCAACCATAAATATAGTTGGTTAGTATTCATTTGGTGTGATCTTTAGTCTCTTGTTCCTTAGATAACTGATTGGTATTTGCTATTTTATCATAGTGCCATTGTTTTTTTTTTTTATACACGTTCCAAAAAATATATCTGTACATCCTAATATTCCTTAAGAGAAAAATAAGAAAATTTAAACATTACATTATTTATAGTATATTTACTTATACATACAAAAACCCATTGTAAATATATAAAAAAAAACATTTTTGAGAGTACTGTATGTAAAATTTGAGTTTGCAAAATTTAGAATTAAAAAAATTGTATTACATTTTATAAGCTTGGTCATATATATTTGATTTCTTTGTTTTTCATCTTTCTCATGATGCATAACACTTTTTAGATAAATATTGTTAAAACCAATATTAAAATTACTGAGCCGTTACGTAGTTGCCACCATGGTTGCAGCTCTTGCAAAATCTTGACTAAAATTGAATGGCTAACAAGGAAAATTTTTTAAGTGTGCATTTTCCAAACTTTAAGTTTGGAAAATATTTCTTTGTGTTAAATTCATAGCCCTTTAAAATAACTTCCTTGATTAAAGATAAAGGAGAAACAATATTTTTATCATTCTACATGAAATTGGAGGCATTTATATAAGGAATTTAGGCATATTTTTATTTTTAATTAGGCTCAAATAAAAATGGTTGATGATATAAATGTTAAAATTTCAGAGTGTAAACTGAGTTATAGACAATAGGAAAATATCTGTTGTACAATATGTCTTCTGTCATTACAATGTAATAAAAACTTATAGAAAAAACTTACACTCATTCTGTGCGTTCAACGTAAAATGTTTTTCCCTCCAAGTAAATTACACTCATTTGATTTTACTGAGCAGCTTTAAGAAAAAGGTCTTGAGGGAAAAGTAGAGTAGGGGTCATCAAAGTGAGTGAAAGTCTATTACCGAGGGCAGAGAGCTGGAGTGATGGATGACAGTCTGACTGTACACTTCCCTTCATTTGCTACTCGTGAAATACGTACATTATCAATACAGTGGCAAGTTCTCAAGTCCAACAAAATGATACATCTATTACTCTATAGTCTATTCATTTTAAGGGTAAAGAAAGAAACCCTAATTGAACTATTTTTATCAACAATTAATTTTTATATAGTAATGCATATATATATATATATATATATATATATATATATACATAAATCTACATCCATGCGTACAACTAAAGTATAAATTTAAAATATGAAGAAGTATTTTTAATGGTTTGTCCCTTAAAAGATCATTATTGTTTTTCAAATTATTTTAATTTAAAAATTACAGATTTAACCACATTACAGATCATCTCTTTTTAAATTTGTCCGTGCTGTATTAACATTAAAAAATTTTTATTAAATAATTAGTTACATTCAATTTTTTATAGTAATAATTTTGTCATTTATTGTTTTATAAATTCCATACAAAGAAAAAATATGTGCTTTTAACACAAAGATGAGTAGTTTTAGTTTGCAGACCATTACTTTCTTAGTTTACATAATAAATATCTGTTGATAATAAAAATCTGTTTTATTATCATTACCATATGTGTTCATTGTTTGAAGTTTATTTTTGACGATGGAAGGATTTTGAAGGAAACAGGATTTTTCCGGACATTTGTCATCGTTCAGTGAAACAAAAAAATCATGATGTCCGGCAAATGTCCGGGAAAAACCATATGTATGTACCTTGCATTTCACAAATATAGCCCCAACATGTTTATCAAAGAAAAACACTTATAGCAGTTTTATAAAGAAAATAAAACAATTATATACTTACTATTATTGGTAATAATAAGTATATATTTCCTATAATTAGAAATAATAATAATACAAGAAAGAGAAATTTTATAACTTAATAAGAAAAATGAAGAAAAACAGTATTACTTACATCCTGAAGTTGCCAAACCATGCAGTGATTATTTAAAACATTTATTTCAGGTCAATTACAAATACATCTTCAGGTGGAGTTTTCTTTATTTATAACTACAAAGTGTACATCACAAAAAACTTTTTCACAGTTTGAAATCAAAACAGTTTTGAAACAGTATTTAATGATTTAAATGTTGTTAGATGAATGAAGTTAGTCTGTGATAAATAAAATTCCAGTATATATTAGTTCAAAATGGGTATTGATAATTTTTAAGAAGTTTTTGTTCGTTTAAAAGTTTATTAATTTGACTTATGCACTTGATAAAATGTTACTGTTGTGCTGTATTTTCAATGTTGATATTCATAGTTGATTCGTTGTATACTCATGTATGTACTATTGTAAAGACAACGGTATGTAAGAAGTACTCATTTTTAATTCTTCTTCAATCCATTGTTCTGGATATATTTATCACTTCGCCTAATAAAATTATATACATATACAACCTAAGGACAGTACCCAATTAGACCTTTGATGATATAAGAATCTACAAATTACTATAGAATTACACTTTGATCAGCTGATTGTTTTATTTTATAACCTGTGAAGAGCCATAAAAGGTTGATTTGTCCATAAAGTATTGAATATAAGGAAAACCTTGGTGACTCAGAATTAGCCGTATGTGTCCATACAACAATTTGGCCAATAATGAGTTTTGGTGGCTATCTTGGATTCTATCTTGAATATAAGTTAAATATTTCGAACAAGGTCACGTGACATTTCATTTTAACCCTCATACCAACAGAACTGGTAGCTGATTTTTCTCTAACCGCTACTTTATTTTTAGGTGATTTACAGACTTTTTTGTAAAATATGCAATCCTTGTTTTCTGTAAATTTAGATATATTTGGAAAACTTTGTTCACAATTAACTACTAGAATATTTTGATATATAATATTAATTCTGAATATAAATATTTTTAAAAACTTTTGTAAATTAGTTATAAAAATTTGTTAAAATATTAAAGATACAACACAGAGATAGATGGGTGAATAAATAGAAAGTTTCAAATAAATAGAAAGATTTTTTCTGTTTGTAAAAGACAGCCTAAAAACACTAAATTCAGTATTAAAAGATAACAATAACTAGATCGGATAAAACTATAAAAATTGTTTTAATTATATGGTTCTTAGTAAGTTATTAGAGAAGTTTAAATTACAAATCTATAATTTTTATTATTTAGAGTTGAGTTATTATGCCAGGTTTGTTCTAAAATATGAATCATCCATTAACAACTTGAAATGAAATTATTGATATATTAAAAAGTAAAGGTGTACTCATTATTGTTAAACTAATGACTTTTTTAACTTAATTAAATTAATTTTAGCCATAACAACAATATAAGTGTTCTTTATAGTTTGATAGCAATGCAGACGTTATGTAGCTATGAATGAGTTTTGCTCCAGTTCACCTTCCCCTTAGCAAATCTTCAGGAAACTGATACCCTTACATACTTGGGAGTCTGAAGAGAGCTTTTTTTATAACAGAGGACCAGGTTTCCTGGGCCTGTTAATTGTTTCTCAGCCATCTAGCTTATTGTGCAGGTTTAAGCTATGTCAAATTCCAGGCCTTTACAAAACCATGACATCTGAATAATGCTTTCCTGTTCCAATCCCTAATCAGTATGCCTAAGAAAACCTAGGCATTTTCAGTGTTTGCTCTGTAATCCAGGACATTCAAATATGACATGCTCAGCTGTTTCATCAGCCTTGCCACTTTCCCTGCATAATGTTTTCTAAACTAGAATACCTATTCTGTTCAGTTTGCTTCGGAATATCCAACGACATTTAATAAAATCAGTTGTATTACAGATCTCCGTTCTACTCATTCTAAGGGCATCTGCTGCAATGTTCCTTGGTTGTCCATTGAGCAACCGCTTTGCTTGTACGTTCCCCTCAGTTCTCCTCCAGTGTTCTTGGTGTTTGTTAAACACTCACTTGGCAACTGATCTCCGTGCTAAGTTATAGGAAACCCCACACGTTGGTTCAGGACCAGTAAGAGTTGGCTCCTAAGTTAGCACAACTGTCTGCCCCTCCATTACCTGTGATTCCTCTATGCCCATGGTTTTCACCAGTAATTTCATGACCTTATGGCATTCCCATACTGTCTTTGATATACAGTCATGGTTGGCCAAGGCCTGCAGAGCAAATGTAGTTAATATAGTTAACCCTGCTGTCCGAGTTAATGTAGATGGTTTTACCTTTGTAGCCTCTTTCCACGTTAATTCTTGCGCATTCCGCAAGGGCTGCAACTTCAGTCTGAAAAACAGTTGCCAGTTTGCCTAGGCTAAAGCTAAAGCTAGCTCTAAGTCTGGCTCCCAAGACACCTGCTCTAATACCCTTCGGAGTGAAGAGAGCTTCGTCATCACTGACGTTTTTGGTCTCTTTAGATGATTGGACTTGGACTTCGAATTACAGGAATCAAGTTGTGACAGCACCAGACTTCAGACACTGCAGTAAGAAGAAGGTGAACTGGAGATAAATGCAACATTCACAATTTAAATGTTGTTAAGGCAAATTTCAAGTTGTTTGTTGAGGATTAAGCCATTTTAACAATTTTTCTAAAGTGACCTAACTAATTTGAAACTAACATTTATTTACTTTTATTGCTTTTTATTAATAAAACAGTTGACTGTGATTTAACTATGGCAAAGCAATATGTTTCCTAAGGTAAAAAATGTAATTTGTGGTATTGGACAATGGATAAGGAGTTTCTGTTAGCATGAACTCTTAGTGCATGTAATGAATATTTTCATGCATCATTAATTTTCATCACTCTGAGTTGCACAATAAACCAGGGTTCACTTATTTCATTTACATACTTACTAATACATTTAAAATCAATTTGAATTTATCCATTGGTTAATATTAATAACAGCATCAATTGCTTTCAAAATAAAATCATCTATATCATTTGTTTTAATTAATGCAGTGATGTCTGCAAATAATATTAAATTGGAGTCAAGATTAATGTTTGTCGAAAACAAGAATGGATTAACTTTTGATCTTTGAGGGAGTCCACATTCAATTTTTTTACATACAGAATAATAGTTGGTACTATCACATCAAATTGTTTCAACTTGCTGAAATCAATTTTCTAAATAAGGTGCAAACCATAAGATTACAACATCATTCAAACCATAACTTTTCAACCACCATTGTGCTTACACAATGAAAAGCCATGGAATTATTGCAGAGCATACCAATAGTATTCTGTGATCTGTCCAAGACCTTCAACGCAACAGTTACCAATCTAAAAATATGTGTTGTCAATTTACACCTTATAAAACCAAACCAGTTTTCAAAAAAAGGTATTACTTGTTTCAAAACAACATCTTCAAAAATCTTGGGTAAAACAGGTAATAATATGAGGGCCATCCGGAAAGTAGTACCCGTTTCCGCCGCGTTCTGTGTTCTGTGACGCTAGCATTGCCTGTGTTGTTTCTGTGGCAGTTCATAATGTTTAAAAAAATTGAAAACGCCGCCAGTTGTGAAGTGAGGGCTGTAATAAAATTTCTCAACGCAAGAAACGTTTGACCTTGTGATATTCATCGCCAATTAAAGGAAGTGTATGGAGACAATGTGATGGAAGAGTCATCTGTTCGGCGCTGGTGTCGTAATTTCAACTTGGGGAGGGGGAACACACACGACGATGAGCGTTCAGGGAGACCATCTGTCATTACAGATCAACTGCTGAGGTTAGTAGACGAATTCGTGAGGAACGATCGGCGCGTCACAATTGATGACATCTGTGAACATTTCCCTAATGTTTCTCGAACAATTGTTCATGAAATTGTCAAAGACCATCTGCATAATTCAAAAATTTGTGCAAGGTGGGTCCCTCGCATGCTTACAGATGAGCACAAAACCAAGCGTATGGCTGCTGCATTCACATTTTTGGAACGTTATTCTGATGAAGCAAACACGTTCTTGAATCGCATAGTTACTGGTGATGAAACGTGGGTTTGTTATGCTTCACCTGAGAGTAAACGACAGTCAATGGAGTGGCATCATACTCATTCACCAAAGAAACCAAAAAAATTCAAGACTGTTCTGTCCACCAGGAAACTTATGGCAACCATTTTCTGGGATCGACGTGGTGTACTGCTTATTGATTTTATGGCCCGTGGAGACACTATTAACGCTAATGCGTATTGTGAAACATTAAAGAAATTACGGCAGGCAATACAAAATCGACGGAGAGGTCTATTGTCTGATGGCGTCATTCTCCTCCATGACAATGCCAGGCCTCATGCAGCGGGGATAACACAACAACTTCTGCAGTAATTCAATTGGGAAATTTTCGACCATCCACCGTATAGCCCGGACTTGGCCCTTTCAGATTTTCATCTCTTTACAAAACTTAAAGAGTTTTTGGCGGGAAAAAGATTTGACAGCGATGAAGAACTTAAAGAAGGCGTGACTACGTATTTCAATCGGCTGGCGGCGGAGGAATATGACGCTGGAATACAAAAACTCGTCACACGTTATGACAAATACTTAAATTTGCTTGGAGATTATGTGGAGAAGTAGTTTAAGGTATGCTCTTTTCAATAAAAATGTTTATATTTGTTAATATTTACTTCTGTGTCTTTATTTCACAAACGGGTACTACTTTCCGGATGGCCCTCGTATTATTAGCCGAAAGTTCTCTCATAGTTTCATATGTACTTTAAGATGGAATGGAACTTAAGTACTAACTAATTGGTCTTTTATAATTTTTCAATATAACTGTCAATATCTGCAAAGTTCCATATAACTATATACTTAAATACTAAGAATTGGTACTAAATGCTCCTTTGATGTAGAAGATAAATCTTTATTTCACAAATCTAACATAATGTCACAAATCAGCTAGTAACTTTATGAACAAAAGTATATACCCTATATTTTCAAAATGTATACATACATACACACACACACGCACACACACACACAATTCATGAAGTTTATCAGATTTACATATTGAGTTAGTCCTCACAAATACTTAATAAATTCTTACAATGTATTCTCACAATTAGAAGATAAATGTTCAACCTAAGATGGTCAGATATTCTACCAAACACATCCCCTCACATTTCATACTTGTACAATAATGCCATATAAAAAATTAATAAACGTGTTTTCTAAACCTTTTGTTGTCTCTCCAGTATTAAAAAAATAAAATAAACAAATGTCTGGCAAACATTTTTTTTATAAATGTTTTGTTGCACCTGTTTTGCTTACCAACCCAAATTATGCTATTTGGAGATCCATGCCTTAAATACTCACTTACAATACCATTTCACAATTAATTGTTCAAACACATTACAAATCTGAGAATAAAGAATTAATTTTAAGATGTCAATGGAAACAAATGCACATGTCATATTAATATAATGTGACTGTTTAGATGAGTTTGCAAAAAATACCAGTGTTAAAGTTTTTGTTATTAATATTTTTGTAAATTGCACTTTTTAATATTGTAAGAACAAATGAGCTTTTTTATGACCAATCAACATAGTCATGTACACTGTGACAAATCTTGCTAATTATTAGATTCAATCTGCCTAGAGCTAAAGTTAAAAAAGACATCCACCGTCATTGCAAGCATTAGTATCATATATTCTATCTAGTGTGTCTGTATTTAGGTTCATGTATAAAAATATTTTGTTGAGTAAGTAATCAATTGTTAGTACTTAAAAACCTCAGGTACCAAAACCATATTGAACCACTAAAGTTGTTTAAACAGCCAGAATTGCTTCAAAATTACTTAGAAAATTATTTTTAGACAACCCGCCACTCTTAAATTAATATTAATACGACTATTTAAACACTCACTCGTGTTATAATAATTAAACCACACTTAATATTTCTTGTACTGTATATAGAAGGAGTTTAATTTTAAATACTCATAAATAGAAATAAAACATTTACTTTATTTTTACTAACACTTACAGAATAACAAATTATCCAAAAATAGTTTTCTTAAGTTTCTTTAAAAATCCTTCATCTTTCGATACTTGTTGCTCAGAACCTGCCATTGGCTGTTCATCTATGTTAGGGTTTCCTAGAACAAAATGAAAAATTTAATTAGAATAGCCAATGAGAAAATTTATTGTCAGAAACTTTTTACAAGTTATGCTACAAAAGATTTGGAAAATATTTGTACTGTGTTAGACTACAATAAGAAAAATTTCACATTAAAATGTGATCTAACAAGTTAATGCGGAATTTTTATTCTATGACAAATATTTACAATAAAGGTTTACATCGGTTTCTGATGCACATAAAGGAATGATAAAGCTAAGTATTCGTTTAAATCAATTTCAATTTAGAATAAAATTTATAGTTGGTGGATATTTTCAATACAAGAACCTCATTGTGATAGATAAACAGCCATGGTATGTGACCCAAACTAACATACAGTCTATCATCAGTATTTATAATCATCATTACATCATCTAAACTCAACAAACATTTACAACAAATCTTAAGTTAATTGAAGCTTCAAACCAAAGTACAAACAAGTTAAGCAAATTAATAACAAGTTGTTTGTATTTTAGGTTTCTTTAATAAACAAAACATTGGTAGTAATTAGCGAAGGAGGGAGCATAGTTTGAAGTTAAAATTTACCTTTTATTAGAATTATAAGTTCTAAGAATCTATTCACAACAATAGATTTTCCTCCTTGCCCTTTATGACTACTAAAATTAAAAAAAAATAAAATCCTAGTATACATATATTTAAAAGCTTAAAAAATATTTTATATATTTAGTACGTTTTAACAGAAAACTTGTTTTTTAAGACAAATAAATTGTTAAAACCAATTATATATATAAATATATGTATATTTTTAGAACAGAGAATTGCCATTCTTAACTTTATTGTTTGACTTAATGCAAAGTACGACACTTGTTGGAAAGAAAAAAACTACAAGAGTTTGGTACAACTTCCAGGATATTTTTGTTCTGTCTTATTTTTTCAAAAATGTAAATAAATACTATAGCTTTCCAATTCAAAATGACGGCAATTAAAAGTATCCAAAAGCAAATTTAACAACAAAACTAAATTTGTTGCAATCAGTTGAAAATTTAATAATTACATCAATTGAATCGGCACATGCTAAAAGGGCTTCAGTCACAAAAATTGAAAATTAAGTTCTCTATGGAAACCAAGTATTTGAGGATAGCTTCACAATTCTGTGCTAAAAGGACCTCGTCACACGCATTATTAGTCCAAGAGACATTCTATCTATCTTCGCCAGCTGTCAACTAGTGTGTTTTGCATACATGACATAAACAAGAATGATGCAGTAATCTATCTGTATCATGAGGGTACTGCCAAGAAAGGCCCCAATGAGGTATGCTCGTTTGTATATGACTACTTACAGAAGGTCTCATCGCAGTACACAGAGCTTCATGTGTATTCCGACAACTGCGGGGGGCTAAATAAGAATAATTCTTTGGCAAGAATGTTTTTAGCCTTTACTGACACCAAGCGATTTGACAAAATTGAACAATTCTTCCCAATCTGGGGACATTCATTCCTGAAGATGATTCATAAACTGTTTATGATCATAATGTTAATTAAAATATTACTTCTGTATATTCTTATATTCATATAAAAGCAAACTGGCCTCATTTTAACTAATAAAATATTCCAAAAGTACGATTTTGAACTCAATTATTCCATTGCAAACCCTGTTCCATGCTAAAAGGGCCTAAGTCTGACACTTTCAAGATTTTTTTTGTAAATACAAATAATTCATAAAAATGTTTTCTTATTACAAAAATACTAACCAATACCTGTCCTACCGTGTGGTATTTTTTATTTATTTTTGTTATTAATTCTATGTTCTAGAAACAGTTTTTTTTTTGTTTTTCTCAAAAGTAGGTTGTTTTGACTGAGGCCCTTTTAGTATGTGCCGATTCAATTAATTATTGTTGGTAATTGTTTATGCTTTCTTACATACTCATATACGAAAAGAATATTCTTAGATCCAAGTGCTGAATTTGTTTTATTAATGGTCTTTGCATGATCAGCTGTCTTCAATACTTTTGACTGGTATTTGTAAAGATTCCAGTGAAGAATAATAAACATGTTTACTCCCATATAAACATGTTTATGTGTTATCAGTAATCAAAATAAATTAAATAAATCTAACAAACATTATTTATCCAAATAGGAAAATACCTTACTACAAAACTGTACTAAAACTGTGGTACCAAATTAAAATACAACTTTTTATACTGCATTTTACTGACAAATCAACTGATCAATACAATAGTCATGAGGGTGTTGCTTGGTATGCTTGATCTCAACACCATCAAAGGATGTATAATGAGAATAAGAATTTTATTTTGCGAGAAAATATTCCACACAACTACATTGGCACGTCAGTGCAATGTTACAATTTTTGTAAAACAATGAATATTCTACAAGTCTTGCTTCATCCACGCTGTTGAGATGTACTCTTCCATCGAATAGAATGATCTTTCCCTTCAGATTGACCAAGCTGTTGTTCAAGTGGAAACAGCAAACTTCCATTTTTGTTGGTTTAAAATTGAGCTAACAGATTTTAGGTGATTGACCAACCAGCTCAGTTGGTTGAGTATTCTTGTATATAAGGGTTAAACATCAGCACACATAAACTTTCTAAATTATGTTTTTGAAATGTCAGTAATGTACACATTAAAAAGGACAGGAGTAAGTACAAACCCTTGCGGTACACTCTATATGTAAGGTCCCTAAACATGACCTTTTCTGCGTATGAGGACAGACGTAACATATATCATAACATTTTACAAAGACACCATTCAACAGACTTTTGGTATATGCTGCAATCAGATCAAGAAATGCAACTGAAGTTTGGCTTGTGAATTTGAGAATAAGAAAACCGAATGCTGAATTTGGTAAAAATATTAGAACGTTAATGTTGGGAACAATTTGATTGTTACCAAGAAAACATGTTAACAAAACTGTGCAGTACAATCACGTTTATCCATACTTGTTTATCTGGCTATCCTTGTTATCTAGATTGGTTTTAAAAAGTAGATAAGTCAAAATTAAAAAAAAAACTATTTTTGTTGAATTTCTAGTCCAATTTGTTTTTATTTTTGTATTCTTTGTCAACATGTTTGGTGTTCAGAATAATATATGCAATGTAATAACAAATTAACAATGTTGTAGTAGACCTACAAGAGCTTAATAATTTTAATTTGAAAATATAAATAATGTTCTTCAGCTTGTTCTTCAACAGTAACAGAGGACAGTGAAAACGATTCTGATAATGAAGAAACTGGAAGATGTAATAACAAATATTGCAACAGCTCAACACTTCCTGTGTGGAAATAATGACCTTGAAATGTTTGTGTAATTTTACTTTTGAAGAGGGAGATTTGTACCAAAGGTAAACAAAAGAGACTGACTAAGTCTTGTATGAAGCAGTAAACATTTCTTTTTATACGTTTTCTCTAATGTTCATTTATATAAGATAAAACTTTAGACTTGGCTATAAGCATATAGCTAATAAAATATAAAGAAATGTTTTATGTGTAACAGTAAGTACATTAAAAGAAAGCACAGAATCTGCAGATTACAATGATATAACTTTTATTATGATTTGAATAAAGATTTGAAAGATGACATAAACAGCAGATGATGTTTAATGCATCACAAATTACGACTCTGCCAGTTCATGGCAGGAAAAATGTGTTGTTAACTAAGACTTTGCCAGTTTCAAGGTTAAAGCTATAGTGACGGAATTTATATCACATCTTTATTAAAAAGCAACATTGAAATATATGAGTATTTCCATTCTTCTAGGACTAAAATTCATATAAATTATAATAAAAATATTACACACAGTGTTATTGTTAAGTTATTAGTCAGAAAACTAATGATGCTAAAACTCTGCTCTTCAAAAACATTAGTACTTTTTTATTTATAGATAAAACATTATAACAAACAAAACCATTTCAGTAATATACCTCATTGACTTTTAAAACCATGGTTTTACCTGAATAATCAAAAAATGTGTGAAAAAACTTTTTATTTCAATTACAATAATGGTAGGCAACATTTTGGCTTCAACTGAGTGTAAAATATGTTTTCATAAATGAAAAAACATAAGGTAGACCAATCTGGGAATCCTAATTCAATTGCCAATAACATCTGTATCCTTTTATAATCTCTTTTCTTAAAATATGTTTGACATAATGATTGATGAAGGCTACTCACCATCTTTCTTGTATGTGATGCCACGAATGATTCCTGGTGTGTCATCTTCCAGCTCCGCGTATGCCAATACGAGTGCTCGCTGCTTCTCCGTTAGCTTCTTGGGTACCTTGACCTTAATGTGGACATAGTGATCTCCGTAGCCACTCGTTGTGTTCACTTTCTTCAGCCCCTTCTCGCTCAACCGCAGCCTTGTATGGGATGATGTTCCTGGTGATATCTGCAAGTAATTGCTTACTGAGTGATACTACCTTACTTCAACGGGAATTCAATTTTATAAAATCATACTGTAATTTTAGATCTACTTTGACAACTTTCTCCTGAAATTTGTTAATTAACTCTAGAAGTGGCATGCAAACTTACTGTAGTAGCACAGTTTTTAAAGTACCCGGAAATGTAAAAAAAAAAAAAAAAAAAAAGTAAAGAATGTCTTATTTTACCAGGCGAAGTTAGGGCTAAGAAGCCCTCTCTAACACTTAACCTGGGGACCAACGGCTTAAAGGTGACTTCCGAATCACCACCAATGGCCGGGCAGGCGGGCCGCTTGCAAGGACAGGATCGCTCAGCGATCAACTATCCAAACAGCGGCCACGCTCGGCGTTGCTTGATCTGGTTATCTTGCGATAACCGCAGTACCCGCTACACTGCGCCAAAGGCAAAAAAAAAAAAAAAAAAATGTATTTTTCTAAAGCTTATTTTAACTACAAACAATACTCCAAATGTAACATAATTACATACACATACTTGCATACATAATTTTTCTCTCAAAAGGAAACAGAGAAACACGTTTTAGTAATTTTTTTTACTTTCTAAAAAAAACCAATGTGTATATTTGACCAAAAATTGTATGCTGTTTCCAGAAATGTATAGTTTATATCATTTAAACATTATATACATATATCATGTGATATATAATATTTTATATACATATTTTATATATATATATATTACACATTATATATCAGCTTTTTTTACAAATCAATAGTTGATTACTTGCATTTTATGTTCAATTTCACCTGTCAGGACACCTGAATTTTCAAAAAAAAGGAGTGTATATGTATGTATATATACATATATATATATACACACATACATATGCACTCCTTTTTTTGAAAATATATAATATATATATATATATATATATATATATATATATATATATATATATATTACATGAGCTTTTTAACAAAGCAACATTTGATAACTAGCATTGTATGTTTATTTTCACCTGTTAGGCACCTGGATTTTCATAAAAATGTGTATGTGTTTCTTTTTTGTGTTATAATACTCACAATAAAAAAGACATGTTTGTATTAAGAGCATGTAGTGTTTTACATCCTGAGCAACATTACTTTGTGATTCCTATGACGAGGGCAGCACAATACTGTAGAGCAAGAAAATGAATTCAGAAAAGAAGAGAAGGAATTGGCTTTTAGAAAAAGGACTACATTAAATTTTAGTACTATATTTACATTAGTGCAGTAAAATTATTATTACTGTTTTTCAAGTTATTTTTAGATAAAGAACAGTTATGCAAAAATTGGTGAAGTTAAACCCATTTCCATTGCCATAAGTTGAATTTTTCAACAAATGTCATCAAAAAATCAAGGTCTTTTGTGTTGAAACTCTACTAGAGTTAGAGCTGGAGGATTGTAAACACATTACCTGCACAGTGTGGTCCTCATATATCCCTTGTATCCTGATGGTGCCACCCAGGACTGCCTGGGACAAGGAGATTTCAGCATCTGTGTGAACGTCTGGTCCATCTCTGCGAAAATAGTCGGACTTGTCCACTCGGAAAGTGATAAACAGTTCTTTGTTTCCCACTGGTAACCTAACTGTCTGCCCGTCTTCAACTCCTGCCAGAGAAAAAAAAAGCTTGCTGACTTTTTTATCACTGAAGAAAATTGAAACACAATTATTTAGAAATCATTTGATCAGAACTATTGATTATTTTTCAGTATTTTCTTTGTAAAACAGTAACTTTAATTTAATCTTCTTAAATTTACAGTAAATACAATAAACTGGCTAGTGCCAATCCAGTGGTGGGGATACTGGGAGAGGGCAGCATCACAGCGGTAAAGGGGTATTTACCCTACCCTGCATGAACTGAAATCGCCCAATGTCTTTTTGTAAGCGGTTACCTATAGTGCTATATTCATGAGACTCTTAAAATATCACTTCAAAATAATTTATACAACCAGGATGGTATGATGGGTAGGAATCTTTATAATTCAGTTTAATGGACTTCCTTATGACAAAATCCATACTGAATATAAACCATTAGTATTTACAGAGAATTGTATTTTTAACCTTTCATTACCATTGAGATGCTACAATGTAAGTTTCTGAAGTTAAAAATGCACAGATCTGAGATGAGTTCCTTTTGATAACGCATTTTTAACCCTTTGCATTAAGCAGGCTATTAAGTGTGGTTTCTTGCTCAGCTCAGGTTAAATTACAGATTGTCCTCTCAGCTCGGCGAACCACAGCTAGTGACCAGTTGGGTTCTACGTCAACACTCAGCGCTTGCGTAACATGTACGTCACTTCTACTTGTTTTAAATGACATTATTTGACCTTCAGCTCTTTAAATGACTGGGACTGAAGTGCAATCTTACAAAATTTAGTAGGTTTCAGCTTTGCAAAATAAAAATACAATCAGTCTTAAGTAGGTCACTAATATCAACAGAATATAAACTCGCTTCCATATTTTAAGGTTTGGCTCCACCAAATGCATAAGTATTTTTTTAAATGTATAGTATTATACTATAGCAGCTACAGTGGCACTGACACTCAGATAAAAATAACGCTAAACTATGGTGTGTGCTGCCAATAAGAGAAATATTAATTTAGTTCCTTATTTGGCTGAGAGACTGCAGCACTTTCCAGCCACAACTGGATAAGGATTGAATTCTATAACTGTGCAATACAGTGGGCCACACATAGTGGCTTGACGAGCTGAACAGGAAAAACGTGAGAGCGTGAATTAAGAATGAGCTCAGGAACAGGACGTGGTCGTAAATCTCCGATCTGATACAGAGAACATTCATGGCCACCCATAGCGGCCCCAAGAGCTTAAAAGGACTATTACGTAAGTCTGAATCCGAGTGCAAAGGGTGAAACTTTAGCTCCGTGATAAAAACGGACCCTCAGATGTGCGACTGGCAGCTGACTAATGTTTCCTCTTAGTAAGTACACAACCATTCAAGAATTTTATCAGTACTAACAATAATTACTGTACCTGGAGGAACTCGCACCACAACTTTCTTACGTTGAACGTTACTTCCCTTGCCCTCACACTCGGTACAAGGAAACTTGATGAGCATGCGAGTTCCATTGCAGTAACGGCAAGTCGACCTCATCACAAACGGCCCTGCAACATTATCAGTTAGTTACAAGTTTAATAAATATGTATTTTTATTGTGAAACAGAAATCATAGATTAGGATCTGTATTACGACCGAATAATGCACCATTTAAACTGAAATGAATTATTATGTAAAGGGTTTTTGAGTAACTCATAAAATGTTGACACCTCCATGTATTTATATTTTTGAAGTTTTTAAAACATTTTTTAAAGATATACTAATTTGCTTAATAATTATAGTTTACAAATTTTCCATCTCCTTATATTGAATTACACACATTATATAGCAATACCCTATAAATAGTCTAAAAATATATGAACAAGGGCCTAAATATTCTTTTATAAAATTGTTCAATGCCCTACCCTTTCAAATTAAACAAACTTACTTTTTTAGTTTAAATTTTCCCTTATGAGCTGGACATTTCATTCGGTGGATAAATTCTTAAATACCTAACATTAAACTAACACTTTAGTATTATTATTTAGTTTCCAAAACAAAATGTATTTTACTTAAGTTTATGATAGCAGTAAATTTTAACCAATTTAGATGTACTAAATGTGACATGTTTACTGATCTATGGAATCTATGGAAATGGAATTTTTCCCTTACCCGTTGATATTGTCTCGAAGCCAGTGCCACTGCAGTAATGGCAGCGGATAGCCTTGGTCCCTGGCTCGGTACGAGACCCGTTACACTTGGGACAGGTGTCTACCACATTTACAGTGATCTCCTTGTTGACCCCTCTTGCTGCTTGAGTGAATGTCAGCCTCATAGACACCTATAATCAGTACACAGTAATTGATATATATTCATTAAGATGAGTCAGATTATGGATTTTCCAGATTATGGTTTTTTGCTACCAGAATTCGCTGTAGGTTTCCTTCATTAGTACAATCCCAGATGACTATACTGTATTCCAAATTAGAATTAAAAAGTGAGTAGTATACAGTTATTGCTGTGGACAAATGGCTGATGTGCCCAATTCTCTTGATTACGTATATACAGTGTTTAATTTCTTACAAACAACATCAATGTGGTTAGACCATGAAATATTATTATCTACTGCCATGCCTTAAAGTTTTGCTTGGGGTGTTCATTCAACATCAGGTAGTGTTGGGATCTCTTCTTTTCTTCTGCCAAACGTTAGCTGCTTTGTTTTTGTCAAGGGTAAGTCATTAGCATGACAGAACTGGTAGGCCATATTAAAAGCAATACATGAGTTTCTTGCACACAGATGTGTTTCCAACTATGAGTAGTGTTAGATCATCCGTAAACATAAGTGCAGAACAATGTTCATTTAAAAACCTGATCAGGTTATTTATGAATAAAACTGGACTCAAAACTGACTCCTATGGCACTCCTCAAATCAAAAAAACAAATCAAATCAATTCATTCTTTAATCACATACACATTGAGTACAGTGTTGAGTCAAGATAACAAGTTTTAAATAAGGTTTTAAATCAATGTAAATAATAAGTCCAGTAGTGTTCTATTGGCTACTCCAGTCCAGGAACTCCTTGACTGTGTATATGAATCGGCCAAGAAGCCACGTTAGTTAATAGTACCCCTTGCGATAGGTAGAAATTTAGATCTTATTACATGTACTCTTTCATTCGACGTGTGCCTAATCACGAACAGCTGACTCCTACCTTCTAGATAGCTTTTAAACCATTTACAAGCTGTTCCTTTTACTTGAAGATGTTGCAGTTTACTAATGTCAAGTTTTGTGCCAGGCAATAAAAATATTTTGTGAAGTCAAGCATTGTGGTGGTAGTTAGTTCACTTTGTTCAATTCAGTTATAGCTGTGGTGGTTGACTTTTTTAACAAAGCCATGCTGTAACTCTGTGAGTAGGTTATTCTGCTCACAGTTATCCATAAGCTGTTTCAAAACTAACTTTCAATTACTTTAGAGAAAGTGGAATTAGAAGAATTAGTGAGATTTGTCGGTAGTTGCTTGCCTCCATGTGGTAACTACTCTTGAATTTTGGTTATACTTTTGCAACTTTTAAACCTGTTGGAAAATGGCCAGTTATTACAGATTTGTTGATTATAATAACAAGAGGTGTTTTTAGCTCGTCACAATAATGATTGATTTTTATAGTAGAGATCTCATCCACTCCTGAACACAATTTGGCTTAAATATATAAATTTTATTTTTTTACTCCTTCCTCATTTGTGCAAGACAAATGGGCAAGTTTATAGATGATTGTTTCCTGGACCACTAGCAGGTTAGCTCTGGAGTGCTGAGTGTTGCTCACCAATACCTTGGATGCAATGGTAGTAAAGTACAGATTTATATGGTCAGCAATTGTTTGTGGATTGTTTGATTGTTCGCCATTCATTGTCAATTTTAGCTGTTTCCTTTCTTTAACAATTAAATTGCCAGATTGCTTTTGATGTATTATCAGTTTTCTTTTGTTGGCTGCTAAAGCTTGATTGTTGTGTCTCGATGGGCACTTCACGATTTGACAGACAAGTAAAAAGCTGAGTGTGAATCAGCCAGCAGACTTGAGGAGAGTCACGTTTGGATGTTGGAAGACAAGCTGTACCCGAAATGATCAAGCAACAATGATCAATGAAGAAAGTAATGTACACTGTTTTCTTCAGAAGTATGACACTGGTGAAGGCTATTAAGCTAAAAAGACAAAGGACTGTCAGAACAAATTGGTATACCAAATATCGCTTTCCAAAATTTCTTCAGCACTTGAATGTTATAGGTTTAATTTTGCACCACACAATGCCCTCTTTTCACACAGCTACAAAAACTTTGGAGTTGTTGGCCGAAAATGGCATAAAAACAATGGAGCAACTCCTTTATTCACTGGTTGTCACTATGTGCGACTTTTGGTTACTCTTCAATCTGAAAAAACAAATGCATGGTGGTCTTTGCTATTCAGAAGCCAAAAGTGATGATGAGGTTCATAAATAATATGACTCCATTCCAAAAATTAAGAGAGTGAGTGCTTTAAGGAGCGGAAAGATTCGACTTCAAAAGTGCATTGTTGTTTGAGGGTTTTTTTCTTTGGGTTAAGGTTTGGTAACTCTAACAGAAAACTCATCATATCTCAAAAACTTTCAGAGCGACCCTTGTTTTCTGTTCTTTTCTATCTTTCTCCCATTTTCAATAGTTTTTAGATTTAATTTCATATTTATTGTGAAACAAAGGGGCCTACTCATATAATAAGCATGCTACTTTAAAACATTGTAGTTAAAATAATCTGAAAGTTATATTTTATTTACAAATTAACTAACCTCTTGAGCTGCTCCAAAACCAAATTGGGAATCAGCAAACTCTTCTCCAAAGTTGTTTGCCTTAAAACCAGCTTCTCCAAAGATCTTGCGGAATAGTTCCTCTGGATCAATTGAAGAATGGAATTGCCAATGTTGGGCACCAAATCCTTGATTGGCTCCTGGTGGAGGTCCTCCCATACCCATCTGTTCCGATGTAGCTCCCCATGAGTCATACTCTTTTCTTTTGCCTTCATCACTCAGCACCTACAATCACATGTGCTTACAACTCTAGAAGGTAAATAAATCAAACAATAACCAAACACAAGTGCATAGAACTAACTGTGTTATCATTGGTTTATGTGTTGTTATCATACACTCAATGATCTCAAGCACATTAAAAGAAAAGTAATGTCTCCGATCAGACACATTCACTCACTACAACAACTTTTTTTAAAGTCTCATTTTAAAACATTCAGCACTTCATCCACAATTATGCAGATAACTCTATGAATAAAACATGCTTTGCAGTTAACTTTGCGAATACAGAAAAACTACAATATTTATTTATTTAAATGTAACAAAATTTTAAATGAACACTATGTTTAAACCTTTTAGTGCTTAGGAGTGTCCCCGTACTTTGTTGGTTTCAAGACACAACCAACCCCCCCTCCCCCATGCATGTCGACACTTTATATTACACATTTCTATTCCAACTGAATGTATTGGATGCATTGTTAACCACTGCTTTGATTACAATAATCAAATAACATAATTTAATATCAATCATGTACCCAACAAAAATAATTATATTTGATTGTTTGACATTTAATGGATTGATTCATCAGTAAACAACATTAACACATTTTTAAGAGAAGGCTTTTTTTATCAAACTAGAAAAATATATTTATAAATAAGTTTTTATATTGTTTTATTTATAAACTTAAGATGTATCTATCATAAAAACATTATGCATAAACTATCCAAAAAAATGATTTTTTTACTTGTTTTTTAGTGGTGGTGGTGGTGGTGGTGGTGGTAAAAGTAACTACATGTTGATGAAATTTACATACCCTCCATGTCACACTGAATTTGACGACAGCGAAGTTGTTTGACTCTCAAAAACAATGTACATTAAAAATTACCATCTTAAAACATTTTATAAATTATTAGTTCATACACGCTATTGATATCTAGGGCTAATGTTATAACAAGTTTAATATGCTATAATAGTACCTCATAAGCTTCAGAAACTTCTTGGAACCTTTTTACAGCATCAGGATCCTTGTTGGTGTCAGGATGGTACTTTTTGGCAAGCTGAAAGTAGGATTTCTTAATGTCTTTGGCAGAAGCATTTCGGGAGACTCCAAGGATTTCATAGTAGTCTTTTTTCTTCAACAAACGATTACTTGTATGGAACTTTCTCTGACTTGTTTGATTTCCAAATCCGGATAATGCTGTAAAAGAAACATTGTTAGCTTGTTATTAAACTATGACACATTATGTAACACGAGGAAAAATTCCTAGGGGCTTATAACTGAGTTCAAGCGATATTGGAGAACAAGAGCCTACACAAATTTAATGGTTTTTCCACAAACCTGAGATTTGAAGGTTAAATACAAGTAAGAGAGATGCAAACTTTTTTGGAACTAAGTGCTGGGTCTTAGGCTTTTCCCTCACATAAAGAAATCCTCTTATGATATCTGGGAGTCCAAAATAAACTTTTAAGATATCATTAATAATGCTGAATAAATTTTACTTCATTTTCAAAGACACATCTCCATTTTATAAGAAATATTAAAGACAAATATGCTAAAACAACCCATTTTACGAGGGTAATTCGGAAAGTAAGGTCCGTTTTTTTATTTTAAAAAACCACACCATATTTTTTCAAAAAACTTGTTTTATTTGATTCCTGACATCAATCACTATTTTTCTACATAATTTCCACTTTTGTGTAAACACTTATCATAACGATCTACAAGTTTTTGAATGCCGGTGTCATAGAAGTCGGCTGCCTGCGACGATAACCAGTCTTGTTAACCACTTTAACCGGTGATGTCGAGTGACGCCACTCCATTGACTGGCGTTTCGTTTCTGGGGTTATGTGGGAAACCCATGTCTCGTCACCCGTCACAATGTGGTCTAAAAGGTTATCCCCTTTCTGATGATATTGGATCAAAAATTCAAGAACAATACCCATTTTTCTCTTTTTGTGTTCCTCAGTAAGGAGACTGGGAACCCAACGTGAGCACAATTTGCAAAAATCCAAAATTTCAAAAACAATTTTAAACAACGTGCTCACGTTTGGAAATTTTATTGCTGATGAAGAAACAGTGAATCACCGATCTTCACGAATTTTTTCATCAACGGCTATCACCAAATCTCCGGTGATCACTGACGGCCGACCATATCGTGGTTCGTCATGGACATTTTCCCGTCCATCTTTAAAACCTCTCACCCACTTCCGCACTTTGCTGTTACTCATTTCATTTGGACAGTACACTTCACTTATCTGTCGATGAATATCCGCTGCTGAAACGTTCCTTGCTGTCAAAAACCGTATCACAGACCGTATTTCACAGTCGACGGGACGTTCAATAGTTTTAAACATTTTAAAAAGGCACAGACAACATCAGACTACAACGATGTCACTGCAAATGGCGTCATTCTGCGCGCAATGCATACCGGGAGTCAGGGCGCATGCGCATTTCCCTGCTCGCTTACGGTTTGTCTAGTTAACACGAATCGGACCTTACTATCCGAATTACCCTCGTATAATCAAAAGAAAAATGTAAATGCAGAAAATGATAGTATTAACTATTACAAGAAATATAATATGTACCATCTAACTAACAGCATCCCATTATCAGCTAAGACAAAAAAGATGTGTCATAATAATGTTAGTTACATTGTTCTTACAGTGATGTTTTATTTGTGAAAAGGTCAATTCAGTAAGTCCATGTAGAAATTCTGAATAGAATCTGGCTAAGTTGTCATGTCAGTTAACTCTATTCTAACTTGTACCAGAAACAAACAAGATTTGCAACACGTCAACGAGTTCCCAGGAGCAAAATACCAACTTCAATGGACGAGTACTCAATTGGAACCTCGTGGTACACTCTAAATAAAATAAGTATCTAATTGTAACTCTAGTATGAACCGCAAATACTAATACTAATTAATGGTCATTTGACCATACTTCTATTCAGTTAATGGTTCTTCCTTTTGACTAATTATAATCTGCTTGAATTGAATAAATACTAATTTTATATATAATATCTTTCAATGTACACTTTTGCATAACTGATAACTGCAGTTGTTACGTTATTTTCCAATTTAGTTGCACATTTTATGGATTATTATTATTTTATTCATTTTTGCCAATTTTACTCCCTTCAAATTTTGGCACTTAGAGCATGAGCCCCCACTTCCCCCTGCTTAGTTACATCCCTGCTTACTTGATCTACTGTGGTAATAGCTCCGTTTTGAGTTACAACTAGTTAAGCTTTGTGTTATAGATAAAAGATAAAATCTTGCAACCTTCCAATTAAAAAAAAAAAAAATGCTTGATATCTTAACAAGGGTTTTGAATTATGCTAACATTATGAACATGGCAAACATCCGAAATATTGTTATTCTCATAAAGTTTACAGAAATATTATTTCATTTTATACCTAACTTGGAGTACACAAAATAAATATTTGACCCCAAATGTTAAGCTATTTTCAGAAACGTACAGTTTATATTACTTAAACATCCTATATGTGACAAAGTTTATTCACTATCTTTCCTTTGTTATTTTGGTCATGTTTGTCATAGCGCGACAAGCGTTTTAGTGTTTGAAGACTTGTTAAGATGTTTTAATAACTTTTAACGCTACCTAAATGTAATTGTTTTCTGTTTTATTTTAATTATAAGCATTTTTCTAGACTGCAGTATGATAAGCACCTAACACTCGAATGGAATCAAATATCAATTAGAACTAATTAAATGCTGTCAGACATGTTTACTCTCTAAAGTAATTGTAAGTACTACACTGCTCAAACTTAGTTAAAATAAAGTTGTATTATTTTCTATAATCTAAAATGCGTATAATTATATTTCTTTTACACAAAAAAATATTGCTTCATTATAATACAATCTTAAAAGTCTAAAATGAATTAAGTTCGACATTATTGTTCCAAATTAATTCAAACAAAGTTAAATCATATGTATGATATTTGAGTAATGGCCGCTAGAGGTGGGAAGTTTGTACTGTTATTTCAAGAACCAAAAATGTTATTTTCCATTAAGTAAGCAAGTTAAAATAGGCATTGTCATATATAAAACAAATTTAGATTACAATATCCAGCATATAACAGTCCAAATACTCTTCAACAGTATTAAATGTCTTACTCTTAAGCTGCTTAGTTACAGAAGAATGGAAATTACGTAACAGAAATTGGAAGTTAGTACAATAGCACATCAAAACCTGTTCAAATTAAAACTATTGAAATATTTATTCAATTTTCATGGAACCTTATAACAATCATGTCTGCTGATGATACCATTCTGCTAACCAATGATAAAAATGCTAAAGCTTTGTAAATTGCCACACATATAGTGATTAACATGGCTCATGACTACTGTATAGCATACAACCTTGTTTTTAATAAAGGAAAAACAACTCAAATGATTTTGGGTAAACTCAAGGACAACAACATTTCTGTAACATCCAACCAGACAAAGCATCTTGGAGTAATTCTTGACAACAGGCTTTTAATAGGACACCAATATTACTCATTGTGCCTGACATTCAATACGTCCTTGATTTATTAAAAAGACCAAAGCTCTAAGCACACAACTGACCACAAAGATAGCCTACCATGCACTCTTTGAATCACACATTAGATATGGAGTGATTCTATGGGGAGGAAGCAAAGAACCTTCGGCATATCTTGCTTATTTAAAAGCAAGCTATCAGGACCATGGCTGGCCTCCAATGGCAAGATAGTTGCAGGCAAGCTTTTAAACCAATAGAAATATTGAATGTTGTGGCTATTTTTGTAGTTGAGGTCATTGTAAATGCTTTGAAAAAAGGACTTCCCAAAAATGGTGATCTGCACGGCCTTTAAACTAGACATGCCCGAGACTTCATTCTGTCAATACCCAGAAAATCCTTCTTTTCTAAAAAAAAAAAACCATCATACACAGGAGCAAAAATCTACAATCTACTCCAACCTAAGATGCCCAGACATTCTGAACAGAAGACTGAAGACTTGGTTGCTAGGGGAACCTGTCTACAACCTAGAAGAGTTTTTGACCTGTGCTAAAGAACTTTAAAGAAACACATAACCATGTATTATCATTAACTATTTTTATCTGATTTTATATGAATAGTTGACATTTATTCTGTACTTGATGTTCATGAATAAAACTTTCTGATTTCTGATTTCAATCTAATACTAGATTTAATAAGGTTTTGTTTTTATCAAGTCGATCAGACTTTAACTGACAAGATTATCCTCAAAACCATTGAGAATAAATACAACTATTGCTTCTATTGCATCTACAGTAGAATGTTTGGGTCTGAAACCAAATTAGAAAGTATACAGCAAATTGCTATTTACAAAATATTCATAAAGCTGTGCTACCATACAAGATTTTTATTTTTTATTTAAAATAGGCAAAATTGTAATTGTAATTTGTCAATAACCTATTAAGAAATAAAGTGTTGAGGTATTACGTTCAGGTCACCTGTTACCGTGGTTTATGTTACCCACCGACCCAATCATGGTATTAGCATCATGCTGTTACTGAAATGGTATTTCTGATTTGTTCTTTCCCAATCTCAGATCACATCCCAGATCATCCAATGTGATCTGACAATAAAGAAGTTGGATAATCTGAGATCAGGAAAGTACCGATCGACAATGCCCCTGACCATCATGGAGTAAGCTTCAGTGATGCCACCCCGCATTTCTAGTAAAAAAAGAAAAACAAATTTTGAGATAGTACTTAAATTCAAGAGCATATCACTTGAGCACTTGTAATGGTTATCTTTAACTCTGGAACTAGGCTACTAAGTAACATATTTATGACAACCTAATCTAAACCTACTTATATCGCTTAATAACATTCCATAGCATAATATTTCCATTCCTAGTCTCATTGCTTGTGTGAAATTGTCTCGGCAGTTACTGGTCACAGAGTAACCTAATACCAGAAAGTCGTTAAAAGACCACCAAATCATTCAGCCCAGTTGTTACTGAAATAACAGAGTCCTGTTAGTTAATAGGTTATCACTGATTAACCTGTTACCGACACTAATACTGCCCATCTGTAATGACCGCAAGAACAATGGCGATGCAAATGTTTTGTATCAAGGTGTCGAACACGTTTATCCTTAAAAATAGTAAAAAGTAAATGTTATACTATTTCATTTGTTAGATTTTATAAATACATATAACCTAAATAGTATTTTATTCACCATAAATTACTTTTTAAGATACAAAAACAGCCTAACTATAATGTAATTTTAAATACCTATAACATAATATATGGTTTATGTAGTTATATCGAGGATTTGTTACTCATTAATATTGATGGGGAAGAGTAGGATGAGCGGACCTGGTTTTTTATATCGAAGAATGTAATCATCAATACCTAATATTCGCATCTCAAATCCAAGACTATCAATCAATATAAAGTATCTATAGTCCTCAATAACAATCATATGTTGTAAGTTAAAATATGAATTTAATATTTACAGTGATCAACCAAATTATATAAAATTATATAAAAAAATTAGGAAAACTGAAGACGAGATATTTGCTCCTCTCAAAGTTACAGTTGTTTCTTTCCCACAAATTTCTCATAATGGGGTTTTCGGTACGATTCCAACATGTTGAAGTCACGAAAAACATGTCTCATCCTTCAGAGCAAAGTCTGAAGTTTTATAAAATAGACTGCCATTTTTAATAATCAAGTTACTTGTATAAAATTGAAATATTACATTACGAGCATTATTTGAAAGTGTATAGAGATGTTGATATAGATTATTTAAGTTAATTGTTCAAAATAATTAATCAGTATTGATTGATTATTTCGATGGTTGTGATTTAATAATATAGTTTGCCAATTTCGATATAAAAAACTGGGCCCTCTTATCGTACCCTACCCTATTGATGATTTAATAATCATGAATATTGATGATTTGATAATTATGAATATCAATGATTTGATAATTATGAATATCAATGATTTGATAATCATGAATATCGATAATTTGGTTGTTTGACACTTAGCCTATTATACTGCAGTCTTTTCTTTTAGAACACAAATAAAACAACACATATTGTGAAGTAGCTAAATCAAACATTTAAGCCCAAGAGTATTAAGTTTAACTAAATAAAACTGGGTCCCAATAGTCACGGTTTTTAATGACTACTAGCTTAGGGTTAAGCAGTTTAAATGTAGGCCTAACCTAGTCTAATTAAAAGAGTAGGCTACAGTATAATACAAGGTTAAGTTCAAGTATAATGTTTTTAACCAATCAAGGTGAAGAAAAACAATATTTTAAAATCCGTCTATCAATAATATTGTTTTATGTCAATAATATAGTTACAGACATTAAAAACCTTACCCTAGTCTAAAAATCAGCTGATGTGACTTACCCTGATTGTCCGGTAGTATGCATCTAGAACTTGCAAGAATAACTGCAGAACCAAATAACTGCCCGCAATGGCAATTGTGATGAGCTCGAAAAGAAAATTTTCCAGTTGAACTAATACTAACTAAATTCCAATGTTTTACACTAAAATATTTAACCAAACCCCTTGATGCCATGTTGTCAACCTACTACAGTCGGCTAATTCATTGAAGGTATATGAAAGAAAGGAAAAACAGACGACAAGGAGGCGGCCATCTTTAAAGCCTTTTTGATAACATTTTATTGTGAAATTTTCCTTTAAATTGCATCAGGAAATGGTGTTTCATATATAATCCTTATATATATATATATGAATATATATTTATTTATTTATATATAAGGTGGCTTTTCTATATAGAGGCAAACATAATCCTAAAGAAACTCATGATGACGATCTCATAACAGGAAGGGAACTGAAGGATCTCGCGATATTTACATTTTTCACTATAGTATTTTATACAGTATAATAACATTAGACTTGAGCGTTTTTCATTTAAATACAAGTTGGCTCATATCGTAGGCTTCTATATGTAAAATACAACCAC
Source organism: Homalodisca vitripennis (assembly GCF_021130785.1). Taxonomy (NCBI): domain Eukaryota; kingdom Metazoa; phylum Arthropoda; class Insecta; order Hemiptera; family Cicadellidae; genus Homalodisca; species Homalodisca vitripennis. Next base: position 41,041,520 of record NC_060211.1, on the reverse strand, counting down.
ATTTTTTAAACCTTTACAACCATATATAAACCTAAAACATCTCGTATAGATCAAGTACTTTCTGTTATTCAATGTTTATTGAAATAATTACACACACACACACACACACACACACACACACACACACACACACACACACACACACACACACACACACAAGCAACATATATTTCTATTTATCATTATGTTATATTACTCACGTATAACGCGCAATACTCGGCCAGATTTGAGTAATGAGTTTAATACAGTATTTTAATGGTCTATGAGAAACTTGTAAAAACATTTTCTAATAAACTCAATACAAAAATGCAATACTCAGTTTCACCGTATTTTATCTCCTAATTATTTATTTAACACGCTTTGTCAATAAGATGTATTTTATTTTGTCCTTATAAACTTAGTTTCTTTGTTTAAGTATAAATCATACTATTTGATTGCTAAATAGTTGTGCTTATCTCACCATAAATGGGAAAATAACATTTGCTTCTAAAACCGTGGCTCATGTTTACTTTTTGAGATCATGATTACCGAGAGTTACGGAGGGTAGATTGCTGCAATGTCTAAGGCGTCTTACATTTTTATTCTTCTTACATTCGATCAGTGCTAGAGATAATACAGGTTCAAATCCTGTCTGTGATCACAGCACTTTTTACCAGTACCATCGAACATGTACTATCTTCTTATTCTGCTTTGATAAGATCATCGTACAAGTCAGTGAATAAATAATCATCGTACATGATGACAGGCAGAATAAAGGTTAAGTGGAACGGCTTCTTCTTACACAAAAATGATGAATAAAAGGAATTGTATATCAATAAACAATATTTAATTTCTCAAGGAAAGAGTTAAGATATCTAAGGGAATTCACCTATATAGAATATTGACGTAGAGATATAACATTTGGAATAGATGGTTGGATCAAAATTAAAATTTTAGATAATTATTATTAGAGGTTCTAATGAAACACTTAAAATAGTTGTCAACGGTTTAGCTAAGTTTATAGGTACTATTATTCTTAAACTAATTTGCTGCTATTCCATACAACTGGGAGAACTAGTTTATAAATAAGTATAAACTATATCTTTCAATATGCTTTAACTATATCGTAGTTTTAATTATGTAACACATATGAAGTGTCGTATACTTATTACTCTAAGTAAAAATGGCGTGTTTTGAGAAATTGTTATGAACCATTCAACATATTTACAAGTTGATATAAAAATTAGGAATATTAATACACTCACATAGCGAAACAGCCTTTTGGCTCCTCTGGCACAGTTTATACAAGAACGGTATTACATCGGGTGTTTAAAATACACTATTTTAGGAAATACATATTATAGTGGGAGCACATCTTGAAGTAATCTGAATTTGAGTCGGGCTCTTCTTATTATAACATCGAACGCATAACCTGTGGAAACGTCTCGGAAAAGGGTAGTTTAGAACATGATTTGATTTTCAATTGTTTTTTGTGAATTTCAGTGTTTAGCACGAACCAAAAGCATTTCAAAATAATCCTCAGTACTTGATTTGTAAAAGTTTGTAACTTTGTATTGCATTTGATGAAGCAGTACCCCACACCCAGTAAATATACATAAGTTATCGTAAGTTTCATACAGTTCTTAATTTTTTCTAATAAAGTCCATTTCGTGTTAAGTAAAGAAAATAATTTTGGCAGTCTTCCAAAATGTCTTTTTCTTGGTATGGAATGTACCCTGGATTTGTCTTACGATGTCCGAGGGTTTTCCATTCTGCGAACTGTAAAGATATTTGTTCCAGTTTTGGTTGGGCAAATTGTCATTTTTAATGTTTTAAATCAATTTATTAGCATAGTAAGATTCTTGCTCACACGTCTTTATAACAAAATGGCATGTTAAATAGAGCAAATAAGAATATAATTTTAATTGCAATTATTTTTACACGTTATGTTGAGCGTTCGCCAGAACTCAACAAAACGCAAAAATTGATGCCAAAAATGATCAGAATGTAAGTCTAAAAACACGTCTCTAGTATGCAATTTTCTTCCAAATTCTCATAAATATATTCTCAATAGCATAGTTTATGAACCTTATAATTATGAGATTGGAAACCAAACATTTGATTTGAGAATTAATTATTCACTATTTTCAAATATACCGAAAATTTTTCATAATTTTCTCATACAATTTCGAAAGTGTAGAGAGAATGTGAGTTGTCATGTTATAAATAAACTATGTTCATGAACAAAGTCAGCTGACTTCATAAGAAAAAAAAGACTAAACCAGCTGTTTGTTGAATTTCTCTACCCCTCCAACCATCTGTTATCCTACTTATTTAGTCTGCAGTTATGTTCTGGCAGACAGTTTTAGTCGTAGGCTACACAGTGTATGAGTTGTGTTTGTAAATAGTTTGTGTGAGAGTGATAGTGATAGTTTTACAGTTTTTATAGTTTGATGTTGGTGTCGGTGCCTAAAATCCAAAATATTTATTTGTATATAATGACTTTTTAAATAATTCATTTTAATTTCAATGATAAAAAGGATATTATGAAAATAACCCATATATCTAATGCTCTGAATTCTGCATACACTATAGAAATTGTAAGTAATAAGTGGTATACTGTACTTTTATTCCATAAATTAATATAGTACACAGTAATTAAAATTGTCGTTGTTCTTAGTTCAAATTTTTATACACACTTTCTGCCACAATAAACAGGAATTTCTTAATCTAGAACATTGATAGGCTACTACAAATTAAACTTTTGGAATTTTAGATGAGTTCTCATGTTGTTTGCCTAATTTTAATTAGTTGAATTACGTAAACAAAACACTTTTTTAGATACAGATGAGGCATCGAGATACTTTAATAAGTGGCCTACACTCGTTATTCAATTGTTATTATCGAACTTGATCATTTTATATTAAATAACAATTTTATACTACATATATATTAATTGTACAAAACAAAAATTATAATACATGAGCAACAAGAAAAATATAATACAATTTTTATAATAACGTATCAGTTTTATAATAACGTTAAAAAACCACAAAACCAACTGCTTTTGCAAAAAGGGTTCTTCTCGTGGGTTACTTGGAGTTAGGTCCACTTGTTGAAGGCATTTAAACAAATATTATCTCACATAATTTCTTCATATTCATCGTCATTTTCAAATTCTCATAAAAGTTGTTACTTCTTGCTGTTTATTGTTTTACGTTATAAATTACTGTAACTAATAAGTTAAAATCATAAGTTAAATAAATTGTAATATTGAAATATTAATTTGGATAAAAACTATCACACCATTCCTTAAAAAACACTGAATTACAAGTGTAGGTCGTTTCAGGTAGAGTGCAATAAGCGGACCCGGTAGATCTTCATGACAGCTTACAGGATCCTTTCTTGCATTGTTGGGGGGAAGAATAATATTTTATTAATGTTTGTCATGTGGACCCGACGAGTGGAACATCAACTTAAATATATCTATATATATTCGTGATCGGGAAAGCAAGGGAAAATCAATATGGCACAAAAAATACCAAGACTGTAGTAAATTACAATTGTTATTAATATAATATTTATACTAATTGACATATTTTATTGATCGTGGCAACAAAGAAAATTCAATATTGGCTTAGGAAATATAATTCACTTGAAGCAGAAGTACTCATATACTTACGAAGCCTACAATATTACATGTGAAGCTTCGGGTAACTGCTAGTGTTGTAATAATACTAAGTCAAATTTACTCATAAATGCTGATTTAAGGACAATACAACTGTACACTTTTATAAGTAACTATTTCCCATTGTGTACTTGACCAAATGATCAAACCGAATCTTAATTAATATGCTAATTTTAAAAGTTATAAGTATTGAACTTTAATTTTGGGTATTTAAATAATACAATCTAAACCATGATAGAGACCAGTTGGATCAATTGGATTATGTATGTCTAATTGATTTTGATTAAATGCGAGCCTAACTTGTATAATACCACCACAAAAACTTTCAATTTTCTTGTAAACTTTACCCGAAATTTGATGCCATGATTTTTATGTAACTGAGCTTAACCCCTTTTTTCAATAACATCCTTATAATATGGATGAAATTTTTACAATTAATTCAATTTCATTGGTACGAAAAACCCACTGTTATCATTCCCAAAAATTTGTAGTAATTTAATATACATTAAATTGTACTATTGTTAAAATATAATATTTAATTCTGCACTTAAAAAGCCTTCAATCCAAACTTTGAGAAAAGATGTGATCTTTTATACCCTCTGGCCAGATAAGATAGCTGGGAAATCCAGTGTATTTATAATGTTGCCTTGAGCCTGATAAGGGATTTATTGACAATTTTGAGATGTCATTGAGCTTAAAGCTGGGGATATGGGATTAGATAGCCAATGAAGGTTGCTAGCAAATCCAGTTTAATTCCAATACTAGTAGTAGTAGAAGGTCGCTGTTGTACTGAATTAATCCCAATCGGAGATAATTATAGCCTTTCTAGCAATGTCACTGCTAAGCTGCCAGGATCAAGATTTATTTGTTGGAAGATCTGTATGACCTGTCTGCAATTATGTTTTGAGGCTGCATAGATAGAGAAGATAGCTACCAGCACATAGTAAATTATAGACTGATGAATTAGTACTTGATGATGGAATAGAAACGGCCAGAATGTTTTATTATAATAAGGAATTTTAAAACAAGAGATTTGGTACAATTCAATTATGTGGTATAATTTATTTATTTTATCTCATAGCCTACTTACAATCACCTTAAAATGAAACAAATAAAGTACATCAACACTGCAATCGTTTACATGCAATGAGTACATACAAGCAAGCAACTATGAAGTGTTTACTGAAAAACCATATGGAATGACTGGAAAGAGGTAACTGGGCTTTGTGTTGATTCCTTTACTTTGATTCTTATAGCTTACCAAAGATTTCACCTGAGGTTTTAAATCCACTTGATTGTGATGTTTCTATATATCCAAAACCAAGTATTTTGGAATCGGATTTTTTGTAATTAATACTCAGGTAGTCTTAGTTCTTAAGCTTACGAGACAGGTTTCAATAAACGTCTAAGTTTTTTTGGTTCTTTTTTATTTTCATTAGCAATTTGGCAGCCGACTCACTTGAATGTTCCGGCGCACACTGCATCGAAATATAGCTGAACACAGTTGAATTCTTCAAAGATTTTTGAAGAAGACCATCTTCTGTCAATAGATATTACACTTTAATTGCAAATAAAAACTAAATATCCCAAAATAATTTTTTTCCGAGTAACTAAAATTGTGTAACAATTCCACTTTAACGACTTTTGATAGCTCAATGCAACTGAGAATGATACAAACTACGTCTATAATAGGAAGCTTACATATTCGACCACGAGGGGATGAAATTACATCCAGCGCTGCTTAGGGATTAGGGATCACTCCTGGGACGGGATCTGAGGAACATCGTCTATGATAGTATCCCCCGGATGAAACTCTCGTGTGCTATAGAATCATATGTTCGTCATGCGTTGATAGCTAATATAGACGGATGGTCGCGACTGAGTCTGGCAACGGAGAACAGTGCTCTCCAGAAGGAGGATGGGTACCATCCGTTATAACCATATGCCATTTGTCGAAACTAAACGTGGTGTAAGATACCTACGAGTGACATTGAACGCCAAACTTTCAAGAGATCATTTTTCAGCGGCAGATAAAACAGAAAGAGATTGCCTCTTCTAGGAAGTTGCATCATTTAACACTATCGGAGGTCCTGTTGCGAGCAAACGTCGAATACTTATGCCCGTTGCGTAATTCGTAATGTCATGTGATCGCGAGATGGGTGGATCCGTATCGAAAGGACCGCCAAAGGAAGAAGTCATTTGACTTTAGGCTAGAAGCAGACGACTATTTGTTAGGGTACGAAAACGCCGTGCCTATACCAGAATTCGAACCCTGGTCTTTGGGATGGTACAGTGAGACGCTAAACACTCAGCTATCAGGAATGACACAGAAAGGAGATAATCAGCGTTCCAAGGAGGAGTACTCTTTGGATAGCATCGTTTTATCGTGTTGTGGCTGAACGACGGTTTGCAGAATCAGTAGAGCACTTAGCAGAGGTGATGTCCAAGTGCACACCATGGACGGCTGGTGCGAAATCTAGCGAGATGAACCTACAAGAACGGTTGGGAATGAAAACATGGAGAGGTAAATTTCTACTGTATATACCTAGTTTCTCACCGGACATGACTTTTTGCTGAGACTGACTATTTAAGATAGGCGAGATAAACAGCTCGGTATGCCAGTATGGAAATGCCATGAGCGATGACGCCTGCCATACTTTCTTCTAGTGCAGAAGAAGGTGGGAGGACATGGAAGGCGGCTGGAGGTGGATATCGGCCAACTCTCGCCGGATACAATTATCGGTAAGATGATTTGATCGGTCAGTCAACTTTGAAGGACGTTTCCGCGTACGAAGAGTGTTTAAGATCAAGAATGAGGAAGAGCGCGGTACTTTTGTAACTGGAATTTAGTCAGGGCAACAGGAAACCGAAGCAACAGACTAGTCTGCCAGGACTTGTGGGTTTTAGTGGGTGCCATTCCCACACATCCAATCTATGAGATCTGTCGTTGGAAAATACTCAGTATTTACACGATAAACGGCACAGATTGGATAGGTCTTACTTAATTAGCACTGTAAGTAGGTTTCAAAATCTTCAACACTTCTTAGATTGTAAGGGTTTTAACAGGAAACTTTGTATAAACAATTATATTTTTGTAACATCTACCATTCATAGGCAACGTATGATAAGGTGGTGGTGGTTGAAATTAAAATGTTCAAAAGCATGGCATACTGTTTGGTCAATAAAGATCTATACGATCACTACTGGAATATATTCACTGAGTTAAAATTTTGCAGGTAACTAAATGTGGTTGAAAATGTCATACAATCATATCTCAGGTTATATGGGCCATTAGAATCTTTACACGGATAAGTTCTTTTTAGGTTAAGTATTTAATAACATCAACCATTCGGGAGTAATGGAGGTGGAAGTGATGGGAGAGGGGTGAAATCACAATTTTCAGAATTGTGTGGTATTGCTGGAGATGAAAAGGTCATAATGGGCACTGTATGCTGCCTATTCTTCACTTGAGTTTCGTAGATACTGATAGCACAAACTGTTCAAAACTGGCAAAGCTGAATCCTCGAGAAGTGGCCGAAGAAAAAAATTGTAATACAGGTAAAGGTAATAGGAAGCAAGCAATCAATCGAAATATACATCAGCCAGTATAGCATGCTGAATGTTATTTTTGCCGTCTTGTCACTTTGAAAGATTTTAGCTGTATCATTCTGCAGCTTTCATGTCAACTCAGATGTCTTTGTTCGAAACAGTGTCGCACATTACACTATTCTGTTGAGGCGAGATTTCACTGATGAGTGGTTACGTGGGCCCGTGACGTCACCGCGCCGGAAGTAGGTCGCTCGGCCGGAAGTGTCGTTTCTAGAGCACCGGTGCGACCCTCCATACCTCCGTCGACCGCCGCGCCGGCCAGCCTCACACGATGTACTAGTGTCCATTCTGTTTTTATTGGATGCGACCAGTGGAGCGTGAATGTAATACTTTCTCCCTCGAGGAGAGTTTAGTAACGGGGCTTTTAGACGGATGAAAATTATAGTGTTGTCGAATCTCCGTGTTAAGATGCCAAACTTTTCTCTATTGGAGTGAACTTCTGTCGGGAGTTCTTCTGCAGACTAGATTAAAGCACTTATCAGTTGTGTCCGAGAAGGACGGAAAAGAAGAATCATTTTCTTCATCTGTTAGCTTCGAGCGACTCATACTTAGGTGAAAGTACCGTAGATGTTTACACGAACTACGTTTGTCATAAAAGTGTCTGGTCACAACGTATGTAGTTTTATTGTGTAACTTTGAAAGGATCCATTTAAATTTTAAAATGAAATACAGACAAATAATTGTAAGGCACACGTAGAAAACCTTTTTTACTCCTTTTAAAATGTGTACTTGCGACGTTGAAATTTATTTAGCTGCGATAAGTTAAATTAGTATTCCTCGGAATTGAAGTACTCATAATTCATAATATGTAATAGATCTCTTATCAAATGATGAACAACATGTCTGCTTTTAAGCTACATATTTTATATCTTTTAGCGTTGCTTGTTTTTATCTACCTAAAAATGTGTTTTGGGATGATGCTAACACGTCTACAATGCTTGACTTCCAAGTTTTTTTAATACAATTCCAATTTTTTTCAAATTTATATTCGTGTTTACTATTTTTTGTGTGTGTGAATTGTAAAGTACCTATTCTAAAACTGCTAAAGTGGAAATTTATATACTACTATTATAAAGCATGTTCGTTTCCTTTCGTTTGTAGGAGCATTTTTACCTCGAGGCTGAAGAGCAATGCCTCCTGACAATTGTTTCTATATTATAAATATTGAATTTAGTAGTTTTCAACATTAGAATGTATCAGAATTTAGTGATAAGTGTTTAAAAAAATACAAAAGTGTTATTTTGTGATTTAAAAACACATTTCTAGTATTGTTCTAATTTAACTCAAACATTTAACTCTAATTTAAATCCTTGAGATTTTTTATTTGATCGTTAATTCAATTTTGGATAACTAAATTGCCCTGAAATACCACGTTGACTTTTCCTGTTGTTAAGAATTGTAGTCCCCTATAACAACTACGTGCTCCGCACTATTAGTCCATTACGTTTAACAATTCTAGAAGATAATTGAGATTCTTGGGGTCATCTGTCACAACCATAGTAGTGTAATCGATAAAAATAAAAAGGCTCTAGCTGTTTAAAAGGTAGGCTATATATGGTTATTGCTGTAATTAGGAACAACAAGAGCCCCAAATCAGACTCCTGAAGCACACCGCGTATAGATAGGCTTGGTAAGTTTCAACATGTGCAAATTAAACCCTATATTTGTAATGGTTGTACGAATATGTTAATAATTACAAAATGGATTATTATTAAATCTTTGTCTATTTTTGACTGAAGATTTTGATTTTTTCAAAAAACATAAAAATAAATTTAAAAATAATTCTGTACTCTATATTTTAGCTCCATCTAAGAGCAGGTAATTTGACGAGAAATCACGTCAAATCAAGCCTATTACTAAATGATTTTAGTCTTTTATTAAATATCGTTACCCACTACTGTAATATCTTAATACAGTGGAAATGTTCTTAAAGATAACATTTTTCGTACGTCTGTCTTCAGGGGAGGATAAGTCTTAAACCGTCATACAATCACAATCCGACTAGATTGAATTTAACGCATGTTAGCATTTCTGAGAGTCATCCACAGAGCGAAGGTATTTAAAAATAGTATTGTATCATAATAAAAAATTCGTAACAAGTTTCTTGATTTCTTTGTTTAATAGTTTGTTATTGACGATGGAAGGTTTGAAAGGATAACAGGATTTTGGACATTTGCCATCGTTAAAGGTTATAAAAGGTATAACACAACGTTTCGAGGATTGGAATCTATCCTCTTCGTCAGGTGTGGGAGGTATTAATACATACAAAAATAACGAACAGTAAAAAGTACAGAATGGAAAGAAAAGGGTTCAAACTTACCCAAACGCTGCTTGGAGTCTATTCCAGGCGTTGTTAATTCACAGGGTGCAAGTTTGATTTCTTGATTTGAATTCGAACTGGTAAACGCATTTATAAATGCGCATTATAATGCAGAACTGAAAGTTATTGTTGCAAGTATATATATATATCATTGTTTATTTCTCTCTACATCATAGTCGCTGGGTTACTCTAGAAGCGTCATACTGTACCAAATTGAATACTGCTAAGAACAATATTAGACCGAATCACTTTGCAATTTGTGTGGAGATTCTATGTACTGTTGGTTTCGTTAACCCTTCAAACGGAGTTTACATGTTCGTCCGTTTCACAAGTGATTCCAAAGACGAGGGTCACGGCCAGACGGCCCGGACCGTTAGTCCGTGATTAACATGCTTCTGTCGGTCCGACCGTCCGTCTTCCTCTTACAACACACTCACGCTCGACACTTACCGACCGCTGTTCTTTCCCACAAGACGCACAACGCTTCCGCAACATTACAGTGGCAATTGTCCGCAAAGAATGTTCCGCTCTGGTTCAAATCTTAATATGACTTAGGCTAGGTTTTCAATTCCAGAAAGGCGTTGTATTTGTGAGAGTAGATATCAGTAAAATCACTTAAAATTGAATCGAACGCCGTGTTATCGAAACCAGCGTATCTGTGGAATCGTGTTCATTCGTTGATTTTCCGTGATGATTTTTAAGAAGTGTGGCGAAGCATTCTACTGGTAAACGTTGTTTCATAGTGTAGGCTAAATTATTGTAATAGGTGCGCTTATGTCATTTATAGGTAGTGTGCCGTGATAGCTTCCGATTCACCTAACGTATTTCAAATCTAGCAATGATACTAAAACTTGGAATTCGAATATTCTTAACTTAAATAACAGAAGAGATATTACACGAAAGTCGTATGGAACAGATTTCACAGCGCGTTTCAACGGGCCGTAGCGCATCACTATGCATTCTGTTGACTAATCCTAGCGAGGTGTCTAGGTTTGCATTGCCTTTGGTTTTGGGTGTTGTTACAAAATAGAACATGAAAGATCATACCAAGATATGGCACTGGTTTTCACGTTGAATATTGTTTTTTCATTTTACATTTTTACATTTAGCGTTTCATAAAAAACCTTTCCGTACAGTCGGAAGAAGGTAGATTTCATATGTGGTTATCATTTTGATATGTCAAATCAAAGATGCATCAATAGGAGTTCGATAATTTGCCATCGTTATATGTTACAAAAATAGAACCCTGCTTTTTGACGATTAGATTTCTATCCTCTTCAGGCGTCAAAACATCTAAAGGTTAAGCATACACAAGAAATCAATACTTCAATGTTTGGCGATGAACTTGACAGAGTCTAAACTGACAACGGAACAATGTTTACGTCAAAAGTCAAGCTTATGTCAGTGTCAAGATTGGTGGGAATAGACCTAAACAATATCACTGGACAAAACAGACAGCACTGCACAATACACGTCGTATCCACCAGGGAAGGCGAGAGACTGGGGAGAAAATCACTATCGGCTATTGAAAATAAATATTTAAAATTTAGTCTAAACCAAGTGGTCTTTCACAATTAATTGTATTTTTACATGTTTTATTAGAATATTTTACACTTTTTAAGGCAATTTTCGCTGCTAAATATAATTAATTAGTTAGCTCTATCCTTATTCCAGTTTTTCAGTCCGGGGTTTTATCAAGATTTACAGATCTATGTATGGGTTGTTCAATATCCAATATTTCAAATGGCAGTCATTATGTACCTATATTTGGTAGGAACCTCTAACTTTCTCTGTTCATCCTCTTTCGTTAGTACATTAAAAAAATATATGCGCCACTTGATGTGAGTTTTATGATTTTTAGTTACTTCCAAGTTAGAGAATGCTAAATTTATCAAATTTGTTAAACAAACAATATACAGTAGTGTAGTTTTCAATCACACAAAGGTAATCGAGTTTGGCTTTTCTAGGTTCAGCTGTTATGCAACATACTTTTGCTCTGCACTGAAGTATTTCTAACTAAGGTAGTTCTGAGATTTGGGGACTATGATTTACGTAAATATAAAAATACATACGCGAATTTGTGTTGAGGACGAGGGAGATTTGATAGCATATCTAATAACTATCCATTCATCTTTAAGTTACGAATTAGGGAATGCAGAGTGCAGGGAAACACGGTGAGCAGGAGTGGTCTCCTGTGTATATATTATATAACAATTTATAAACCTAGTTAGTAAAAACACAATACATTATTAATTTTTAATTTACGCTCTGATGGTTCTTTGTCGTTGCGACGTAAATTCGCGTTTTATCAAGACAGTGATATCGTATCAACAGTGATGTCATCAGGTATCAACAACACAGCGTATTAGCGTTTCGTTTTAGGTTTAGATGAAAACATAGTAGCCTACACCATGCAATGACACAAAGATAAATAAAAACGTAGACAAAATAGAAGCAATTATTCCGACGCGACGCAGTGCGCACATAATATGCGGTTTGTAGACGGATGTTTTAGATGGGCGGTTTGCAACAAAATGAGGAAAGAGCATTATCATGGAGGACTTATGTCCCGTAATCTATCCTTTTTAGGTGCTATTCCGTGTAAAACAATCAATGAATTTCATTCAGTTTTGTCACAGTTGTCACTCACTACGTTGTCTGGGTCACATTTCACTAATTTTTAAATACATCATAATTTTCAAGCGTGGTCTACTTTTCTTAAACTTGCGAATCATTTTTAAATCCTGATTTATATTGCAGTAATTATTTCCACATTGTATGAGATGTTCTTCAGTGCAATAATAAGAAAGCACCAGAAATTACATTTAAATATTACGTTTTTATTTACGTACATTTAACAACTCGATTTCTATATAAGTGATGAAAACATTTAAGATTTAAAGCGGTAATCCATTTATGGTTATGCCATTACGCATCTGAAAATGCACCCCTTATCTTATGGTCCGACTGATTTGTTTATTCAGTTGTCTGATATGATATTTTCTAATTCTTTAGTGACTGCTTTGTTTGTTTACAGATTAGCAATAAAGTATGTTGCTTTGCTAAAATTATCTTTTCGGTGGGAGATTTTTGTCTGTGATAAAGTATTTAAATATTTCTTATTGAAGTTTATAACTTCCAAGAACTTGAAAGTCAAACTTTGACTTTATCACTAATCATATTTGTTTTGGTTTCACACGGTTATCATTTTCTTTAATTGTAATTACAGTATTGTGTCCCTCATGTCCGTTATCATCATACCACGTGTGCTAGCTGCTACTTCTTAGTGTTGTGTCCTGAAGATAAAGAGTACCTGAAAGTGGCTCGTCATTATTACGTCCTATTATTTCTGTCGCTGTTATAATTGGGGGAAAGTTGTGAATAACTTTTATTTACAAATACAGTACACGATCGAATTAGAACGTTTAAGAATATTTAGGACCCCTGGGAGAAATTGATGGAAGTGGTTTTATATCACTTGAAACAATTTAGAGTGTTATGTTCAGTGTAATGTTTGGGTGAATTACAGGGCGAGTACCTGAGGGAGAAAAATCACCCACCTTACAATATGCGTAATTAACGCAACAGATAAAGAATGTTTGCTCCGATTTAAGTACAAGTCCGGTGGGGGGGGGGGATTGTTGTTGTCCCTACAGGTGGCGACATCGAGCGGATGTTTGACGTTATGTTTTTGTTATAGTTCTTTGTGTGGTTTTAAAGTTCGCTTTAATTCGACGTTGTGTTTAAAATATTGGTAGAATTGTGTTTTATTATATCATAACATGATCGTCAAGGCACTTTACATGATGTTAAAACGATGAAGTCTGAATAGACACGAAAGTTGAGTAGTAAAAATTCAATTTCCATATCTACTCGTAAGTATTAAGTAAGTATGTGACGCAATTTTAAAATTATTCAAAACAAAAATAAAGCGTATTTGTCTGGCAATTTTCCCATATTCTCTAAAAGAAAAGTTTGATCTTTTACTTATGTTATTTGTATTTTTGCTTATATTTATTTCAAACTTTAAGCTATATACGTATTGGATGCCAGAAATTTAAGAGCTGGCTGTATTGACAGCCATCTTGGTTGTAGTCCCAAGAACAATGTTAAACCACATGCGCTTTATGGGCTTATTTGTGGTATCAGAATATTATGGAAGATGTCTCATTTTATATAGAAGATGTCAGATATAATTAATACTCGTCCAAGCGCTTTTTTGTGGTTTTTTATATTTTGTATTTGGTTTTCAGAAAAAAATCTCAAACTATGCTGTACTTTAAAGGTAAAAAAGAACACATTTTACAAAAAATTAAGTCTTTGGATGCGTATTAATCTTTGAAAGAAAACATGTCCCATAAGGCTACGATCAAAAATAAGGGCGCAAAACTGCGCAAGGTTTTACGTTGTTTTTATGGGGGAAAACTCAAGGTCGTTCCACTACAGTTAGATCTTAATGATCACACCTGTAATAATATACCTAAAAATGGAATTTTCCTTTAATTTTTAGCACTGTTCCTTCCAGCACTATCTACTTTCGGCCCCCGGTTCTGTGAAGGAAAAATACGTCAGACTGGGCTTCTCGCTTCAAAACATTGTCGCTACCTTCGAGTGTAGTCATTAGGGAAAATACGCATGATTCAACAATAGCCGTCATACAGCGATTTGCGCATGCGCAGTGACAGCGCTTCTGGACTCATACTCACACTTAGCTCGCGTCAGAACTGTCTCTGATTCAAATAAGACGATTCTCCCCGACGCATGTTTGAATAAAACATTGATTTATTAAATTTCTCACTGTGCATATTTTTGTGAACATTTTCGAAAATGTGGATAAAATATTTTAAACATTCTTTGAGCTAGGTACGTTAAAGGATGTAAAAGTTTGATTCTTACATTAATTTCCTTTTAAATAGAATGAGAACCAGGAGGAAATAAAAAGTATGCAGCTAAAAATAAAACATCTATTTAATAGTGACCTTAAACTTTTAAGAGTTGAGTTCGTATTAATTTAACTTTAATGATCTAATAAATAAGATAGATGATTTAAACGAAATTTTGGAAAGAGTTTAACAAAAATACAGGGATATCTTAAAAGGGTGATGTTTTTTTTTTCGGAAAATTTATTCGAAAGCAATAAGGAATTTTTGAGGTATTCCTGTTAGCCTTCAATCAAACATTATTTAGCAGCTGTTGTAACCACTACGTTTGTTCCGTTGTTGGCGGAAAATGTAGTGTTGGCGGAAAATGTAGTGTTGGCGGAAAATGTAGTGTTGGCGGAAAATGTAGTGTTGGCGGAAAATGTAGTGCGTAACCTGATAAAAACCAAGCATATTGTGTGTTTGCTGCTGGCTGGATCATTTCCAGTCCGTCATTTTAGTTTAATGAGCATTTCTGAAGTTCACCTAAAAGGTATATAAATTATTTACCTTCCTGTGAATTTATCACAGATTTCTTAACTACTACAAGCCGTACGACTGATGACTTTGGGATGAAAACTTTTCTGTAAACAGTGACTCCTATCGAACAATGTGAAGTGTCTAAATCTGTAAAGCTAGTATGGCTTCAGCTCAAGAAAGAACTTTTTGCCGGCTTTTAAAGAAGGCTTAAAACTATATATCTTAAAGTCTTTTAAAATGCTCCTTAATCACTTTTCAGAAAGGATCCCGTTCAGGGCATTCCGTACCGAACTAGAGAGAACAAATCGAGTCTTTAGAGAAGATTAGTCTTGATGTTACACGAGCCTCTTCTGCCTTAAAGACATGAAGAATTAAAGGATTTCGCGATTTGTACCGAGATGAAGAGAGCTGCGTTACTCCCACGCCGAAGTCGCAGCACACTTTCAACACCACGTGGACGTAGCGCCCCCAACCGGTTCGGTCGGCCGGCCCGGGAGATCCCGACACGTTGGAGTGTGATACAGTGGATCATTAAAACGGGATATGTGTTAGTGCCAGTATTGGAAATGGGTTCAGAGGTCTTCGACCTATCGGTTGCTACCGAGAGGTATCCTGAATTCCTGAAGTTTGTAAACGGCATAGCTTGTAATCGACGGTATACTGGTTGCGGTTGCTGGCAAGACTCCTTGAATTTGGCCTCCATTATCCCTTATACTCTTGCTCTTGAACGGATAGAAAGGCTGCTGAGAGGGAAACGTCCATGTTTGTACGTGCGATAACATGCTATCGAATGTAAGGTTACCCATACAGATATCATGCAGATACTTCCCATATACTGTTCTGTAGTGTCTGTATACCTCAGATTTATAGGGCACATGTACTGTAGAAGTGGCTGTCCAAAGGTGGTGCGATTGGTCCGTTCATTTTTAATTTTTATAGTCACATTATTTTTTAGATTTCGTTATAAGACTGAAAAAGCGTAAAACACGATATTTTCCCAAGGATATGGACTATCCTGAAATCAGGTTTTCGTAAAACGGCTGAAGTTGTGGGGTTTTGCCGTATGTATGTGACTGAAGTAAATAATTTGTTTTATGTACTAAGGAAATTACTGATATCCTTGATACATGTTTATTTAAAACGCGTTGCTCACTTAAGTCATAATATAAAATATGACTTCATATCTGTAAGAAATCATGGGTCTTTTTCGTTTAAGGGCCAGCACCTTACAAACATACTATACCTGACTGACAGTGCATTTAATCGTTTTTTTTGTTTTATTAGTTCGTAGGGTAGTAGTCCAGGTACTACTTCTAGTATAGACTCGTCTTATCTTATCAGTGATAAACGCGCGCCGCTTATCTTTTGCCTGTAATGAAACCTGCGTTAGTCCTGTGAGTTATACTTAGTTTTTCTTGTTCAATAAAGCGTGGTGAGTTGATCTGGGCTTGGACTTTGCAAGCTCGAGTTAATTTGTTTTCTAAAAGAGCAAGCATCGCGTGATCTGAGTTTTGAATAGGCAAGCTAGGGTCTTTTATGCTGGCCCTTAAACGAAAATGACCCGAAATCACAATATTGTTTTAGTGGGTTTTTGATACCTTGTTCCAAAATTATTATTTAAATGTTTTTTTGGAGTCATCAAGAATATTTATGTTTTTCTGTTATCAGGAAAAGTATTTTAAATGAATATCACTGTGAAATAAAGATATTATCCAAAATAAAACTGATAATATAACCTTATTGAACGCAACAACGTAATTCTGAGACAGGGGTGAGTCAATGACTGCTTGTGACAAAATTTAAAGTTCTTTAACTTTTACAACTCAAAATATAAAATAAAATGTCTCTTATGATAAAAAGTCCAATTTCTGTCAGTATTAAAAGTTTAAACTATTACTGTGGTGATTAATTTGTCTGATGCTAAGATCTGTTAATGTACAGAGAGATAGAGATAGACTAAGATTTCCAGCTGTTGTACAAAGACAAATATTACATTATGTCAAACTTTTGAGCCGCCCACGTTTAGCAGAAAACCTTCACCGGACTGACCCACAAACGTAACCACAAAAACGGTCGGTCTCGGACCAAACCGGCTCCGGTTCCGTGGTCCGTGGTCCTGGTCGAGGCCGAGCCGACAGCTCACACTCCTGCACGATGAGCTGGTCATTTCCTCAAACTGCCCGTCATCGCCCGGGGAAAGTAGAACAACTTGTGGTCGTTGTTTCAGATGGGCATCTACTCACCTCTCGGTCTGGAACAAATGTGAACTTTCGTGCTCGTGCGATGAGCTGGTCACCTCCTCAAACTGCCCGTCGTCTTCTATAGAATATAGGACAAGTAGTGGTAGTTATCACAGGTGGGCATCATTCTTATCTCTCGATCTGGTACAAATCGCGAAACGCTTTAATTCTTCACGTCTTTAAGGCAGAAGAAGCTCAGTGTAACATCAAACCTAATATTCTCTAAAGACGCGATTTGTTATCTCTTTTGTTCGGTCCGGAATGCCCTGAACCGCACTCACACGGATGTTACGCTAATTTCAACGATCCTTTCTGAAAAGTGATTAAGGAGCACTTCGAAAGACTTGAGTTTTTCTAGATATATAGTTTTAAGCCTTCTTTCAAAGCCGGCAAAATGTTCTTTCTTGAGCTGAAGCTAGCTTTACAGATTTAGACACTTCACATTGTTCGATAGGAGTCACTGTTTACAGAAAAGTTTTCATCCCAAAGTCATCAGTCGTACGGCTTGTAGTAGTTAAGAAAACTGTGGTAAATTCATAGTAAGGTAAATCATTTATATACCTTTTAGGTGAACTTCAAAAATTCTCATTAAACTAAAATGACGGACTTTGATCCAGCCAGCAACAAATACACAATATGCTTTGTTTTATCAGATTACGCACTACATTTTCCGCCAACACTACATTTTCCGCCAGCACTACATTTTCCGCCAGCACTACATTTTCCGCCAACAACGGAACAAACGTAGTGGTTACAACAGCTGCTAAGTAATGTTTGATTAAAGGCTAACAGGAGTACCTCAAAAATTCCTTATTGCTTTCGAATAAATTTTCCGAAAAAAAACAACACCACCCTTTTAAGATATCCCTGTATTTTTGTGAAACTCTTTCCAAAATTTCGTTTAAATCATCTATTTTCTTTATTAGATAATTAAAGTTAATATGAACTCAACTCTTAAAACTTTAAGGCCACTATTAAATAGATGTTTTATTTTTAGCTGCATACTTTTTATTTCCTCCTGGTTCTCATTGTATTTAAAAAGAAAATTAGTGTAAGAATCAAACTTTTACATCCCTTATCGTAACCAACTCAAAGAATGTTTAAAATATGTTATTCACATTTTCGAAAATGTTCACAAAATATGCACAGTGAGAAATTTAATAAATCAATGTTTTATTCAAACATGCGTCGGGGAGAATCGTCTTATTTGAATCAGTGACAGTTCTGACGCGAGCTAAGTGGGAGTAGGAGTCGGGAACACCACCCTTTTAAGATATCCCTGTATTTTTGTGAACATTACAAAACTACAGATGATTCGGTGGGGGGGGGGGCAACACTCCGGCCTGTAGTCAGAAGCTGTAGAACCAATGGATCGAAACCAGAATCTTCAAATACATATAAAGAAATGTAGTTGAAACTCCATAGTACGTATAACATGCGCTTGTTGACGCAGGACAGTATATTTTTACGTAGTAAAAAGCAGCGCGATGGTATTACAATGTGTATAATTAAAATTTGAAGTTATACCATTTGGAATTTAAAAGAATTTCTGAGAAAATAATTGGTTTATAATCATTAAGTTGTATTCTTGATAGATATTTTCAAAGATCTATTTCAAATTCAAATTACAACTATCGTGTACGAATAAATTTACTATTTGTAGCTAATGTTCAAAGTCAACATTTATATTATCAACATAACTATGGTGAAGGAAACAGGATTGTTCCTGACATTTGCCATCGTTCAGTGAAACAAGAAATCAGTAACACTACGTTTCGAGATCTGCAATCTGATCTCTTCTTCAGGTAAAGAACTAACCTAATACATAATTACCTTCAAACAAAGAATAACTATGGTGGGAAGAGTTGATTCAATGTGGATGTTGGGTCTAGCTCCAGTTCACCTTCCTATCAACGTCTGGAATCTGACGCTGTCATAGACTTGACTCCTGGAATCTGAAGTAATGTTCGTCTGAAGATCCAAAAAAGAAAAACTTCGGCGACGAAGAAGCTCAAAATGAACTCTTTACATCGTTTTGATATCAGTGACACCTGAACTATAAAATATAGTGAATCTATGTGAAGAGATATTCTCATTGTCTCATCAGGTGCACAATTGAGTGCAATAGAATGTTTTATATACGATCTCTAAGCACTGTGGAGCAACCGGGTTTTCTACATATAACTCTGATATAGAAACGATATAAAGAGTAGATTTTGAGCTTCTTCATCGCCTCTTTTTTTAGGATCTCTTCAGACGAACATGACTCCAGATTCAAGGAATCAAGTCTTTGACAGCATCATATTAAAGTCGCTGCGCTAAGGAGAAGGTAAACTTGAGCTAAATTCAACACTCTTATTTACAGGTATATTATCCCTGAAAGAAATTTCAAAATGGAAATTAACATCGTGTTTTGCATTAATTAAGTACTAGACAGATGTGTTTTTATGAAATCCATTGTTATTCTGTCTATCTAACAACTTTTACCATTGTTTTACCGTTTTAAGTAAATAAAATTAGGAAGTGACGTAAACAAGTTTTGCCTGCGTCGTATTTACTTACAAATATGTCGTTGTTTACTCAGAGATATTGCGCTGCAGGTATTGAATTCAAGGTGCTAAGTAATGTTGTTTACAACATTAAGTTATTGTCGTGTAAACTTGTTTAACAAGAATAATACGATACGAAAATGTTATAAACATAAACTACACAGTAATTTGTCGTTTTATGATTTTGTCTAGGTACTGTTTTATTTCGGCTGTTTTAATCACAGCTGTTACTGTTAGTTTTAATAGAGTACAGGTTTTTCATATTTTGTTGAGATGATATGATCAAATGTTAATTTGTATCTTAGTTCAGTTAGTTTTTCTTATTTTAACTGTTTTTATCTGTATATTCAATTGTATTTCAATAATTTATTAAACCTCATTGTAATAATTTTATTAATACTAGAACCTGATAACACGCATAATCAGTAGGCAAGTAAACCAACTACTCTTCATCAAAGCCACAATGTAAACACAATTATTAGGTTAAGGCAGCGTTTCCCAAACTTTGTAGACCCGAGGCTCTCTTTGGGTTTGTACTACTTTCCTCAGCGTCCCACCCCCTTAGCTCGTCTCAATAGAGTCAATTAAGAATACCAATAGAGTATTGTGACTTTATAATTCACATAATAGTTAATGCAAATCGGAAAAATGTTTGCCTGCATGCATATTGTGTATATTAGCCATCGTAAAAATATAAAGTAAAAACCCTATTTTAAATAAATTATGTAAAACTATGTACTATTCACTATTACTGAATTTTAAATAAGAACACTGTTATTATATTATTGTTTCAGTTTGAGTAGTACAAGTAAATGTATAGAGGGAAGTAAGTTCAATAAAGAGCGTTTAATATTTTAAATATTGTCTTAATAATTCAATGATTGCTTTTTAAAAACTATTTTAGCTAGACATATATTATCTACTCAAATTCACCACAGTTCGTAATATTCTTTTAAAGTTTCACACATGCCAATCGGATATCTTTGCTTTGTCCGATATGCGAAGAATGAGATGTTTTCCTTGAATTAGTAGGCCTACAACAACATCTCGACTGATGTTCAAAACTGAAACATACACTTCTTTTTCAGTTTTTAAATTTAGTCTGTATTTTGATACCTCACCAAGATAGGACGTAGCAAAGGGTATAAATACAAGCAACGTTTTCCTGGCGATTTGCGTTTTAACTTTTTTCGACGTTACACCAAAACTCGAGCAAATAATTCATTTTTAATCCAATCTTTAACGAAGTATCTGTTTGGAATTCAACCAGTTGTTAACACTCTTCAACGTTTAGATACATTTATTTGTTAAATGGATTTGATACCCACGTTATAGAGTCGACGTTGTTGTTAAGATGATATTGATCAAAATACACTCAGTTTCGAAAGATATTTCTTCAATAAATTGCGTCAAGGCGGAATATCTAGTGTATAAACCTTTAGCCATGATATCCTTCCGCAATAGAGTTTTTTAACCTTCCACTTTATCTGACAGGTTTAAGACATTTGTTTTCTTTTCTTGCAATTACTTACTTCAGTGAGAAAGGCTTTCTTCGACAGGAAGTTCTTATCAATAAATTTATCAGCAATGGCATGGTTTTATCCTTCTGGTAAGCATATATTTATTTTCGTGTCTCAGCTCAAACACCCTAGAAAGGGGGTTACCAAGAGACAACCAAAAAGAACTACTGTACAATAAAACATAAGCGGTCAGATCCCATGTCCTTGTACATTTGTTTTGGACATAAGTAACAATCTTACTTACTTGAAGTGCTTTTAATATAGTTGATTGCATCGATAACAGTGTGAAGTATATCGTGCAGTTCCTTAATGAGATGTTCGGAGGTTAATGTTTCTCTATCTATCATGTCATTGGTCCAAATCTCAATGGTAGTTTTCGCTGGAACGGAGCTTGAAGCCCTCTTTTCGACCTGCTATTGAACTGTCATTATCAGTAGGCTACATACAATTTGCCAGTCAATGTCATGCTTATTGGCTTGTCTGGGTGCAGTGATGTGTAGTGTCAAGGCAACACGTTCCAAGAAATAGTGTTGAGTGCGTCTGCGACTCTATTCTTGCTATGACATAGCAATCTTTTTTTTTGCATAATTATTTCAACATAAAAGTAGTTTTAAGTAATTTTTGAAACTTTAGGTATATTAATTATAATTAAATAATTCGTTATGACATTATAAATCTAGTCTCGGGTAAAGGTAATAATAATTGTATATTTTTAATTTTTTTCACACGAAATGATATTTTATTAAACACTATCGCTCAACCGCGGCGCACACTTTGGGAAGCACTGCAGTTAAACCAGAATGAAAGAGACGTTAGTCGAAGCGAGTCTACGCTTGCAAAGGCACCGATTTTTTCAGTTAAACCGCCTAACTTATTAAAGAAAAATGCATGTTTATAGCTTTCAATTTGCATCAAACGTTAAATCAAAATATTCTTTTTCTCGTACTTTGAGCGAAAAATTACAATAACTTTTTACATTATGCAAAAGACTTTCAATCAGATTCATTTCGATCGAGCTCATCGTGCACTTCTATCACAAGAATGCTCTACTGGGGTCCACTAAAACTGATATCAACTCCACTAATGACGGATTCTTACATCTGATCTTGACTATTCTGGAGTCTGCAATCATTCCCTTTGCCGTCCTGATAAAAATATCAAAAATTTTAATCGAGATTTACCGAAATGGAGCTATTCCTCGGTACACGCGTTGTTGGCCGCTTTGATCAGACCAAAAACCACAATGACCTTGATTAATGTACAAATAAAGAAAGGAGTGAAATCCGTACACCACGATAACTGTGGTGAAAGTCATAAGCTATTGCTAACTACAGAGGCTGTTCACACTACCTTGGTGTCATCATGGAGATAAATAACTAATCATCTTCTTAACACGTGGGGAGTTCTAAGCCAAGTTCATTTATTGTTCAACATAAGGATTTCCCTTGAGTAAAATATAATCATTCTAAAACTGTCTAAGCTGGCTTGTTTCAACACATTGCTTTCTCTAGCAAGTGGATCAAATTCGATTTGAGATGGAAAATCTGACGAGAAAGACTAATTTTTCCAGTCCGCCAGGGTCGGTAAGAATCCTAGAGGAACCCTAATAATGAATACAGATGAAGATTCTAAATATTTATCAGAAAACACAAAACTATTTCAGAAACTGTTTCTTTAGAAAAACCTGGCGTTCCCCAAGACATAGAGTTTCAGTAAATAAAAATCTTGCCATGACAGAAACAAGTTTTTAAAACTGTCATTTACAAAAAACGTTGCAGTAAACCATTGTTTTCAAACATAACCCAATGGCATAAATGTTAAGCATCTGTTTCTGGTATGGAATGGTAATTCTGTGTGCTGTGCAATTAGGACGTTTGAGGGAGGGGGATTTAGGTACTTTCACAGGAGTGATTTTAATCATCGACAAACACAAATATGGGTTTACTTTTAAGCGCACTGTTTAAAGATATAATAAAAACTATGACTCGTTGGTAAGTTTTAATATTTGGTTTTTTTTTGGAGAAGGACAGCCTTAATCCCCCACTCGTATGCATGCAACAAATTTCAACTAGAGCAGTTTCCCTCTCAATCGACCACGATAGGACCGAGCAAAGGTCGGATGGATCAAAGTATTTTAAAAAATCCTCAAAGGGTATATATACACCATTACAGTGGTTTAATTTTTGAGATAAACATTCAATTTTAATTGTTATTTATAAACAAAATTTGGATTGTAATTATTTTCTATTATTATTAACACGTCATCCAAGAAAGGGCCGATCAAGCTTACGGATTCTGATTGGGCAGTTGATCCGAGTTAGGTTCAGAGGAAGTCTGCTGTATCCAATGAATACAATCCAATCAAATTGGTTTTGGAAAGGTGCTAACAAAAAATTGAAATTATCACTATTTCCAAACTTTATACCAATGCTTTTAAGTCAATGTTGATCCATACTCTATCCAAAACTTTTACTAATAGCCTACTTCTGTAATCTATCTGAAAATGTCGATCAAAACTGAGGATAATGTATATGCATATGTGTTTTGGTTACGAGTAAATCAAGACTATCTACTCTAACTTTGCCTGGTAAAATGAAGAGTTCGTTCAGTGCAGTATTTAATTCTGATTGATTCAAAGTTGTCTTGAGATCAAGTAAACCAAAGTAGCGATTTTGTTCATAATCCAAAGTTGTGAAATAAGCTCTATTGCCAAGGAAAAATCAAATACTAGTATCAGGAGCAAACTTTATTTTTTCTGCAAGACAGATTTGAAACAGATATGCAAGGCACTAAGTAAGGGTTGCTTTCTTTTCGTCTAAGATAGTGATGGGAGAATCGAATACTTAAAAGAATCGAATACGGTGTTCGATATGTATTAGAATACTTTATCTGCGTTGAGTATTTCTAACAGAAAAGTCTAGACTTGCCTTACTTCCTTCCCGCAATCAATTTTTTTGTTATTTGAAATTTCCCTCTCAAAAAGGTGGTAATGTCCTTTGCCTTTTTGTGCCTCCTACAAACATGTTACACCCGTGATTTATGAACTTCAGAAAATATATTTCTTTACTTGCTACTTCAGTCCCGTCTGAAAGATTCTTTCTACTGCAGGCTTTGTCACCAATGGTTGTAGAAATTTATAGAAGACAAAAATCGTCAATCATATTTTGTTTTTACAAATACATATCATGAAATAAACATTCATTTTTGTCTTTATTGTTTACAAATGTATTTATTAATTTAATATTTGTACAGTTGTACATTTTGTCAAGTTTGCAAATTATTTAATTATTTCAAATTATTAATCTTCTCCCCTTAATTATTCTTTTCATATACACATCTAAAACCTTCCAATGAATACTTGTATACGAATACAGCTCTTGAATATTATTTGTCCAAACGAATTAATACTGTTGGTTTGAATTAGATTCATCCTGAGAAATTGTATTCATTTCAAAAATATTCGAATTCATTATTTCGAGATATTCGAATATGTGAACACCCGGGTTGTATTCGAATACTATTCGATTCTCCCATCACTAATCTAAGACCAAAAAAAATCCGGTTTTGGAGGGGTTAATGAAAACAATCCGTGTGTGTTTAGAAGAGCGATTAGTGAAGTGTCACCAGCGGCGAGAGGTGAGGTTGCGTGCGTTATCAACTGTCAGGCCCGAATTGTACAGTGGCAGAATAACGGTGCTCCGTGGTTCACTGACCCTAATAACCTCTGATTGATGTCTCAGTCAGGTTTGAGGTTATGAGTGATGCCTGCAGCATTGGCAGTGGCAGTGTCAGTGGCGGCGCGGCGCGGCGTATCCAGGATTTGGCGGGAAAGGAGAAATGCGTTGTATGCTATATAGTCGTAGCAAATGAATCAAATGATTTATTCAGCTGATCTACAAATTGTAATAGGCTACGTCTAGTGAAAACTACATTCAACTAATAAACTTAGCTGCGTGCAATAATTAGAGTTCGTGCACCAATGTCCATCATGTCATGTACGAAAAATATAAATAAAACTAAGCATTCATGCAGGTATTAAAATTAAAACACTAACCAATATTAAAAAATTACTACATGTAAGAAAATAAAGATTTGACTAAGAGTTACAAATAGTGTGCATTATTTCATGTCCCTGCACTAATTAATTAATTAATATATAACAGGCCTTTCACTAATACAAATATAAATATAACTAGGCATAATATTGTGGATATTAAAACTAAAACTAGTCATACATTTTTTTGAAAGACTACATCTAAGAATACAAAACAGTCACGATATGACTAAGAACCACCATTTTAATCCGGGCTCATTAATTCCAGTCCATATACCAATTGAAAGAGTATGGGACCATGCAATATACAGATAATATAAACACATGCAGAAATTAAAAACAAATTAATTTAAATAGCCTGGCAGAAGGGAATGGTGTCAGATTCAAAATATTCAGTTAGGCTGTAGAAAGGGGTGTCTGACACCCAGTACTTTAGGACAGGAGCAAATTTCTGTACCGTGAGCAGTCTGCCTAATTGTAAGGGGTTTTAGTGCCTATAATAGGGACAATAAGAGGCAGCAAATTTTCTTTGTATGGTGTAAGATCGAAGTTTTCGAAACAGCTCTCATATAGAAACTCGTAGATATGAATTTGTTTCTAGATCTATACGTAAGAACAATTGGGTTTACTGATTTTTATGTTCCACTTTCTCTTTGAATTTATTTAATTCACCTTTTCCATAATCAATTTTTACTTTTCGCCAATCATTATTATAAAGCCTTCCTTTTTTTGATCGCAGATGTAAAATGGCAGAGAGGACATTTACGTCCTGACTTAGCCTCCACAATAAAGATGTTTTTTATTTAAAAGGTGTATCACAAGGCGCAAGAAAATTCCATAGAAGAAAGTAAGTATGTTCTAATCTGTTATCTTATGTTTACAAGCCTACTCAAAGTTGGCTCATACAAACAATGACCATATTAAGTAGAAGATATAGAGAAAATAAACTTTTGTGAATGTATTGGACTCTTTTACTAACATTATTAATTTGATTAATATTTAATTGCGATCTTGCTATGTACAACATGTAAAAAAGAAATAGTATGTGTAAATTTCAAATGGGTGCGCCATTACAGTGATTGGAACTATTTAGTTGGTTTCAAAAAGTGATTATATCAGGGAAATAATCACTACGCTACGCTACGCTCAGGGAAAACCTATAATTCTTAGGTAAATTTTTCTAACACTGGAAAACTTGGGAATATCAAGAAATAAAAAAAAATACATCTGGGATTCTTAAATTTAGTTTTTATCTGATTTCTTTCCTTCCTTTTGTTGAAAATATCAAGTGTACGGGTGAATGGATCTTTTAACGGCTTGGTTAAAATCACTTGTCGAGGTCGAATCCCGAAACAAGTCCACCGAATCTTCAGCACATATTCGGATTCGCTAATTGATTGACGGGACATGACAATCGACTGTGCGGAGATCCGCTGCGAACTTCTCGGATGATCGCCAGTACAGAAATTAACCATCGCTAAAATGAGTTTCACTCGTACATTGTGTTTTAAAACCGAAAATAGATAACTTTATTGTTAAATTATCGGCATACTTAACATTTGGCTTACATTTAGTATTTTCTGTATTTACGTTCCCGCATCGCCGAGGATGCTGTTTATTCGCGGAAGATAGCTGATCGGGATTCTAAGGAAATTACCGATCGCGAAAACGAAAACGAAAACGTAATTTGATTGTACTATGTGTATTTAAAGCACGCTTATAGGTAAGCTGATTAATAACTTATCGTAATTTTGTAATGAAAAAACATAAAGCTCTCAAGGCCCATTCTCAAGAATGTAGCCAGAAAAATTGGGGGGGGGGGGTACAGACAACTGATATTTTTCTGTAGTGGACAGAGAGTAATGCCCCATTTTGTTCCTTAAAAGTTATTGACCCGTTGCTTTGTTGAGAAAGATCTTTCAGCAATACATGTTAGTAATACTGAGTTATTTAATTAGGAATAGTAGTCTACTAAAAAGTAATTGAAAATTGAAAATTTAGGGGATCCGGGCCCCTTGGAACCCCAATAGGCTACGTCCTTGCCCAGTCTTGCCCACATCAGTCGACATTATCTGCTTACCACCTAAATGACATTAAGTTTTTCCCCATAAGAACAATGTTATATCTCATGTAGGCTACACCCTTCTTTTTTATCATAGTGTTATGGATGATGGAGGAGCATTTTAAAGATATATAATACTTATCCAAACGCTTTTTAGTTTTTTAGTGTATACTTTTTTTTAATATCTCAACGATGAAGCACAACAAAGTTGGAGATTTTTTATTACTAACCAATGTATATTGAAAAAACTAAAAAAGTATTTTAACTATGACAGATCGGATTTATTTTTCCGCGTAGGTTATAAAGTAGACAAAAGATAATATGAACATTTTGTCATGCCAGGATATTTTATTCAAGTATCTAGCGGAAGTAACAAACAATTCATTCCATTCTTTACAAAGAAGTGATCATAGAATAAATAAGGATGTTGAACTTGTATTGTAAAGAAAGTGACGAATGCATTGTTTCCAGTGAACATCCTTAGGAAACTTTGCTAAAACTTTACTTAAACATTAAGATACTTAAGTGCATAATGGCCAATTTACACAGTTATCAGTAAGTTGGTACAAGATAGTAAATTAAAATGTGTATAATAATTTTCAATTGAAGTAGGCCAAGGTCTCTCGTACAAAAACATAACGTTATTTTCTGAGCTCGTGTTAGTCTTCTTGAACAGCACCACAATGTTCCGGATTTTAAATTTCAGTCTTTTACGCGCCGGCGCCAGAGACGCGATTTACAGTCTCCCGCCGACGTGGGACTTTCTCCCATAGCAAATATTTACAACTCACCTTCCCTGTACCGCTGTAACTCTGTGATTAGCCGCTCGTGCTACACCACTTTCTGTTTGAACAGAATTATTGCTTCTGTTAAATGGTTTATATACTGTGAACTCAGAACATAGGTTGTGTTGTCGGTGGAGTTCCACCATAGACGCGATCTACAGCCTCCCGTCGACGTGGGACTTTCTCCCATAGCAATTATTTACAACTCACCTTCCCTGTACCGCTGTAACTCTGTGATTAGCCGCTCGTGCTGCACCACTTTCTGTTTGAGCAGAATTATTGCTTCTGTTAAGTGGTTTATATACTGTCGAACTCTGAACAGAGGTCGTGTTGTCGGTGGAGTTCCACCAGTGACACGATCTTACAGCGTCCCGTCGACCTGGGACTTTCTCCCATAGCAATTATTTACAACTCACCTTCCCTGTACCGCTGTAACTCTGTGATTAGCCGCTCGTGCTGCACCACTTTCTGTTTGAGCAGAATTATTGCTTCTGTTAATCGGTTTATATACTGTCGAACTCTGAACATAGGTCGTGTTGTCGGTGGAGTTCCACCAGAGACGCGATCTACAGCGTCCCGTCGACCTGGGACTTTCTCCCATAGCAATTATTTACAACTCACCTTCCCTGTACCGCTGTAACTCTGTGATTAGCCGCTCGTGCTGCACCACTTTCTGTTTGAGCAGAATTATTGCTTCTGTTAAGTGGTTTATATACTGTCGTACTCTGAACAGAGGTAGTGTTCTCGGTGGAGTTCCACCAGAGACGCGATCTACAGCCTCCCGCCGACGTGGGACTTTCTCCCATAGCAATTATTTACAACTCACCTTCCCTGTACCGCTGTAACTCTGTGATTAGCCGCTCGCGCTGCACCACTTTCTGTTTGAGCAGAATTATTGCTTCTGTTAAGTGGTTTATATACTGTCGAACTCTGAACATAGGTAGTGTTCTCGGTGGAGTTCCAGAAGAAAATTGTTATTGCAGATCTGAAAGTTTCTTTTGCTATAATATGTAGTTTTTATAGTTCTTTTTTTAGTTACTATGTAGAATTTTTTTTTTTTTTTTTTTTTTTTTTTTTTTTTTTTTTTTTTTTTTTTTTTGTACGACTATTTGTTGTGCGATTATTACAAAAATTCTTTATCTTGATTATTATTAATTTATTAGTAAATTATTACATTTTCACCAGTAAAGTGTTGTCCTGTATTGGATTTGAGTGTAGACCGTTTATGTATTAATGCACACTTAGGTCTTGTTTCGATTTACATTTCACGAGAATGTTACGGTCTTTCTATTGCTGCAAATGGAGAAATGAAAACTGTGTAATGTTAGTTG
Source organism: Homalodisca vitripennis (assembly GCF_021130785.1). NCBI lineage: Eukaryota > Metazoa > Arthropoda > Insecta > Hemiptera > Cicadellidae > Homalodisca > Homalodisca vitripennis. The sequence continues at coordinate 41,011,984 of NC_060211.1, read as the reverse complement.
GATACTATAACGGTCCAGGTGATGTATAATGGATGTATACACCCTGTACACGAGCGTGTGGTATACTGAAGATCACGGCTGTCAAAGTTGTCAGATACGTGGTCGTCGAGAGTAGCGTATAGTGTATGTTATTAATGCATTTTGTATTTGGAGTTCAAGTATGGCCGCAATACACTGTTTTTGGAACTTCACAATGTGTCCGGTACTACCCTAAATCCAGCAAGGGTCGATAGAATACATAAAAGTAAATGTACTCGAGAACGCATTTTTTAAATTCGTTTATGTCACTAAAAAGTTTAAAAAGAAAAAAGTAATATATTTTTTATTATTGTTCAGTTGCAGACTGCACAATGCACAATATAATTGAATTAATTTTATAGGAATGCAATAATCTTTAAAACATTAATAAGCAGCATTGAATTAAAAACCGTACGTATCAAATAGAATTTATTTAAAACCAACACTTCAACTGATAAAGTTGAATGCAGAAGTTCAGTAACAACGATTGCTGAATTACAATGCTAGTAACTAATACAATCAAATACGATATTTTGTAAAAATACAAAAAACAAACCGTTGTAAAATAATTGATTTTTGCACATAAAAACTTATTGAAAATTATTAAATTTTTTACCAGTAAAAAATTGGACTCGCATTGCGAACTTGATCTCGCAACTGTAATTCAGGATCGTGCTTGGCTTCTACAGCTGTTATCCGTGAGTTAAAGGCTATCAGCTGTTTCGTAAATCGCGTGAGTTTGTTATGACGCAAACTGCCTTTGTGTCGTCGCGTCTGTTTTCGTTAAATAAATATGTTTTGTGGCAAATCGAATTAATTTTCTTGTGTTCGGATAAGAGAACATTCTACATTTCTCTGTGTAAATTTCGTTAAGTAATAAAGCATTTTTACACTATACTAAAACAATTATAGTATTAAAACACTTAAGGTGGCACGATCGTTTTTAGCCTTTATTTATGTTAAGTCCATAACTCTGCAGGGTAACTTCCATGAATACAGAAACAAAACATATAATGTTCACTCCATTTAAAATTACAGGAATTTAAAGTAGAAAATTAGGTATTTTGTAATCAGACCTAAATAAAATCAGCTGAAGATAAAAATGAAAAATTGTTATAGCATTTACATAAGTTATAGCTTCAAAGAGTGACATGTTTTTTTTATTTATAAAAAATGTAATTTTGTAAAAATATATTTAAAAACAGGTACCTAATTATTTTAAATATTATTAAAAATTCAAATTTCCTTGGTTCATAAATTAATAAACATCGTGTCACTCCCCCTAAGGCTATAACTTATGTATGTAATGTACGAATTTTACACTTGTATGCACATGTTATATTCAGCCGTTTTTATTTTGGCTAGATTACAAAACTACGTAAAATTCATACTATAGATGCATTTAATTTCCCGTGGAGCGATCAAAAATGTTTTCGACTGGAGGGAAGTTATCTCAAAAGAACTATGAATTTAACATAAAGAAAAAATCAATTCTTTGTTCGAAGTTTGTTTTTGACGATGAAAGGATTGTGAAGGAAAAAGATTTTTCCGGGCATTTGCCATCGTTCACTGTTTGGTCACTGAACGATGACAAATGTCGGGAAAAATACTGTTTCCTTAAAGAAAAATCAATTATTGTTACTAGAGTTAATGGAGAAATTATGTAAAGGAAAAATTGAGTTGGTTATAAATACAGACAGTACAAAATAACAAAGTAATTCAATGTGAATCAGTGCTGATTTGTAACATCCACTAAAGATGCAACTCGCGTAAGGTTTCTTCATAATTAAGGTGAATTGCAAGTGGCACGTTTGGGAAATCGGATCTTCAATTAAACGCACATCTCTGGCAAATTGTCCCGGATTCTTGTCTCGATGTTAATGGCAACCCCACGAGCACGGCCGACAGCGAGCTCGAGGTAGTGGGTCAAGGTCAGTGTTACAGGTGAAAGTACCGCATGCTTGCTGCTGCTCCTCGCTCCAGCATCAGGCACAGGCTCAGCAGATCTGCATTTCTTCCCTGTCCGCCCAACACTGCTTGTGTGCAGAAACATGTCCTTTATCGCTACAGTAACATCCGTGTCAAAGCGAAAAAGATTGTTGGATCTTTGGTTTTATCCAATCATCACGTTCTGTATCCTGGTTCTCCAGCAAGATCCATAATTCCCACCAATTACGATTTTTAAACATCTACGTTTTTAATGTGTGTGAGGCGCTGTCTTATAGTGAACAACATGTATCTGCGATTTCACATTTAATAAATTTACACATTCCTTGGCTATGGTAGGAAGGTTTGATTCAATGGGAATGGTACAGTTAGCTCTATTTCACCTTTTGCTTCTTGAAGTGTCTGAAATCTGGAACTGTCGCAGACTAGAATCTGGAGTCCCTATTCGTTTAATGAGATCCAAAAAATTGACGATGAAGTTGAAGACGTTCAAAACTAATTCTGAATTGTTTTGACACAAGTACAAAATAGCCTTGTCTGGTTACGCAGCAGCCATCCAGTGTAATCCGGGTAAAGAGATGTCCTTATGGAACTAAACTTATTATTCCCCTTGAATCAACCCTTCCAACCATAGCTAGTTATAGAAATAGAAAACTCGGTTACTCCACTATACGCCTTGATTTATTAGGATTGTGTCTAATCTATCGTAGTGCAATCACTTTGTGCACTTGGCGAGACAGTTAGACTGCATAAACTAATTTAGATGCTCCTTCCTCCTTAATTTCTTGTGGTTAATTTTGAGGATGACCGTTGAGCTTATGTCCCCCTAGATGTTTTCGTGGTGACAGTACCTTTTCAGTATACAGTCTATCAGATCCTTATGGTATCAAATATTTCCACAAACATCCCAAAATTTAATTTATGTTTGCTTTTCAGTCTCCAGTGTATTGTTTTCATTATCAGTGAGTTTGCATTCAAACTAAAAATGTTCTTCAAAGATGTAGTAATTTCCCAGTAAACTTATAATTTTATTATACATATTTTTACCGCCACTGTTAATTGTTTTGGACTGGTTCAATACTGTACATATCAATAAAAAAATTGTAGCTTGTAAGTTTTTGGTACAAATATTGTGTTGAAAAAATACTTTAAGTCAGTGCATCTTGTTTTTGTTATGGGGTGTATTATGTGCTATACTTTGTTGGATTTAATTGCTCAGTCAGAGTTAATATATCAGCTGTTTGTCAATATGGCAAAATCAGCAATGTTCATACAACCAGTACTTTACCAGTTTGAAAATCCCAGAAACGTAATCTCATTATTTTGTGACATTACGATGTAAGCTATTAGATTGTTGACAATGCTTCGTTTTATTTGTTTTCCAAGCACTGAGTGTAATTTATACATAAGTAAAGAACTTTAAGTTAAACCTTGTATGAAAGGAGATAATTTTGCCAGACGAAAACAATAATCTGTGTATAATATTTGGAAAACCACAAATTGTTGATTTGATATCGAATACGGTACTATTTAATGTAGATAATACATGTTGTCCAGTTCACAGAGCAGTGGTGTGTATAGAAACTAATTTTGAAGGGGGCTGATGCACTTGGTGGTTTAGGAAGAATAATAATCATTAAAATCAGCAGATTACTAGTTTTTTACTGTTATGGCGCTCTTTTCTCGCAAACTATTTGTTTGTAAACTTAGTAATCTAACAGACATTTTGGATGTTCCAGGGGAGCCCTGGTGCTATGAGGCAACCAGTGGTAGCAGTGCTGTTCATCTCTCTCCTCACTCTTCTCGGTACATCTCAAGGTACAAATCAGACACAATATTAAGTAGCCCCAGCTATAAGGTGGCTATCTTGATTTTTTTCACATAGGAATGATGTTAAAATATTGTTATATTAACTTTTTATTGTTTAAATATTAAAAAAGTATTCACTTAAAAAAAAAAACTAATAAGCGCTTTGCTACATATTTATCATGTATTTAAAATGAGTCATCCCTCATAATTCTACGACCAGAAATATGGGTGTAAACGTGTTTGAAATTAAACATTATTCTTATGGGGTAAAACTCAGAATTTTTTCATTATGGGCAACTTTGTCTTGATTTCTCGCTATTTTGTGAACTCTATTATTAACCTCAGTACTCCTTGTACTGAATTTCTTCATGGACTGAACTTTATTTTGTATTGAGGACCTTTCTTGGTTAGTACACCTTCCTTGTTCTTCTTTATTTTCTTTACATTCATAAGATATTTAAAAATCTCTTGAATAGTTGGATAATTTTGAATTAACACAACGGTTATTTTGATACCGTTAGAAAGGAATATAACACCTGAATTTGGCTGTAGTTCAGTAGCCTTGTACTGAATAATTTAGTGTTTACCAGTTAGTTGCGTGTAAGGACTCTGTGATCATAAAATATGAAACTTGGGTCGATATATTGATCAGTTGTTAAGAAAGAGCACGCCAGTTAGTTCTTTGTCTATTCGTTGACTGAATTCAAATATCAAACAATGTATATGCACATGTAGGTAAGAAAAATTATTAAACTGTGACAAGGTTTTCAACATTAAAAAATGGTCTAAAGTTATTGTCAGAACTTCATAAGTTCCAACTTGATGATGGTCGGAAATTTACAAAAATCTACTTGCCAATGATGGTGATGGTAGCATTATCAGTACCTATCTGAAGAAATTAAGAAACACGTAGGAATTTGAAACTGAAGATGGCATTGAAAGTAAATTGTATAGTAGTATGTTATAATGTATACTTGTAGTAATGTTTTGTTGTAAATTATTCTAATGCTCATAACAACTGGGCCTGATATTCTTTATACTTTCTTACAGTTCAGGAGTTTTTATTAATTCTTTTGCTTGTTTCCTTCTTATGGTTCAGACTGACCTATGACCACGTCGGTGGTGTTAGCTGGTAGTGATTCTTGTGCTATCCTCTCTGATATTGTTATGAGGTGATATCTCGCTAGGTCTGTGAACTGATTTGGCTTATTTCTTGGCAAGGCAAATTTAATTGTTCTTGCAAAATTCCATTTTAATGTTAATTTCATCACAGCAGGTTTTTTGTTATCTTTTTTATTTTTTTTTTTTTATCATAAGATGAGTTTTAATATATTAAGTCCTGCACTGAGAATGAGGCAATATTTTTTTGTAGTCAAATGGTCCTTGTTTACTATTATTATTGCTTAAAAGAGTGTATTAAAGTTACTGTTTGCACAAGTCGTAAGTGTTCTGAGGATCTAGTATTGCTCCCACAGTTTCTACTTTTAGTGAACAAACCAATCTGCTGAAGTATGTCCAATGATGTACCAGTATGTGACATATTGTTACCATATACTCATATCAAGCTTCCTTTAACCTGACAAATTCATTGTCTACAGAACAGAGGAAATACAAAACCAACTGCACAATAATGGGGTGGTGTATTGTTTGTTCCCTCCATGAAAATATATGGTTAAATAACTTTTTAACTCAAGAACTTTATTTCTTGCAATTATTCATCCTGATCAGTTCATCTTAATGTTTCCAACACTTATCTCTAAGTGCTGTTAAGGAAAAATGACTTAATGAATAATGTATAAATATTATATCAATATTTACCTTCCGAGATGAGTGAATTTACTCGTCAGGGCTATGACATAAGTAAGCGCTCTTTTCCTTGGTTGTTGTTTTTGTTCCAAATCTGGAATAGTTTAATTTTTTTTTTATTTATGGCTTTTTTTAACAGTCATAGTTCCATTGAGATCAGAATTTCCTAGATATCATCCATTTGGAACTGCAACCAAGTTACCTTCAGCTTTTGTGATATTGCATTACATTACTATTCGGGGTCACCTACCCCTGAGATCTTCTTCGTCCATGGTGTCAGTTGGCTGTAAAACTCTCTGGGCTGAATGCTTTTGCTTCCAAGACGGGGATTATTTTGGGTTTTATCCCACTAGCGTTCTTTTTATATCCAGAGTGAAATCTGCTCTATCAGTGCTGTTGATGAGCACTTTAAATACATTAATCGTCATGTGTGTGAGGAATAATATGCCTAGGAAAAGGTGAAAGTGTTAGAGGTGGATACACTAGGATTAGAATTTCACTCAAGAAATTAATTTGCTTAAGAGGAAGTGTTTTTGCTCATAGAAAATTGAAGTGGCCCAGAGTAACGAATGACTAGCATATTCTGGCTTGAGAAGAGAGGTGAAAGTAGAACTGGATCACCTTAGAAAGGAGCATGCTAGAAAGGTTAAAGGTGACCTGAAGTCAAACCCAGCCAATTTTTTAAATGTGTTACCAGGACAGGAGGGATTCTCCATTTGTCCTGTTACCTGTGCTCATAATGGAATCATCACACATTCCACTGTACTGTGCTCAAATTTTGGGGAGAACTTTGCTCCTAATCTACAGTTTTCTGAGTACCCTGTGCGGGTCAACATATATGAACATGGCAATTTGTGAAATGTTGATCTTGTGCTCATATCCTTCTGCAATTAGTAGTCTAAAAATTAACTCAGATTATTGGATTAACAATATTTCTGCATTTGAGGTCAAGGTCATTGTATTTTATAATAGATATTTCTCTTATATCAATGTCCTACTTTACTGTTCAAATTTATTCAAGGCTTTCCTTTCATTTGTAAAACACCTGATAGTCATGTCTATCCCAAAAGGCTTTCCTTTCATTTGTAAAACCACTGATAGTCATGTCTATCCCAATAGGCCTTCCTTTCATTTTTAAAACACCTGTTAGTCATGTCTATTCCAAAAGGCATTACTTTCATTTGCAAAACAACTTATAGTCATGTCTATCCCAAAAGGCTCTCCTTTCATTTTTAAAACACCTGATAGTCATGTCTATCCCAAAAGGCTTTCCTTTCATTTGTAAAACCACAGTCTATTCCTAAAGGGTTTCCTTTCATTTGTAAAACAACTTATATCTATGTCTATTCCCAAAAGTCTTTGTAAAACAGCTGGAAATCATGTCTATCCAAAAATGATCAGGACTATGTATAATTTTAGACCAATTTCTGTTGTTCAAGTATATCATACTGTGAGAAATATTTATGCAATTTTCTCTTTATAAGTGAGTCACCATTTTTTCTCTCTGTACATCAGCACCGCATCATCAGAAAAAAATCTTGTCATTTTGACAGTTGCTGGTCCTAAAGACTATTTACTTTAACTTTCAACCAGAATTTTTTTAACTCCCTAATCGCCTTTTTGATGGATCTTTAGGCTTTAGGATGTTTGCCTGGCATTATTCACTGGATCAAATCCTATCATTCAGGAAGCACAGTTAGCGTATGATGTAGTGGGAGTAATCTATGAGTATTCTTGGCAATTAAAGACTTCAAGGCTCCCATTTGGGACCTCTGATTTTGTTTGTAAAAATATTATCATGTATGATATTGTTGTATTATCATGTATATTGTATTTAATATGCGTTTGTAACAATGATTTAATATATTGTAGCGTTATACAACTACACGTAATATAATTTTAAATGTTTATTGTTAAATAAAGTCTAGGTTATTTGATCGTTATTGCTCTTTCCAGGAGAAAACATATGAATTGGATCAAGAGTGTAGTTGTAGAGCAATTTGGGAATTAGTTAGTGTTAGAGCATACAAATAGAGCCATTATTAACTTCCAACTTGACATATCAAATTGTTAAAATCAGCTGTAGTTGCTTGTAATTACAAGTTAAATTGTTTGTTCATAATTGGCTTTCTCTAAATGGTGAAAAATTTACTGTGGAATATATGTGTGATAATTAATCAATCTAGCATCTCAAACTGCTATATCGTATTTAACCCTCAATTTTAGAACGTATTAATAAACGTCAAGGTTTGAAGGTGTCTTAATGTGCAATTTTATATTATATAATGTACAGAAATAAATGCTTCAAATTTAAAACAGCACAATTCCGTACTTTAACTTCTTTTTCATTTGAATTACTCAATAAAATAATCCGTTAAAGAGTATTAGAATGTGTTCATTAGTATTTAACATTTCAAAATTAGGAATTCAGTTGATAGGCTGCAATATACTTATTTTCTACAATTTTAAGCCTAAACTTAAACTTTTTTGGAGATGATGAATAAAAGATAAAAAAATTGATACTATCCAGGATATAAAAATATATACTATTAGACAATTTATTTATTAGATAAAACTTGAGACATCTTTACTAGATCAATTGTGCAAGAAATTGTGAAGTAAAGAATTTATAAACTTATTATCTAAAATATTAAGTTAATTTGAGAAAAGTTACGAGCAATTCTTGTTTGAATAAAAAAATAACGTTCAAAATGTATTCAAAAAATAACGGGAATTTTTAAGATTTGTAAGTTTGGAGAGTTTGGTTGTCAAGATTTTTAAAATGATGTTGGTACTTATGCTCCTATAGGTATAGTAAAATTTCCAGCTGTAGTCATTGTTTTCTTTTAAGTGGCAGTTGCTAAGGTTAGACATGTGTTAAGAACTCAATGGGTTTTCCTATGTTTAAAAAATGGATAAAAGAATTTGTACCAAATTTTATGTGAAAAATTAATCAGATTTACTTGAACATTTTATAACTGTTGATGAAACATGAGTTTATAGATATCTAAGGCTCAATCATCCCAGTAAAGGCATTCTGGATAGACAATCCATGTGACTTTTATTTCCAAAAATAAGAAGAACTTTGAATGGCTGTTGTTTTACAAGAATATATGCCTTAAAAAGAGTATCACTAAAAGAGCTAAAGGCTATGCCAAAGATCTAGTTTTAGAAGTGTTTCGAGGATTTGAAGAAGCCCAAGTAGAAGTGCATAATATCTGATGGAGGACTCTTTTGAAGGTGACAATATTAATGTAGATGATAAATAAATATTTGTTTAAAAAATAATATTCCTATTACTCTTTGAACATACCTTGCACCTTTGATATTGTTTTCCAAATATCAGGAACAGAAACTGTATATGAACAAAACTTTATTATTGTACAGTCAATGTTTTAGTGAAAATTTGTAATCAAACTATTATAATTATAATTGAGTATAAAATAAATCTCAAATTAAAATTCTCAGTGAAGTAATTTCATAATTGCTGTATTTATTGATATACTTTTTTCAACAATTTACCAAATGGTATTTATTCAACTAAGCCCAAATTACTCTCCAATATAGTGGGTAGAAGCATAGATCCAATATTCTTTGGTAAAAGTAATTAAGCTATTAGTGAAAGTGTACAGATACTCTTGGCTAACCAACCAGGCAACGAGGACACGAAGTTAAGAAAACAGAAAGTAATGATTAAATAATTGATCAATATAATGGGCTTAATTTAAACTGTTATATTTGACTCAACAAAACTGTTTCAGATTTTTTAAACTTGAATTAACACAATATGATAAATGGAATTAGAGATATTTTTTATAAAAGCGTAAATTTAAACATGTAAAGTTGACAATATAACTGTACATTTCAGGTATCAAAGTTTAGTTTACAAAAAACAAAGGTAGAGAGAGCTAGGGACACACACTTATTGTTAAAGATTAAATCACAAAATTAGAAAGCTTAGTGAATTCACACTTGATTTAAAAAATGTATTATTCAGATTTCATGAAATTTCTGACCACCTGGTAGTTGGTTTTTGTAGCATAAACCATACCCTTAAATCTCCCCCAAAAGTAGTAGTCCAAACAGGTCAAATCTGGAGAACGGGCAGGATAACCGACTATTCATTTAGTGTATTACAAAACTGTTCATTAATTAATTGTATTATGAACAGTGGTAGCATAATGTGGATAGGTGCCATCTTGCTGCAGCCATATTCTTTGTCTAATCTTGTTCGGGAGACCCATCAGTAGATTAGGCAAGACATTGTTAAGGAAATAATTGTTCACATCTTCATTTAAATTTCCTTCAAAGAAGTGGTGGCCAATTACTTTGTTTCCAATTATGCTACATTGCAAGTCCAGTGTTCCGTACATTTGATTGTCTACTGCATGCATCCAACATGGATTCTCGAAGAACCATTAATACAATATGTTATGGCAATTCACCTCGCCATTACTTCTAAATGTTACCTCATCACACTAGAGGACATCATTAAAGAATACAGGTTCTTTATTTATTCTCTCTTGAGCCTATAAACAAAAGTTGATACGCTGAAGATAGTCAGCTTCGCTAAGCTCGTGATGTAACGATAGCTTGTAGGGGTGCATCTTGTTTTCATAAAGGATTCTCAAAAATGTCATTTGACTCAACCCAGAGTCAGCTGCTATTCTTCGGCTTGAGTCCTGTGGGTTTTTAAGAGGAGCCCCTAAAACATTGGCAGATTTTTCGCTTCTAACTGGCCTCACAATCTTCTTACGTTTATTGTAATCATAATGTACAGTTTCTAAAACACGCAGTGGCGTAGCGACAGAGGAGCGAGTGGAGCCACCGCTCCAGGGCGGGGGCGACAGGGGGGGCGGCGGGCGGACGATAAAATGGCGGGAAGCAGCCCCTTCCACGCACATCACGGCCGTGCAGTGTCTTTGTGTCAGTCAGTCTGTCATTGACCTTGGCTGAGACAAAAGCGTCCGTAACAGACCCACCGAGTGATTGACTTACATCAATTTACCTTTGCGTAGTGATTGCAGATTTAGCGTTAGTGCAAAAGTATTGATTATATTATTTATTTTGTTGTGATGTGATTTGTGTGGTGTTGATTTATTACCTTTGGTATATAATGTCAAAAAAACTAAGTGGTGCTGAGTATCGGAAACGAAGGTTAGAGAAAAGTCACGCAGGAAAATCTTGAACTTAAGAAAGTAAAGAAGTTATCTACCTACTTTTCGAGGGACCCTTCAGTAGTTGCAGTTTCTCAAGAACCCACTTGTAGCTCACAAGTACCTACAAGCGATGAGGACTTGGAGCAAACAACCTGTAGGCTTACCTGAAGATGCAGAAGACCACGCCCTTCTTCAGGAACCTTTTAGAAAATGTAACAGCTGTTATAAGTTCTTCTGATAAGGGTAATTTTTGAAAACACTCTTACAGCGCCGAACAAAAACGGCAAATAATAAAATTAGGCCCTCATCAGCCTAAAGGGCCATTTCCAAAAGAATCAGAAGGGAGAAATAAAAATAGGGGATTTGACGAGAAATGGGTATTTTCAAAAGAATAAAGAAAACCAATTGAGTATAAAACGTAATTGGTTATGCTATTCAAACATCCTCATGTTTGCTATTGTCAGCCATGCTGGCTTTTCAATATGGCCTATACTGATGTGGGATTTTCGAAAGGTACGTCTGATTGGGTACATTTAGGTCGAAACATAAAAGACCATGAAGAAGATTCGCAAAGTCATGCAATTGCGTGTGAAATATACTATCGCTGGCAGTTAGGCCTAACAGTTGATAGTGAGAATCTGGAGGAGATTAAAAAAGCCACTGATTACTGGAGACAAGTTTTAAGGCGAGTGGTGGACGTCCTTATTACGTTAGCTACAAACGACTTAACCACTGAGAGAGCACAGATTGTGTAATGACGATGAAGATGCAACTAAATCGAAAAGGAAATTTCCTTGAGATAATACATATGCTCAGCAAGATATGACCAGGTCCCTGCAGATTTAATTAAGTTACCAAAACGTAGTGTTAAACTACCTTAGTCCTCAGATTCAAAATGAGCTGATCAACCTGAATTCCAAAGAGATAAAAAAAGAAAATCAAGGAAGAAATGAAAAAAAGCCCCTATGTGTCCTATTATCTTTGATACAACTCAAGATATAGCGAAAACCGACCAGCTGAGTACAGTGTTTCGTTTATATAAAAGATAAAAACTGACGAAAGGCGACAGGCCAGTACAACTAGTCATAGAAGAAGCGTCCGGGGGATTTTTGGAAGTGGAAAGCCAGAAATCAGAATACTTATCAAATGTTGTTTTTTAATATCATAGAAAAGTATTCAGATATATCTAAAGTTCGAGGGCAAGGCTACGATGGAGCCGCTAATATGAGTGGTATATATTCAGGCCTTCAAGCAAGAATAAAACAACAAAATCCTGCAGCTAAGTATATTCACTGTTGTGCTCATGCCCTTAACTTGGTAATCAACGATTCAGTATCAAACATTCCTGAAATCAGAACCTTTTTTGATAATGTTCAAAGTCTTTATGTATTTTTTTAAAACTATGTCAAGATGGGCACTGTTGACTAAGTCGGCTATGTTACAAAAAACCTTAAAGAAAGTGTGTCCAACAAGGTGGACTTCAAGAAATCAAGCCGTCGACGCTCTTCGATGTGGTTTATTTTGACATAATGAAAGTACTACTGACTTTCCTAACGTTAGAAGGTAAAGACCAAGAAGAAGTACACCAAGCTAAATCACTTTTGAAATATTTTGAGCAGTTTCCTACAGTAATATTGATAGTTATTGAAAGTGTGTTGCTTTGAAACTATGGACACCATTTCTAAAAAACTTCAAAGTACCGAAGAAGACTTGGAACACGCAACCAAAAATGCTCTTAAATCTCAAAACAAAAATTAACAAACTTAGGAATGAGTGGCAAACCGTTAAAGCAGATGCAAACTAAGCTTTGTTTGCAATGGAAAAGTTTTACCACATTTCATTGACTCAAGAACAAAAAAGAAGACAAGAATGTTTGATGAAGTGCACGTTGATGACCCCCTATTAAAGACAATGAGAAACGTTTCCGGTTGAGGTGTTCAACCGAGCCTTGACATAATCACAACACAGCTGACAGAGCGTTTTGAGGCTGTTACTCACATGAGTAGTTTCCAATGTCTGAAGCCTTCTTTTTTAGTTGGAGCAAGTGATGAAGAAATCTTAGAATCAAGCAAAATTTTGATATTAAACTACCAAGATGACGTCTCCCTTAACTTAGGTCCACAGCTTGTAAGGCTAAAAACTTGTTTTTTTAAGTCACGTGGAAAAACTCAAAAGTATAAGGGATCTTGCAGATACTTTAATAGTGCTTGCTCAAAATTGGTTCCAGCTTTCCAGATGTTGTGAATGCTTGTTTGATTTTTTTGACACTACCTGTTACAACCTGCAAGTGCAGAGAGATCATTTTTCAAAACTTAAACTGATAAAGAAACTATCTTCGCAAGCACCCATGTCCCAAGAACGTCTGAGTGCCTTAGCAACCATATCTATAGAGCGCAGCAGAGCCAGGCACATCAACTTGGACGACACAATAACACAGTTTGCTAGCATGAAGTCACGAAAGAAGATTAGTTAAGATAGTAATATGCGAGTTGGTTTTTGTAACTACTTAACTACTATGTTCACGTTTTAGATAATGTACTCAAATTTAAACTAGGGTTTTCAATACATATTTATTAAGTATATTGAAATTTGTACTTTCATTCCAAACCCTATGGAATTGAATTGAGATTTAAATACATATTGCTATACACGTAAACTCTTACAATGAACAAAACTTTATAAAGAATTAGTAGACTGTAAGTTATTATAAAAAAATGATGTTTGGTCAAAGACGCCTTACATTGCTGATGAAATGATGGGCAAGAAAAACGTTTGTTACGGTAGTGAGGTGAACTGTCGGCACTGATTGATCATGTAGGTAAAAAAGTCGGGGAAGGGGCGCTAGGGACTGAGTCGCTCCATGGCGCCAAAATCCTCACTACGCGACTGAAAACACGATCAGTTAAGTTTCGAAATACCTTTTGTGAGTAGTGATGTCTTTCAGAAAACCGTTCAAAATACAATGCAGCTGCTGCATTGAAGTTTTGTTAACACTCACCCAAAATCAACGTATCAAACGCTTCAGCACTGGTGTAAGCCATTTTAAAATTTAAATAAATAAATTACAAACAAAACAAAATTATTGTACTGTAATTTTTGGGGATTAAGTTTCAGAAACTGAGTATTAAAATTGTTGCAAGAGTAACAAACATTAAAGATAATGCTTCTTAGCTATCATTTGCTTGTTGGGTACTGAATTGGCTGTTTCAAAATTAGTACACCAGGTTAAGTTTTATATCAATGACAAAACCTGCACTATTGTTATTGTTTACCAGAAGAACAATGCACACATTATCAGCTGATAAAGATAGATGGTCAAGCTTCAGATAAGCTAAAAACACAATAACATGAAGATAAATTGCCTTGCATCCTCATTGACAGACATTGAAACTAGGCTAGTATTAAAGGAAAATAAGAGTTTGAGGACCTGCAACAATTTTACGAGTTTTATAAGGACATTGCTTAGATAGGATTGTTTGAGAACAAATTGGTATAAATTAATTTAAATTATTATTTTTCCCTACATAACCGAAATTGCTTGATATGTAGCCAAGGTTTTAAGTACAATTTTTTTTGTTTTTACCACCTTAATTTGGTTTAATTCCAACTATATATTTTTTAGTTATAAAATTTTTAAATTTTCAAAATATAAAAAATTTTTAAATGTTAAAATATTTTGAGAACTGGACTTTCTTGGTTATTTCTTGGAAGGGTAGGTCCATAAGTAATTTTTGGTAACATTTGAAGTTTAATAAGTTGTTAAATAAAGTAAAAATAAAAAAGCTGTTAAAACGGGCTTTTTTAGATTTTTTAACACCCTGTACATTTACAGCAAGGTAAATTGAAATAATAAAAATGCCTGTCCCCTTTCAATTGCAATTATGCTATATGCACAAAACTGATTTATTTTCAGTTTGATTGTAACTTCTGAATAACTACCAATAAAGAATAATCAAGGCTTTTGTATTTACCCTTAAATTTTAATGCAATTTTCTAAATGTAGTAAATAGTAAAGGTTTTTTGGTAATTTTAATTTGCTTTTATTATAAAACAATAAAAAAGTTAAATAAGACTAATATAAGTAAAAAGTAATATGTATAGTAGTAAGTAAGTAATATAAGTAAGTGTTTTGTAAAGTATAGATTTACAAAACAAAGTTTATTACAAACATATTGTCTAAGTCACCTAGCCACAGATGCTGCAGGCTAAAAAATCAATCCAAAACACAGACCGCTGTGCCTATTAAATAATTCATTCTGCTAAATGGCTCATTACCATATATGCTTTATGAAATTGAGTTGGTCCGGTTATAAAATGAAATTGAACTGGTCAATTTTGTACCACTGACAGGTTCTGGATTAGTTAATACAAGTAGTTTTATAATCATTATTTAACTGGTTGGAAGAATTCAGATAGGTATTTTCTCTTGTGTTCATTAGAATAATAAAATACAGGTATTTCATACTTTTTGTAGCTTTTCGTGTAGATTTTCATTTGATAACCATCTATTAATTGAATTAATTCATTATGTATTATTAGATTTTATTATAAAATTGAAAATACTCTTTATAAACTATATATATATATATACTGTTCAACGTATTTAATCAATTTTTCATTAATTGTGAGTTACTATACTAGTACTTGCTTAATATATGATTAAACACTCCAATAAATGACAATTTTTTATTTTTGTGAGGCTTTTCGTGCTCAAGGAACACATCATCAGACCCACATAACTGAAATAAAAGTAAAGTAATAATACAAACAATTTAGACTTAAATAAATATTTAAAATATTATCTCTTTGTACTTTTCAAGACATATGTTTTTATTTAAGTCCAAATTGTTTGTATTATTACTTTACTTTTATACCAGTTATGTGGGTCTGACAATGTGTTCATTGAGCACGAAAGGCCTCACAAAAATAAAAAATTGTCATTTATTGGAGTGTTTGATCATATATTAAGCATTTAGTTTCCAATAAGAAGAAGCTGGTAAAATGTATACTAGTACTTGTTATACAATTCCATATTGATACTGTCTTTCTAATAATGGAAAACTATTGAAAATTATTTTATTGCAAGAATGTTACCAAAAATTTGGCAAAGTTGTAAAACTTTTAAATATATTAATTTTTAAGAATGCAACACTCTTTATTTTTTTAAACAAATTATCTTGTTATGACAAAGTTGCTATTTAGATCATAGAAGTTCCAAATGGTCACTTCTGAGCTTACTTGTGAAGAATTAATGCTCTTATTCATTACTGGTTCTTTTTCCCAATTAGTCGAACATTTTAAAAGCTATTCCTATTTAAAAAAAAGGAAACAATGGGACAATATTTTTTTACATTATTTATTTTATTGAGAAATAAAATGGTTTTTCAAGTTCTAATTTATAAACAAAAAATTATGTCTTACTTGTGTTATAAAAATAAGTCAATTCAGAATAACAACAGACATCCTTAGTAAAAAGTTATACAAATACTTATTCTTTTTATGAATATTTTTTAACCAACATAGTCTACTAGTTAACTTTAATACAACTCCGTTATGTTATGGCCCATTCACTGTTCAGCAGTGTGTGTAAGTATTGTTTGAAACCAACACTAAATTTCCGGAGACAGCATCATGCTCCACTGGTTCAGTCCAATATCTTTGGTCATCCAAGTGAAACTAATCGACCATTGAAAATCTTCACCAATCTTCACCGTGTCCAGTCTATTTAGTAGCACTTTTTACACTCTTGTGGGAATACGACATCCTCTATATTTGGTGCAGTGTAAAACAATGTAAAGAGAAAACATTGTCTTTTGTTTAGTATCGAATCAGTTATGGCTTTTAAAAATTCCCTGTAACTGAGCAGCAAACCGAGCAAAGTTTAAACAATTTATGTAGCAATGGTAATTTTCTCGGTTGAGAAATTGTTGCTTGTGAACAGATTTTAATGTCACTGTTCACTGAATGTGGGGTGGAATTCATTAGATTATAAAGAAAATTCGTAAAACAGAAAAATATTCATTATAAGCATAGTTGTATTATATGTAATTTTATGTTTGTAAAAGTGAATAGTGTATTTGAATCATTGACATCATAAAAATATGTTGCTTTGTAGAAATGTGTCTCTCAGCTCAGAAGGGTTGACGTGATTAAAAAAACTTCCCTCTTTTCCAAAAATAAAAGTAGAAAAAAATATTAACCATCGCTTCTTCTGCATTTTCCAGCAGTGGAAGAGGGGTGTCATAATAATCAATCCGATTTGAAATGGCATACCTAGCTTTCCTGAGATAAGTGAAGATCAGTGGATGATACCATTATTTCTGGAAGTTGAATTGAATGTATAAGTTAAAGGCTAATAGGTCACACCCTATAAACAAGGATATAAATAAGGAAGTGGATATAAATAAGGTTACTTAATGAGGAGCCATGAGTTCATTCCATGCTACAGTCTACGCAATGCACTGTGGTATTTGATTGATTAGTTTTAAAGATTTTAGTTGTGCTAGTGTATCATTTAAGGTCATTTTAATGTAGTTAGAGACCGAAGCCGTAAGTAGCGATACCTTCTTAGAGCCCTTCTCGAGAGTAGCATGGATGTCTGTTTGAATTTCTTAGCCATTTGGTCTTATTTTAGATGATCTCAGTAGTTCGTCATTTTTACATCACAGTTGCAGAACCCTAAAACCAGAGAGCACAACTCTTTGAAGTAACTACTCAAAGATAATAAGAGTTCTTGAAAATTTCATCTCTTGTATTTATCTCTATAATTACTGATAGCAGTAATTTTTCTTAAAACTTGAAAGGCAAGTGAAGTGGAGAGATTTGAAGTTCAGAGCAAAATGTTCTTATAGAGTTGATATAAAATGTCTATGCAATATTCTTTGGCATTCAATTATGGTTTAAGAAGATTTCAGTACTGTAATTACAGAATTTACAGAATAAATTGAAGGCCTATCTATCTTTAATGTGTTGCTCCAATAAGCAAATACATGTCAATAAACTACTCCCACTCTTAAGAGCTAAATATTATTTTCAGTAAAATATTAAAAAGTATTTTGTTGACTAAAAGCTCTAAATTTGTATTAGATAATGAGATAAGGCAAAGAAAGTTTCCACAGCCATGAGTGTTTTGGTCGGTTGCAGGAAGCCCAGCAGGGATCCAAGGATGGAACCTGACAGATCTAAGGATGTGGCAGGAATATGCCCTGCTGAGCAGTGAGACGGATGTAGACGAGAGCCCTGTACTGATGGTAACCAATGGCTCCCAGGTGCACCAACTGCCAGGGTTCAATGATGAGCGAATGGAACAGCAAACTATGGAGGCTTTTCGGATGCTTAAGGTTGGTAGCTGCGCTTCGCTGTTATTCATATATAAAATTCAGTCTAATCTTTCATGGTGATGTCAGCTTTTATCACCATTGTAAATTAATTCACAAACTTATCTGCATTACCATTTTTTATATTCTATGCTATAAACTATTTCAAATGCTGATATTCCAACTGGTATAGATTGTGAAGGAAACAAGATTTTTCCGGACATTCGCCATCATTCAGTGAAACAAAAAATCAATAATACTTTTTTTTATTAAAATTGTTTACGTTTTGAGATCTGTAATATGATTTCTTCTTCAGGTAAATAACTAACCTAATACATAATTACAAATTAGGTTAAAATAAACAAATCATACCAAAGCATTGTGGCACGCCTAAGTCAGGAATCACAACCACCATGTTGCGTGTCAACTTCACTAACTCTAAATCATGCACTTAATAAAAAAACTATACACAACACTAATCATTAAAACTGAACTACAGCATACAGGTGTTACTGATTTTTTTTGTTTCAATGAACAATGGCAAATGTCTGGAAAAATCCTGTTTCCTTCACAATCCTTCCATTGTCATAAATAAACTTCAAACAAAAGAATGATATAGATTGCTGACTAAAATCTTTGGTTGGGTCAAAAATTATTCACTAATTTCAACCTACATTTCAAGTAGGGAATTTCAAATATCCAGATGAAAATTCATCTCACTGATATAACATTCTGTGAGATAAATTCTCACGGATTATAATTTTTATAAAGTGAAGAATATTTTTAGTGAATCCTAACTACATGCAATGAATTTCAGCAACTTGTTTAAGAATCTGTGGTACAAGAAATATATACAGTATCCAATGTGTGGACTGTTCCAGATGAACTATTCTCACCTGATCAAGAGTATAGATGCTGGTTCTCGTTCAGGAAGACACTTGCCTCGAATCGTGGACAAGGCCTTGAAACTGATGAACCTGAAGCAAGTCGTTCAGGAGGTTGAGACCAGTGTCATGTCCAAAATGTCCTGCACCGCTTGCAAGGCAGGTATGGCCTATACTAGCCCAGTACATAGTGGCAGATTTTTCTCTATGGTCCCTGTATGTTTGCCTACAATTGCTATTTGCATGTGTTTCTCAAATCTGACAAATTGTTTGCCCTTTGCTCTTATTTATTGATTTATCTCAAAATGGGTAACACGTGTTGCTCTCATGCAGGCGCTGGTCTGCTGCAACACTACATTCGAGCCGGCAAGACAAGGGATGACATCGTAAAGATCACCTATCAGTTTTGTGTCAGTCTCAAGTTACAGACTCCCAGAGTGTGTGAGGGCATCACAGAGCTGTTTGGGGTAAGTTACATCTTTTATTAGGTTTGCTTTAAACCTAGCAATTCAACTGTTACAATATTGAAATGAAATTACTAATTTTAACGCAGGTTGATGGATTTGAAATCTCTCAATGATTTAAATAATTTTAATCATTTATTCCTATTATTGGCTGAATACTAGCAAAGCCTATCAGTCAAGGGACAGGAAAAATGTCTGTGTGTGTGTGTGTGTGTGTCTGTGTTTCTGTACACATAATATCTCGAGAAGAAGCTGATTTAAAGATCTTCATTTCTTGTCCGATGATGGTGCGTGCCATTCCATGGCATTTGGCTGAATGTTAGCGAACATTTTTATATGGGTAACAAAGATAGCAACGAGAAAACCGCAGAATAAATAAGTTTGTAAACAAACTGAGTTCAATCATATGACATTTTAACGTGTGACAGTGGCACATATTTTAACCTAATAAAATAGCAATAGACTTGAACCTCTGCATGCAACATTGTAGTTATGATCAGTATCTTTCACATTTAATAAGTTATTTATTGTTCGTTTTAGAGTAATTTGAAAAGTAAGTCCAAATTTTTCCTTTGCAGTTTTTAAGGAGTTCCTGTAGAGGAAGAAGTTTATAAGTTATATAAGTTTAGTATTGGGTACTGATTGATCATTTCGATCTGTTCTATACAGGGGGAAGTGGTGTATGTGCTTAAGAGGTTAAAGATCGGTCCTGAAGAGATCTGCAGCTTTGTTATTGGCGACGCCTGTGGAGATGTGGACAACCCGACACACGAGTGGCAGGTGGTGTTCCCACCTGTACCCAAGCCGCCAATCCAACCTCCTGTACCTCCATCGGTGAATAACATATCATCTTGTTTATTTAGGCTACTCTTTTTAAAGAACACTACATTTTACAATGTTTCTACTGTTCCTTCTAATATAATTTTATAAAGTTAAATTAAAGATAAGTTGTTAATGAATTTCTACTAAGAACTTAATTGCTGAATCTTGTGAATCTTTTCTTATAATCTGTTTTATAATTTTTTATTAAAACCCTAAACTAAAACTTAATATTAAATTCCTCTAGTCAAAACAGTTCAATAAGTAAACTGGATAGTGAGAAAAAACTCTTCATCTGGAATACACCATATTTTGTAGCCTGGGTATCTGATGTTGAAACGATGTGAAGAGTTCATTTTGAGCTTCTTCCAGTTTTTTTATCCCTTCAGATGAACATGACTCCAGATTCCGGGAGTTAAGTGTGTGACAAAAAGATTTCAGACGCTGCACTAAGAGGAAGGTGAACTAGAGCTAAACTATTCACATAAATTACTGTATAATTTATAAAATATTAAATAATTATTATTCGGTAACAGCACCAGTATCTTTTTATAGAAATTTAATTATTTCTTCCCAGGTGAAGATAGGTTTAGAACATTTTGAAACTCACAGTAACATTGAACTGTTATAAAAGAAACCCATATTAAATTTTAATACATATTTATATTTAATAACCATGTATGTTTGAGCATTTTCAAAACTAGCAGTACATAAAATTATTTGATGCAAGTTATTTTATATTCTGAGTATTATAGTGTTACAGAGAGATATTAGTATTGACTGAATTCATTCATTTAGAATACGCTTATCATTTTTGTTTTCTTCTATAAATGTTGAAATTTCTGACCTATTAGTTTTTATATAGAAAATGTGATAAATTACATTCTCTAAAACTGAACTATAATAAGCAGTGTTACATAGTTGCTCGTTGATATGGTAACTGAATGCCTGTGGTGGAGGAGTCAATAGATGGGAGCATGATGTTGTAGAGGTGTGTCTAGGCGACTGCAGCTACGTTCAAGATCCTCCACATCTCGGACACACATTACGATCCCTTACTACCAGGAGGGGACCAACGCAGACTGCAAGGAGCCGTTGTGCTGTCGGCTCACTAACGGGCCCGCTCCCTCACCTGCCATGGCGGCGGGGCGATGGGGTGATTACCGGAAGTGTGACTCGCCCAAGCGCACAGTTGACCACATGCTGCAACACATTGCTAGTACACACCCGGTCAGTAGCAATGCCGTCTAGTTTCTTCCACTCATATTTCCAGAAGTCCTTTCATAATTGGCTTTTCTCTTCCTATAGTATTTCATAACTCTATTTTTTAATTCATGTTTTTCTATTTTCCTACTTTGATATTTTTTATATATACTTTTTAATCTCAAGCTTCAGTTAGCCCATTTAAATATTCTTGGTGGTGCCAGCGCATTTAAATATTCTAGGTTGTGCCACCACAAAGAACACATAACACGTTCATTTAATACACATTTTTTAATTTTTTTTTTTTCATGTATAATCCATCCATGTTGCACTTTGAATTTTTCCACTTTCTGTGTTCAGTAACTGGAGATATTAGAACAGAACAGATATTATATTGTATCTACTACCAAATGAGGGAGTATTTGGATTACTAAGCTGGTACAATCAGTTTTTAGTTAGGAGAGTTAAAAAAATAAAATCATAATTCTTTAAGATAACTTCCTTGAAAGTAGAAAAAATTGAAACATTTTTCCCACCCTTATGTGGAGTCATGGGCTTTTAATATGAGAAATTCAGGCAATTTTGTTTCAAGGCCCAAACAAAAGTTAGTGGAAATAAAATTGTGAGTGTTTACAATATGTGATGAGGTGATGATATGTTGGGGAGTCACTTTGTTTTTTTTTTTTAATTATTTATGATTTTAGTTTTCTTAAGAAAATTGATTTTGTAGTAAAACAAATGCCACTCACCTCCAGACATTTTTCAAATACATATTGTAAAAATTCATATCCTTGCCTTAAACCTGAATAAAAGATGTGCCTAAATTCTAC
The DNA here is from genome assembly GCF_021130785.1 of Homalodisca vitripennis. Lineage (NCBI taxonomy): Eukaryota > Metazoa > Arthropoda > Insecta > Hemiptera > Cicadellidae > Homalodisca > Homalodisca vitripennis. The sequence continues at coordinate 40,989,729 of NC_060211.1, read as the reverse complement.
TTCAAATGCCTATCAATGCTCATGGAATAATCAAACATTATTTTCTATATTTGCTGTCTCCAGAAAATGCATGTTTAAGGGCTAAGGTAAAAAATTTGTTTGACAATTATTCCAACCAAAAATGAATGCATCACTTTAATTAACATCACCTCATTGGCTACAGGATAAAATTGATAGCCCTTTATATCTACAATGATGTGTGGAGGTACATGGATTACTCTACTTGCCAAGTGCAAACATTTCCTTCCTTGAGCCTCATATAAAAAATTAAATTTTAAAAAGTTTTAAATATCAGTTAACTGATAAAGTAGCGGTGCCAGTTCATCATACATACTTGAACAATTGATATATTGTTTAACGAACGAGTATTCTATCCTAGAATCTAAGGCTCAAATTTGTGTCCAGGACATAGATTACATTCTATGGACGGGGGATTTACCACCTCACGATGTCTGGAATCAGACTCGGGAAGAGAACTTGATGGTGCTAAAACAAACAGTGGAGCAGATGACTCAGCTGTTTCCGGGAATACCTATCTTCCCAGCTCTGGGAAATCACGAATCAGCTCCAGTTAACAGGTGCATGTCAACACAATGTTTAATTTTTCTTGAATTTTACCCTAAGCCAATATATTTTAACACTATGTGACACCAGGGCTGGGGTTTTTGTACTGAGTCAGAATACGTATTTATTTTAGGATGTGTCTCTACGACGTCTTTCATCTACCACTCCTGCACATCGCTGTTGTAGTCTCTATTAGTCTTGAATATTTAGAGTCAATATACAGACGTTCAATTATCGTTTGGTGGGGTTTCCCCACCCGTGCATTCTATAATATTTTTAACTTCGATATCATTTTATACTGTTTCTATAACGTGTAACGTTTTTGTTTGTCAACTTTTATGTTGTTTCATTGCTTTCCGTTGCTTCCTCTTTAAGTTAATATAAAATTGGGAGGAGAAGAAACTCGTGTTAAGAATGTAATTATAAAATTAGAGAATGAAAGACCAGGAAAGCATTTTGATGTTGAGGAATATTAAAGATGTGAGGGAATCACACCTGCACGTGTTATTGCATTACTAATCATAACGGAGAATGAAATGTTAATTTATGTTATTCAATAATTTTACTTGCTTTAATGGCTATATTAAATATACTAATGTTTAATTTTCTGTATAAACCATAATGTAATAGCAATGAGACCTAATTTACTATTTAAAAACATGAAAACAAAAAATGAATGTGAGGGAATTCCCGCTGTCCGTGTCAGTATATGATTAATTGTATGTTTAAGCTCTTATATGTCTCTGCCCTCTGGTTTAGAAGTCTTTGTAAAGGTTTAACAAAGAGAAAATGGTATAAATTCGGACAGTACTGTATAAAATGTACAAATAAACTTACTACAGCACTAGAATCTGAAGTTCATAATGTGAAGAAGGACACCGGCTAACAGTTTTTGCTAACAATGGATCAGTTTGTAATATCAAATTTTAAAGAAGGATTGGACCTATTAAAATAGCATATTTGATAATCGTATAAATATGTATAGTCCCTACATATAAAGGTTTATCTTTACTTTATAATCATTGATTATAATAATGCTGTCAGATATTAGTTCTCTCTTCTATTAATTAATTTTATATCACTATTTTTATGGACAATAATTTTATGCTGTTCACACGTTAACATGTTCACAACGATCCTGATTTTATTGATTTTGTATGTGTCGTATGTATTATTTTTTATATTTTATACATAAAAATATTGTTTGCATAAAAAGCATTACAAGCCATTCCAAAATGCCTTAAGATACACTTGATAAGTCTATGGCAAATAAGGCTGGGTTAAACTCACTATACAAGTCAAACAAATAAATTTAATGTAGATCACATGAGATAAATAAGGAAAAATAACAATCTTTATTATAGACCAGAAAGGTCTTAGAGACATAAAACTTGTATACGGATTTCTCTTAGCAAAGAAAAAGATCGCTATTGATTTATTTTGGAGTCTAAAAGTTAAAGGGCAGTCTGTCTGTGCGACAACTCTTGATAGAAAAGTCGTAGAATCTTGTAACTTGGAATAAAGTTTCCTTCCTCTTGGTCCAAGAAATAGCTATGTAGATTTTAGGGTCAGAATGTAAAAGGCCAGTCTGGCCATCGTGCACTACCTCTTTCGATACATTCTGTTCTTGTTTTTTAAATAAACAATTTTTATGATGTCTTCTAATACAATACATTTTTTAAAATCTTTTTTAGCTTGAATGAATAAAAATTATAATTTAAATAATTATAAATTAAAAGTATCTGGAAAGTTTGTAATATTTAAGGATTTATGAACATTATTATATACTTCCCTGGTAACTCACAAGAATTAACTATGTTAATTTTAAATTTAATGATAAGGCAAGAGCATGATGAGGTTAATGATGAGGTTTGCATTTAACGTTTCCTGGGTAAATATTGCATTAGAAAGAGAAGCCCTGTAGTGAATCCTTACATTGACAACGTCAGTGTTATGGAACATAAATAACTAAGGTCAAAACTATTTATGAGTTGTGTGTGTGTCACTGCTCATTACCATTATTGATGTGGCAGTATATTCTCGTAAAAGTAATGTTATCCTTTAATAATAGCAATCAGCCATTCTATTATTTTTATATAATTTACATCATACAAGTCTGATATTTTTAACTATTTCAGACACAGTAATGAGTTAGTAGGAATATTTCTTCTGTGTGCCAAAATTCATTACATTTCCGTAAAACATATTTTTCACATTGTGACAGTGGAACCTATGTTTTTCTAAATCTAAAATGCTATAAAATTTTAAATTAATGAAAATACAATATAATGAACGTGTAACAATCAATTCAAACAGTTTATTATGTAAATTGTGTAGTACAAATATTTTGTAATTTATAAGTAATTTAAATATATGACGTCTAATTTATTTAGTTGTAATGTTATAATTTTCTGTCCAGTAATGTATAAATGAGCACGTACAATAGTTTTACTGTAATATGAATTTAACATATTACATATAAATATGAGTGGTTTTTAAAGATGTGTTTTGTTTATCTTTACTTTATAATCATTGATTATAATAATGCTGTTACATTTCAGTTCTATCTTTGAAGAATTACATTTTTTATACAAGTTAAAACTTAACGTATAAAAGAATATTATTTGTCTTTATTTCAATAAGGAGAATTCTATTGGTAAGTACTGAAATTGTTACCAGCTTCTTTAACTTCAGTTCAATTGTATTTTAATTTAATAACATTTGTCACATATTTTTTGTGATGAAAGATATTTATAAAAGAGTCAAACTCATTAAAGGCAATTGTTTGTTTACAAAAGATTGGTTAAATAAACATAGAGATCTGTTCAATTTACAAGTACCAAATTCCCCTTGTTACAGTTTTCCGCCTCCGTTCGTCCACAATGACTACAGTATCGAGTGGCTGTACAACGCGCTGGACGTGGAGTGGCGCAAGTGGCTGCCGGCATCAGTGTCTCGTACAGTGCGCCACGGTGCGTTCTACAGTGTGCTCGTGCGGCCAGGGTTCCGCATCATCTCCCTAAACATGAACTACTGCAACAACAAAAACTGGTAACTCAACGTCAGAGTTATGGTAAACGTTTACATCTATAGCCGTTACAGTCAGAGAGTATTAGGAACCAAAGTGAAGTGAATTTTTTTATTTTTCAATACGATTCAGATCTACATGTGGCCTCTATGTTGCAGTATTTTGGTAGAGAATTGATAAATCAATTTATAAAGTGTGTTTAATTTACGATTCAATTAAAATCATTTATAATTGTAAATAATCTTTGCAATAAATAAACAACAAATCAGGGTCTTCAATTAGATTTATTGATGTTAAATTTATCGGACTTTATGTAAAATGAAGTTAAAAATTGAATAAAATACGTCCCAGACCTTTAAGACCACCCATATCTGAGATATCAGACAAAATATGTAAAATTCTGTAACTGCTTAAAAACATGTTAATTATTATTTTTTAATGATTTGTCATGAGGGGCTGTTAAAAGCCAAAATTGACTAATTATATTAAATTATATGATAAATCATAAATTATATTAAAAATTGTCAATTAATGTTCACTAAAATTATATAAATATGATTTCAATTGATTACAAGCTCTATTTGGGGGGGGATTACAAACAATTTTCAAATAGGGGTGGTTTTTACCCCTAAAAAAGCAACCCTCAGCACAAGGTAGATTTTGAAATACAGAGTAAGTAGAACCTAAATCCAAATCTTCATGCAAATTGGTGCTGTATGTATGGGATAAATACACAAATTATATTTTGTTTACTGTCATGGACTAGACTATAATAGTATGTTACATGAGTATAGTTTAGGAATAACAACTGTAATAGAAGTAATTTATTTCATCAAAATATTTTTACTCTAGGAATTGAAGCAATATGTCTTCAAGTGACTAAGGTGGTTTTTAGTGTGGTTTTATGGTGGTTGAAAAGTCTAAAAAGAATAATAAGGACTATTTTCCTAAGCTAAAATATTACAAAATTGAATAAATACATTTATTTTTATGAGTATATAATCCTACTGATTTAGTTAGAAGAAATAGGTAGATTTTGTGATAATTGAAATTCTGTTAATTTATTCTCGTGGGATTTACATGTACTCAATATCTCAAAAATGTTTGGGATATGAAGAAAAAAAATGGTTTATTATAAAATGGTTCATAAATCTAATTAGCACTCCAAAACATTTTATTTTGTTATCTAGGTTCATAAATAACAAAGATGTAAATTTAAGAAAAATTAAACAGCTGCCGTATTGAAACGAAATGGTGTACTAAGCTGTTCCTCTAATTTGGTTTATTGTCAACTATAGTACTTATAAATTGTGTATTTTCAGAATTTTAAATATCATTATTTGCTTTAAGCCATATGTATGCATTATTAAAATCAAATTGAAGAACTGTAATAGATCTGATTTTGGTAAATAAATGATGATAATGGAAGTATCAACTGCTTTTGTACAGTTACTCACACAAATGGCAGATTATGTACACAATAAATACAAACAGGCCCAATACAGAGCATCCCATTTGGCACACTTTGGCATTATGCGTGGAATTGTAAATGAATTATTTTAAATTGATTTTTTACATTATATCAATAATTAGGTAGGATTTTTAACTGTTAAAAATAATAGAGTAATTATATCGATCACCAAAAGCTCTTGAAGGGTCAGAATCAGAATCATCTTTATTTGTCATCATTAAGATTACAAATATTGCCAAGAAAGAATAATACAATAATTGTGGCATGTTTCTAAAGTATATTCAGTAGGAATTTTTCTACCCATGTACAAAGGTTTTTTACCATTCAATGTGGGATAGTGGTTGGGTAGAATGTACTTTGTGGCATATCTTGTGTTGTGTTGGTGTATGCTATTCAGTTTTGGCCATCTTCACCATCGACATACAGGATTACTTCCTGAAAGTATAGTGCAACCATTTCCAAGATGTTCTGTGCTTTAAAAACTTCTCTACAGGATTCTCAGCTTTGGGAGGTCAGAAAGGACTCTAATGAGCTGTTTTTGCAAAACGAGAATGTTTTTAAATTTGTAAAGGACATATAAATGTCCATACAAGTGTCCAAACTTTTAGGCCATATCGAAAATGTGTCTCAAAGAGAGGGAAGTATGTTATTTTCACAAAAAGGTGTGTTACAGCAGAGATTGATTTGTCCGATATGGTAGAAACTTTCGTTAAATAACCTAAAATATCATCCTGTGTCCTTCTTCCAATTCTGAAAACAAACTGACTTTCATAAACATTATTATTTTCTTTAAGGTGTTTACATAGCCTAATAAGGAAAGTTTTTCAATTATGAAGCCCATTTGAATTGAATTGAAATGGAACTATAATTGAAAATTTCATTCTCCTTTCTTAAGTGCTATATAACTTTAAAACTCTTAATGGGGTGTTCAGCACAAGAAGTTAAAGAGGGGTCTCAGCTGTCATAGATGATCTTCTGGGAGGCATTATACAGTAGATGTCCGGGAGGTTACAGTTCTGCTGCCTCTAGTTCTAGAAATTGAATTCTGGGTATAACTATAGTGTTCTCTAGAAGATGTATGGCCTATAACAGATGAATTAAGATGACTATCAGAGCTCTAGAGGCTGTACAAGTTAGATGTCAGTATTGTAGGTAAACCACACCCCCACCTCTTTACCTTTTTTCTAGCATTTTTTTCATTCTGTTTTTCTCTCAATTTTCTGTAGTTTGTATGTATTTTGTATTTATCTTACAGTGACAATCTTGAAAGCTTTACTTCTATAATTTGAAGAAGGTTCTCATTCTCTTGTTAATTGGTGAATATTGTTAATTTTGTTATAAATTAACCTGAAAGTGAGAAAGTTGCATATGAATCTTTACTGAAACTTTTACAACTAGTATTATGAATAATTCAGTGCTTTTATGTTTTGTATTCTAAAACCAATGTTCTTTCAGTTCCATATAGATCAGTGAATGTAAAGAGAGAGGAGTTTTCAGTGAAATGTGCCAAAAATGTTAATATTCCCTTTCACCCCTTGTTTGCTTTCCTCTACTTTGTTATGAAAGTACCTCTGGAACAATGTGCTATACATATGTAGCACTGTGACCTGTAGTCAGGAGGCCATGCAAGTTTAAGACATGTTTGTCCGTGGAACTGTCTCATAAGCTGGCACAGATACAAAATGGAACATTTAGTATTTATAAGTTGACAGAGGTATATTGTAGCACCTGTGGATATTGAGAATTAGCAGTATTAATCATTGAATACAATAAGTTAATACAGGGTGAGGCAGATCACTTGTGCGTGAAGTATAGTGGCTGAACCGAGAAACCTTCATTTTTACGAAACTTTTATATTTTGACCCCAAAGATTTTGGGAAAATGATGTTTAACACCTAAAAATTCCCCAAATGGTACTTTGGGTGGAGAGGAGTAGGGGTTATTTTTTAAAGATTTCCAATGTAAAGGTAGTTTGATCCACTGATCATTTAGAAAATAACAGTTGTATTTATTTTGCTTCTCGTATATACAGGGTGTTTTAAAATGTCAAAGTTGTATGGTTTCGCAGTATTTTTTGTTGTTACCTTGTAAAAGCTTTAGCAAGTCCAAGATTACCAAAGAAGTATTTTTCTAAAAATATGTTACAGTTGTTACTTTTCAACACATTTCCAATTTGTTTTCAGATAAAATTTTGGATATTTCAAATTTTTAAAACTTAAAAAGTTCAAATATTAAGATATGATTTTCATAACACCTATCAATAGCTCAAGTGTTTAGAACATTCCCCTCATAGGCAGATTCTTAGAATTTATTGTGATGATTTTCAAACAGTGTCTGTTTTTGGCAGGTGGTTGCTGTTGAACAGTACAGACCCAGCCAAGGAGCTGCAGTGGTTCATCTACGAGCTGCAGAGTGCAGAGTTCAGCGGAGAGAAGGTCCATGTGATAGGACACATACCACCCGGCCACAGCGACTGTCTCAAAGTCTGGAGTCGAAACTACTATGATATCATCAACAGGTCAGCAGAGCAGCTCTCTCTCTAATTCTAAGTATTAAAAACACACATTACAAAGGTTTCAACAATCTGCATTGTGCCCCTACTTCTTTCTTTTTCAAACTACTACTAGCTAGTACATATTTTAAATTTGTACTTGTTTTGTTGCAGTTTAAATTGTACGTTATATGTGTATTATTAAAATTGATTTTGATGTCTAGAATAGTCTATAATTTATGTTTTGCTTTCACTTTACATTTTCAGTAAATTTAATAAGGCATTGGTACATAAAATGCTTTTTTTAGTGTATTAACAGTAGCCTACTGCTAAATTACTACTAGTATTTTAGTATTAATACTAGTACACTATGTAAATAATTTAATTTACTACCACTGCACTTTTATATTTTTAATTTTCTTCCAGATTTCAAATTAATTCTTTTTTATTTTACATTATTTATATCAGATAAGCTCCAGTTTATAGGTAAAAGAGCTTGAAAAAGTACCATTACGACGATTACAGCATTTTCTCATACAATTTGCTGCTGTGAACAATTAAAATATTGTGGCAGAGGAGTGGAGATCTGCCAACCCTACCGTGAAAACTCACAGAGAACAAAGATTTAAGTTGCTGTGATTCACTGTTTGGTTTCCAACACTTAGTCACAGAATTGTTCAAGACCTGCCAACAGTTGAATTTAAAATAATTTTATTTACCCACGTCAATGTGAAATCCATTAAGGTCCATTCATTCCTTGAAGGATCCATACAATTTCCAGAGTTAACAATCATACAAAGACTGTGGGAATCCACACAATCTCCAGATGGGCCAAGAGCTGACCAACACGAATTTTGTCTAGAGTCTAGATGTGCTTCTTTTGATAGCTGCGATCATATTCATTGTGCTGCATATCCTTAACTCAGTTATGCAATTATCAACGCAATTAAAGGCAATTCATGGTCTCTGACCTAGGCCCACTGTACTCTTGCAGTGGCTCATTCAAACATCTCAACATCCTAACTATTATTGAACTTTTCATCCTGGAAATAGCTACTTTTGCAATCAAGCTAAATGTGACAAGAGGAGCAGATATCCAAAATTATCAGACAAATAAAGCCAACAATTATGACCCTCCTTTCCACTGCCTAACTATATTTGAGAAACCACCATCATACATAGATGCCAAATACTTGAATATCCTTCCTGACGGAAATCAAAGCTCATCGCTTCCACCAGATATTGAGTAAGATCATCTACCAATGGTCGAAGAACCGGCCACACTAAAGTCTGAAGGGGTTTTTCCATGGCTACTATGAATTTTAAACTTTAAATTGATTGTATGGATGTGACATATTATCAACATTGTATTACCTTATGGCTCACAAAAAACACTTAGGTGAAGCTGGCTCATCTCTGTTCTCAATGAATTTGTAAATTAAAGTGACTATGACTATAATTAATTAATACAGGTTAGTTGCTTTTGAAGATTACTGAGGGACTCATCTCTGTTCTCAATGAATTTGTAAATTAAGGTGACTATGACTATTATTAATACAGGTTAGTTGCTTTTGAAGATTAGTGAGGGACTAACCCTTTGCCACTTTTCCAATCATCTATTATTAGATTTCAAAACCAAAGCTTGACATGTCCGAGCATCGAAGCTGATGCATGTAATGCTTTTTTAATTTTGACCCAACGCCACAGCGTTAGTCTGAGCTCTAAATTGATAGAGCCTGCATTGATAAATTACAACCATTCCATCCTTCAGAATGGAGTTCTGCTTCTGTTGTTTCGACTTTGTTTAGTTACTTCAGTCATAGACAGGTTCAATGATGATTACTATGAAACAACTTTAAGTGTGTGTGTGTTGTGAGATGATGGTAGAATTGACTCTCACTAGCATGTAACTAGTAGAAGTAGTACGAGTGTGCTACTTCTGTCTGGAGCCCCCATTTTTTTAAATTTAGTAGAGACTGTATGTAATACCTTGAAGTGTATAAAATTTAAATTTGAAGTTCTGATTAGTAACTGAGGAGTTGCAGATTTCATCAACTCTGTTACAAGGATTACAGTTTCCAGACATCCTTGGAGGTCGAGAGCAATGGATATACCTTGTTTCACGAACAAACTCAACATGCAACATGCAATATCAAACACCAATTTGTTTTTACACCTTTTTTATTTGGAACCTAATGAAATAATGTCACAGATATGAGTCAACGATAACAGCACAGTTCTTTGGTCACACCCATTACGATGAGTTTGAGCTATTCTACGACACCAAGGACCTCGGCAGGGCTGTCAACATCGCCTTCGTGGGACCGTCGGTCACACCTTACGCTGACCTCAATCCTGGCTACAGAATATACTACGTAGACGGCGACCATGACAAGTCTACCAGGGTAAGACTGACAGAGTTGCTTTGATTTTAATTTGATCCTACTATCTCAGTAACATTAAGGACTGCCAAGTTTGGAACCTAATTACTCATGTACCAAAAGTGGTGTAATCGTGATAATTACATAATAGTTTATATCATTCGTTGGGTCTAACTCACAAATCATTTTGTTGTTGTTGTTTAATGGACTTTAAGTTGCCATAAACATGTGTCTGCCCACTTTATTTACTAAATTTTCTTATTTAATTAGGCCTTTACTACAATTTCAGTTATTTGCTTGTTTAAGTTCATGGCTACTCTCTGCTGAATGCAAAAAACATAAATCAACAAATGGTAGTTTCTCTGATTTCCATGCTTTCTAATGTTATTGTATTAAATTTCAAAGTTTTTCTTAAAATATAAAGTCAATGAGTTAAAAAATTGTAATGTCTGATTATATGGTTGGCACCAGTTTTAGAAAATATGTAGAAGTGCATACAGGACACAGGCAGTAAAAGATTTCAAGCATTTGTGACCTATATTATTGAAGGTGTACGAGAGGCAGATCCTGCGGAAATCCTTGTTAAGATTAGTAGTTGATCTTCCTGTAGGCCACAACTCACATGACACATATGTGCCGGGTTTTGGATGACCTGATTTGCTCCATTTGTTGAGAAGAGGAGGAATTATTGTTAATGGGTGTTTGTGTGTAGCAAGAAAATGGTAAGAGTGTTTTAGGAAAGGATACTCGAACAATAAGTGACATGAGGTAGATGAACACTCTGTAAGCAGTCAGCCTGTTGAGTGGTGGTCCTAAAATTGTTAAGTGATGGAAAGAGCCACAAGGTCCAATTGCATTACATTCTTGTAACAGAATTTATAACCCGTATTTGCAGTAAGGAAAATCAAGTTTGGAATGTAAATCTGGGATTATTGTTATGTCATATTCTTTGTGTGGAATTTTTAGGTAAATAGCTTTCACTGTAATAATTTTTTAACAAATTTTACTTAACAGTTAAAACCATTTCTGAGCAACCTCTCAAGTGTACATAAATTAGAGTTGTTCGCACACATTATCTATATTTTTTTTTATTAAAAAATAGTTTTTAATATTTCATTTGACACTTAAAAAATAGTTTATACCATACAAGATCATAATAATGAGTTGTTGTTAAAACATACATTTTTTGCCATCACAGAATTCTTATTATTTTTCAACTTCTCTAGTTAGAATAAAGTTTAACTTTAGTTGAAAATTTTATTTTATTGAGTATTAACTAACGAGTGTACAAAAGATTAGGTGCCTCTATAATGTTCCTCATAGGATTTTGTTTGATTTACTTGCTTTGATAGTACAGTAGACTCCCGTAAGTTCGGCCTCGGTTAGTTCGGCCGCCGCTTAGTCTCCGGCCGGTCGCTGAGCATGAGTCACACGCACTTGGCGCCAGCCAGAAAGCGGGCAGCACGTCTCTACTAACAGTGCCGTTGTATTCTTTGGTTAGTTTACTGCTCTGTCAAACAGCTCATCAGTTCGTCTCGAACATTCATACTGGGTGGTGCTCGTCATTTTTTACAGTAGACCTACAAAGTCAGTTATTTTCTTTTAGTTTGCGTTTTTGTACTGTTGTTTATTTACTCGTTGGGTTTCTGTGATTTCTTTTGTGTATGTACAGTACTGTTGTTTTCATAGTTTTTGTGTTGTGTGCGTGTGTGTTTGAACAAAAACTGTTTTTGCATCGTGTTTTAATCTGTTTTTTAAAATGAGTGAAATGCGTAAACGTAAGTACAAGTCAATGGAACAGAGACTACAAAGCTCTGGAGAGATTAGACAAAGGAGAATCCGTGCAAAGTATTTGCAAGGGATTTAAACGTGGGCAAAAGTACAGTCAACGACTGGCGACGCAACAGAAAAAGTATTGAAGGCTTTTGTACACAAATTGATACCGAGAAAAAGTTCTAGAAAAGCGTTGCACACTAAGGAAGGCCAAACACGAATTGGTGGAAGATGCTCTATGGTTGTGGTTCGTTCAAGAACGAAGACGAGGAACGCCATTAAGTGGACCAATATTAAAAGAAAAGGCCATGATCTTACACTCAAAGCTTCAACCAGAAGAGGCGTTCGTGGCTAGTGATGGATGGCTCTCTCGTTGGAAAAAGAGACACGGCGTACATTTTATTGGAGTTTGTGGTGAGAAGTTATCAGCAAACCCAACAGCGGCCACCGACTTTTCTGCAAGATTTTTAAAAATTATCGATGATGAAAACTTTTGCCCAGAGCAAATATACAACATTGACGAAACTGGGGTTAAATTTTAAACTTCTGCCTAGAAAAACATTTGCCACCCCCGCAAGAAACGTCTGCTCCAGGGTTTAAAACCAGCAAAGACAGGATAACAGTCGCCTTTGTGTTCAAATGCTTCGGGGACTCACAAGTTACCTCCTATTTGTCATTGGCAAAGCAGCAAAACCGAGAGCGTGTTAAGAACATTAAACATGGACGCTCTCCCAGTGTATTATCGGTCACAGAAATCAGCGTGGGATGGACACGTACTTGTTCAGAGAATGGTTTGTATGCGAATTTGTTCCCAAAGTGAAAAAAACATTTGGCAAAATCGAAACTCCCCGCCAAAAGCACTTCTAACTTCTTGACAACGCGCCTACTCATGATGAACATCTTCAGTGTGACGATGAAAAAGAAATTAAACTGCTGTTCCTACCACCCAATGTAACCAGTCTTCAACAGCCGATGGACCAGGGGGTCATTGAGTGCTTCAAGAGGAAGTATTCGTCGTAAGCTACTTTCGGAAGTTCTTTCCAAACTGGAGACTGATGACAGCTTAGACCTTACCAAAGTGTTGAAGTCAGTTAACATGAAGGATGTTGTGTACATGTCGGCCAAGGCATACGACGAAATACCACCATCCACGTTTGTAAAGTCTTGGAAAAAACTTTGGCCAAATATAGAAGATAGCGTAGATCAAAACAAACACAACAGCAGATGAGCCAAACAACATTCTTGATGGCGAACCTGATGACAATGCAGCTCTATTGCACGACCTTCAGCAACTAACCGAACTGTGGTCCCATTGTTGAAGAAGATGTTTTGGAGTGGATCAACATGGAAAAGGAGCTAGACAACGAGGTTCTGAATGATGACGAAATCGTCGATGTGTGTCATTCGCCAGGACAACGAGATGAATAACGACGCAGATGGTGCTGAGATTGAAGAGGAAGACGAAGAAAATAAAAATGAGCCACGCTGAAGGAAAAGCAGCTTTGCAACTGGCAGCTACTTACATCGAACAGCAAAAAGAAGCAACTGCAGTCGATGTAATTTTTTATTAAGAGGTGGCGTGAGTTTGCACATAAAAAATCATTAGAAACAAAAATTCAGAAAAAAGTGACAGATTATTTTAAGTGTTAAGAAGCTAAACCACCAATGTACAGTGCAGTACTGTATTATTTTATTTTATTTCATTAGGTCTGTGGTTTTGTAAATAAAGCGTTACTCTGTGTTGTATTCTATGTGCAAGTGTTGATTCCTACACGCATTGATTCCCAACATATGCAGTATTACCGTGTTTTATTGGTAAGTACAAAATTTAAAATTAGTTTAGTAGTTAATTCTGTGTTGGTAATGTTTGGAAAGGTTAATTTTACGGTTATTTCCATAACTTTTATTGAAAAATTTACCCTTGCAAACAATAAATGGGCAATTTTTTTAAATAGGCATCGGTTTAGTTCGGCCGCTTTTAAGTTCGGCCTAGGGTCCGGTCCCGAGGTGGCCGAACTTACGGGAGTCTACTGTATAATTATTGAATAGCAGAAGTTAACATCATAATGTCACAGTTAGTGTAAAATTTAAATAATAAAGTAATTTAATTTGTACTATTATATAATTGTGTGTGGCATTAAAAATTTCAAATGATTTATTGATACATTGCTTCCAGAAAATATGAATTATTACAATAAATGAAAACATATAAATATATTTCATTTTATGAGCAACAAAAACACGACATCAGAGGAATTTGTCATTGATCCACAAATTCTTCCACTTAGTAAACTACTTTTATAACTAAAATGGTTTTCATTTGGCTTTGACTTTACATGTAACAGATTCTTAGTTCATGTAATGCAGTCAGCAAGTTGATTCCTCAACTCTTTTCTAGATTGTGGAGGAATATTTTGAAATCCGTTTAATTTGTATTGTGAAGATCAATTCAAATCTGTAATACAAATGTTATATTATTTGTATTCAACCCACCAACAATGATTCAATCAAGTTCGTTACAACATTGTCATACTTACAGATGGTGGTGGATCATGAGACGTGGATCATGAACTTAAAAGAAGCCAACCTGTACGATTACCCGATATGGTACAAACTGTACAGCATGCAGTCAGCGTTCAAGATACCCTCCTTGTTGCCACAAGAACTGGACAACCTGGTCAACAAGATGGCTGAGAACCAGACTGTCTTTGACCTGTATTACAGGTACATGATTTTGGGCCACTTTTTTATGTAAGAAAGGAACCTATAATATTTTTGTTCTTTTTTAATCTTATTTAAGCCTCAACATCTTAGCTATGCCAGCTTCGATGTGCACTGGTTTTTTATTGCCAAAGTACATGATTGGACCTCCCCGGGATTTGAACCGGTGATCTCTCGGTTAGAGAGCCGAGACTATAACCATTAGTCAACGGAGGAGGACTAAATATTATTTGTCTATCTATTTGTTTCATGTATAAATATGATAATTTAGTTTCTTTTAATATATTCTTTTCCTATTGAGTACACTTAGAAAACTCAAGTTTTAAGAGGATTTTATAGTGGTTTGAAAATTGCCATTCATGCTATTTATGTTGATGTAACTTACAGAAAATTATGGTCAGTTAGTGAAAAACATGTGTAACTAAATTTTAAATAAATTAGACAATAGTTAGAAATTATTGAGCTATTCATTGACAATTATTAAGCTTAACTATTACATGTTTTACTATTTTATATGTTTTTTAATCCTAGTCCATGATCTGTAAATTCAATTTCTTCCTCATTTGAAGAATTTGATAATTTACAACATAACAATTAATTTCCTGCTATCATTGCTTGAAGGCACCATGAAGTTTAAATAGTCCTTTAAACTTTTGCGTGTTTTAATAAAGGGTTTTTCATTTCATTTAAGGCTCAGTCAGAAGAAGTAGTTAAAATTTGTTGGCAACTGAAATATTAATATAGGTTAATTTTAAAATACAAAAAAAAATTTCAACAACATTTGTACAGAAACAATATATCTCTTGGCTCTTAAATTAGGCTGTGAATTCCTTTTCAATTTGAACAACCACAACATTGCAACAAAATGGTGTACTAAGCTGCTGGTTTTGCCTTTATTTCACTATGCAGCAATATAAATGTATGAGCCTCTTTCAAATGATTATTTTGTTTTGGGTTGTATTTAAACATGCATACAAAACTTGAAATGTGTAGAGGATATTAGATTTATTGTATGTCCTTATATGTCACCAACAAAACATATAAAATTTAAAGACCACAAAAGTATTTACGCTAAAAAACATATACTATACAGTATTACAGTATATACCAAAGTATTTTTACAGTTTAGCATAGATAATACTGAGATTTTTATGTAATTTTTAAGTCTTTGGGTGGTTAAAAATGTAAAAATATAAAATTGCTATGTGTTGGACTGTAGACATTTATGCTAATCAGCAAAAATTGGTTCAAGACATGAAAAGAGTTAAGAATTTCTTCTAGATGCAAAAAAAATTCATTTTGTGTAGCTGACATGCCATGTAATATGTATTATTAAATCTCAACTGAAAACATTTCAGATTCTACTGGAAGAACTCACCCGTGCGGCCGTCGTGTGATGCCGAATGTAAGAAGCGTCTGATCTGTGATCTACGCTCAGGGCGATCCCACGATCGGAAGACATTGTGTCAGGAGATCGAGAGCCGCATTGATGCCAACACGAATGTCGGTTGGCGGGCCTGGTTCTACAACGGCTTTGCATTATCGTATGTGAACTACTTTTTGGGTTTTAAGTTGATACCTCCTCCCATAGAATTCACTGCCTACTTTCTTATAATGCATGGAATTCACTACCTACCTCCTCTCAGTGCATGGAATTCACTACCTACCTCCTCTCTGTGCATGGAATTCACTACCAACCTCCTCTCTGTGCATGGAATTCACTACCAACCTCCTCTCTGTGCATGGAATTCACTACCAACCTCCTCTCAGTGCATGGAATTCACTACCTACCTCCTCTCAGTGCATGGAATTCACTACCTACCTCCTCTCTGTGCATGGAATTCACTACCAACCTCCTCTCTGTGCATGGAATTCACTACCTACCTCCTCTCAGTGCATGGAATTCACGACCTACCTTTACATAATGCATGAAACTCACTCCCTACTTCTTCACAGAATGCATGGTACTTACTACTTAACTACTTGATTCCTTTATTTCGAGTTATATTGATGATGGATGATTTGATCAAATAACAGGGTTGTGCAGACAAGTACAATGTTTTGTGTTTCAATAACGGAACACCACTTCTGCTATTTCACCTCGTCTCTTCTTCAGGTATCAACTCCTGAAACTTGAAGTTAAAGTAACAAAAATTAGTAACTCAACAATTTGATATCTACAATCTGATCTCTTCCTCAGGTCAATAACTATCCTAAGACATAACTACAATCTAGTTTGAAATAAACAAATTATACTAGAGTGTTATGAAACACATTAGTCAAAAATTATAAACAAAATGTTGTTTCAACTCCATGCACACTATTTCTAAAAATGCATGTAATAAAAAGAAAATAAGATTGCATATCTCGAATCTTATTGTTACTGATTTTTGTATCACTGAACACTGGCAAATATTCGAAAAAAATCCTATTATCTTAACAACCCTGCTATCGTCAAAAACAAATTTTAAACAAATAATGAAGTTAATAATACAAAATAGTTAGCAATCGAAATATATTGTGATGGCCACCAAAGTCAAAGTCAGCAACAAAAATGTTGTATGTTTAAACAATAAACCAATAATTGAAATCAACATCACATATATGTTTCAGTAGTATATATGTTTTGTATGATTTTTATTCATGCTTCTCCTGACTTTGTAGTTATGGTTTTGAAGAACAATGTTTTGTTGTTAACTGAACCTTGTGAAGAGAGTGTATACAGTACTTGATATGTCATGTTTCTCTTGTTGTAACACAACAATGGTACATGTCGGCAATCGTGTTATTTGGATCTCATCGTTACTCTGAAGCCATATTTTATAAGAGGATACCGTTAATCTAACCTACTTTAGGAAAAATCCTAAACCATTCCAAATGAATTTTAACCACTGTAAGTCAATCTTTTGACAGATCAGTTAGTAAATAATTGTGAATGATTTTTCTCAGTTCTTTCAAGTTGCATGTTTTTTTCTTTTTCTTTTTACAGGTGAATGTTTTTGTTACTTTTCATTTATGGACTTGTCCATACATTTCCTGTATCTTTAAATCAAAAGTAGAGGTTTTCTATGTTGCATTCACATTGACTGGCAACTCTGAACAGCTGTTTTCAGCAGGGTGCAATATTAGAGCTTTGATCGCGGCTTGTGAGAGTTTAGTGATAAAATCTAAATCTTCATATTTATTTGCTTTACCGACAGCCGATTTCACCAGGTATACATCACTGTTGACTAGTTTTTTTTTTTTTTTTTTCAAATTCAATATTTCAAAATACTTATCAATGCTATCATACAGTATCCAATCATTGCTTAAAATGGGAAGTGAAATACTAAATATTTTCATTTCATTCAATATCATCATTTGAATAAATATCATCATTATGTTTCATGCTAACAGGAGTACTATTAAAATGAAGTTAATTTTTCCCTCATCTACCTCAGATGCTAATTCGCCAGAAAAAGTTGGGGTGCTGACTGACCTAACTACATTTTCATTTAGTAAATTTAAACATTTTTGTAAAAAAAGTTGAAGTTTTAAATTTTTATTGAAAGTTTTTTTTCCAAGAATGTACTGAGACAATTCTTGTTGTGATCTCAAAATCTTCCTTTTAGGGGATATCTTGTTTGTACATCAATGTTTCCTTTGTTTATTTGTTTTTTCCTCACAATTTCCTCTCTTTTTCCATCCCTTAGGAACATTACACTTTTTGGCAATACATTTCATGTTATAAAATATGTTTTACTCTGTATAATTTCCCAAGTGTTTCCTCTCTCTCTCTCTCTCTCTCTCTCTCTCTCTCTATATATATATATATATATATATATATATATATATATATATATATATATAAAAGATTAAAGTAAAAAATTGAATGTTTAAACACATTTTAAAATTTGTTTACAGGAATGACACGAGAAAGTCCGTTAAAACACACAAACCGACACTGAACAAGAAAGTTTATTTTTTTTTAAACACATGAACCGATATACACTGAACAAGAAAGTTTGTTGAAAAACACATAAACTGATAGACACTGAACAAGAAAGTTTATTAAAACACACATAAACAGATAGGCTATAGTACTGTCTTTGAGAATCATTGCTGATTACTGATTTTATCTGTACAGTCAATGCAGAGCTTAACTTGAGCAACTGAGACAGTGTCAATGATGATTACTTAATAGCTTGTCAATGTCCATGGATACCAGCACCGACTATTAGATAATGTCAACAGCTGGTTTTCAGTAGTAATCAACTCTCGTGCAAGTTGTAGTTAGTTGGATATCCTGTTTGGAGAATTCTGCCGCAGGAAGACTACATTAGTCAATCTTTGGCTAGTGTTCTCTTTTATTTTTAAAATCTATTTTTAATAATTTAGATTTATTATTGGCACATTAACGCACATGCTATGGTTACAAATTTAAGATACACTAGTCTCTTTAACTGTGAATTATAATTTTAAATTAAACTTAAACATGTGCTTCCAACAAATGGTAAGTGAATCCAAATTCTTCATGATTCCATTCTTTAATAATTTTGTTGTTTATACAATTTGAAGTTTAAGATTATAAATAAACTTTTGTCTATTTATAAGTTTATAAATAAACTTTCCAATACTTTTGGTATGCTTTAGGACAATAAGGTAAAATCAAGCTGAAATACATAAAACTATGAATTAAACCGTAAAAGATAACTCACACCACTTCACTCATTGTTATGCAACTTGTGCAATACAAATTGCAACGAGAGTTAATAATGTAAAGTCAAGTTTCAGTTACTAGTCAAGAGATAATCCCCTACTTACGTATTTAGTAGAGTGGCTCTATTCCTGTTTGACTAAACAAGGATACAATTAAAAGCCAATTCATGTTCTAGAAAATGTAAATACTCTCTAACATAGGTGACAGTTGTACATAGATAATGTAACCATGTGCATGTAATGGTCGAGGTACTAGTGTTATCTGTGTCACAGGGTCCCTCAGGTGATACAAGTCTAACCTAGAGGTGATGTTGACGGTGGTGGTGATCGCAGGTAAGTTTGCTTCACAGCTTCATCTAGAATAGCTTTTAATAACTTGTAATGAAATAGCTGTTGGTAATGAAATAGCTGTTGGAAATGTATGTAACAACATGTTTAATTAGGAAGACTTAAACTAATTTCTTGTAAACTGTGGTTTTATATATATATATATATATATATTCTAATTTTGTTAGTTAAAACATGTATAGGCATTTTAAAAATTGAATAAAAATATTATATAGTAATTTGTAGATAATTTAATTCTTAAGAAGAATGTTAAAACCAAAATTACAACATTCATAAATAAAACTACAATGATTTATATATAAAACTGCAGTTTTGACCATTTTAATTTTTTAGTGCAGGTGCCCTACAGGCCACTAAAAATAGCAGACTAATGGATTAAAGAAATTTTAATTGCAAATATGCAGTGGATTTCGATAACAAAAAAATTATCAGTTTTCTTTCTCCTAATCTTTCTTCCAAGTCGGAAAACCGTAGTAGAAGAAATTATAATTCACAAATCAGAAGTTAAGAAATTATTGTCATTTGAAATTCATTGAAACTGTTTTGAACCACAATATACTTGCCTGACAGCAAACTTAAATGTATTGAATAAATAGTTATTTTTGTATTAATTTCAGAAAAACTTAGTAAGTTTTAGTTATCTTTTACTAGACTTTTAAAAATAGAATAATGAATGGTCAATGAGAAGATACATATTGGTGATGGCTCAGTCTTGATTCTCTGTGCGCTTAAACTTGAATGTTTTCAATTCTAGTTTTCCTTCTAGTGTGTAGCCTTTTAATTAAAATCACCACTTATTTTAAATTAAAATTACTATTTGTTGTTAAATGTTTTTAATGATCGTTACCATGTTAGCTCTTTTATAATGATGTGATAATAGAAAGTTACAGTTGTTCTAAAATATTTATAACCTTAACCTATTTATAACTTTAAACTTGACTTTTATCATTTCAGATTAATTTTTTGTTTTGATTAATGGAATTGACCCGTACACTTACTCCTAAAATTCCAAGTGTTAATTAGTGTAAAATTGATATTTTAATGGAATATTACTTCCTATTTGGTTTACCATATAAATAATATTGTAAGTAATATATCCAAGGAGATGAATTTTTGGCAAATTTTCTTAAACAGTCATATTTTATAACAAATGGATTTTATAACAAAGTTATGGATTTATAAACAAATAAATGTATTTAACACGTTGAATGCTCGTGTCGGTTTTGGTCTGTGTTACCAGTGCTGCTGAGCAGCGAATGAACAAATATTGGCTTCAGACGAACTAAAATACATCAACATAAAATATTTTTAGCCATAGGAGGATTGCATATACTTATTTTCAGCATTTAACGTGTTAAAATAGGGATTTGCAGATTTTTCCAAAATAATCCTTATGATATTAGTAACTAAGGTGATAAAATTAAACATGACATTTATGCAAATTTATTCTGAATAGATTTCTCAACAAAACCTGTCGATTTTACAGTACAGTAGAACCCCTCATATCCGGCCACCACGGGACCGAGCCCCTGGCCGGATAACGATTCGGCCGGATAAACCAACCTACAGTACACAGCACTTGACGAAACAAAACAATTGTACTGTACTGTACTAACCGCACTGGAAATAATCAACGAACTGTTTACAGGTTAAACCTATTAGATCAACTGAGGACAACACAGGAAAATGTAAACAAATAGATACACAAAAATAACGCAAGAGTCGTGGGAGACTTGTGCGTGCAACTGCGCGTCTGCAAGCCGTGGTAAATAAATTTCGATATTGGCTTCCGGGAAGTGGCCGGATAAACCGAGGTGCGGTAAAACCGAGGCCGGATATGAGGGGTTCTACTGTATGCTAATTCTGCAGTGTATGTTCAAATTGATTTGTTCACAGATGGATTGGTGTCAGAACTTCATTATCGGATTGTGTGATTGGTCAACAGATCACCAGTACATGTTTAATTTATCTGAGAGATTTCAGACGTATAGATAAATCAGCTGATTGATGGTGTTGGCCATTTGTTTTCAATTCATCTTTAATTATAATTAATGCTTTATGAACTTTAGAGTCTTTATGAACTTTCTTTTGATAAAGTTCATTAATCCATTACGAGCTGTGAAAAACACTTAGTGGTTGGAATTATTCGTAGTGGCAGATGGTGCGGCAGCAGCAGTCTGTCTGTGGCACGTATTCAGTTTACTCGTAGTGATTCTTATTTGCAATGATTGCTATTCTAAAACATATTTTATACTTACTAAAAATTAGGAAACTAAACATTTTATTTACATTTATTTGAAGCTCTGGAGTGAACAAAACACACAACCGACTGCCACACGTAAACAAAACTAATGTAACAGAACATCTGAACTCAGTACTCAGTTTACTCGTAGCGATTCTTATTTGAAATGATTGCTATTCTAAAACATATTTTATACTTACTAAAAATTAGGAAACCAAAATATTTTATTTACATTTATTTGAAGTTCTGGAGTGAACAAAACACACAACCGACTGCCATATACAAACAAAACTAATGTAACAGAACACCTGAGCTCATTCTAACTGATGGTTATTGTGTACTGTGAAAAAAACAAAACACCGAACCTAACTAAGAGCATCGAAACACATTCTAGCAGAATTATCAAGAAATACAATGGTTGTTACTGTACGAGACTGCAGGAAAGAAGACAATTATGGCTCCTGTGGCCCATCACTCAGCCTTATCAAACCAGAAATATGCTGTATGACTAAACTGTCTTCTCACCGAACCGACACAGAACTTCACTCAGTGACGTTTTGTCTTTAACCTAAGTGCTCCCAAAAAACATGAGAGCTGTTCTTAATCAGTCGCAATATAAAAGAAAAACCTGAAAAAGCTGTATGTTTTGGTAAAAAAATTATTTTCCTAGACCAGAAATTAAGATAATTATATCATTATTTTTATGTTAATTCTATATTATTATTCTATACATGAAAAGTGTCCTAACTTTCCTTCTGTAATATTGTTGTTCTTGTATTCCCAGACTATAGTTATACGAGTATACCAAATTAAAATAAAGTGTTCATATTTGTTTCACTTTCACGGTTTTAAATGATTTTGATACAAATATGACACAAAAAGATATCAGCTGTGTAGTAATAATGTCTTAAGCCTCTGAAAACTAATAATAAATTATTCATACTTCTTTTAAATAAATATAATAAGAAATTTTACATTAGGAGATATTTCTTAGGATTTGTTATTTCTACTAGGATCTGTAGTCTGTTAGGAATTTTTATTTTATTTTGGCTAATATTAGTACAGATGCGTGGTGTAAAATGAGTGAAAATATTTTTGGGAGACATAAATTATTAGCATGTGTGACTTTCACTAAGTGGTAGGACGCACACACAATGTGCTTTTAGCTAGCAATGGGTAAATTTTACTATTTTTATTTCAGTTTTTAATTACATTTTGAACTGTTCTAGGATGTCCGTGATCATGGCAATTCCTGCACTGACCTACCAAATCCCCAAGTTTGTGATGGGCTTTGGCTAATGCACTTCACCACTGCCAAAATATGCAAAACCCAGATGCTGTGATTTCCTTCACAATTTGGAAAATACTCAACGATTGTACCCAACTTAATGTGCTAGATACCAAAAGGAATCATGACAGTAAACTTAGTTTAAAGTGTTTCTTATCAGATTAGTGAAATATGGGCAAAAAGGTATTTTGACATTTACAAAACTATTTTGTAGCCCGTAACTATTTCCACTGTGATTTCTCTACTTTCAGTAAGCAAGTGCTGTAAATGAGTTTTCTTAATTCTAAGACATCTACAAAAATCATGCATAATCTCTTTAAAAAATTGTTTTTCAAACCTTACATGATATTAATCACATTCTAAAGCTGAAGATTTTGTTATATTTGTGAGCCACACTATGGAAGTACAGTGAACACCATGTTTAAAAGCCTGTGGAAAAAGGTTTTTTATAAATTGTGACCTTTACTCTATACAACTCTTACATGCTTGGCTCTTGCCAAATTGAACATATAGAAGTGTATAACGAAAAAATTATTTGTTTGTTCTAGAAGGAAATGATGTCAATTGGTGTATAGACCCTAATGAAATAGTAATTATGCTAGCAGCAGATAAAATAGTATAATTAACAATTTAATTTTTGCTTAATGGGTCTGTCAAATATGCTTTATATATATATATATATATATATATATATATATATATATTATATATATATATATATATATCTTTTCTGTATTTCAAAATTATTTTCATTAGTATTTTTGCATTTTATATCAAAGGGTCAAGGAAAATATTTATTATGAATGGAAATTTGTTTCTTCCAAATATTTTTTAAAGTGTTCACTGTACTTTTTTCCAGTTAAGATCTATATAAATAAATTTTATGTAAATACTAGTATTCACCAATGTGATATCATAAGCATTCAATCATGTGGACTTCAGTATGTATACTCTCACCCATCGGTAAAATGTTAGGTAGATGGCACCAAGCAATATTAGTTCGTAATATTTGCATCTTTTTTGTACATTTTACGTATTTATAATCTATTCAAAACACATAAGATTTTACTTGTACTAACTAGTCTTTTTTCTTTTTAAATAAAGATATATAATAACAACACTCAATACTCTCTATCGTTAAGTTATTTATTTTGTAAGTTTTGTTTAAAACATTTTTATTGAAAAATATTAGCATCTGTTACAATATTGTAGATAATAATTTACATTCAGTCTACAAAATTTTTGTAACATTAACATTAAGCATTTTGATATTATAAACTGAATCAGAACTTTTTGTAAAGGTGCTATGTTTATAATGGAGAAATGCATTTTATTTTACTTGTTTGCATTTAAATACTCATTAGTTAGTCATTGTACAGGTATATACTATGTGAACTTTTTTGTAAAAGTTACATAAAATCATGACTTATAATAAACTCTTGATTCAAACGTCTACCAAGTTTGTCAGTTAGCTGACATTTTAACCTTTGATAAATTATCAGCTCACGAGTTCTGGATGGTTTAGGACCAGCAGATAATTATTCAAATTTTAAAAGTTAATACCTCAGATTTTCTTGCCACTTGAATTCTATTTATTCGATTCTGATTCATTTGTTTTGATCAAGCCATAATAATGTAAACCTTTATAAAGGCCTTCTTTTATTTTTGAATAATGTTTCACAGGGTAAAATGTAATTAATAAGCACTATTACTATTATTTACTTTTAAACTAGTTACTTAAATACTAGATTTATAAATCAATGTAAATAACTGTTTAACAGATGTAAGTATTGTTTTTATATTTAAAAGACAAAATGTTTTGATTTACAGTGAAAATTAGTGTTTAACTCAAGGCAAATATGCAACTTAATTACTGATAAATAACTAAGAGCATATTTCAAATGCCCACTATTTATATTCCTCCATTAAACAAGGTTTATTTTGTTCATACATTGTAAGCAAACTGAAAATTACCTTTGTGAAAAATCCTGGAGTGTTTTAATGTATTTTCCAAGATGGAGTAAGCATTTCTTTAGTTTACTTTGTATTCAAAATAAGTTGGTGCTCTTTTAATTACAGTGACATAGTTTAGAAGAGATATTTTACTGTTTGTGTCTGATTCTGCTGAATGATTGTAATACAGATAGGACAAGAAATTTTAATTTTTGCATACCGTTGAGACATTGGCCAATATTAATGTAAAGGCAAATGTTCAAAGAAAGATATCAAAGTACTCTATTTTAAATATAAGATATGATGTATTTTTGTACAAAATGTAATTACACTTTAAATATATTATTTATTTATTGCTGTTATCTCTTATTTCATTATGCCTGTGAGCCACTGTCATATTTTTTACTAACAAAAATTTCACCCGAAGATTGTTCTGGAGTATAAGTAAAATTAATTAGCACTGTGATAAAGCTAACACATAAAATAAAATACATCAAAGAGTACATAAATTATGTTAGATTTATTAAGTCAGCCAAATTAAATATATTCTATTAATCTTCTAGTGGTTCTCAAAGTTATAAACATTGTTTAAGTAAGCACATCTATCTACAGTATATCTACACATGTTCCATGCTATGATGTGCCATACTGTTTTCCTTAGTAACAAAAGGTCCAATAGGATCATACATTATTTAACCAAAAACTGGCCCGACTATAAAGTATATTTGTAATTTAATTTTCTAAATTTGTTACACATTAAGTTTAAAACGTTTTTAATTGGCTAAGCATTTAGCAGAGTCTCTATCACTAATTGATGAAACAGCACGTTTCTGTTTTTGAGTGTGACTGTATACTGGATAACATTTAAATCATTTAACTAATAGGGTTGAAATTTGGTGTGGGAACCACCTCTCTACCTATATCTACCTAAAACCTACCCAAACCTAAACTAACCTAACCTAAACTACCTCCATATCAGAATTGAAAACAGTAGGTCCATTGGGAGTCTCTCAACCCAGAGGATTTTGTCTGCTGTAGGGTGAACAAAAAAGCCTACCACTCTGACCCTAAATCTAGCGTGCGTTTAACATTGTATAACACGACTGTAGCAAGAGAAGCTCGAATCTTGATGCACTTGAAATTATTTTAACAGGCTCTAAATCTATTATTTGTAAAATATACTTATAAAATAATGGGAGTACAGTGGCAAGTTTTGTTTTGGTAAAAAATTTATATTGTCCAGTCATGTGAATGACCCTAAATCAGATAAAGTACACTAGCATTTTTTTGCTCCACTCAAAGTTTCCAAACTAGAAGTTTTCACACGATTTAAACTGTAATTTAAATACTGTGCTGTAAAAATTTATGTTTTTAACATAAATCACTTTGAAAACGTGTACTGTAATAAATGTTAGAACACTGATAATCGTACAGTGTAAGACCCAAACTGCCTAACTAATGTACAGTAATTAGGCAAGTAATCATGTCAAGATTACAGACAAAATGTGAATGAACTACTTGACCTTTATACATCACTCAACTGTGGTAATCACGTATTTCATTTATCAAGGTTCAAATGTGAGCCCAATATTAAACAAAGATTTTTTTTTAATTTTTGTACAACTTTAGGTATATCTGACTTGAAACTCTAAATTACTTATTTGCCTAACATTAAAATACTATTCTAAATAGGAGCTCACCTAGTAAACTATTATTTTATATTTATATTTAGTTTCAATCAAAAACTTTTCCACTCTAGATGGGCTTTTTGTATATTTGACTGTAAAGCTAAGCCTACCAAAGTTTCAGTGTAATCGTAGGAAAGTGCTTTTGTTTGGTTTAAGACAACTGCTTACTAAAACACACTTGTTGCTCTGGCAGTAATTCTTGATCCACTTACAAACTAATTTTAATTGGTTATAACACCCGCTAACCAATTTAAGAACCAGCTGTTGTTAAATAAGTTTTACTCTATGTGATTTTTACAGTCGTAGGTGGTTGGTCGGCAGGTGCAGATTTATTTTTACTTGTATTCTGTAGTTCGGTTTTAATAATTAGTGGTGTGTTTTGTTTTTATTAAGTGCATGTTTTAGAATTAGTGAAGTTGACACACAACACTTGTCAAGCATGTCACAACGCTCTGGTATTTGTTTATTTTTACCTAGATTTTACATTAGTTATCTAGCTGAAGAAGAGATCAGATTGCAGATCTTGAAACGTAACGTTACTGGTTTTTTTGTATCACTGAACGATGAAATGAAATGAAATGAAATATGCCTTTATTCAAGAGGCGGAGTTAGGGCTATTTAGCCCTCTCTACCACTCAACCTCACATAATATACAGATATATATATACATATTCACATTTAATGACCTTAAAACTATAACAAATTCCATTTTAAATTTAAATTTAACCAAAATATATACTACTATGTAATAATTAAAAATCAAATTTATCAGCTGAATATGTAGAAAATTTTCAAACAAAGATAAATTAAAACTTAAATTAACAATTTACTTTTTAAATAATTTCTTGTTATTGCTACATTCATTCTCTCAAACACACAGCCTGACCACAAGCACGCCACGAGCACCGCCATCCGCCACCCCTACAGACCGCCCAGCAACAAGTCCCTGACCCCCGCCCCAAAACGAGCCCGACCTTCTATAATACGGATATCATCAGGAAGAGAGTTCCAGAGGCGACATGCCTGAACAGTGAACGACCTACTGAAGAAGTTCGATCGATGAACAGGAATTGAGAGTAACGTGGATCCCCTTCTCGTAGGTCGCTCACTTATATCGGAAATAAATTTGAAATTTTCGGACAGGTAAACAGGTGACTTGTTTCTGATAACTGAATGTAGAGTTGAAAGAATGTGAAGTTGGCGAAGTTGTTGAAGTTTCAGAAGTGATAGCTGTTTGAAAAATGGAGTCACATGCTCATAACGTCTGAGATTGAAAATAAATCTGATACAATAGTTTTGAGCACGTTGAAGCCTGTCCGAAAGCTCAACAGTCATGTCACTGATCACAGTGTCACAGTAGTTGAAGTGTGGCAGTATGAGAGTTTTAACCAGCATAACCTTGACACTGAATGTTAGATATAAAGCAAAACTCTTTAAACTGTGAATGCCAGCAAATACTCTATTACACGTTATCGTAACCTGGTCATTCCACTTAAGACTTGAGCTCATAGTAAGACCAAGATTTTTTAATTTGTTTTGAAAATTTAGTACGTGGTTATTGAGTTCAAGTTTTGGTGCAACGTTGAAGTCCAAACGGTCGATCAATCATGGGTTTCCTAATACCATTGCCTGCCCGATGGCAAATGTTCGGGAAAATCCAGTTTCCTGCTTAAGATTGTCTGTATAGGGCTAGGACTAGGATGGCCAAAAGGTCGCTTTGTAATATCAGGACTTTTATTTGCGTAGGTCTCCTGCTAAAAGCAAGATTTATAAATAAATGTATGTACTCGTTCATTATTATTTATTTATGTTTTCCATTTAAACAGTTATATTGGAACAACCAATCAGGTTACCAATGATTGAGATAAATTTTCATGACACAAGTTATTAGAAGACCATACAAATTAATAAACTTGTGAAATAATATAGTATAACAGAAACATGGGAAAGTGTATCTATTGACTAACTAAGCTGTTTAAACTAAGGCTTCTAGCCTTTAATAGTTAATACAAAAAATGAAATGGTTGTGTTCATATCATGCTCAACCTGTATTCTTAATTACTTATTTGCTCAATATTTAAAATACAATGTGACTCTTTGTTGGATTCCTGGTCATGAGGGGATATCTGAGAACTAAAGAGTTGCCCTGATCAACTTGGGCTGAACGACCAATAAGATGGAACCTCGACCATTCTGTGGTATTTCTAGGTGTGAATCCTTTGGGGCTGTCTTGAAATGGGTTCACACTGAACAGTAGAGAAAGTGGAGGCTGCATCTGGGTCTGAGAATGAGCAGAATGGTACTACAGTCACCCGAAACGAAACACCTGCTCTTAGAATGTCCTGCAATAGCAGGACAAGGACAGCACATTTCCCTAGAAGGACCTGATCGGTTGTTTTCGGCGGTTTGTAGAATTGCTGAAACAGTAGACTGGTCAGCCTCAAGGTGTGCTTTCAGATTGACCCTTGATGATTAAGGGCAATAGGCCGCCCCATAGAAGAATAGGATCTTTGCACTGCTACCGGAGTAAGAGAATATTCAGATCGTGTGTCACATCCTGTCGCGATCTATAAGGAAAGATTTTTTTGGGCATTAATCTCAGTCGTCTTGTTGGAAGAAGGGAGGCCAGCCTCTCCAGTCAAAGCGGACAGGGGTTCCACTCTTCACGCAACAAGCCTAGGCTAGCAAACTGTCTTTGGGGAACTTCACAGTCATCCCCCACAGCAGACTAGACCTATCAATCTTCCCTTGCACCCTAATATCTTGCGGTTAGTGATGTGCTACTACTGGACATCCATAAGTTGCCCAGATTTAAGTGACATATTGATTTTTGCTGTACCCAAAATAGATTCGATTCAACCAGCCCGAAATGACCCTTCTGCTTTGGTACACTAGTTCTTAGTCCAATGAAGAATGCTATTGATTTTGGAGTCAAAAGAATATCTCTCCGACTGTTTTAGGTATATCACACTCAGTTATATTAATTTATTTACATCAACAATTTCTGCTGAGATGGAGTGGTCTTCATAAATGTTAACTGTGGCTTTATTGGTGGTTAGGCTTTGGCACAGAAAACTAATTGAAGAAACATATCAGCAAAGACATAGCCTGTCAAATATTACCTTTATGTTATAT
Source organism: Homalodisca vitripennis (assembly GCF_021130785.1). NCBI lineage: Eukaryota > Metazoa > Arthropoda > Insecta > Hemiptera > Cicadellidae > Homalodisca > Homalodisca vitripennis. The sequence goes on along the minus strand of NC_060211.1, from coordinate 40,959,948 downwards.
ATATATATATATATATATATATATATATATATATATATATATATATATATATATATATACAGGTTGTGAGTTTCCACATTACGATTGTAGTCAACATTATCATAGTGTACATCACCAAAGTAGTCATGTATCAGGTTGAACTATTCAATGAAGTCCACTCCATCTCAGAAGAAATTGTTGATGTAAAGAAATTGATAGTTAATGTCTCCAAGTACTTGTTAACTGGACATATAAACACTTTATTAATTTTGTCTGGAATAGATAGAATCTCCTCAGTCCTCATGTTTAATCTTTGAGGACCATTATGATTGCATGTGTGAGAAAGACTGTTGAATTAACCTATTGGACGCTACCTCTAATTGGTTGGACTACCAAGGTTCAGACGAAAACTACCAATGACTGATTGATCGGACCACCAAGTTTCAGGTTAAAACCACCAACATCCGATTGATCGGCCACCAACGTTCAGGTTAAAACGCCTACGTTCGATTGATCGGCTCTCCGATTTTATTGGCTATTTAAGTGGAGATGTATATTTTATAATTATTACAATAAACAGTATTATTGCGTATATCGTGGGTGAACATGAACTGTATTGCTTACACAGGATGGCGACTCAAGACCTCTTTTCAAATTCGCGGTCGAATATTTCTGATTATCCAGTCTATTTTCAAACAAAATAGACAACTGTGGTACTGTGTTCAACCCTACGCCAAGTGCAACGATGACATTTTATCGTCACGCAGTATTTGCAAGAAATGCCACAAAGCTGCTAGCGATATGCGAGAAATTCTGTGAAATCACCTATTTTAAGCTCCTTAGTTTTTATCTATGTGTCTTTCGATGTATCGATATAACATTGTGTATACCTAATAACTTTCTTTTTTGTGATTTTTAGAAAATACATGTATCCAATTCGGAAATACAAAGATAACAAACAAATACGAACACAGCGCTACCGTGGAGCAGACTGCAGCCCAGTATTGCCGGCTAGAGGTCTAGCGGTGAACGAACTTTCGGTACGAGACAATGATTTCGCCGGTACACAAGATCGGTTCAGTACAATCAACAAATAAGCCAAATACTTTCATCTGAACTCTTCTTAACTAATTTATCTTTTGGGGGAGGGGAAGCCTAATACCACGTTACTTCAAAGGAATTTGCAGAGATTCAGGGAAATGAATATATTTAAAATTCCAAGTCATTTCTCCTTTCAAGTAATAGAAATGGTAGGTTATAAAATGAGCTTCCACAACATATTACATTTACGTAAAAATGTATGGTTGTATATTAATAGAGAATATATTTATTTACAACTACGCAAAGTACGACGTACGGATAAAATACAAATTAGCGATCGTCTGTTTACTATCGAGGAGCTAAAGTACGCGCTTAGAACCAGCAGACACGCTACCGTTGACAAATATAGGCACATAACAAACGAACTTCAATTAAAATTTATAATATCACGTTATTCTGTTGCTGTATATTTTTAAATACTTTTATACACAAAGAACTACAAAAACGTGTTTCACCAATCGGAAATTTGCATACTGCCGATCGTTTTTGTCCACGAATAGACAGACACCGCAGACTCTCGGCGGAGCGCCAAAGTTTGTTAATTTGACTGTCTATCTACATTTTTTGAGACTGAAAGTACAAAAATGTTTTAGCAAGACTTATTTTATGATTCGAGATTTAGCTTCTCCATATCAGTAATGTTGTGAAATCGTGTTGCAAGCATAGTTAAGCACTTCTGTTGGTATCGGAATGGAGTGAAAAGAGCACAGTATCGAGTATCGGAAATGATCTATCAATAGTAAAATTTTCAGGGATATTATAAAAATTCACGCACACGCACGTTTTCCAGAATCCGAAATTCATGCATAATGCATGCTTTTCTAGATGCTCATAGTTGGTGGTAGCCCTGGTTACAGCCCCGAGAAAGTATCGTGGATCCGAATATATCTCACTAATAATGGCCAATACATGAAGAATGCATCAGTATCGTTAGATTATAGTCAAGGACTACGAAACAACATGACAAAAAGATCCTCATGCACGTTGGACTACTGTATTTGGTTTGAACAGTTAGAATCGTCCGAACGATCGTCATGTGTGCGTAGAAGTCGTTCCTGTAAATAGTTGACCGGAGAACTGAACGGGATTTCCAACCGTCGTTCAACCAATGCCGTTCTGACGACGAAAACTGACGAGCGTGGTTGATTCGATCGGCTGGCCGTATGTAGACTAGCAACAGCATTAAGTTGAGTTTACACTGTCAAGTAAAGTTGAGAGAGAATTTGCACAACTACTGTAGCATAATGTGAACACGATAAGCAATTTCACTCACGAGAACTGTCGCAAGTACTTGCTACAGTTGTATCACTACGGTTGTTCCAGGAGTCAAGACGAAGTCTGTTCACACACGGCAGTGATATCTCGGCAATGTTTATAATTGAAATTTTAATAGCCGACACTGTTCTCCAGTTCTTGTAACTAACTGTCCGACACTGGTCGCGGCAGCGCTCGCTAAGCTCTTGCGCCCGTGTAGACTAGCGATTTTTACAGACACAAAACTTACGCCATATTTGCCGTGTAAACGCAGTTCAGTCAAAATTTGGATGTGACCGTGATATCAAAACATAACATCTCTTTCTTTGTTTTAGCCTATGTTATTTGATGACAATCGGAACGTGTGTGAGGAGCAATCGTTCATAGACCAACCAAAGCCTGGGCCACGGTACGAGTGGTTAGCGCTAAGCGCTGGATCGAGCGGGACTTAAAGTTTAACGTTTGTGTTGTATATATGAGAAACACTCGACACTAGCCAGAAGTGAGCGGCAGGGCAGTACCACACTATGGCGCTTATCCGCCACCAATTGTAGCCATTAAATGTTTCTCCTGCCGCTCACCCCTCATTCTGTCATTGCTGTGTAACAGGACGCAAACGCCCCCTTCTCGACGTTATTTGTTGTAACTAATCCACTACTTTCTTCTCCAAAAGATATCTTATCAAGCTTTGTAAAAATCCAACTGACATTCTGGTGTACTCAAAAAACCGGGCTGCGCCTCTTATCAAACCGTCAAACATTATATTACTCAACGAACCGAACTCTTTAGCCAGTTTACAACACTGTACAGTTTTGGCCTGTCCTATCTATATAACACGCGTCTTTCCAAAACAACACTTTTACTCAAGAATAAGAGTTGAAAAATTTCGTCCGGAGACTCCACTTTGACGACTAAATAATACTTAAGTACAAAAACTCCGTTTGTATCGCGGTCACTACCGCTTTACAGCTTAAAGCATACCGCTCGTACGGTCGATCGATTTTAATTGTCTAATTCATTGTTACGATTTTTGGGAGGAGGGAGGCACAGGAGTAGAACTAACCAAGATAAACTCCACTACACTAGTGGAGGTAACCTTAGATCAACCAACGTCAGATGTAGCTCACGAACATATGTCTATCTTTATTCACAATTTCACGAACCACGTCGCGTAAAATACTATGTTTCGAGATTAAGAAGCAAAAGAGATTATGTTATGATTCAAGAAACTTTCAAAATATATAATGATTTTTTTAAGTAATTGGTGGCAAAAAAATTATTTTTTTTTAATTTGCCCGGTTCCCAGAAAAATTTCCGGTCGGGTGGCCACGCTGTTACAATTATTTCGCACGTGCGGCACGAGTCATCCATGACTCAGATGTGCAGCTGTTTCCCTTGTTCACATTTCAGCTACTGTCATTGCTGAAGCCTACCATGTTATTGCTTTAGCCCCTAAGTTACAGGGTAGATCTTGACAGTTACAAAGTAAACAATGTACACAATAGCGCTCTCTAATAGAACACAATCTGGTAGTTCCACCAATTTTACCTGGAGCACTATAGTGCTTCATGAGTCACAGATAACTCATATGCACAGATATAATGCATCTTATGAGTCACAGGTGACTTCGTTACAATATGACAAAGATCACCCAATTTAACAACTCAGTGAACTTGTTTACTTAACAAGTTCACTGAGCCTTGATGGTTTTGGGTAATAGGGCACTGGTGGTCATGGGTCTGGTAACAGCCTTTTACTGATGGTCCAGAGGGTTAAATATTGTATAATGGTAATTTTTTTACGCAAGAATAAATTTGCAGTATATATATTCCATAACCTTGGAAAACTTGTTTAATGTATTGGTTCTAGTCACTGAATAGTTTTCGGCCACAAAACTTAAAATAAACTAGCATGTTTAATTTTAATAATAGTTTGTATACTGTGAATACATCACCTACTTACTGTTTTAGTGAATTTGTTTCAAGGTTTAGACTATGTTTTATAAAATATATGTTTTTTAAAAATACAAACCAATTTATTTTCCTTCAAAAGTTTTTATTTTTGTCCACTTCAGGTCTGCATAGTTACTTTTCTTTAAGAGATTTTCCCATCAATTATCTTCCAGCAATAAAAATATTTTTAGTTTTTATGTTATACTGAAGGAAACTTAAAAATAAAAAAAATGTATATTCACTGAAAAAAAACAACTGTACATTCATCAACTCAAATGTCATGGCAGTTCTACTCAGAATAGTTTTTTTTTAGTAAAACAAGTATATAGAGAAACATTTAGAACGCAAGTTATGAATTATTTTGTAATTATCTGAAAATTGCTTATCTTGGGCATAGTCTTTTTCACTTATACCCATTGCAATTTGATAACATCAAAATTAAGTTAAAAACAGATTTTTTGTCACGATCCTCAGAGATTAAGACTGATAAGTAAGCTTCTTCCAGAGTTCAATAACAGTGAACAGTAAACTTTTAAGGACTCTCCACTCATTCCCAAAAATATATACAAACCACTGGTAGCAAATTTGTTAAAAAAAAAAAAAATCTAGTTTTAAAAACAATGCCGCCCAATTACTTGGAGAAAAATAATCTTGTTCAGTTCTCATTTTTTTGCATTGCAATTTGTTTTTTGTAATAAAAATACATTTTTTATTTTTGCTTTTAAATGTTACTACTTGTCTAAAATTTCAAAAAATATAAAAAAATTCAAATAATGAGCTTTTTTAATTTGATAGTGAGTTGCTCTTTTTAAATTAATCAGAAACCCTTAATTCTATTTCATTGGAATTAAATATAAGCTCTGAATAAGGTTATTATTATTCTTCACTACAACATAAACAATAATATTTTATATTTTCATGGTTCTCCATTGTCAGTAATTATTAAAGAATTACTGAATAATAAAGATTTCTATATTAAGACACAAAGAATAAAATTGGATTCTCAATTAAAGGTTATACAGAATCAAAAATAAAACACTGGACAATTATTAGATACATAATTTTTGAAAGACTAAATGAAAACGAAAGCATATGTTTTAAATGACACCATCTTTGGGTCAGATAAATAATTTGTGTAAAATAGAATTTGATCAATTAATTTTATACGGAAAAAAGATTATTTTTATGAAACTTCAAATGACTGAACGCCCTTATGAAGAAAATTGTAATCAAGGATGAAATTACGACTATTGTTTTTTTATAAAATACATTTAATAAATATAACTTCATTTAAAAAGTCTAATCTACTTACAAAATTTACAACACTCTGAGAGAAATCGTATTTTTGTGGTGTTCAATTCAAATAAACTTTAGGGTAAATTACGTTCATTGACTTTTAAGCTTATTCAGACTTTTGTTTCACCACAATTTCCTCCTCCCAAAATACGAAATTCAAACTTACAACTAACTATCTACTATCATCTTAATATTTTACATTACTTTCATAAAATTTATCAGGTACAACGGATGTAATGATTAAATTATGTAGAATATTATAACTAAACACATATTATTTAAACAGACTATTATTGTACATTACTGTGTTCCCGCTTTTCTTCAATTACTTGTTTAATTTTGTAAAATTTAAAACTGTAATGATGAAATTAATTCTAATATTATGTTATACATAAAATACAGACAAAACATAGAGAACATATCATGCTAACATTTTAAATGCTGTAAATACTTGCCATTGCTTGCAAAATACTTTTATGAGGTTTGCTTTTGGACTAGGTTAGCAGATGTAGTAAAAATGCTGTCTGAAATTATGATATAAATTTCTACTCTTACAATTATAATACATTGTTAACAGCTTTGTAAAATAATTAAAGAAGAATTTTACAAAATATTTTATTTACATTTATTACACAGAAAGGTCACATAGCCTAAATTAATATAAACCATTGATTGTACATTTCTTTTTGATAACTTCTTACATCACAGACAAAAAATATTCGCTAACATCAACTAAAACACTATTTGTTCAAAGATTCATACCTAAAAATATATAATACAATAGAAATAATTACATTTTATAACACACTCAACTTTTAGTTATTGAGGTTATGGCAAATTAAAGAAGTAGTTTTATTATGAATAACAGAATTATAGACGTGTTAATACTTTAGTAATATTATGTATATAATAAGGACAACAAAAAATAGGGCAAGTATTATGTAGGAACTGAAAAACTGAAAAAAAGAAAATGACAAACGTTCAATGAATAACATTAAAGAAGAGAGCATAAATGACAAAATTGGCCATAACAATTAAAATATAATGATTGAATAAAAAAATTAGAAGGAACATGACTTGAGCCGGGTTGTTGTCCATGATGGCAGTGATGTTTATGTGATCACAGACGACGTAAGTTACGCTTGCAGCTTTTACTACCGATAGGTGGCAGTTTGTGTGCTGTACGGCGTAACTGTGGTGTGTACAGGGGAGGACAGTCGTGTCGTTTACCAGTCACCACCTCATTACGACACCACACGCAGAACCGGTGCCGGCAGCCAGAACGGGAACACATGATGGTTGGGCTACCGTGGTCGTGTGACGGGAAGTGACACCGAGGACAATGAAGCAATCGCTCTCCCTGCTTCAAAGACCTGGCTGCCTGGAATACAAATTTAGTACTTATAATCTTCTCATTAAACCATTCATGTTTTATTTATATATTCTATATAATATATTACAATCTGCTCATTATTTAGCGGATACATAGCTGAACAAAATTTCCTTTCTCTGCAAGGACTCGAACTTGGATCTCTATACTGAGTGTGACTCTACAACAATGAGAGTGGCTATTGAGCTGCAACTTCGGTAGCCAGCAGTTCCCTGGTGGGGTTTGTGCAGAAAAATTTAAGCTTTAAAGCAACGCACCCACCAGGGAACAGTCACGTCCAAACTCTAATGCAGTGATGATCACATGAGGTAAAAAAAACCATAATTTTAGTTGTTGTCATGGTGGAAAATGTCAAAACTGGAGCTTTCACTGGACTAGCACTACATGATTAAATTTTGTTTTCACTCGGCAAAAGTACTTCTGAAATGGTCGCCTTCGTTTTGGAGGTTTAAGAAAACAACTGGCCATATTTATCAATGGTTCAACAAGTTTCACGAATGAAAGTAAACTATTAAGAAGATTGAGCGATCTGGTTGCCATTCAGTGATTGGTAAAGCGATTTCATTAATGATCAAAATGGCTCTCAGTTACAGGTAAGTATCATTTTTAAATGCCGTGGGTATTCTGCAATCACCCTTTTTTTAATATTTGGTTTGTATGTTATTCTTAAGTAATAAATAAATCTTGTTGGCAATGGGTTTTGTAAGTTTTGTCCCATACACAAATGCACAGAAAATCAGACACAAAACTGTTTACGATCTTATTTTGTTTGTATTGAAAAACAACTTAAATTGAGATAGTACATGTTTAAAAGAGAACCATTAGAGATTCTCATAAGATAAAAAGTTAATCCATGCAAGATACACAATGAAGATGCAGTATAAATATACACTTTGTTAAATTTCTCTTGCAGAAAAAACAATATTTTTAAATGATTTACTACTCCAAATTTTATTTATCTAACTCTACACTTATAATAAATCTTCCTTACCCTCTGGAAAGAACGAAATCTGGCACTCTCAGGACTGACTGTAGGACTATGGCGAGGACTTCTCCTGTTTCCATTGCTATTCCTACCAAGAACGTTTATCTGGTTGTTTAGATTGTGTAGAGGACTGAAGGGCGCAGGCCTCCTTGAGCTACCAAGCTTTGTCTGAAAAAAAAAAAACCAAACTTTTTAACAGATTTCAAATATAATAGGGGTTATTATATTTGATGTGGGTAAATTACATACATGTGTTTCAAACACTCTTCCTTTACAAGATCTTGCATAACTTCCATATTCCCACGAAATTATAATAAAATGTTGATGGAAAATGTTCTTTATGTTGATGGATCAACTTGGACCACATTTCTTAATTATGGGAAGTCCACCTACCATTTCAAATCTCAAAACTTTTTGATCGATTATTAGAAAATGATGTTTTAGAGACTAAATTTTAGCTCAACACAGAAAAGCATAGTTATGTTTCGTTTTAAAATTTTAGCAATTTAAAATTAGCTTAAACATTTTTAAAATGTTTCCGGATTTAAAAATAAAGAAATTGATGCATACCAAATGAATGTTCTAAATATGAATAAATTAAATTATATGCAAAAGGGTCTGTCTTCGGAAGAAGACACCCAATTGATTACACAATAAAATCTCATTTATCTGAACCTAATTAATCCGGATCGTTTTTTATGTTAAGAGAGCGGAGAAAGTCAAATTTTCTGAAGAATAAACCATTTTTCAAATTTCCCACGTAATTTGTGGTTTTATTAACACAAATTATATAATTTTTTTTATTATAATACATATAATATATAAAAAAATTAATTCATAAGCAAAATTATTGGCTTCAGACCAACAATAACAAGGTTGTACTGTACTAAACAAAAATATGATACAATCAATTAATACATATTTTAATGTTACTGTTACTAAATTTGGAAAATGCCCTTTAACTATACACTGTCATGAACATTCATTGAAAATTATATTTAAATTACTGAAACTGTAACTGAGCTAGTGTCTAAAAGTAATAAGAATGAGAAAGGGGTTCGACTTGGCTGCATGATGAAATATCCATTATTAATTCCTTTTAATCACTTACACTAATTCAGGAATGGTTACTGAAATTTGAAATATTAAGAAACAATTTGTTTAGTACATTACCAAAACCAATAAAATATTTATATATTCATCAAACTTTCCATACCACCACTAGCACTGCTTTAGTGAATCTAAAATTGTACTACTAAAGTACAGCCTAACATTAGAGAATAATACTCTACAGCCAAGGAATATCGTAGATTAAATATAATAAATGATACATTGTTTACTTAACCAAAGGAAATATTGGTAACTTACTGGTGATGTTAAGTTCTCCCTTCTCAACTGCATGGTAGCTGAGTAGAGTGTCCATCGATTATGGGCTGGAGTGTCTTTGACCATGATCTCTCTCCACGTTTTTGAAACGTTATGAACAGAATCCAAATCTTTTTCAGATAGAAAACTTAAAATTTTACTAACAATATGGGGAAAGTGGCGTTTTACTCCTAACTGGTACAAGAAATCCAACCGGTCAACACCGTTCATGGAGAAAGATTTGACAATCCAATTAAGAGTGGTTATCTTCTTGGTGACATTACGAAAATTACAATCATTTTTACGAGGTGTATCTCCGACTTTTACTTTAGAGCTCACTGTGTTGAAACCTAACACCTCTGTCTCAGGACTGAAAAAATCTTCAGACTCAAATCCAGACTCGTGTGCCGTATTATCAGTTTGCACTTCTCTTGACCTATCGATATTTTCAGGAGTAGTCGAAGAAAGACAAACTCCATTTTCAACGAAGTCAATAGATTTCTCTTCACCAATTTCTGAAAGACTTAAGGCAAACTGGTTTCCTTCTGTAGATTCATTCTCCTCCACCTCCATGTCATCCGGGTAAAGAGAGGTATCCATCGTTTCATCGTAGAAATCAAAAGGTCTGCTGATACGGGTAGGAAACTGACGTGCAGATGAAGTTCTGCTTTCAGAGGTACTCTGCAGGAAATCTAAACGCGGTGATGACTGAGACCCGTAAAACTTATTGGGTTGGCAGCTGCATTGTGGTGTACTATGGGAGCAACACAGAGCCCTAGAAGACTCCCCAGAACCTGGGGTCTGAGAGCAGTAGCCACTGTCTTGCTTAGACGAGCCTGCACTATTCTCCAACAATGTCCAAGAGCTGAGATGCGGAGTGCTTGTCAACTCTCTTCTCCTACGCGAATGACAAGCGAACAGGTCAGGGCTTGCCCAAAGTCCTGGATCCATTGCTGGTGTGCTCTTGTTGCTTTTACTTTCCATCTGTAAAAATGATAAATTTCAGATAAAATTTAGTATCTGGCAATATAATAAGTGTATAATAAGTAAAATATGATTTTTTAAGTAAAAGCATGCAAAATTGCCATTTTTACCCTAGCACTTTTGGGATAAATCGTATAAAATTTTTTAGCACTTCTAGAAAAAAATCCGAAAAAATGCCCAGCACCGAAAGGGTTAACTAGAGTACACAAGCAAAATACGTGTGTTAATCATCAAAAACATAACTTGTTTTATTTGTATTAATCCATTTTCAGCTATATATGCTTACAGAACCTAGATACTTAATCTTCTCCAGAGTCAAACTATTTTCAAATTCCATCTAGACACTTTGGTTCAAAATAGTTGACAGCAAAAACATTCTATCTACAAACAGTATTTTTCAACCTACTTAAAGTCATATATATAAAATGGTCCACAAAACAAAATGATGTAAATGCCAAGTTATACCTATCCCCAAAAGTAATAAACAAATTGTCATCCTATTAATGAAATGGTCTTCAAGTTTGAATGTTCTAAATTTGCTATTTAAATATGCTAGTGGACTATGCATTTATTTGAACCCAATATTTTTATGTTTATTAACAACCAGGCCTAAGGTATCTTTTGAGACCTAATATTTGATAATGTATCTTTATACTTCATAATCTTCATCTAGTTTGTCATATTATTCCTATTGGGCTGCAGTATAATAAGAGGCCACCAAGAATCATTTAAACGGTTTTGTATTGTCATAGAGAAAATCATAATTAAACTTAATATTAGTTTGGGTCTAATTACATTTTAGTAAATGTATTATATATTTTCAGTTTATTTATTGTTTAGTTATGCAGTCCATAGCATACTTACATTGTCTTATGACATAAAAATCTTGGTTCTTAATTTTGTACATTTATAAGCTACATTGGTGTACCAAGAAATAGCTTAGCTATCTAGTTTTTAATTTATTTTAACAGTTTGTAAAACTAAAGTGAGAATATAAGATACACCAAAAATCTTTCTATACATTTAGCCTAAATTGTAACGGTACATAAACAAATTTATTTTAATCTCGAGTAATTACTAGATCAACCCAAAAGTTTTACTATTAAAATAAACTACTAAATGAATATTTTAGGTTGTATGTGTGAGATAAAATAGGCTTTATGAAAAAAAAGTAGGTCTAAGGGCTACGTAAAATATTATATTTTTATTTTCTAATTTTAACTACGGTTCACGTGATTATTATTCAATGTTTAATTTATAATTACTTGATTGTGTTTCTGATAAAAGTAAAAAAAGCAGACTAACTGAAGACAGGAAGATAAATTTAGGTGCAGGCAGCAATAAGATGTTCATTAGCCCACGAGCCATGCCACACTACTTATCTTGTCCAACCTGAGGAGGCGCTAAGGTATTTAAGTGACAAGATATCACCTTAAGTGAAGTTTTTAGTCTTTTACAAGAATTACGTGGAACAGGTTCTGCTGCAAGCCGGAGTCATTACCATCAGCCCCTTCAAATAACATTGCTTTTCACAAAAGGTAAGAGTTTAGAAAGTGAATAAACTAATAAAAGTACTTAGAACAATTTCTACAAAGGGTGAATTTTGTTTTTTTTTTTTATCATGGAACAGGAACTAGTACTGAATATACAGGCTGTGGTAATGCCCTCAACCATCAGATGGTATTACTGCACTGCAATATGGCGGAAAACATCCCTCAAGATAGTATCTATCAATAAAATATCAAAATTCTAGAATGTCACGAACCGAAATGCTTAAGAGTAAAAAATATAATACAAGCTCACATAATCATTATGCCCTATGTGCTAACACTGCCATTGTGAAGTCTTCAAGTAGGCCTACACAAAAGAGAACATTGATTTATTATAATAACTTATTTTATATTTTACTGTTTTCTTTGGGCATCCAACTTCAATTGACCTAATCTCACATGCTGAGCAACAAAAATATCTTAATGTGAAAAATATCATGGATGATAAATGAATTGTAGTCTACCCTATACAAATTTACATCCACTACAATCTTTTTCTAGTTAGTGTATTGTACCAAGTAACTTGTCTCATAACTTTTGTTTTAGGCTAAGCTTAGTACTGGCTAAGGATAGGCTAGTTTAGAAGACTAGTTTTGGTGAAAAACCCACAACAATTTATTACCTTCAGAATATACTGTTTTATTGTTATTTATAAGCATATAGGCTAGTCTTTATATTGTACACTAGTGCTTAAATGTTGCATTACTTGTCCTGTTAATGTGTTCATTTCCTGCAGGCTGCATATTTTGTTAAATTATGGGGTAGGGTACGATAAGCGGACCCGGTTTTTATATCGAAGAATGTAATCATCGATACCTAATATTCGCATCTCAAATTCTAGACTATCAATCGATATAAAAGTATCTATAGTCTTCAATAACAATCATATGTTTTAAATTAAAATATGGATTTAATATTTACAGTAATGAAATAAATTATTATAAGCAAAATTAGGAAAACTGAAGACGACAATATTTGCTCCTCTCACAGTTACAGTTGTTTCTTTCCCACAATTTCACATAATGGATTTTTCGGTACGAGTCCAACATGTTGAAGCCACGTAAAACATGTCTTATCATCTTTCAAAGCAATGTCGTGTAGTTTTCTAAAATTGAGTGCCATTTTTAATAATCAAATGTTACTTATATGTAAAATTGAAATATTACCTTACGTGTATTATTTGAAAGTGTTTACAGCTGTTGATATAGATTATTTAAGTTATTTGTTCAAAATAATTAATTAATATAGGTTGATTATAACGGTGGTTATGATTAAGTGATGTCGTTTGTCAATTTCGATATAAAAAACCGGGTCCCCTTATCGTACCCTACCCAACTTATGTAGAATGTGCTTGGTGTAAATAATTGGCACATCAAAGCCTTTAACCCTAGAACTGCCATTGAATACAGGTGACTCAAACAGCAACAGCAGGTATACTAAGTGAGCTAGCCTACATGAACATTCAAGACATCAAGTCAGGATGGCTGTATAGTCTAGGGCGTCACTCTTGGACACCGGAGTTAGCCTTGGAGTCACGGATTCGTTTTTTGCACCTGACGTTAGGGATTTTCGCGATCTGGTATACACTTATGAATCACTGGTCTGTGGTAAAGCCAATAGGAGGGCCCACCTTAAATTAACAGTGGTTGGCTTGCGTGGTAGGGACGAGTGATTTTCTTAGGCCTATATAGGCTCTACATGCACCAGACCCAAATCACCCATTTTGTATTTTTTGTTTTAAATAGCTTTTAAAACCATTTAAATTACAATAGGCCTAACACCCAAATTCTAATAGCCTATGCAAAATAATACTGAACGTTCCAGGGTTAATGCTGAATTACTGATGTGGCAACTGCCAACTTGAGGGTTATGTAACACGCTAAGACTAAATAAACTGACCAGAATCTTATTTTGAACATGAACTGTAGCCTTAGCCTACCATTAATCATTACAAAAATGTCATGACCTTGGGCCTTCTCCAGATTCTTTATTCCAAATCATAATACCTACCAGAGTTATGTTCCACTACTTCAAATGTTTTTCTGGGGAATAATGATAACTTACTTACAATGACATTATTGTCTAAGGCACAAACAAGTTTAGAAAGTTCAATATGAATTTGTTCATAGGAAATAGGCATAACCTAATATCTGCATGAGTCTTCTCCAAGTGGCCTACTAGGCCTAGGATTCGTTTCCATAGCCAAAACAATAATATGTTAAAACTGAACCATTTTTTCCCAAGCCTAGTGTAATCTGTCTTTAACTCATCATGTAATAAAGCCTAATTACGGATTTCTAATATAGCTTGTATAATAACTCTGGGATAAAGACCTGATAGAATGTAAATCAAATTAAAAAGTGAAGGCAGGTATTTCTAATGATCCTACCTAAGTTAATTGGTACAAATAATCAGTCTATTTATTCATATTCAGGTAAACATAGTACTGACTTACCTTCGAGATTGTACAAAATTATTAGTTCTCCTACTCGGTTCTATCGGATATCGGATATCTCACTAACTAACATAAAAGTTAACGAAGGCAAAACTACGACAAGACATCACACTTCTTTTAAATCAACAAAACACTTCCACAAACGAACCGAAACTCAAACTGCCAACGTCCGACCCGATCAAACTTTCACTTCTCTGCCCGTCCCCAATCCACAGCCGCTCTGATGCTCCAGACTCGAAACCAGTCCGCCTCAAACACATTTTTAAAATTACAGGTAAACAAAGAAAAAATACGAAAAGCCGGTAAAACTAAGCTGTTTTGACCAATGAGAGTATGAAAAGGACAAAGATTCGAAATGCTGTTTTGTGATTGGCGTTCACCTTTACCTTTACACTGAAATATTTCAGTGATTATACAGCATGGGTAATTTTTCAGCAGGAATGTAAGGGGCTTTTTGTCCGAATTCTACTATTACAGAATAACATCTTATTTTACCGAATTGATTATTTAATTTTTTTTCTTTAATTAAGAACTCACAATTTTAATGCAGATGTAATCAATTAACTAATAATATCCTGAAATATCATAAATTACGTTCCAAAAAATACTGTTGTTTAAAAACATTAAAATATGAGTTTTTGAGTCAAAATTTCATCAAAATGTGTGTGTGGGTGTAAAAGTATGGATTGTAAAATATTAATACATATAATAAATCAAAATAATGAATTTTATATCATAAATGATTATTCACTTGACTTTATTATATTTTTGGAGTATGTATCTACCGTTCCTAATAAAATGGCAAGACAGCGTTGTCAGCAAACGCGGCAAGATAAGTTTATCAACTAAATCATTATATTTGCAAAACATGAATCTTGAAAATGGTGAATTTCCTTGCTGTTTAAAAATATTCAGGAGTTTTGAGCATTGTAATCCGTTCCCTATTTCAAAAATATACAAATTGTGTCTTTGTAAAAACCAAATTTTTTTATTCAATATAGTTAAACACCTTCTAGTGCTTGGTTTTTTTTCTGGTGAGAGTATTTCCTTGACGGAGTTCGGATTTTTAGCAATAATAAGAAATGTAATAATTTCATACAAAATATATCACTACAAATAGACCACTCTAATCGCAAGATAGATTACCTTTTCAAGCTTTCATAGATCTTGAAGAAAGGAAATCTAATGGAGAGAGCAAATTCGCAATGAAATAATTAGTTCATATGAATTCAACTCATACGAAGTTCCCGAGTTTTTAATCTGCGAAATTAAATCCAATAACGAGCAAGAAGCTGTAGATGATGGATCAAATTCTATGTTGTAGTCAGAAAATATGAAGATCGGTAATATATAAAAGGCCGTAGATTTTAAGGAACAAAGATTAGTTATGTATGGTTTGTAACAGACTCATAGTTTACTCTCCATGCAGAAAATGATCCCTTCACCTTTTACCCGTGCGAACAAGTCAACGTCTTTTACCTTGACTTCAAAGGCTTTATCATTTTATCCAATCTCAGTAAATACAACATATTTAAAATTAAGCCAATACTCAAGTGGTTCATAACCTATGTCAGGACAGATTACTACTAATTAATATGCATAATTACCCTTCTTATAATTGTAGCCAAATCAGGGTTATGCCAAAGTTCCCTGGGAGGACGTTTTCTGTTTTAATTTTTATAAATGACATTCCGAAACATTTTCAAGTTTATTGTCTTACGTTCGCCGATGATGTCAAGCTGTTGGTTAAGGTAGATTCTCTCTTCGACTGACTACGGCTCCAAGTATCACTCGGTGGAACAGTGGAACTGGTAAGAAACGGACCGGAAGTTTTTGACTCCCTTTTCACATGTTTTTGTCATAAGTTCAATGAATTTTTTCCTCTTATTCCTACTGGTGCTCCTAAACCTAAAGTAACTCTGAGGCCTGCTGCGAGGAAGTTCTGGCAAGAAATGGTTCACTGATGAGTTGAAAACACCTTAAATTGCATGTGTTAATGCTGCATGACCTTTCTAAGAAAGTAACTCTAGCAAGCGGTAAAACCCATTCTTGACACCCAGTACCGTAAGTATTTTAAAAATTTTACAGGGGTAAATTGAAGGCGGCCAAAATAGCCCAAAACGTCTCCTACATCGATTCTGCGCCAAATAGATGCAAGGCGGCTTGGCAAGTTATCAACCAAAACAAGGTAAAATCTCAACAATTTTCATATCCAGGTACCCTGACGATTTTAACACCTTTTCATCAAATCATTCGAAGATATTTGTATCTAAGTTTCCGCAGGCTGCAGATGTGAGCCTGGACCTGGGTTTTTTTTACCAACACCTAACTGCACACTTATGGAATGGGAAGAGGTTAAGCCCCAAATTAATTACCGCTTTAGTGAAGAACTTTAGGTCCTCCAAAAGTCAGGATGTTTACGGCATGTCGGGTGAAGTCTTGAAGTCCGTCATCGGACGCTATAGCTTGACCCTCTATGCAAAGCCATAAATTGCTGCCTAAGATTTGGTGTTTTTCCTGACTACATGAAAATATCTAGAACGATCCCCATCTACAAGAAGGGCGACCATCAAGAACTGGCAAATTACCGTCCGATATCGATAATCCCGGTATTGGCCAAAGTCATGGAAAGTGTCATGAAAATTCAGCTAGTGAAATACTTTGAAGAAAACAACCTGTTCATGGTGGGGGCAGCATGGTTTTAGGAGATGCCACTCCACTACTACGGCAATATTATCACTAGTTGAACAAATAACCAAGGCATTTGAGGAGGGTGAATCAATGGCGCTTACACTCTGCGATCTCAGCAGGGCGTTCGACTGCGTATCACACCAACTACTGCTCCACAAGTTGTCTCCACTATGGAATAGGTTCTACGGTCCACAAGACATTAGCATCGTATCTGCTAAACAGGAAACAGGCCGTCTTTCTGGAGGGTGCGCAGTCGGGGATCTTGCTGGTCAAGCACGGAGTGCCTCAGGGTTCTGTTCTGGGGCCCTTACTCTTTCCTCATACTGGTCAATGACCTGGAACTCGAGGGTCGCTCTCTCCTATTCGCAGATGACTCAACCTTAACAACAAGAGGGAAAGATTTAAAACAGAGTGAGGCATGATGCAATAATGTTACTGGACAGGGCAAAAACAATGGTTTGAAAGTCAACCATTTGCAGTTAAACCCAGACAAAACCCAGCACCTGATATGCACACTCAAGAGAGACATAGGCTCCCAAACCAATGATAACGTAAAAATTGCTCGGTTTTTATCTGGACCGAAGAATGACGTGGACGGCACATGTTTCTCAGGTCTGTGTCAAACTCTCCAGAGTGCTCTGCCTCCTCAGGAAATTAAGGAACCAGGTAACGGAACCCTATTTACAAACAGCATATCATGCACTCTTCCAAAGCCACATTATCTATGGACTGATACTATGGGGTCATTCTGGAGCCTGTGAAGACGTGCTGAAGCTGCAAAAGAAAGCTGTAAGAATTATAACCTCTTCAGGATACTTGGAGCACTGCCGGCCAATTTTCATCCGCCTGAATATCCTTACAGTCTTCAGCCAGTACGTCTACAACTCCATCTTGCAGGTACGGGAGCAGTCTTTCAGTATGCCCTCCAGAAGCGACATCCACGGCTATGACACTCGCAGAGCCCGGGACTTAAACATCGCACGATGCCGACTCTCCGTACACTAAGGAGTTTCCCTAGGTATGGTCAAAAGCTGTTTAACTTGCTGCCGATTAAGTGTGAGACATCTTGAGCATACCAAGTTCAAGACAGCCTTGCATGAAGAGCTCATAAGGAGGCCGCTTTATTCCTTAAAGGAGCTGGAAGAAAAGCCACTGTTTGGGTGACCCACCGCTACAAATGTAAATATGTAAATATGTAACTTTTATAAACTATTTGACATGAACATTTTTACTTTTGACGCAGTCTATACGGGAAATCCGTCCATTGACGAAGAATACAAGTATAAGCAAGTAAGTATGTGTTTAGTATGCTTAAATCTACAGTCACTTTACATACAGAGTAAATAAAATATCTGGAAATCACTTGTTAATAGTGTAACAGCTCATACGGTACTAAAATCTAAACTCTGTCCACTTTTATGTCATGGTTTGAAGTAATTTTGGGAATAATTACTACTTTGTTTGCAAACCGAAAATGGGACATATTGGGAGCAACTCAAACATTTTAAATGATAAGCCCATCGAGTTACCACTCTTTTTGAAGTTCCTGATAAAAGAAAAATAACAACGCACACTAGAGGTTTCTATCTTAACCCATTACAAAATGGCGGCCAATTGAACGTTTTAGAATTATTCAAAATTATTTTATTTCTTATTTCTCCCAACGGCTATTTTACACTGATGAATAACAACATATTAGATAACAAAAAACAAATAAATAGGGTCACAACAACAATAACAACAGCAGTAACAAGAACAATAACCCATAGGCTATATAAATTCTTTAAACAACACAAACAATGGATAACCATTTCTACCACTAATGGTGTGAAATTGGGTTACAGCTACTTTAACGTGGCCTTTTTTACCACTGAAGCTCAACTACATCTATCTTTAACCTAATGTATCTATTCTTTAAGGTAATTAATGAAGTGATCAACTATCCAAGAATCTTGATCACTTCACGTGAATCTCAAATTTCTCGTCCCCTCTACGAGAACCAGATATTAAGCCCTCTTCTTCAAGTGCATTTACGTAAAAAACAAGCATCACGCTGCTTTACCAAACATCTTAAGCGTCGACAGCGTCGATTCCTTACATGGAATTCATCTTTAGGAGTACCATCTATGGTATCCTGCTTCTTCCTAATGGAACTACCCGAAAACCTCCCTCGTATCTTTGTTGTCTTACATCCGCCAACTCAGTGGCTACGGTCTAAAGTCCTTAACCATGTAACTGCACTGCCACAGTCAAAGTTTCTAACTCACTTCCACACCTCTTGTTTCTTGTTCACTCATCTAATATAATACAATAAATAATCGATTCACGCGTTTCTCGTTGTTTTCGCATAGAGGAATATGGTTGGGAAAAGTTATTAATACCTGTTGTGTCATTTGTTATTTTGTTGATTGCAATCAGCTATTTGTTCGCAACTAACTTTCTGAATTTCCATCAGTGAGTGGACTTCAAGAATTTTCCAGGGACAAAAGATTCGATATTGGAATGCTCAAATTGACAAAAAAATACTTCCACATATGTTCCGTTATAAGCCATATCGCCCTAAACGAATTTATTAAACCAAAGAGATAATACAACTCTTGTGTAAAACGTGTCAAGGGAGCCAATGGGTTGACATGGATGTGTTTAAATTAATGTTTTTAGTTTATTATCTTGTATAGCATTTTGTAAATATACTGAACCGTTAATAATGTGTAACATGGACACATTCTTTCGGGGCCTTTAATTCACAAGTTGATATCTTTTACAAAGAGTTTCAAAGACATTTTATCGAGTAAATTTTAATTTATCATATGATTGCTATTTATTTAGAGTTTTGGCGTACCATTTGTTTTACTGCTATCTTTAAGTAAGAGTGGCTGGTTGAGTAGTAACTGTCAACTCCATACTTTGTAGTGAGAAACCAAGACAACTTTTCATTTTATTCTCATAGTCCTCATTCATTGTGTCTAACCAATTCTGAAACTTTCATCCACTGTTTAGGTTTCTTATCAGTTAAGATATACATAAAATGCTGGAAATGTCTAAGTATGCTTAAGCTCCTACGCTTAATATGTCTTCATCTGAGATTTTATTACCTCGCTGTTTCCGATGAAGATCTGGCAACAGATTTAAAGTTATTGTCTCTTCAAAAGATACGAAACGTGAGTAACCATATGTTTCTGAAAAAGTTGGTGCCTTTTTTCATTAAAGCCTAATCTTGTTTCCTGAGCGGATTTTATAATTCTGTTATATAATTATATTATATTCTGCATGGTAAATAAATTCATACAATATGTTTTGCAAAGTGCCTACACTCTTCAAACTATCAGTGTTATAGCATTGTTTTAATATTGTAAAAGTTTAGTTATTTGCTCCTCTCCATTCCAGGCAACTGTCACTACTAATAGAGTAGTGTTTACAAGTATAATCACAATTTGAGCCAACACCAGCGGAACACAAACTATTAGTATAATACGTGGTAGTACCGACTCCATCGTTTTGCAATACGATCTCAGAAACCTCGCACTTTTTGGTGATAATGAAGCGGCCTTCGTAAGAACTTGATAATTCTCTTTCTAGTATGGTACATCCATGCGCATTGTGTTGTATAAAACTTATATTTCATGTTCAAACTTTCTTTGTAGTCTCAATAATTAGATAACAGTAATTGTAATTGCCTGGGCCTTTTAGAAGCCTAGCCCTCGTGGGGCTGGAGAAATTTCATTTCTGTCTGTCGTCCACACGATATTAAAAAAAAACTATCTGACCTATATACTTGGAATTTCGCACGAGGCTTAATTTATATATGTGAAACACTGAGTTCGGTGATGGGGATGTAAAGATTTCTTTTCTATAAAAATCCTAAAATGTAGTCATTCTGCTACTAACATTTATCTTAACTCATTCCCATTGAGAAAAGAAAGTTTACATCAAGATTTATGAGAATGTTATTTCAGTCTCTCAGAAGGTATTGGGTCAAGGTAAAGGACGTTTACTTTCAAATTGAAGGTATCGTGTTCTGCAAGAAGAGTAAATGATGAATATGCCAAAAAACCATACATAACTAAAGCTACCTTACTAAACTTGGAGGACATTAAACTATAGCTTTGCTCTGAATTTATTCGATAATTGTGAGCATGTGTTATACTTAAAAGAAACTACTTCTATAAGAATAGATTTATCACGTCCCAGGATCTTCAGTATTTTATATTTTAATGTTTTAAAATTGAGATTTATCTTTAAAATAAGCATGATTTCAGTACTGACGTTTCCACTGAAATTATCTTCTATTAATTAAAAGATCTTAACTAAAGATCTAGACTATAATGGTGATGAGCTTTGCAATAACTTTATGCTTATTTGAATACTTAAAATCTGTATCACTGATCAGGATAAATGGGTCAGGGGAGAGTTGTTGTAACATCATTTTCGTCTTAAATAAAAAAACTACCATTTATACCAGCAAAAAGGTGGTGGTGATTCACACTCTGAAATGCTTTGGAAAACATATAAATCAAGTAGAGTTGACCACTACCCGAAAGCCTAGATTTCACTTACGTATTGTAACTCTCTCAGTTGGAATCACCTGACTTTCAGATTTGGAAGATAGTGTTGCTTTCAAGAGTAACTTCACTTCAGTGGGGCTCAGCAGAATGTATTAGATATACACTCGTAACATTCTCATTCTGTTTGTATAGATGTGCCTCTAATCGTCCAGTTGTCCAGCAGTAGACCTTATGGGAAGTGCCCATTTCTGGAGGTGTAATATTAAGTCACAAAATACAGTGCGATCCTACAGTAGTAAAGCTGAAAATGAAATAAACCATGTTGTACTACGTTATAAATTGACTTTTACTAAGCAGAACCCTAAGTTTCTTACGTAAATATGTTGCATGGGCCAGTTTCGTACAATCACTATCAACGTGCTGACTACAAAGCAGCTCAGGGTCAAGCATGAATTCCAACATTTTAAATTTTAACACTTTTGGATTGATGTGGCTGATTTACATTTCATTTCATTTCATTTATTTATTTCCACGGCAATCGTACTTTTACAATACCATTACATAGTAAAATAACATAACAATATAGAATAAGAGTGCAACAAGCGAATACAACAACTGATACAATTGAATAACAATAACTTGATAACGACTAAATCAATAGATAACAATAATTCAATAACAACAACAGGTAACCATTTGACAATATAACAAGAAAAGTTTGGAGATTTAAGATGCACAGAGAGTCAAGCAAAACAGGGTTGATTAAACAAGATCAACGAGAAACAGGTACATGAAATAATCAATAAACTATAAAATACAACAACAATATCGAACAATTTAAATGCAAAGACTATAATATATAACAAAGTACTACTAAAAAAAGGCGAGTAAAAAACAGAAAAAAAAAAGTATAGTTGAAACAGAATTATAGAGTGCCATATACTAATTTAATGATTTCTTCTCGAAATCTAGCAGGGCTGGTGGCGAAGAAGTCAACAAGATGTCCCATCTCATTTCCGCTGCGTAGAAGTCGAGGTATCGTACTCTGTTGTTGGTAGGTCGTTGAATAGTACAGTCTTGCAAAGGTGTCTCGCAGTTCTCGTATGCCCAGGAACTTGGAAGTAGATTTTGTTGAGTAGTTGCGGGCAATCAATGCTTCCGATGATGATCTTGTGGAGAAAGATAAGATCATGTATCTTTCTACGAGCCTCAAGAGGAGCAAGGCCATGCTGTAGTTGATAACCAGCAATTGGAACATTCATGTAGTGGTGGCCATCTCTGAACCAGCTGTTCTGACAAGACGATGCTGAACTCTTTCAAGTTGTGTTTTGAGTCCTTCTTGGGAAGGTGACCAGATGGAAGAGTTGTATTCCAGGAGGAGGACGAACAAGTGCTTTGTAGAGGATCAGCAGGGCGTCTACTGAAAGATTACGAGTAGAGCGGAAGATAAATCCAAGAGTTGAGTTTGCTCTATTACAGATGTATTGGATGTGCTCAGCAGGGTGAAGAGTTGGTGTTGTGATGACGCCAAGGTCCTTTATTTTATCTACTCGATGAAGAACGGTGTTGTAAAGAGAGTAGTTGAAGAGACAGGGTGTAAAATATCTTGAAAAGGTCATCACAGCGCATTTAGATATATATTAAGGTCCATAGCGTTCATAAGGCACCATTTTTCGATATGGAAAAGTGCTGATTGAAGCAGTTGGTGATCAGTAAAAGGGTTTATTTCTATGAAAATCTTTGCATCATCAGCAAATAGTAGCAGCTCAACTCCAAGGCAGTGGTCGATATCATTTATAAAGAGGTTAAACAGATGAGCCCGAGGAGAGATCCCTGGGGAACCCCTGATAAAGCACTTAATGACCGAGAAATAGCGCCTCCACATCTAACCTTGAGTGTTACGATCTCTGAGATAGGAATGAAGGAACGTCAAAAGAGAGTTTGAGAATCCCATGGCATCAAGTTTAGCCATAAGGTGCTTGTGGCTCACTCTGTCAAATGCCTTAGAGAAGTCTAAGAATATGCAGTCAACCTGATTTCCGTTTGAGAATGCAGATGTTATGTAGTGGTGGAATAAGGCAAGATTAGTGGTTGTAGATTTACCACTCATAAAACCGTGTTGTTCAGGAATAATTGTGTGTTTCAGCTCAAACTTCAGGCATCCATTATGAGAGATTCAATACTTTTGAGAGAGAAGAGAGGATAACTATGGGCCTATAGTTCTTGGCTTCTGTGCGGTCACCGGATTTAAAATATAGGTGCAATAAAACCGGGCTTTAAGCAGGAGGGAAATATGCCACAAGAGAAGAAGCAATTCCAAAAGATGGAGATATGAGGAGCGAGAATTGAGCTGCAGAACTTCAGTACAGAAGGAGGGATGTTGCCAGGACCAGCTACTTTGTCAGGGTTGAGATTTTTTTAGTTTCCTCTCGACGGTCACAGCAGATGTTTGCCAGATTGATATGTTCTTTGACTTGGTGTAGTTGTAAGTTGGGGGCTCACTTGCTGGTTCCTTGAAGATTGTGGAGAAGTAGTCAGCAAATAGGTTAGAGATAGAATCGGAGTCTTCAGCCGTCATACCTTCGAAGGTAATCTTGGTGGGGAAAGATGATACATGTCTCAGTTGGTTTACAAAGCCCCAGAGGAGCTTAGGGTTGCTTATAACTGACTGGTTAATGCGGTTCATAAAACGTTGACGACAGTGAGAGACCAACAGTCTGCAATGGTACCTGAGCTGCTTGAAGTTTAACAGGATGTTCATACTTAAGGGTTGACTTGTAGAGCTTGTGAACAGTTTTTTTACGGATGATGAAGTCCTTTAATCAGAAGAATACCATGACGGGGAAAACAGAGGCACCAATTTTTTTCAAAGGGCAATTTGCTCTCACTATAGAGCTAAGGTCAGCGCAGAAGGTAGAGAAACAGTGTTCTACGTTGTTTGAAGTTACTACAGGGTAGGATTGGTTTGATAGCCAGTTGAATACTGCAATGAGATCACAGCGTTTTAGGTCTGGAACATTACAAATGATCTCCTTAGTTTTATCTAAAGTTTCAGTAGTTTGGCTAAAAACTTTACCAGTGAAAGCTAATATGACAAGGTTTTCTTTATTGTAGGATGTGGCACGCGACGTAACATGTACATTCATTCACGCAAAGAAAATTTACTAAGGGTAGTTTAGCGTTGTTTGGTTGGTTAAACATACGTGTTAGCTATTATTAATAATATTTTTTTGTATTTTTTTCATTAATCCTTCGTTTCCTCAACCATCATCTAGAGTTTTTCGTGTTCGTGTCTGGTTGTGTAGGTGTTTTTGCAAATTAATGAAGGATTAAGTGAAAGACTTTTCAAAGATTCATGACAGTTTAACAGATTGTGTTAATATTGTGCCACACTTGAATTAAAATAAAATCCAACTGACAGTTGTTACGTACTGAGAAGCAATAATGAGTGGTTTATCATCAGGTTAGTGTCATTATTATTCTGATAGGGTGGTGTTCTGCTTACTTGGCGTTATAATAACCCTTTTGATGTAAAATTCCTGGATAATGAATAATGTTAGTAGCCACTGGTAGTATAAGCAACAGGTGGAGGTACACATTGAATTTGTGGAAGGACGAAGCCCTAGTTTTGTTATTAGTTTGGCTTATAATTACCTACAATCATAGGCTATGACATTTTTAGGGACTAGGCATATGTCTAAGGTAAAAGTAATAATATATGGGTAGGGGAGTTATCTATAACATTGTAATTTAAGAACAAGAATAACCTCTTCAATACATGTATATTGTTTTAAAGTTTCATTATCAGCAACTTGATTGTTACAATTTCAGATATCCTATAGCTAATCAACAATGACAGGTTGCTTGTTTGTTATAATCACTTGACATTTTTGTTGATTTTTCGGATAATATTTCTTCTTCTAAGTCACATTACCTGAAACAATCTAAAACCTTTTTTTAACAATTTCATAAATAGCATACTTTATTTCCAAAAAGATATTTATAGTTGTTCGCTAACTATAGCCTAATTGTACAACAATTTTTGAAGAATTTTAATTGGCTGCAGTATAATAAGCAGCCACCACTACTATTCACTAATCCATATTCATTAATATCTGAACTATCCCTATCGAACAAAAAATGTCAAACCGAATTACGCTATAGGAATTTAAAATTATTTTTCAGTATATTATAGTTCAGCTGTTTTTATTGCTGCAGTATGGTAAGCATCCCACACTTGAATGGTGAATAATTTTGAATCATGGTTAGAACGATTTGAACAAAATCTGACATGTTTACCCAACTGGGTAGTTTCTTAAGAAATTAAAATACTACAATGCTCAAACTAATTATAAACAAAGTTGTATTGTTTTCTTTACTCTAAAATTCATATATTTCTTTGACATATAAAAATATATCTTCACTATAGTACAATCTTAAAAACTACAACATAATTATTCAGTTTGACATTATTGTTCCAAATTTATTAAAAAAATCATGTGTATGGTATATGAGTAATGGCTGCTAGGGATGAAAAATACTGTTGTTTGTCAATAACTTATTGCAAAATAATGTGTTGAGATATAATGCTCCAGTAACCTGTTACCATGGTAACATGTTATTATACAAAAATCTAACTAACTCACTACAATGTAACATTGAGTGATAAACTAATAAATATTTTAGAAACGGGTTAATTGAAATTTTCACTATACAACACAATCATTGGGTATTATGAAGTCTCTATCTACAAGCCACTGAAGCTCGCACTGACGACCAGGGGCTTTTCTGATCAGTTATTTATTTTTCCAGCGTTATATTATGTCCCGATTGTCCAACTTCTTCGATGTTAGATCACATTGTATGATCTAGGACGAGAAAATATTTCAAAAAATGCCTCTGGCCATCCGTACAGGCTTTGGTAGCACCTGTCACTCCGTACTTTAGGCAAAATAAGAAAAACTTCCCATGAGATAGTACCCAAATTCAAGCTAATGGTTGTATTTAACTTTAGTACACTAGTAACATTTACAATAACCTAATCTAAACCATCTTATATCGTATAGTAACATTTTATATTGTAATATTTCTATTCCTAGCCTCATTGCTTCCATGAAATAGCCCCAGCTGTTATTGAAATAACAACATCCTGGTAATAGGTTACCACTGAATTACCTGTTACTGACACTAATACTGCCCATCTGCAATGGCAGAAAGTACAATAGTTATGCACATGTTTTATTTGTGATAGGCACGTATATAATTCAAAATAGTAAAAAGAAAGTAAATGCTTTACTGTTTTGTTTATTATATTTTATAAATAGCCGTAGCCTAGTTTGTTTTTTATTCACCATAACATTATTACTTTTTATATTGGAATTTGAAATACCTATAACATAATTTGGTTTAAGTAGCTATATCGAGGATTCATGAATATCGATGATTCGATATTATCGATAATTCGAGTGTTGGGTCTTTTATACTGCAGCCGTTTTTATATCTAAGCAATAATGTAATGATCAATAAAAAATATCAAGTGTATGTGTGTATTTATAAAATGTAATACATATAACAGTAATACTTAATTACTCTTTACTATTTTGAAGGTTAAATGTTTCTGACAGCTTGTGACACAAATAACATGTACATTGCTATTAAACTTGCGGCCATGATTCAAATACTATACAAATGAGTTTTAATGTTTACTTTAGCCACATTACCTAAAATGATATAAAACAACTTTGAAAATTTTCTTAAAATAGTATACTTTAATTTTTAGAAAGGTATTTAGTATCAATTATAAAAATGTACAAGATACCAACTATTTTGCCATTTTTATTATTATTCCAATTTATTTTTTTCAACAAAATCTGTCACCGCATAAGCAAGCATGAACACTTTAAAGGTATGTTTGCACAAGCTGGGACTTACACCATATCTTCACTAGCTCTTGAACTATTTAATTAGAACTGCCCTTCTTAGTCTCATCCATTTGAAGACATTCAAAAAATAGCTTGAGCACTTATTTATTTGATTTGCTTTCCCCATAGTAAGTTCTCTTTAGAAGCGTTAGAGTTTGCATTGATT
Source organism: Homalodisca vitripennis (assembly GCF_021130785.1). Classification (NCBI taxonomy): domain Eukaryota; kingdom Metazoa; phylum Arthropoda; class Insecta; order Hemiptera; family Cicadellidae; genus Homalodisca; species Homalodisca vitripennis. The sequence goes on along the minus strand of NC_060211.1, from coordinate 40,932,354 downwards.
GGAGCTTGTGAAAACGATCCACATTTTAGTTTTCTCTTCCTTCCTTTCAATAAATAGAGTACAGTACTCAAATCCTGAAATAAATTATGTGTAATGGAAAATGCGGTTAGAAGATATTTTATCTATGTGAAGTATTCTTGTCAGGGGTTCATTGTAGTTTCTTAAAGCTGTTATTTGAGTCCACTGTTTTGTGTGTTGTTTATAAATGACATAGCATCTGAGTTATTATAACATTCATTGAAAGAAAGCATTAATTGTTGGGAAAAAGCACATTGTGAAGAAGCTTGGTGTTTTCATAGATTCCAAGTTAATCTTCTCTGAACGATTAGCAGAGTTGCTTTGGGAAAAATTTGGGTCTTGTGATTCGGTTCATCTTGATTTTTTCATAATATTTCTTGAATTTTTCTTGTGTCATGGTCTTTAGAGATTCTTGGTCTGAAGCAATCTTGAATATGCCACCATTGTCAGGAATAAAGGCAAGTTATACAGATATATCAATTGAAGCTGTGCAGAGGAGATTCATTTAGGCGATGGCCGGGTTTCCTGAGCTGATGAATTGAAAACCATGATGAATGAAAGAAGTTTTGAATCTAAGGTGGTTCAGCTTATCGCATTGTGAGCAAGTATTGTTTTTATATAGAGCTCTTTAAAAGCGCAAATATGACAATAACAATTACAGAGTTATCAATCATGTTTTAGTCCTAATTTTGGAGTATGTGGTGCCCAAGTACTTGGTGGAAAGATCTTTAGATAGATCTTTGGAAAGATCCTGTTGCTAACAATTGTGCATGATTAAATTTTAAGTATCTTTTGAATGCAAATCAAATATGAGGGCTATCCAGAAAGTGACAGACGTCTTTGAATGGTGTGGCAGTAGGCGGGGCTACAGCCACCATCTTGGTGTTAAAACCCTCTGGCATTCAGTATACATCAATGCAATTTAAAATCCTGCCACTGGTGAAGTGTGTTCAGTGCTAAGGATTTTGTTAGCAAAAAACCATAAACCAATTGAAATCTATCACAAACTGCGTGAAGTTTATGGAAATGGAATGAGTGAAAGTAGAGTAAGGCAGTGGTGTATTGTTCATGATGATAGTTATAGCCGTCGGCCTAGTCTAGTGACTGAAGATATTTGATGTTGAAAATCAATGACAAAGTTCATGAAAATCGCTATTTAACAATGGTTGGGTTCCAAAACTCCTTACAGAAGATCACAAAAAAAAACTGGTGCATTGTTAACTTTCTTTAATGAGTGCGGCAAACATATTAACGAACTTCTCGATTGCAACGTTATTTTGGTCATTAAACATGAGTGAAGCATATCAGTTGTGAAACAAAAATGCAGTCTATGGAATGGGGGCACATTCTCCCAAAAAAAAGAAAGAAAAAAAGAAAACGTCTCCAAACTCTGTCAGCGAGAAAGATTATGGCAACTGTTTTTTGGGTTGCTAAGGGTGTGATTCTGGTTGATTTCCTTGATCAAGGATCAACAATCAACACAGTGAGGTACTGTGAAATAGTGCAGAAGCTACGGCGAGTGATACAAAACAAGCGTAAAAATGTTGTTTTTCCACGACAATGCATGTCCTCATACAGCCGATCGTATACAACAAGTCTTGGATGATTTTGGAGAAGTGTTTGATCATCCACCTTATATAGTCCAGATCTGGCATCAAGCAACTACTACTTCTTTACAGCGATGAAGACCTGGCTCACAACGCAGCTCTCCAATAATAGTGACACTGGCGTTAATTAGTGGTTAAGATCTCAGGTGGCAGATTTCTACAAAGCTGGAATCGAACAACTTGTGCTACGTTGTGATAAATGTTTCCATTTGAACAGGGATTAGGTTGAAAAATAGCCTAAGAGTGTAGCTTTTAAATGTATATAATAAAATGTTCCTATTTCAGTTGGTTCATTTTTAAATATCAAAATGTCTGTCACTTTATGTATATATAGTTGTATTATTTGGAGGAGTTCAAAGGTACAGTTTTACAGTTTTTCACAAATATCTAAAAAAACTATTAAGTTAATCACCAAATTAAATTCAGTTTTAAATGAAATAAAATAAAGTTTTCCACAAAAACATACCATTCATATTTGTTGTAAAATTAATATTATTAGTTATAAATGTGCAGGAAACTGCCTTAAGTTGTAAATTGCTTGACTATCGTTATTGTAGCTCAGGTAACATCTAAAAACCTCACAGAATTGTATTTTTCTTTGTTTCTAACCACTATTACAAGTAGTAGGCTGAGATGTCTAGAAATCCCTACCTCAAGACATTTGATCATGCATCATGGTCATGCTCCACCAACCATTCTCTGGCATCAGTCAGTCCAGAAACACGCAATCCATCCTTCTCTCTCTCACCTAGTTAGTTGCTATGCTAGCCTGGCCATTAATCAATACCAGAAAGATGCATGCACATTTCCTATCTCAGACTGCTTTATCACACAGAACTTTTTGCAATCCTTGTATTACATTTAGGTGAGACGGATATCTGATTTGATCATAGCTCTCAACTTTATTGAGAATTAACCATAGTAATTGTTTGGGTTCTCTTCAAAACAGTCCAGAATGACAAAAAATTCAGCAGTATGGAGTGAAATGGGCTATCAGTTAAGATTATGGGGCCAGTACTTTATATGGCCCATCACCATTATGAAACAGTTCACTACTGTTGTACACTGTTGCAGTTTCTGGTATGCTTGCCTTGTCTGTGTACAAAGAATTATACCATTCTTTCATCCTGGTGGACTCTTGCCTAATATCAGCTCTATTATACTACACCAAGTCACAATATCAGTCACTGTGCACTGTTATTTTCGATGAGTACAGTAAGACAATTAATAGTGCTAAGTCTATAGATCATGAAACAGCATCAGCCACAATATCTGTGGAGATAAACTTGAAGTTGAATATAGTAGTCATTATTCAACAAGAACACTTTCTTTTATTTTTCTTTGTTCTCTTAGGACAAGAAGCTTATAAATTGCACTTAGTCCTATAAGAACCTAAGCGCTGCTTCCAGAGTGACAAGATATTCAGGATGGGTAAGGTTAGGGAGTAGGAGCCACCTAAATAAATAAGATTCAATCCACAAGATTTATTTAGGCAAGTTTATTTACAAGTTTATTAATGGCCCCTAATGTACTGTGACCCCTCCTAAATCTGAATTGATCACAAGTCAAAATTGAATTAGATTCTAAAAAATTTGTAATTTGGTTTAGTGTTAATTTTTCAAATACTTTAGAAAATGATGGCAGTATTGAAATTGGACGGTAATTATCTGGATTTTGTTTTTGCCCTTTTTTATAGAGTGGTTTTAATTCAGCCCATTTTAAATTTTTTGGAAAACTACAATTTTTGAATGATTGATTAATTACAACTGATAAAGGAACAGCTATATTATACATTACATGTTTCATTACGTCCAAAGGTATTTCATCCCACCAAGGTATTTCAGGTATTTTCAGATGATTTTTTATTTTTTAATGATTTTATCACTTTAACAACATTATCTGATGACACATTACCAAAATTAAACTTAAAAAATTGACATTCAAGATCAGTTTGTGCTAAATTTAGGGCCTCTTGTTCACAAGGTTGAGCCTTAATTTCTTTGACCAATTCTGCAAATTTTTTGTTGAAGAATTGTGCAATTTCCTTTCCATCTTTAACAACCCTACCACTATCCAACACAACATCAGGAAAATTGTTGACAGATTTTTTACATCCAAGCTCAGATTTAACTACATGCCAAGCAGCTTTATTTTTTATTTTAAGAATCTTTTATGAAATTAGAATTATACATTTGCTTTGATTTATTACAGACATTTTTGAAATTTTTTTTATAATTTTTTACATAATTTATAACATTTGGATTGTTTACTAAGCTCCCTCTTTTTAATGCTTGAAATTTGAATTCCTTTGTTATCCAATTTTTTATTTTTGGATTGTTTGGTTTTGTTAGCAGAGAATTTTAATGGAAATGATTCTTCAAATATATTTTGAAAGCAATTAAAGAAATTAGAACAGTTGTCAGCAAAAGTAAAATTGTTGTAAAATTGCTAAATCTATAAAGAGCTTTTTTAGAAAAAATCCGTCTTTTTACTCTAAGTTTAGTATTGTCATTATCAGAAATAAGATCTTTAGAAATATCTAAAAAGACTGCCCTGTGATCCGACAAACCCAATTCCAAATTCATTGTCTGAGATTCAAAGGATGACTTAAATTTAAAAGTTAAAATATTATCAATGCATGAATTTGTATTAAAAGTAACCCTAGTTGGTGATGCAAAATGTGTTTTAAAACCGTATGATTCTATCAGAGAAAGGAAATTCAAATTTCTGTTGTGGTTTATTTGTTGTTTCCATTACATCTACATTAAAGTATGATGCAAATAAACATTGTTCACCTCCTATCGAGATCCATGAGGAAGAATTAGGGCACTTAATCTCAAAGTCATATCTCCTCGGAAGAAGGGGAGGCCAGCTCTGATCCAGCCTCTCCAATCAAAGTAGGCAGGGGTGCCATACCCTTGTTGAGGCTAGCAAGAATCTCTTAGTTTTGTTCCCTAACAAATCCCACCAACTCCAACAGTCATCTCCACAGTAGACTAGGCCTACGGAATTGCCCTTAAACCCCAGAATCTTGAAATTTGCAGTTAGTGATGTGCCTCTCCTGATCATCCATATGGTTCCCCAGATTTAAGTAACACATCGGTTTTTGCTGTGCCCAGTGGTAGGTTCAACTGAAAGGTATAAACCAGCCAGAAATGTTCCCTGCTGGGTAACAAGAACACTTACTAGCTAATAACAAGTCCTGATTGATTAATTTTTTGTTGCAATATTTTTAAATACAAGTATTGAAACCCAAGTGTTTTTCAGTGATCCTACCAAGACTATCCAAAGTGTGATTGAGAAAGCTAAAATACAGATTAGATTGCTGTTTTTAGGAAATATGTTGATTTTGTATTATTGATAGTATTAACACCTCAAGAGAAGAACATTTTAGTTAGGTTGGTTCCAGGAGACCAAACAAAGCCAAAGTAGAGTTTAAACAAAGCCATTTGCTTCCTAGTTACTTTTAACAACTTATGTTTTCTTTTTCCATTCAGTTTCTGGTTAGTTCAGTAGCTATGGTACTAACTTTACAATACAATATAAGAAGGACAAGGAATCATCAAGCTATATGAATAGCAAACTGCAATCAATTAGATCACTGCTACAGATTCCAATAATACACAAGACACAACAGGGGAAAGAATACCATGCTCTATCCAATTTACAATCCAATTGACCTAGACACATTTTGGTACTCAGGTTTCTTGAAGTTGAAGTCTGACTTATTTTTCTTTCTGCCAACAACGAAGAAGCAAAGCAGTACTCATACAGAGCATATTGTCAGATATAAGAAAGCCTGGAAACCAATTGCCTCCACAGAAGTAGAGCTGGAAACGAGTATCTAGAGGGAATTTTGGTACTTTGGTATTATCCAGAGGTACTATTTTTAGAAGAGTTTTTCTTACTGGACACCTAAAAATACATTATTAACAAGAGCATACTTTATTTTAATTACTATCAAATTTACATGTCATTATGATAATCGGTTCTCGTTTTATGCCTTCGAAAAAGAGACGATGATGGTAATGAGACCAATCCGTCCCTATCTACTACATGTTATTACGGGATATACGGTAAGTAAGTTTAGGTTAAGTGATCATAAATATGTTACTAGTTGTGGCAGAGTTAAAGATAACATTTATGACCGCTATCTTGATCTTAACTTGAATTTAAGTACTATCTCGAGGGATGTTTTTCTTTTTTCGCCAAAAGTCTGTGGTGTCGCGGAAGGAGCCACCGAAGTCCCCACTGATGGCCAGGAGCACTTCCGGTCGGTACTTTTCTGACCTCAGATCACGTCGCTAATCGTCCAACCTTTCCAACGTCAGACGCCACATTAGACGATCTGGCAATATGTTACAGCAGGGCGTGATTAGCAATAACATTATAGCTCTCTGTAGGTTAGAGCCAGGCGTAGAAGATGGAAATGATGAAGATAATCGTTTACTGCCATAATATTTTAACATTGAAAATGTTGGGAACACAATTTGGGAACTTTTAGAATATTTATAGGACCCTTCAAGGTACGAAGGTACCATTTCTCAAAACTATTAGAAATTGTTTTCCTAATTAGAATAATCTGGGTTGAACTAGTATATTTATAGTCTTGTAAGTAACGGAACTGTTTATTTCTGTAATCAGGAATGTTTACACATAATATACTAGAAACTGGTTAGGTTTTTTGACGTTGTGATTGGCATTTTTACAGTGGCCTAAGGAAAACAGGAATGAATAACATGCCTCAACGAACCATTATTTCCCGGAACACAGTCCGATAAAGAATGAAACTTCTATCACGCTAAATACGTTATAAACGGTTATTTAGTAGTGTTGCAGGAAGGATTTTTACTCTTCCCCTTAAACCGGAAGTAGATTACAAGCGCTGAAAATAGATGCTTCATGACAGAAGTAGATCTCAATTAATGCATATTTTCTTGATTGCGGCAATAAAACAAACTAAACTATAACACTCACCCATGTCAGACAGGAAGTAGACTCTTTTTTTTAAATAGATTGGAATATAGATATTTGATTATCTATATATATAAAAATGAATGTTTGTATGTTTGTCCTTTATGGAATCGTGAACTATTGGACCGATCATGATGAAAATTTGTACGTATATGTATTTTTCCACGGAGAAGGTTTATAAGCTATGCCCATCCCTTTCCCGATTCAGGATTCCGCCCCACTGGTTACAGAAATACCCATAAGAAATGCATTGCAGCAAACATATGTTAACGTCTTTTCAAATTTTTTAATCAGCTGTTCTTTGTAAACATATATTACACTTATAGTTTTAAAGCATAGAGTAAGCTTAAGAGAAACGACAAATTTTGTTTAAACTGTTTTTGCAATCACTGTTAAAACATAGACTTTACTATCCAGATAATACAATTCAAATTTGACGTAAAAATTCACCTTTAACTGCAATATTTATTTAATATAAACCATGCTCATGCTTGATCAGAAGAGTAATGCAGATATCATAATTACTATCTTACGTTGGCTACAAATATAAAGAATGTTATAAAATCAACCTTAGTTGTTTTTTTTGACAGAAGTATGGTTCTCAAAACTCCGTGTGTACATATTCTCTCGATCGAGACAACAAAGCAAGCTCAATCGTGGCATCGGAGATATAACTAATTTAATCTAAAATTTATTATAGTAAAAAAAAAATTTACTAAGTAATATAAGGACTTCGGTTCTTAAGATTTGCGTGCGAAGCCGTGGGTAACAGCTAGATAGAGGCAGGAATATGGTACATACCTTCATAATACGCCCAAGAGGCTCACGATGGAACGACTATCAATTATCTCAGCAATGTTTAGAATGTGATAGAAAAAGAATAAGTGAATATAGTGTACTGTTTTCAGACGGGAAGTGCAAAAAAGATTGGAATATCGATATTTGATTATTTTAAATATTCATCACTATATCAGGAGTGTTCGGTATGCTATTTAAAAAAGGATATGCCTATGCTGCCCCTATTATTACCAGGACATTACGTCAGAAGCCGCGGATTACTGCTGGGTTACTTATTTATTTTTAATATTAAAAAATTACTACTTTTTGAGACATTTTCTTGTTAAAAATGTCAACCAATGGCTCATTTTTGTCTACTTTAAACTTAGTAATAATAGCTCAGAATATAGCAAGAGATCCAGAGACAATTGTATGTTACTGGATTACTTGATGTTTACCCAACTTGGTGCCGGAAACTAGGGTTTTGTTTTCAGTGAGCTGGTGAACTTTTCGTAACGTGAGAGGGCATTTTGTGATAAATTTGCATTTATAATAGACCTATATAGACTATTTTATAATGTTTTCTCTGTGTGGAAATTGTGGAAATGAATATAAAACGAAATTGTAATTGAAACACTAAACATTAAAATTTAAACTATTTAATGGCTAAAATAGCATTGAAAACATAAGAAAAACAAAAAAATTTAAATATTTGATAAAGATTACTCGAATTCACTAACATTACATTATTGTAAAAAAATTTATTAATTACCACAATCGATTTTAGAATGTATTTTTTGGTCGGAAATGATTAGTGAGGGCTTTAATAAACTTTAAGCACATTAATAAACTATCGACAAGCAGTGTATTTGGCGGAGCCAGTAAAATGACCGGTAAACGCCATTCAAAAGTTTCTATGGAGAGTTTAAGAAGAAACAATGTTTTCGGTGGAAAAATATTGTAGCAGTTTTGGCGTTCTTTGCTACTTTCTACGTGTCTATAAACCTGTTGCTCCATAATAAACTGAAATGATTATCGTCAAGCGAGAGATAACGCCTGGTTAGATAGTTGGGTTTCTTGTATTGTTGTGCAAAGTGTTAGTGCAATGTTATCATTTTGTTCTGCAAGCACAAGGAAATGTGTTTATAGATGTTAAACCGATACCGTGTTTGTGTTGGCTGAAGATGGGCGTTCCACAACGAGACCGAAATATGCCAAGAATTGAATTGTGTAAGCAAAGCTTCAATGCGGTTTGAACTGGGAAACGTAGTTGTTAGTTTGAAAATTTTACTTTGAACGTCATGAAAACGAAAAGTTTTTCGACTACACTGCGCCGTCGGGCCGAGTTACTGCCTCTCCTGCAGCATTAGTGGTGCATCTTTACTGATGCCCTCTGATAGAGCGCATGCACTCGTGCAGATATTTAGGAGGTTTTATATCCGGTCAGCTCAGAAACATATCCTAGTGAATTATAGAGAAATCAAATAACGTATTTTGGTTGTACTTACAGCCATGCAGAAGTAGCTTGGGGAGGTGCATTATAGATATTTATATCCGTTATTAGATGCATAAAAGTATAATCAAAATAAGTTTTCGTAAAAAACGCGATATTAACAGTGACGAGAATTAGAAAGATATTGTTTTTTTTCTCTGAGGCCTGATATTACTTTTGGTACATGTAAGAGACGAATGCACGCCTGGCAGTTTAGGGACTGATACGGAGATGGCACCGACAGCTCGGACTTCCTACATTGCATCACGTGATTTGACCTTACTTCAACTTCAACACTACTTCATAAACAACAGTCGTTTAAACTTTTATGTTTCAGTAATTATGCTGTCCTGACTTCTTCACCTTTATTAGTCTCTTTAGAAATTTGTTTTAAAATTTACATAGTTTTTTTTCCAAATTTGATATATTAATCAAAATTCTATTTACTTTAGTTTTGCATCATTCTAATAAACGTATGTTACGTATTTTTCAAAAGCAGATAGAACACCAACCGTCAGCTATTAATAGTATTTTGTAACGTAATAATTTATTTTTCGGTCACATTTTTTAATAAATCGTTAGTTTTTACTAATTTTATCACCTTAACAATAAATTGTGTAGATACTTTATTAGACATAGACTTTAGGTGGCCTGTAAGTGTGTGTCTAATTCCAAAGGCCTACAAAATTACGATCTAACGGTTTTCTAATATGAGTAATAACGTTTAAAATTGTGAGTAAATCTAATTTTGTATTTAAAACTTGTAACTTTGGTGCCAATTAACTTCTCCAGACCAATAAAACACTGAAGCGGTGTTGTATTTCGCGGCGGCCAAGGTCATGGGGTAACGTCGAGGTCGTCTTACCGGCAAAGGCAATCGCCACAATTTTTTCCATAATAAGTGCTCGATGATGTCTGCATGCCTATTTAAGACACTATTGTCTTGTTTCTTCATGAACTTGAACTTGAACGTTCAACAAAGAAGTGAAAATAAAGTAAATTATTCCAAATACGATATAGTTGTGAAATAATAAAGCTATAATTTATACAGAGATATAATATAATCATCATTCCATTGAATTTCCATGCCGTATTTATTCTGAGTTTAGACTCATTTCTTTGTTTTTCTTGGAGATAACATATGTCATCATTGCTTTATTTCAATACGTAAAAAACTAGATACTTTACGTCATACCACTAGTTTGTAGACTCACAGTACCGGTAGTCAGGTAGTACTTTTACAGTAGCCATTTGGAGTGGATGTGTATTGGCAAGAGTATATACTTCATGGGTTTTGGTCCTACGGACAGAATAGGATTTTCTTCAAACTTATTTATGGAGGTCCCAAATATTTGAAGTTCATCTTTAATAACAGGTAATTTGTCCAGATAAAAAAATGAAATGAAATGAAAAAAGTATTTTTGGAACATAAGGAAAAACATTCAATTGGCGAGATTAGAACTGTGTAGTCCTCTCTTACACCTAACCATAAATGTATAAACAATACTATTAGTGTAAAACAGCCACATTATAGTCTGCATTACTGTTTTACATTATATATATATACATGACATAATAAAATGAAAAGAAGGTTCTTCATGAAACTAAAAAAAAAAATATAATAAAAACTGGAAGGAAATTAACGGACATTCACCCATCACTATTCGTACAAAGCCATCGTCCCATACCCCTATGACATGAAATCGTCAACCCGACGAGACCCGAAACAGATGGTCTTTACTCATCTCCGGGAGATTATTCCAGAGTCGACAAGCAGAGACTGTGAATGATTTACTGTAAATAGAAGATACATGAACAGGAATAGACAACAAAGAGACTCCACGTCGAGTATTCCACTTGATTGTCTCAGAAATAAAAGAAAAGCGTTCAGACCAATAAAAAGGGGAATAATCGTTATACAAAATAGAATGTAGCATGCTAAGAATGTTAAACTGACGGAGTAGATTCAACTTTAGCAGGTGTAACTGATTGATGAAGGGTGTTATGTGGTCATATCGTCTAAGGTTGGAGATAAAGCGAACACATTAATTTTGAGCACGTTGTAATCTGTCCGAAAGCTCAACCGTCATGTCATTTATAACTACGCTACAGTAATTGAAATTGCAGAAAATCAGGGTCTTCACTAGAATTACTTTCAAATTTAAGGGTAAATAAATAGCGAACTGCTTAAGACTATGGATACCAACAAATTCCGTGCTACAATTCTCAGTAACATTATCGTCCCAACTAACATTTTTTTAATAGTACAAGAAAAAGTAATTAACGAAATTATGGAGCTTTGTGGAGTGGAAAATGTGTACATTCGGCACGACGCTACGGTCGGTGGCCTTGTAGATTCAGAGGAAAGAGGGTCCAGCGCTGGAACTGGAGCGACAGATGCGTGGGTGGGGGGAGGGGTGACGTGGCGAGAGGTACCGTTTGACCGTTCCAGCGTCAGCAGCGCCGCGCCAGCCAGTCTCAGGCAGACCGTATGGGCGATCGGACGAATGGCGCCGATGACGGGGACGGGCCCGCCTCACTCGAGTACGAGGAGGACTGTTACTACGCGTTTGTCGCGACTCCGAGCTTCGACGCCGTGGCGGAAGGTGAAGAGGACGAGTGTGTGTTCGTAGTGGTCGAGGAGGAGTTCGACGAGCCCGTCAGCCTCGGTTTGGACTCCGGTCAGGACGGCCTGGTAGAGGCCGAGTGGTTCGACAGACGCGCGGGCCGCAACAAGTGGATACGTGGTGTGAAGGTTAGGTTCGAGGACCTCAGCAAGCCCTATCTGGCGCGCATCACTGGGCATAAGGGCTACTCCAGGTTCCTACAACTCATAAGAGGAGGTAAACAGCTGGCTACACATAGGTGAAAGTGGCGTTCTAAATAATTTTGTTTTGCTCATCAGTGGAAGTAATAGTTTAGAATCTTCAAAAATAAACTGTGGTCAAGAAAGTTTTAGTCCCTAAAAACGTATTTTTGTTTAACTTGGTTGCCAGTTTAAATTTTAAATGTCATTTGTGTCACACATTGTGAGATACTGTAATACATTTTGTATCAGTTAATTAGAAAAATGACATCTTTACATTTTTCAGAAACTACCATTTAGCATTTAATTTTTAGGGTTTCAGGGAGGGTTGAGACTTCTCGAAGGATCTGATTAACTTCAGTATAGACATTGCAAGCTGTCAATGGTTAATGTTGTGGTTAGAGTGGAATACAATTGTTAAGAGATTTAATAATGATAAGGTGCTGTCCATGGTTAATAACAGATTTATCCTTGCTGATCTCTATGCCTTCTGCATTGCAAGTTTATTTCACATTTAGTGGATGATTGACAGGTTGTGTTTTGATACGTTTTCAACATCATAAGACAAAACACATTATTTAAAAAGTACTAATTTAATTCCATTCACATTTGCGACTAAAGCACCAACATCTAAGGCTACTACGTTGACAGTGAGGAATTAAACGAATATAAATTCTAAAACCTCTACATTAAAGTAACATACTTCAGTAATTAGGAGTAGTATTGTTTAGATTAAGTGAAGTTTAGTACATTTTGAAGTAAATAATAAATAAAATAGTATGCCTCAAGTTAGTTATGCTTATAGGCCTGATTATAAATTGATCCTTTTCAAGAATGTTTGTTTGCAACTGCCTATTCTTAAGTGTGGGGTGAGATTTTCTGAACGAAAACTTACATTGCTAGTAACATGAATGAAAAAGCTCAAAATAAAGGGAAAGGAAAAAAGAGTATGCAGCTTATAAAGCTCTTTATCACACTGTGGGAAGGTTGTATGCTCACATTGAGGCACATATGACCAATCCATTGTTTATTTACAACATATAGAATCTAAAGTAACTAAATAAGGGATACCAAAATATTGATCCCTTTTAACATGCCCAACATAGTTCTTGGTGGTCTGCTCGATTCTCCTGGTGTATTTCATATGAATGCCACGATTTACACTTCCTAATGATGGATAATATTCTAGACAGTTATGATGTTAATCCATAACTGATAAAAACTCAGTGCTGTGAACCGTAGATTTTGCACAAGTGATTGTGCAGGATGAAGGACAATATTATTAATGTCATCTCTGAACTTCTGGGACTGAGCCAGCACAATGACTGGTTATCCTTATACTTGGCCCAGCAAGCCACTTACTGCGGAAAGTTCAGTGATTCAGATTGTCGCCTCTTTTACAAACTATGAGAAGATGTACCGGTACTGTAGAAAATATATATCTTTTAGATTGTTTTTTTTTTTTTTTTTATTTGCCCTCACAATTGTCCTTATGGCGGAATTTTCAAAAAACATCCAGGAGTTCATTCAATTTTGCTCATGGAATAATTATATCTCTGCTTTTAAACATCTTATATCAAAGTTTTAGAATGCTTACGTTATTTACAACATTTTTCCTATTAATTTTACAGTAATTTTTATATATCATAAGGTTTTACAAGTTTTAATATGTATACAATAACATAACGACAACATGATTACAATAAGTACAGTAATGTAATTTCTATCTGAATCCAATCTAATGTGGTATGACTTTGGGTTTAAACATTCATTTAAAATTATTGTGCTACCACTCAATAAACAATTTCAAGATGGTAACAGTTACATTTGTAAAAATTTTTTCTTGACTATTAACAGTATACACAAAAAGTGTCACGATTTTTTTTAAACCTACTAAGTATTTAAAATTATTTTTTTAAGTTGTAATATTTTTGTCTCTTAATGTCTCAATATAGAGGCTACTTAAACATTTGAAAGTAAGTATTTAGGCTATATTTCAACTGTTTCATATCGTAATCATAATGTTGAAAGATGGTGACCTTACAAAGTTTTTAAATGTATATAATAAAATAAAAGAAGAAATTCAAAATAACATAGTGAATTTCTAACTGATAGTACTCAAACCTGATGCATGATTCTATTTTAGTGTATTTTGAGTTTGTAAACTATATCTATTCAGTTGAAAGTTTCTGTATTGAGGATCGTGATATTAATTTGTTTCTTGTTTATTTCATATTATAGATTATTTGATGAATCCTTTTATTTCGTGTTACTTATTGGTCACATTACTGCAATCTTTACCACATGTATGATTATAAACGATCTAAAATGGTAAAATAGATGTTGTTTAAACACTTTCGTACATTTTCATCTAAGATATAATTTGATAGGAAAAGTACAGTTTGAGAAACCATATAAGTTATTTGTTATTTAATTAGGTTTTAGTATGGTGGACCTCAGATGGTAGGTTTAAAATGGGTAAGCGTACTTATCGGAACTTAGACATTGCACCCCAAAACGTAATTAAACATTACTTCTTTGAAAGAAGATTTTCCATCTTTGTTTTAAGTCAGCTTCAAGCTTTCCCAGCATTGAAGTGCAATCCTCTTGTTTAGAGTTATAACCTTAAGGATTAAACCATGTTGGATGTAAAAGAAATAAGTTAATATATTTCCAGGAATTTTAACATTCAGTGCAGAATATATTTCTTAGGGTATGTAAAAATTAATTTTGTGAGCATATACAGGGTGTAACAAAACTCTCTACACAAACTGTAGCATATTGTTCCATGGACCAAGAGGAATTAAAAACTAAATGAACCAGTGGTCTAATTCTTTTTTTTACCGCCTTTCTGTCTGTATTTGTTTTTTTACTTAAAAAAAAAACTGTAAAGTTATAAAACTCACATTTGGTACAATTTATTTTTCTTGCAGTCTAAAATCACGAGGAAAATAAAATACTATATTATCATATGACGTTTCAAGATGGTGGACGGTTGAAACTTTTTGAAGCTTAATACCGTAAAAACCAAAAATGTGATAATTTTTAAAGAATAATAAAAGTTGCTTAATCTAACTCAAACATTTTTACACCTAGATCATAAAAATCTGTCAGTAAATGATGTACATATAAGCTTTTAATAGTTGTGATGTAAGATTAATAATGCTGTAAACATGTAAACAATGAAAACTTTGCTGTGCATTATAACTTAAAATAAATACACATTTCTTATACTTAAAGGAAATATATGCCAGGAATCCATGAATAATGAATTTAGTTTTTATGTAATTTTATCTGTTATAAAAAATGTTGGCAATCGCATGACTAACTTCAGGTTGGCAGTGTCATTGCTGTATTAATTGTGTGAGTAATACTGTGTAGTGTTCTTTATGGCATATCATGTATTAAAACTAGGAAAATTTCACTAAATAGAAATATGGTCAGAAACATGTTGCTTTTGAAAGGAATATTTCTTAAATTGATAGGAATATTCAGTTCTTTTAGTTTGTTAAAAACTTTCCAAGTGGCACGATCGAAAACTTGCCATTTAAGGTTACTTTATTTGCAAATACAATTTTAAATATACACTATAAAAACTGTGCTAAAATGTGCAGTGAACTAAACTACAGTTTCCATTTAGTTGAAAATCTTAAATTTGTAGTACATGATCACAGCCATTGTTCAAAGTGTGTTGAAACTGCATATCAGCTACTATATTGCCAAACTTCACTGAAAATATCCCTGATTCATCAAGCGTTCATTCAGAAAAAAATATTTCTACATAGAAGCAGCTGGTACCAATTGGAATGCTTGTATTCTGCCAAAAACAGCCCTATGCCAAGTAGTTTTTGCTCGTGTCTTTGATAGTGAGTTATATGACTTAAACACAATTCATAATGTGATTTTAAATTAATGAATTATGTTGAAGTTCACAATATCTGTTTTAAGCAGGAAACATGAAGTGGTTTTAATGAAAGGTGTTGTAAAATACAATGTAATATATTCATTTAAATTTATGATGTTTCCAACTTCGATGTTCATATAGAATTAATATCATAGTTTGAATTAATAAAATTTTGATACAAATCATTAATTTTTTTGCTTTAGGATTAAATAGGTTATAAACTGATTACTTTTAATAAAACTGAATGAATAGCTGTTTCAGAATGATATTTAAAATTAAATAACCCAAGGCCTTACTCCCTTTCTTAGGACAAGAAGCTTAAACATTGCACTTAGTTCCTAATAGGACATTGGTGCTGCTTCCCAAATGACAGGATATTCTGGATGGGTAAGATTAGGGGTAGAGGCTGCCTCCGGTCAATATCCTTGAGGAAGGAAGAATTTTGGGCATTAATTTTGGTCATGTTCGCCTTGGAAGAAGGGGAGCTTTGTACCAGCCTCTCCAGTCAAAGCTGGCAGGGGTTGCCCGCCTTATGTCTAGGCTAACAACACCTAGAGAGCCCCCTCCAAGTCACTCCCCACAGTAGAGAAAACCTATTGATCTACTCTTGCACCCCAATATCTTGATATTTGCAGTTAGTGAGGTGCTTCTTCCGGATATCCAAAGGGTTGCTCAGATTTAAGTGACAGATCGGTTTTTGCTGTACCCAGTGTAGGTTTAACTGGAAGGAATGAACCAGCCAGAAGGTAACCCTTCTGGTTTTACTCCAAGTTACCCATTTGGTTAGAATGTGTGTATTTAAATGAGAACAATTTAATTTTTTAAAGTTCTTAAAAAGTTAATGGAAGGGGATGTATTTTTCTCTAAAAGTCATATCATAGTACTGATTGCATAAGTCGGGCATAATTTTCTTTTAAATCTACCTAAAATTTGTATTATTATACATTAATAAATAATAAAATTTCAATGTTGTACGCATGTATTGAGATTTATTCGTAATGTTTTTGGAATCAATGAAGAAAATTATATTTATGACATACAATAATGTTCTTTTCTACTATCAATAGTATTATTCAACAATTTATTTTATACTAGCGGGCCCGGCGCGCTTTGCTGCGCATTTCAATAATTTTTTGCAAAAGTTGCCCGCGGCTTCGCACGCAATTTCCCGTTGAAAACAGTACACTATATTCACTTATTCTTTTTCTATCACATTCTAAACATTGCTGAGATAATTGATAGTCGTTCCATCGTGAGCCTCTTGGGCGTATTATGAAGGTATGTACCATATTCCTGCCTCTATCTAGCTGTTACCCACGGCTTCGCACGCAAATCTTAAGAACCGAAGTCCTTATATTACTTAGTAAATTTTTTTTTTTACTATAATAAATTTTAGATTAAATTAGTTATATCTCCGATGCCACGATTGAGCTTGCTTTGTTGTCTCGATCGAGAGAATATGTACACACGGAGTTTTGAGAACCATACTTCTGTCAAAAAAAAAAACAACTAAGGTTGATTTTATAACATTCTTTATATTTGTAGCCAACGTAAGATAGTAATTATGATATCTGCATTACTCTTCTGATCAAGCATGAGCATGGTTTTATATTAAATAAATATTGCAGTTAAAGGTGAATTTTTACGTCAAATTTGAATTGTATTATCTGGATAGTAAAGTCTGTGTTTAACAGTGATTGCAAAAACAGTTTAAACAAAATTTGTCGTTTCTCTTAAGCTTACTCTATGCTTTAAAACTATAAGTGTAATATATGTTTACAAAGAACAGCTGATTAAAAATTTGAAAAGACGTTAACATATGTTTGCTGCAATGCATTTCTTATGGGTATTTCTGTAACCAGTGGGGCGGAATCCTGAATCGGGAAAGGGATGGGCATAGCTTATAAACCTTCTCCGTGGAAAAATACATATACGTACAAATTTTCATCATGATCGGTCCAATAGTTCACGATTCCATAAAGGACAAACATACAAACATTCATTTTTATATATATATAGATGAAGTCAAAATTTACTTAATCTAAAATATACAATACAAGGCGTTGTTCAGCTTTTAGGTACTGTTACCATAGAATCATACAGTGATGGAGTACTGAGCATGTTGGGCTGACTAATGTCAGTTATTAAGTATATCAAGAGTTAACTGTGTGTGTATATTTGTTTTTGTCTTTTTTCTCAGTATTACTTTCTTATTTAACTCTGTTACATATTATATTAATCAGAATTGGCACGTACAGGTGATTCTTTTAATTATCTTTTAATTTAAGAGCAAAACTGCTATAATACTATATCTTTAGTCATCCACTTTTAGTATAAATTTACTTCTCTCTTAGCTAATAGGTAAATAAGTCATCACACTTGATGAAGATAACATTCTATATAAAGCTAACAATATCATTAGGTATATCTCTACTGTTGGCTAATGGTTAATGATTGCATATTTAGCAGCGTGGCTTGCCGTTGAAGTGTTTCGGCCCTGACCTTCGATATCTATTGCGATGTAAGATGTAACGGTCTTTCGTTCGCATCAACAATGTTCATGAGTGCAGTCATAATTTGTCAGTTCAGTTTTGTTGGAGAGTCACATACAGACTAGTGAAGTGATGTATGATTCTGAAGTGTATGGATTAGTGAACACTGTTGAACCTGTTGCTATGGAGGAGGAGGGTGAGGAGATGCCAGAGGCTAAGGATTGCAGTCATTGTTCTTAGGTTCTTACCTAGATAGAAATATGTTTATAGATTATAGAAAGATCCTTCATTTTTGTTTGTTGTCATTAACAAGGAAATTAAACATATTTTTGGATCAGAATTTTCACAAATTTGATATCTAAACTTTCTTTTTCATAACCATTTATTCTGCATTGGCTAAACATTTTATCTGTAAAGCACTTGGTGAATATAAAGTTCAAAATAAAAATTGTAGTTTAAAACAATAATGATTGTACGTTTGAAACAGTACCAATACCATGAAAGTTTAGTAAAATATTAGTTGAATATGTTTTTACTAAAACAAATTGGCTTAGGTTTAAAAGTGAAATTAAGCCATTAATCCTCAAGCTTGGAATTTTTTTAAACATGACAGGTTGATTTTACTGATTTTGCAAGGATTTTAAAAATCAATTAATATTTATCATTCTAGGATCATTTCTGCTTGCATAAAAAATGAAATGTACGAAATTAAAAAAAAAAAATTATAAGTTTAACAATAAGTAGTACTATGTAAACTTATTTTATATCACTCTCTCAGGAAATGTGCAAAGTCTGAAATATACAAAAGTTTTATAATATTTGCATTAAAAACATAAACATTGGATAAAATAACTGTGTAGGCTATTAATAGTTGATAAATGATGTAATACTATAATTTATAACCCACAAATACAACACAATAATTTCAAAAAATGTAATGTAACAAAATTATAGGTATTAAGTTTTCTTGCATAAAATTTTTAAAATAATAAAGCTGCATTAAGTGTTAGTCAAGAAACAAAAGACTCAAGAAAGTTATTACTTTTACAAAAAATAATTACACAATAAATACTAAAATTACATAGGAAATCTTTTTTTATTTTCAGATTATTTGAAGGAACAAATACTGCAGTTTACAAAAATTTAGTATTATATTGTGTTTAAAATATTGATTATTTTTTAGTTAAGAAGTAACTTGTCTAACAGAAAAATAAAACACCAAAGGTAGGTAACTGGAAATTTCAACATAAGTTTCTAGTTTCCTAGTCAAAAATAACTGTTATAGAATGCATTATGTTATAATGCCACACATTTTGGATCTTTATATTTCAATTGGCACCTGTTTTGGTAGAAAAAATTTAAGTTACTGTAAGGGTTTATATTACAACATGTTCAGTGCATCAAAAATTGAGTAGTTAAATTCAAAACTTGTTAATTCATTAAAAAATATATTTAGCCAATATTTTTGTATTACAGATAGTTTTTTTCTACATTTAACACTTTTAGTACCAATTTATTACTGGTAATAGTATTAAATAATTGTACGACTGCAAATAGCTTAAACTACTGTGGCATTGAGTGTTCATTGTATACTATAGCTATTGTATTGTTTAGTATATCACTCTTAGCATCGTATTTACAACTGGTAGCAGATCAAAATGTTTTTTGATCACAAACATCATCCCAGACTGTTAGCTAGAGTGAGAATATACCTACATAAATATATTATTGCTGACAGTAATAATCCCCCTCCCCTCACTCCCACCACAGCGTCTTATCTAATACTAGTAGTATTATAGAAAATTTGTATAACTTCAACATCAAACTGCTCCAGTTTAACTATTACATTCTAAAGGCACCACTTTTAAGTCAAACAGTATTATTTTTATTCCAAAACAAGAAGTAAATGTGACAGGTAGTAAGTGACACTGCGTTTGTTGCAGCAGAAGAGCCCCCGACCGATGTGTCTCCAGATTCTGGCATCAACGAGCTGGCAGGGCTCAGCCCTGAGGAGCAGGAGAGACAGAAGCAGGAGTGGACAGCAGAGCTTGCCAAGGTAACTTCAAACTAGGGCTAGTACAGTATAATTAGACTACATGTAGTGCGTTAAGTCCACTCCATGTTATTAAGACCACCACATTTTAAATACCATTCTAAACAGAAAGAATTGCTGATTTCAATGGTGACATTGGTTTTGCTGTTTTGGCAACAGATAAACTTTCCCGAACAATCATCTTCATCTAGCTATTTTGATGCAGGTGTCAGTCTGTTTTGGTCTTCTGATTTAGTCCTGAAAGGTAGTTATTTCATGAGATAGTTTTAATTATGTACAAACGTTATTATGGATCTTTTTAAATCAATATGTAGTACTAAAAATTTTAAACCAACCCCATTTTGTTAAATTGTCAATATTGTAATTTTTGATGAATGTACAATAAAACAATTTTGACTTTGGCTTTATCCTATCATTCACCACTCGATGTAACATTAAAGATTTCTGGAAAGGTGCACATTTTTTTTCTTATCTCTTTTAAAACCTCAGCTCTTGGCTATGCTGGCTTGTTTAATACATTGTGGCTGCTATTCCTGTATGATTGGATTCCTCCCCGGGATTTGAACCCGTGATCTCTCAGTTAGAGAGCCGTGACTATATCCACTAATCTACGGAGGAGCACATTTTATTTGTATAATATTTCACTGAACATATTCTCTTAATAGTATCTTATTGTCAGCTGGTTCCACTTATTACTCCACTGATTGTTAATAATAACAAATATTTGTTCAGCTGTGAAATTTTAACTGGATAAGTAAATGAAATAAAAGATCTAAAAAACATATTGGTGATTTAAAAAAAAAAGTCTCACACATTATTCATGTGGGACATACATTAAAGATAACATTTTTACCAGCTATAATTTTTGAAAACTAAAGTAATTAAACAGACTGTTATCTTGTGTAAACATAATACATACTATTATAACACAATTTGACAATACAATATCAAATGAATAAATTAAGTATATTGGAGAATTAATATTTTATAAACTAACCAGATTGACTGCATTAAAATAGTTAACAAAATTATAATAATTTCAGGTTTATGGTAGTTTACAACTGACTGTCAATCCAAATTATTATAATTTGAAAGTTGTTTTCAACCCAAACTCCATTAGTGTAGTCTGACCCAATCATAGAAGATTTCCACATATCAACAAGTTATAAATAACCTTATTATCTCTGAGCCAACAGCTGTTGTTTGGTTAATAGTTCTGTGTTTCTTCCATTTATCCATTACTCTTAACAATTGAATTATGGTAAGATACAAAAATATTGCTCTTGCTTTAAAATTCCTAGTAGAGAAATCAGAGGAGTAATTAACTTTACGCATTACTGTGTTACTGTGGTACAATAATTATAAATCATAAAAGTATTATTAGTTTATTAAATTGTTATTACAAAACACAAAGTATTACTTGCTACAATAAGAAATTTGTTTTGTTATTTAGCTTAATAATGTATGTATAAAAATGTTGTTAAATGTAAATATGCATCGTATTTTAATATAGAGTTTATTGAAAACTCCTTGAGCAATTGAAAATAAAATAAGTTTAAGCTATTTTGTAATATCAACACTTTTTCAATTAACCTAACTAAAAACTGATTACATTACCTTTGAAGTAAAAGACAAACACCAAACTTATCAGATATCAGTGATTTACATGAAAAGTGTACATATAAATTTATGAATGAGATAGTGATACAAAATATTCCTCTTCTTTTGGCTTTTAAGCTTCATTGAATCCAGTGGATAAATTTGAACAAATAATCAACTTGTTAAATTTGAGATTTCACTTTCAAGTCTAACAATTATGACAAAAAATCTAAAGACGTGATTGGATTTGTATGAATTATATTTTTAAAACAAGACACCTCCCATAATTCTATAACCAAAAATAAGGGCAAAAAAGTAATCTGAGATTTAACATTGTTTTTATATGTATAAAATCAAGATTGCCACCAGTACATCTGGAAAGATACTCTGATCAATAACATTTCTCCCAGAACTTGAGTAATTTAGGAACCAAGAGATTGTTATTGTACAGCACTCAATGAGTTCCATCAGTAACATCAGAAGAGATATTGAGAGGAGTAGAATGGATAAATTTGTCTTTATTTTGTCTTTTTTATTATTTTTTTTTTTTAAGGAGAGGCCGATCCCCTTTTAAGCTTTATTCTGTCTGCCCTCATGGGCCACAGAGGGCCACTGGCCTGTGCGAGGATCTTATCAAACAGAATAAGGGGGAGAGTCGATACAGTACAAGGTCAATGTTACTGATAAAAAGTGCAATGGTCACAGCCAGGATTTGACCCTGCATTATCTCTAACTCAGGACCCAAAGTCCAACGACTTAGACCCATCGGCACTCTCAAACACAAATAAATATAAATAAATAACACAAATAATTATAAATATTGAAGTTCTGCAGCCATTAAGTTACTACACCAATTGTTTGTATTATCAATAAATCCCTATCTGTATCTTTCTTGAAGAATGAAAACCTCTAAAGTTAACCCACTGAATAAACAAGGCAATATAAACTCAAACAAAAAAGGAAGTTTACAGAATTTTAGGGCCATCTTTTTGATTTTTGGGTTATATTGACACGTCTCATACGTTACTTGGAGATAATCCACAATCTATCTGAGAAAAAAAAATGGTTTAATGTCTAGAAAATTAACCACTAGTGCCCTTGTAGATCCGGTTGAACACCTCATAGACAGCCTTGAGGAAGGAAAAACTGTTCGCAGTGTTTTCTTTTCTAGATCTGAGCAAAGCATTTGACTGCCTAGGTCATGGATTAATATTGTCAAAAATTAGCTCTTTCGACATCAAGGACACAGCACGAAAGTGGTTAAAAGCTACTTGCAGGAAAGAAATAACGTAGTAGATATCGAACAAGTTTTTGAAGGAAGAAGACCTAAGACTTATGGAGATAAAAAGAAATGTTTCTTAAGAATATGTTTTGTTTCTAATAGGACTTTTATGTTGAACATAATACTGTGGTTTTTCATTTTCTCTAATCTAATCCCCTTACTTTCCTTTTCATTATACCAAAGCCCTTGTGTTTGGGTAATTTTGCGTCTATGTTTATTTGCAATACTGTTTTAAGTTATTTTAGATGTATATAGCAAACTTCAAAGAAAATTTGTAAATCACATCATAGGTAGAACAGTAGTTGACTTACTATGAAACAGCTATGAATATAAAATTGATCTTGGGTTAACAAATAATTCAACCAGTTAAATTAAGCAGTTATCATGATTTAAAATATTGATAAAATTATTTTGCTAATAACTTAAAATACATAAGGTAAAGGATGAGGATGTTAGAACCTAATTCTGAATGTTAATGAAGGTTTATTTTATCCTAAATCTTAATCCTTCAGTTAGGATCAGGTATTTTTGAGGGTTGTGAGTGGAGCCCCATGTTTGCGGCCTGGGAAGCCTTGCAAGTGCGGATTTAGTGAGGCAAGAGAAATCATGTTCTTGTCTCACTCTCTCTACAGATATTGATCTACAGTATCACTCGAGATCGTGGACGACACCTACTTATCACAGTGCTGACATTGTTGTTTGTAAAATTTAGAGGTTGTTGCTTGTGTTGCATAAAATATTATAAAACTCCTAATTATTCTGGTTCAAGTCACCAGATCTTGTTTTTACACAAAAACAAAGATTGTTTACTTTATACTGTGCTTTGAATTTAAATTTTTTTTAATTTTTTGCTAAAGCATCAAGATTACATTACACAGCTGCTGTGTATGAGTTCTCTCATGGCTATGTACGTGTTTATTTGCATTTATAGTCATATCAGAGGCCAAGGTCAAATCAACAATGCAGTGTGTATGTTTAGATTGCCACTGTTTTGTCTACGCTGCAGAGCAAAACTACTTTGTTTTCAAAGAATCTTGTTCACTAAAACAAAGTTCTATTTTACTTGCCACTGTTTTGTCTACGCTGCAGAGCAAAACTACTTTGTTTTCAAAGAATCTTGTTCACTAAAACAATGTTCTATTTTACTTGCCACTGTTTTGTCTATGCTGCAGAGCAAAACTACTTGTTTTCAAAGAATTTTTTCACTAAAACAGTGTTCTATTTTACTGATATGTGAAACTATATTAAATGTCCTGTACGAGTATAAAACTCTTGTATACCTAAATTATATAGGATTAGTTTTATATTACAGTATAAGAAGTATAACTTTAAAGTTTGCTTGATTAGTTCTGACTTGGTGTATACACTCTTATGGTTTTGTTTATTTTTATATAGTTTTGGAAAACCACTAACAATTGCATTGTGTGGATAGATAAAGAGATATACTGACAATTGCATGTTTGAAAATCTACTGATTCCAAATTCACTACAAAAAGTGTAACATGAAGAGACTTTAAACCGATATTTAAGAGAGCTTTTGTTTAGTAAGACATGCATGGTGTGAAGGGTATGGTCAGATCATGGAAGGATAAAGTCATAATTTATCTCTAAATTATCTCTAAAAAGACTTAGTGGTCTTGAACAATCCTAGTGCAAAAACAAGTTGAGTTTCATTGTCTGAAGGGAGTTCTAGGGTAAGAGCTATAAAATAGAGAAATCCCAATATATTGTGATTCAATGTTTATTGAAATTAAATTTGGCTATTGTCATTTATACAAATTTAATTAATGTAAACAAAAGTCGTTTGACAGGTACTGTGACAGAAACGGCCAAATACAATATAATTGAATTGTAAAAAGTAAGGACTCTGTGGTGTAGTGGTAGCACATTCACCCAGCACATGAGATATCTGGGTTCGAGACCCGGCGGAGCAAGTACTTTTTGTGACTCAATGTTTATTGAAATTAAATTTTGCTATTGTCATTTATACAAATTTAGTTAATGTATATAAAAGTTGTTTGACAGTTACTGTGACAGAAATGGCCAAGTACAATATAATTGAATTGTAAAAAGTAAGGACCTGGCAAATTAGGTATATATACATATATGTATATTTTTTTTAACAAATTTTATAGTGATTAATAACTTAATATTCAATTTAAGCACTGATTTCTGAGCTATTTCTGTTTACAAATCTCTTAATGCCAAAACTCTCCCCTTGCAGTAAACGTATCTCAATTTAGTTAATTGGAATGGCCTACAAGTGATGGCTGATCTCCAAGACTTGTGCCAACTGGAATTTATTTACTGGTGGAAGTTCCACTAAAGCGTGAACCAACAAGATGTATTTATTTAAACTGATATTGTGCAGGTAGAGGAAGAGATCCAGACCCTCAGACACGTGTTGGCCTCCAAGGTGAAGGCCTCTCAGGAGCTAAAACGCAAACTGGGATTCAGTGTTTGGCGGGAGTTTCAGGACGACATGAGCCAGGGTATCCGCAATGTCAAGGAGTCTAACGTGTAAGTGATCCTTTAGCTACTATACTGCTTGGAGTAGATTTGAGTACAGTTTTCAAAACTTTGTCTTAGTATTTCAATTTATTTTCTGTATCAGATTTGTTTTATTCAAACATTTCCTATTTTTAATGAGTTTGTTATATCCTTATTATATTTATTTTAATTTTTATTAGTTTTCCTTCAGTAACTAAACAGTAATAATAATTCAAATCAAATTTAATGTTAAAATTTGATTACTACTGTATTAAAATGTCAACAGTTAATGTGGAAAGTAATTAATACCATTCAACAAAAAATTATATGAATAATATGAGTTTAATTTAGAAGATACAACATATTTTTAAGAATCGGTGTGGTACTTCGAGTAAAATAACGATACATTAAAAATAAATACATGTTTTTTTGCCATCAGGGTACATTTTCAATGTAATCTTTGCTGTGTTCTTTTAAAACCTGCTTACAAACCAACTAATGCTTTCTACTACAAAATCGCTGTACATTATTGTCCTGTAATGAGACTCGAACTTTGTAAACCCGCACTTTTAGTAACTATCAATAGAAGGCTTACAGAAGAACACCAAAGCTTTATTAACAAATTTTTAAATTGCTTAAGCTGCTTCTTTTCAAATCTTTAGTAGAAAGTTTTATGTCTGAAAACGCAACTAACATTTGTGTCTTGTGATATTATTATTCAACACTACTAATATAAATCTTAACCACTGCTTTTAGTACAGTTTAGGAGACTTATTTAAAACAGGATTTTGTTCGTCTGTAAAAGTTGTTTTACAAAACTAAATTTTAAAATATACGGAACCTTTTTTGTTTAAAATTTTGTATTTAATTTTTTTATTTCTGCCTTGTTGGCGTTAATTTTATTTTGATAGCGTGTAGTTTTTGTTTGAGTGCTTGTTATATTTGCAGTTACCAGAATGTAGAAGGCACTCTTAGCCAGATCGGACGGGCTGTGACAGAAGCACCTCTGTAAGTTGTCTTGTGCGCACCTTCCTTCTCCTTCTCCCTCTCATTAACTTGTGGCCATGTTCATGTCATTTCTTTCATGTTAATAACACTGATAGGTGATAAAGATAAGAGTGCTAAAAATCAAAATCATTTTCTGGTACCCTACTAACACATTTTTTCTGCCTGTTGATGAACTTTCTTTGGCTTGATACATTAATTATTTAACCACATAAACTGCATCATTTATGTCTTGCTGGAGTAGAATCATCTTTCAAATTAACATCATAAAAAACTAACATGACCACCATTGCATTTAAATGCAATTACAATGAGAATAATGTTATTTAAATGTGCTGAACTAATAAATGCAACACAGTTATTCACATTGCTAATGCTCACAATATTAGTTTTTCTCACTTAAATCATTTGACAACTATAGGGATTACAATCTAAATCAATATTAGGTATAATATTATTTATTTTTGTTATTGGGATTAAATATTTAATTTAATGAGAAACTGCAACCATTGATTAATAAGGAAACAGGTTTTTTTGGACATTTGCTATTGTTCAGTGATACAAGAAATCAGTAACACTGTATATCGAGATCTGCAGTCTGATCTCTTCCTCAGTTAATAACTAACCTAAGGAAGGAAATAACTAACATAACTACAATCTAGGCTAAAATAAACTAATCACACCCTAGTGTTGAACATGTTGTATGTCAACTACATGCACATTATCTTTAAAACTTGCACTTAACAAAAATAAAACACCAAACTTCTGTTTTATTAGACATGGATCTTGTAGTTTAGTTCATGTCTTCCAAAATTTGACTTAACCTATGTTAACGTCGGCCTACTGCACGGTAATCTTATCCATTCGGAGTTTTTTTTTAAATATTTTTGAATAATGAAATATTGTTCTATCTAAGTAGTTCGGCCTACCAATAGCGGGTTTTTTGATGTGTTTTTTAGTTTCTTGTTACTGCCTCTAAACCATTTTATTCTAGTATTAAATTAATAATTTCCTTATAAAAGTAAAAATAAAATTTAATAAAAAACTCTTGATTATTTGGTTTAAATTATTGATAAATTATAATTTATTTGATCCATATTACCACCAATCATAGTATAGTTGGTTATAAAAACATGAAAGTCTTTTTGTAAAATGTAAGCTTTTGCTTAAACTTAATTATTTTTTAGTAATCAATTAAATTCTAACATTGTTTTGCTTGAAAAGTTATCATGATCTTGGAAAAAATTACTAAAATTCATTTGTTATTTTGCCACATAAACAAAGCTAAAAAATGTAGAGATCTCAGGATATACTTAAATTAAATCATAAATCAGCATTTATTTCTTAGTCCAGAGAAAATTTGGAAGTCTATACTCTTAGAAATAAAAATGAGCACATATTAGATTTTTCTATAAAATTCCAAATTTGCACAATTTTGATAAATTTCAGTATATTTGGTATACTTAGTTGTTATAAAACAGCCGAAATTGTATTTCCAAAGTAAAATAAATTGTCTAAGCCTAATATATGTGGTTAGCACACAATTACACCGAGAACTGTTTACGTTATTTACAAATAAAAAAACTGAATCCTAACATTACCAAACCAAGTTAGTTGGACTCCTTTATGGTATTTTGTGAAAAATACTTGGCTAGTCTCCTTCCTTTCTCATACACTGTAAGAAGAATGTAAGCACCCAATAATATAAAAACAAACCAATATCAATTAAGTAAACAATAAATATGAAAAAACACAGACCATCTGTACTACTAGCAATCTGAATGACTATCTGCTATCTGGCTATAAATGTCACAAAACATCAAAATAAAAACAACAACCTACAATCAATACACCATTCAATTCCTATTACTATCAACATAACCTCAAAGTGACAGGCATGTATAATCTTGTGGCGAGTAAACCTAAGACAATTTAATGTCCACACTAAATGGAAGTCTCAGGAATTTTTAAGTTTTGTGTTCTTCATACAAAACAGCTTCTAAAGTTAATAATTATTATAAAATTTTAACCAACAAATATAATGTACACTTTTTCTAATGAAGAAAAAGAACAGATATTAAAAAGCACAAACATTTTTAACAAATATTTTCATGGAATTAACTAAATTATATTAACAGTACAAACATTCATTTCCATATGCCCTATTCAGTGTGTAAACTAACATTTGCATGGTGTTTTTTCCCTCTAACTAAAGTCACAGCAAATTTCTGGCCTTCATCTTTATCTGGTTATGATCTCCAACTAATTTCTTCATCTCCAACTAATTCTTCATCTCATACCTTCCCATACCCTCTTTTTTTTGTTTATTTGCATTGTTTATCTTAGCCGTATTTATATTTTAAGTTGTCCAACTTGTTGACTTGGTTGTTTTATTTGTTTACCACAGTTACCATAATGTAGAGGAGAAATTTGAACAGGTCAGCAAGGCGGTGGTCGAGACTCCAATGTAAGTTGCATGTTGTCCCAAATTTCAACAATTTATTGCCATCAAAAACGCCCAATTTTTGCAATAGTTTTAACAATATCAGGTATATTTTTGTTCAGTTTGTTGTTATTTTTATTATCGCTGATACTCTTGTGCTAACAGTGTTTGGTTTAAGCGAAAAACACTTTTTTAAATACCGGCTTAGAGGGATAGAGAAAAGCTAATCTGATAGTTCACTGAAGTCACAAGTTGCAGAGACAATTGAGTGGACTTGCGCCAAAAAACAAATTTTCTGTTATTCCCAATGTTCTGTATTTTGATATAATCTTCCTGTACCATATTCCATTATTTGTGTTTTCAAAACAATTACTGATGATTGTAAATTAAAATTATACTTCATCAGGTGCTTACATTTACATACTTTCAATGTTACTTAACTTTTGAAGGAGTTAATATTAAAGTAGATAATATTGAAGTAGATTTCAGTAAAATGCATGTAGTCACAGAGGTAAAATAAAACTTCTTATAATATTGGGATTTGTTAGATTATCTTTTTTTTCTAGTTTTCTTTATTGTCCCATTATTAGCTGGTGGCTATAATTACTGTCATGGACATTATTATGTTTATTTTCATATGTTTTATAGAAGTGATATTTCTTGAATAATAATTTATAAAACTTAATTACATTACATAATTAAATTAATTGAAGTATTAATTTTAAACACTCTAAAATCAAACAAAGAATATATTTCCTTTACATTATAAATTTATATAAGAAATATATACACAGTATAAATATGTTTTAAAGTTGTATAAAATATATTTCTGAAACAGCATACAATTCTGGATAGATTTTTTTAAATTTAATGTTTTTCTTTGTACACTTGAAATCAGATATAAAGCTCAATTATTCAGGGAAGAAAATGTTTTAAACATTCTTACTTTATATAAACACATTCATATGATTACATTTGTAAATCATAAAATATATATTTTTAAAATTAACAAAGAATTTAAATCAAATTTATATATTTATATTCAATTTCACATATTGGGGTTTTTACACATGACAAGATAGGTTTCAAACAGAATTTGGGGATAAAGTTTGTTTTTTATATACTTTTTGAAGAGTCATAAATTTATAATTCACTAAATGTTAAAAAGAATTCAAACATATTTTTAAATGTTTTTATGAGTAAGATTATGTATAACATGTTACATTTTAAACATAGGTTGTGGTTGAAATAAATGTTTTAAAATTTACTCAAAGAAGAAGATTAAATTATTCTATAAAAAGAATAAATTATTTTTAAAAGAATTTCCCCTGAATTAATGGTAACAACATAAATGATGGTACAGAAGGTCACAACAGTAAATTAGTGTATATAAATTTGATATTGAGGATTTTCTCAAGTAAATGTTTAAAATGTGAACTAATTTATAATTTAATCAAAGAAGAAAAAAGTCTTAATTTATGAAAACTAGTGAACACCCTGAGTAATGGCACTAGACCCTGACTTTCATCAGCCTCTACTTGTTCCTTTATTCTGTTTAAAAAGAAAAAAATACAGTTTACCTCACCTTTTTACATATTTTCTTGTACTTTACACATATTTTAAACCTATTTCAATTTTGAAACTATCATTAAGTGAATCCTATCAGAAAGGCTTTTGTACTTTCCTTCTTTAGCTTCCTTTAACATTTATCTAAACGTTGTACACAATTTTTTTTTCCTTTATATAAATACTTTAACATGAATTAGTTCAATGTGAGGTAGAATACGTTATGATGTATACAAGGTAGGTACGCAAAATCAAAATATTTTGTTCACTAATAGAATAATTGGCATTGCCAAAACATTGCAGAGATTTATTGCATGTTATCTTAATGCATTATAATGTAATGTCTACTGAGGGGTGTTCCAAAATTTTACTTATTTTTTATATTTGTACTCAGAAGAATCAGAAATTGTAAGGAGGCCTATTTATCGGCTTTGTATGTTCTCCAGTTGATTGTTGTTAAATTAATCAATTTACTATAATTTTTTTTTCTTCCTATTTTTAATAAATGTTTACACTAATATAAAAATTCGTATATCATTTTTGTAGAAATTATTATGAAATATATTGTTTAACAATACATGTTAGTAACTATAGTTTTCAAATTAATTAAGGTTAAACTCTACATATCTTATTCAGAAATCAAAATTTTACTTTGTACTAATCTTTTTAATTATTTATATTTTTTATCAAAAAATTTACAATAATTTATAAACTTTAAAATTTAATGTTGTTAATTATGCATTTATGAATGTCTAAACAGTATCTTACTTAATATTAATCATTTACCCGTTAGAGAAGCAATATTTTGAAAGTAATTTCGTTATGTGTTCTTAAGAGTAAGGAACCAAAAAAAGAAAATATCTCTTCAGTCCCAAGAACATGAGAGAACAGGAGTTCTCAAATCTGATCGGCCTTTGTAAGTCTCAGATTCTGAGGACAAATATAAGTGAGGCGCAAAGGTCCTTTTAGAACTAAGTGCGGAGACAATTGTCTCTTTCCCTCAGGAAAAAAATGGGAACCAAATAATATATAAAATAATAAGAGAATTTTATATATTTCACTTTTAGACAAAAGTTACAAAAAGACTTTAATTCTTATGATAATAAAGCTATTCTGAATATGGAAACCACACTAATTAATTTATTACTAATTAGCCATAGTGATTGGATGTGACTTGTGAGTGTGGAGATTACTTTGTACTGATTTCTATTGACAATTGTTTTTGTGAACAAAAACTCAGTTATAGAAGGCTAGAACCAGCCAACAATTTATGCATGAGAAACTGTACACTTATGCTTGGGCTAGGAACAACTAGCTCCTGCTTCCTTCCATAGAGTACAATTGCTAGCACTAGCAGAGAACTCCCCATGACATTCCAACTCTGATATACTCTCCTTCAATTTGTTTGATATTCAGATAAAAGTCTTGTATTTAATGCCAAAGGAATTATAAATAATCTTGGGTTAAGAAATATTAATTATATACGTTTGGGGACATCACTACCAGCTTAAAATAAATTAGAAAGTAAATTTCTGGAATGTCAATACTATTTAGTAGTAAATATAACTTACTTACCTACGTATGAAAGAGATAGCTGCTGGAGTTGAAAACTAATATAAGGAATGTTTTAAAAGTACACACAACTTAAGTTATAGTTAAGTGTTCAACAGAACTTTTTCCATTAGATTCACCGTGGACACATTATTATAGTTTTTCGTGACATTTTGGAGACAATATGGGTGCAGCTTGTTATTATTGAAACAAGTCCTTCTATAAAATGGCAAATTTTCACTTAATTGTTAACAATAGCATCACTTACTTGAGTTTTGAGTGAAAGTGGAAGTACGAGGGTCATCCAGAAAGTAAGGTTCATTTCACGGTAACTATTCGAAAGGACAGTGCAATGCGCATGTGCGCTGACTCCCAGCACACCCTTCATATAACGACGCCATTTGCAGTGAAATCGTTGTAGAGTGCTGTTTACTATGTGCGAATTTAAGATGTTCAAAACAATTGATTAACCCCCTAATGTGAAATACAATCAGTTATCTGGTTTTTGAAGCAAGGAACGTTCCAGCAGCAGATATTCATAGACAGATAAGTGAGGTGTAAGGCCCTAATACGGTGAGTAACAGCAGAGTGGGAAAGTAAGTGAGAGCTTTCAAAGATGGATGGGGAAATGTCCATGATGATCCACGATCTCGCTGGCCATCAGTGATCATGGAAGATTTGATCAATCTAGATGACGAAAAGATTTCGGAGGATCGATATTTTACCATTTCATCATTAGCATTGGAATTTCCACCTTAAGTAAGAACAATATAACACAAAATTGTTTTGTGGACATTTGAAATTTCGCAAATTGTGTTCATGTTTGGTTCCCAGGCTGCTTATTGAAGAGCTCAAAATTAGAAGAATGGGTTGAGCTCTTTAGTTTTTGGTCCGATATTATGAGGAAAGCGATATACTTTTAGAGAACATTGTCATAGGTGATGAGACATGGGTTTCTAACATAACACCAGAAACAAAATGCCAGTCAATGGAATAGCATCATACAACGTTTCCATTTAAAGTCAAGGCTAAACAAACAATCTCAACAAGCAAGGTTATAGCTACCATGTTTTGGGTTAGACATGGAATATTGTTAGTTAAGTTTATGGAACGAAGAGGAACAATAAATACAGCTGCTTATTGTGATACTCTGATTAAACTTTGGCGAACAATACAGAATAAATGACGTGGCGTATTGACATCTGTAGTCCTCTTGTTGCATGACAATGCCAGACCCCACTCTGCCATCCAAATCCAAAATCTCATCAGATCATTTGGTTGGGAGTAGATTGACCACCCGGCGGCGTACAGCCCCGACTTGGCACCGATCGACTTATTTATTTTTAATAAGGAATCGGACCTTATTTTCTGGATGACCCTTGTAGTTGGATGTATAAATTAGTTTAGGCAGTTCAGATAATTGATACGTTATAAACAATTGTGTCAAAATAATTTATTAAACAAATTACAACAATCAGTTAAGTTCTGATATTTTATTAACAGATTAATTTGGTTATAGTTTAAATTCAACATTTCAGCAATTTAATAGAGTTATAATTAATTTTACTCTTAAATTACTGATTGTTAATAGTATTTTGCGAGAATTACGTTGAAATGATGTTGATATTTATTTTCATTTCATCATCTGTCCCAGTCCCAACAGCTTCAAACTATTGATGTTCGTCGTTATGCAAAAAACAGAGGAAAGTGAATATTTATGCATTAGTCTAATGATAGGATCAATCTCCTTAGATAGAACAGTACCTTCACACAGCACACAGAGCACTTTCACTGAACTAACACTATGACTCACAGCTTGCTTTCTTAACACAATGCGTCTGATATGTAATCTGACATTCCTGTAGCCACATTTGAATCTACTAATCTCTCACTTTAGTACTGATAAACACATAAGAAAAACATGACAAATGCAAGCTTTTAATGCCTGGTGTACCCAAGGTGCAGGGTATAATAAAGTGTGTGTTGTAGTAATAGACAACATTTCTCGTTGCCACCTGCCTTAATATGATTAGTTAAATAATGATGTTCTTAATTATAGAGCTATAGACTACTTCCCATCCTTGTATATGAAATTATTTAAGTTAATCAAAATCTACTTAGTGGTAGCTTTACAAGATTACAGGACAAGTGTGTTAAATGAGTGGAAAATTCAATGCAATCGATAAAAATATATATAATATTTAGTCGAAAAGAGCATTTTAATATAAACTGTATATCTTACCTTTGTGACTTGAGCCCTTTCTTTGGAGGTTTTAGATAATTCGAACTGTGTTACGAACATTTGAGGACTCACTATGTTATTTTGATAAGTTTTTAATGAATAAATAAATTATTTGTACAAACTGAATACTGATTTGATAATGCTTTGCTGCAAAATTTCTTTTCTATGTTTTGTTAAAGATATGTAAAACTTTATTTGCTAACTTTTTGTGTGGTTTGGGAATCTTCACGCAAGTAAAATGCTACATAAAACATGTGTATTTAATAATGCAGCTGTTCTCATACTATGAAAATATTAACCCTTCCTAAATGTTGGACATATATACATTGGTTTGTCCATTGCGAGTGTTTGACAAAACACATTACATAGATTTACACTTAAAAGTGTTAACAGATGTATTTATGTCAAACATGTTAACATAATATAGCAGTCATAAAATTGTTCCTGTGTTATTCATAGTATTGTAAAACTATTACATAGTAATTTTGTTTATTTTCGTGGGTACATTTTCAATTCGTGAGGTGGCAATACTGTTTTAACATCAGCTGTGAGTTATTTTGCTGAGTTTGTGAGTTTGTCTGAATAAATACTTTCTTGTTGTTACTAAACTAGTCAGTTTACTGCACTTCAACTGAAAGGACCAAGTATTTTTGTGTAAGTGTATAACTGTTGATTTATAAAATGATCTTCAAACCAAGAAACACCAATTTTCGAAGATAATATCATCAATGTATTGAACAAAAGTATCACAGAGAGGGATTATGATTTTAGGGATTCTAACCTTCTATTATCACGATTTACATTTACATTATCAACTATAAGATACATATTAGTGTAACACATGTATTCCAAATTAAAATATATTTGTATATGATTGAATTTTACAAGAAATGAGCGAATATTTGTGTTTTACACTAATTATGGTCATAAAAATAATAAAAAATTATTTCGTTAATGAAAGCAAAACTAATAAACTAAAGCTATTAAATAAAAATACAAAAAATATTTTTTCCAAAATTTATTTTTTAACTCCAAATGAGCTAGCTTACTGTATAGGGCATTGTCAGTTGGCCACCACTCAGAAAGGGTTAAAAAAAAGGGACTGCTTAGCACAATACCTGTATGATGGTAGGAAATAATGAAATACTTTTATTATTTTAAAATGTTGAAAGTCATAACTATTCCCTCTATGTGAAAACAAAAGCATGTTATTTCCAAGAGCATCGCATATGCTAACCCTTTGTAAGCAAAATCTAGCTCAAGCAATAAGTTAAGGTATGAAAAGTTTCTCTCCCATTTCAATATTTCTATATGGACTTCCGTGACTTCTTCAAAGGAATTTTAATATATCTCTAAGAACAAGTTTTCCAAGATGATAAAATATCCTGATTAGCTGTTACAGTAGTTGAGTTTTTATTCATGCCTTAGGTGAACTAAAATTTAAATTAAACTTCTATAGTGATTTCATCTTGTTTTAAATCTATTTTAACTTTCCCAGTAAAATATGACATTTCTCAAGTATTATCATTGAAATTAGAATTAATTTGTTTTGACTAATGTTAATGTTTGATTGTTAGTTACCCAAGTGTTTATTATTTTAATATTTTGATCATTGTAAATAATTATTATTTTAATAGTTGTTCTTTTTAAATGTTTTTATAAATTATAAAAATCCCTTTTCTGACTTGATATAATTAAGTATGATTGGCCTATTTTTGTGTTCAGATTTTTTATTTTGTACTGCTTTCCAGATATCAAAAGACTGAATCTGTGATAAAAACAACGGCTGAGAAGACAACCTCTATCCTGGGTGGCCTTGGGTCTGGACTGACGTCAAAAATTGGTGCGTTGAAGAATTCAGAATCTTTCCGCTCGTTTGAAGATAAAATCGGCTCAGCTTACGAAAATGTCAAGGTAACAGAGCTTTTCTTAGATGCTTAAAGCCTACTTTTGGTTGATAATGAAATTATTATAATCATAATTTTGCTCCATATTTAGTGATGTTTGTACGAGCAATGCTATTTATGTTTCTGGCTTGGTAACACTTATTGTTGCTAGGCGCAAGCTGACGTTTCCAATGCAAAATTCACATTGTTAAACATAACCTCAACCAAAACATTTTGTTATTTCATTTTTAGTGTTAATGCACCAGGTTGAAAAATTGAGCTTAGATGAAAATGGAATTAAATCGTGAACATTTTCGTGCAATAACTTTGCATAACTTTTTTCGTGCCCTAACAGACAAGAGTGAACAGATTAACTTAGTTCCTTTTATGGTAATAAAGTGCCTACCTACAGCACCGTAAAAAACTGGTTAAACAAACTCATTTATGGACGATGATCACTCCAGTATGAACCGTTTCCAATATCGGTTGTTGTGAAAGAAAACATTGATGCTGTGCATGAGCTGATAAAGCATGATCGTCATGTGACATATCATGAGATTGAGGCATCTTTAGGTATTAGTATGACGAGCATCAATAGGATTTTGCATGTAAAAAAAGGTTTGTTCGCGTTAGATACTGCATAACCTGATAAATGCTCAAAAGGAGGCTCGTGTTGATTGGTGCAAGAAAATTTTGAAGTAATTCACTCAAGGTGCATCAAAACCAATCCACCATATGGGGTCTTTCAAGATGAGCCAATTCCAGCCAAAGTTGTTCGTGGAAGAAAGACATCAAAGTAAATGGATGCCTGTTTCTTCAGCATTACCAGTCATGTGGTGACTGTGCAGTTAGAACAATGTAGGATGGTCGATTTGGAATGGTACACCACTATTTGTTTGCCAGAAGTCTTTGAGAAACTTTGGGAAAAGTAAAAAAAAAGACGCATCATTCTTCATCATGACAATGTGTGAGCTGCCACAGATCAACTGAAACAACGGAGTTTTTTGAAACTGGAACAAAAACCTACTAACATTTTTTTGTTCGCAAATATGAAGAAAAAGCTATGTGGGCAACGGTTTCTTACACATGAAGAATCAGTTGTTTCATTCAAAACCCATGTTTTAGAAGTCCCTGAGTCGAAGTAGAACAGTGCTTTGAAAATTGGTTCCGACGCATGCACAAGTGTATCAATCTTCATGGAGAAAATTTTTAAAAACAGTAAAACCGATTTTGTTCGTTAATTCTTGTAATTTCATCCTTAGGCCAGAAACATAAATAGCAACCCTTGTAAAATCAAACTTTTACAAACACTATTTGGGACATTTACAGCGTAGGTGATCTAAAGTGACAGGTATCTTGTGCACAGGTTTTTTTTGTGATGGAGTTTCTGTCAAATTTTGTTTGAAGTTAAGCAAAACTTTTACAGGAACTTATAAGGTGTTCTTAGAGATTCTAGGAATGAATATCATTTAACTGTGCAGTCATCTAGTGAGAATTTCAGTTGAAACTTGATAGTTACGTGCTGTAAACTAATCAGACTACTCTCCATAACAGAAAATAACAGTGCCAAAACATGTAATGCTAGTAATTAGGAAATATTGTTTATTGCAGTTGTATGAAAAGTTTATAAACACTACCAGTTGTGGGGAGTCCATGGATACCCATAAAGACTTACAGATAGATGTTGTTAACTCCAGATGTTTAATAGCATACCTTTTTTAGCTGTAGTATTACCATAAAGTATCTATACACACTCTGATGGGATCAATCTTCTTTTAATATTAACTCATTATGCTAATAATCATACTTGTGATTTGGTGACAATAACATAATTTGAATAAAATATTGAAAATCAGGTAGTTTCAAAATAGTAAGGGGTTTAAGTTGGATCACATTTAATACTAGAATTTAAAAACAATTAAAAAATCTATTAGTTCCTAATCTTCTAAGTTTACAGTAACAATGGTGTCACTTTCCTACTCGCTCAAAATTTTCTCATAGATAAGGTTCTGTAAATCATGTTACTTTTCTTTTAATGTTTGCAAGCTATATGTCAGTTTTTTTTAACTTTAATTTAAATATGTACTTAACTATCAGTATTTTTTTATAGTTTAGTGAGTAAACTATTGTCACTGAATATAGCAAACATTTTAGGTAATTTTATAACATGTAGCCCTGTTCTAGGGCAGTTTGACGACTTTGTGTGACCAAAGCAGCCGAAATTCGTAGTTTATCAGAAGTGATTTTCCGAACGAAGGTTATGTCATTCTGTTGTTGATTTGAGCATGTCTGATTTGAATTTCTGGTGTTTAACAACTACTTTGTTAATTAGAGGGTAAAAATTATAGATTTGTTTGCAAAGACAAAATTAAATGGTTAACCAACTAACCTAATTTTAGATTAAGCAGATATAAACTATGGGAAATAGAGTTTATCTAAGTATAATATAACTATTATATATAATATATAATATAATAATATAATAGTTTTGTGATTTAGACGTAGTTAGACAATTCTTATTTGTTTATATATAACATTTAGTTCATAAATATTGATATATACAAATATAGGTCAATATTTTGTAGTAGAATATTTAACTCTGTAAGTGGCAATGCTACTCTTAAAAAATTTAATTTTAAAACAAAAGATTCATTCTTTTAGTTTATTGTGTTCCATATTGATATCTTCACAGTGATTTGCTGTTTATATTATGACAAAATATTATGCTTTTATTGAGTTTGAGTTAAACTTGTCATGTGTAAAACCGAACATTTTCTCAATATGTCAACAAAAATTTATAATTAGCCCTCTGTGAAAAATAATACAATTTTTTCAGCCAAGTTTGCCTCCAACAGTATAGTGAAGTTTATCTTGGTTAGTTCTATCCTTCATATAGAACTTGTTATCCTTCCTTGGTTAGTTCTTGTTAATACATATCATTTCGGTCGGTTCGGTGTTACAGATCATTCCGGTTTTTACTCCATACATTTTAATACTTAAACACTTATATAACAGATATAAATATTATTGTTTTGCGTAAGATAACAATAATATTAATCAAGTTGGTGAAAGAAATAATAACTCATATAAAAGACTACGATAAAACCTTGTTAAAATAACTAAGCATGTTTATGTGTGTAAATAATTTAACTAATAGTCTAATAACGACCAAATATTTTCATTAGGTACTACCTAATGTATACACTGTGTCCATCAAGTCTTATTACACTTCCTATATTCATGAAAAATATCTGTAATATGAGAATAAGACATACATGATTAACGTTAAAGACCAGTGCAAACAGTGTTACAATTTTCTGAGCCAAATATAAACACTACGAGTCACCTTGTAAATAAATATATAAGCTGCTGTTCTCAGCTTCCAGCCGCACTTGAACAAGAAGATATGGAGTAGCTGACAAAAGCTTCCCAGAAATTGTTGCTTTAAATATTGTACATTTCCATTTATCAACTGAATACATATTGTTTCACCTACGCCTTCCCCCACAAAGAAAGAATAGAAAAATTTCTATTTTTATTTGTTAAATAAAGAAATAGTTGAATTTTGTTAAAAATGTTTGATGATTAAATTATAAATTGTTATTTATATCTTCTGCCATGCATAATGCAACTGATGTTAATACTCAATGATTGATTTTTTTTTCTCTATGATGTTGGTTGGCTGGATGTGGTACAAGAGCAATGGTATGATTTTAATGACAGCCTCATTACCCAGTATATTTGTGTTATTGGGAGTGATTGGAGTCTATGCATCGATTGAATTGCACACCAGATATAGGAATAACCAATTAAAAATTAATGTTTCCTTGTTCAAAAATTACTTTATTCAGGACCTGATAGGTCCTTCTTAAAATTGTATAATTGTCTGTCTGTCTGTCTTGAGTGATAACTCTTGATAGAAAGGTCACAGAGATTTGAAACTTGGTACATAGGATCTTCTTGGTCCAAGTAAGAACCCTGTTGATTTTGGGGTGAAAAGGTCAAAGGACAATAAAGTTGCAGTAATTCGAGAAATGGTTAACTGTCATAACTAAGTTGATACGGTAAAGACCTGCATTGTTTTTTGGGCACTAATACATACATTTATTTATTCATCATACATTTCAGTTGGTGCAGAATACGGTTATCTCGGAATGTAGATTTCATTATAAGTTTGGTTCACATCTTGGTAGATTGGAGGAATCAGTACTGGTGTATCAGGTACCGAGGCAAGTATGAAATGACCCTCAGAGCTGCAAGAGCTATGTCCACCTTCCTACACTTGGGAATCTGGTGATTTAAATTGTAGTCAGTGTGTCGGTACCAGCACTTTCGTATTTTGTTTCATCTTTATTTAAGTTTTCCACTTTGTCTATGTTGCTAGCATTGTAAAAAATATACTTGGACCACCAGAACTGCATGAGCTATGTGGAGGTGAAATGGTGAGGTAATGAACACAGAACGTTCCATGAAAGGATACAGAGAAGGAACTTTATGTTCAGAACAGAATGAGAAATAGTAGCTCTGTTATAACTACAGTCAACTGCTTATTATCTAGCAGTGGGTCATCCATATTTTGGATTAATTATGGTGACTCAATAAATAAACTATTGAATACTCTAAGATTTTGATACAGAAAACATGACAGGTGGAATAAAGAAAAATCTTTGAAAAGATATCTAACTAACTTTATAGAATTTAAATTTTCCTCATTCCGTTTTTCAATTTTTATTTTGGATAGTTTATATAATCATCCTCATTATTTCTCTAGGTAATCAGGAATTAACAGTGTTACCAAAATACTGTACTAAAAACAAAGATGCGTGTCTTAGAAAGTATCATGTCATAAAGTGTTCCGTATATGTTCTCATGTATCCCAATACTTGTTTCAGACTAAAGTAACGACATCTCGCTCGAACTCCATGGTCAATTTCGAAGAGGCACTGCGTGAAGCCGAAGCCAACCGCAAGTCCCCTGCCACCACCCCCACCATCAACGAGGAACGCCCCTCCTAGACCCCTTCCTCCCTCCCTGAGCTGTGCACCCATCAACTCATACTAGCTCACCCGCTTCCACAAAACTGTTGAGTCCTCCAAATAAAATTTTCTTCTTGTCTGTACATACTGACCAGTACGACTGGCGCTAACAGAGATAAAACTATTTATTAATATTTAATAGAGCAAGCTAAAGTGAATTAAAATTTATAGTTATCCATTGTAATGTTGAAATTGTAATCAACAAATTATACTTTGACGAAAGCTTTTTAGTACTCTTCCAAGTTGGCAAAATGTAAACAATTAGGTAATGTTTTTCCAAGGGAAGTTTGTGTAATATACCATATAATTAATTACATTTAATTAAACATTTTTATATTTTGTCTTATTCTTGTTTATATTGACTTATTTTAGGTTTAGTTCTACTTAAAAGTTGTAATAAAAATTTTATAATTACAAACTAGTTAAACTTTTTCAGTGCACAAATTGATATTAAATTGTTGTTCTGGCCTAACTTAATAAAAGAAATTACATATTGATGATGTTTTATATCTTTATATCTGATTGTGCTATTATTTGAACTAAAACTTGCATATTAATAATATTAAATAAGTGATGAAATTAGCTTTATACAAGTTACATTACATTTAATTTTGCTGTGAGATGGCAAATTTATTAAATTAAGTTGTGTAAATATAATTTTATGAGGAGAGTATTATTTTATATATCGGAAGGGAAATGCACAGCACGGCTCATTGTTGTTGGATTGTATTTAACTGTATATTGAGTAAAAATGCTTGTCCCTGCCTAACAGAGACATGTCAATTGCAATATTATAATCATTTTGTCGTGTTTGTCCTTTAGCATTCCAATATGCTTGTCATTATATAATATTTATTTTTTGTAGTTGTGTCTAAAATTTTTGAAACTATGTTTACTTGCTCTGTGTTTTGTGTGACAAACACCTATATACACGATTTTACACAGTTGGTTTTCTTTCAATGTTATGTATTCTATAGTTTTTTGTAAGTCTGATTTTGTTATTCATTTTCCCATAGGCTTGTTAAAAATCTCCATTATTGATTTATCTGTAATTAGCTTTGTGAGGGGTTCCTCTTTCATGTGCCTGCTTTTAATTTTCTAGCTTTAATTTTGTCGCTGTAGGGAAGACATCTTCCACCACCGTCTACTTGTAAGATATTACAAAGAACTATATCTAAAATAAGTACTTATTTTATTTAAAATGTAGATTGCAACGATATTAGAAAGGAGGAAAGGGCTATGTTTGTTTTTTATTAATCTTATAATTTTATTCAAATAGAATGTGATATAAAGTAGCTAAATGGTGTATTTTTTATACCTTTTCATTGTTTCTATTTCAATAAACATGTTTTAGGTTCGAAAAATAAATGTATGTTACATTTGAAATGTTGTGTTTTAACTCTACGCTTATAGAGTTAAAATCAACAAAAGAAAAAAACGGTTTATAATTTACTCTAAACATTTTATTTATGCGATGTTATATAATGTAGTGGATGTCTAAATCTCTCATCACTTTGCATCATATATTCTTGATAAAAGCGAATAGATTGAATAAACTGAACATAATATCAGAAAAAAAAACTATGCTCTGCGCAGGCTGTTCGGTTTCAGCAGTATCAGTTTAACATCTGTTGACTTAGAAGGTTTCAACAGCAAGGTCAAAATACTCCATCAATTTAATTGTGTAAGCAGTGTTTCACACATGGTCTAAATTTAAAAAAGTAAAATAAATGTTAACCTAGATAGTAAAGTTAGATCAATTTTAAAATGCACTATTTTAGATTATTTAATCGAAAAGTTTTTAATTGTTTGAAATATCAAAACAAATTATTATAAATTTCAACTATACTAAAACTTTGGATTGCATAGATATGGCTTTGTGACACTGGACACCTGTAGCGTGCCAAGTCTCTGGGTTTGTGACCAATCCGAGAGGAAAACTGGGAAAGTTCACATGGACTGTGGGAATTCCCAGTTTTTTGTCATCCTGAGTTCACAATCGGTCCATTTCTTTCGCCTTGATCTTTTCCCTAAAAAGAGTGATCCTGACATATTGGAAGATCAAGGGCTTATTACAAACAATTCAGTAGTTATATCAATGGTGAAACATATACCAATGATGTAAAGGCCCAAGCAATTGAGTCTGCAATTGGGTGCTGCTGTTAACCACATGTGAAACGGCCTGTCACCATGTTAACATCTTATTCTTTTCTTTCGAATAGATTTATTTAGCAATAATTACATTTTAAGTTATAGTATTTGATGTTATCTACTATAAGGAAGTAATATATGTAAAATCAACTACTACATTTAGTCAAGGGAATGTGTTTCGTTTCGGTGAGATAAGGTATGTGCAATGGATTGTGAGTGCTGCAGTACCGTGACCAGTGTGTTATCATGATTAGATCAAAACTCTGACTGACATTGTTCGCTCAATTGTAAAGTTTTGTTTGTGCTAGCTATCACTACTTGATAAGATAGCTAGTATTATTCCATCATAATATTGTAAATACATTAACAGCATTCTTGGAATAAAAATTATTCTTATTCTTATTCTATGTTACAGTAGTGATAGGTGTCACTTGGTGAATCCAGTATAGTTAATCTATCTTTTAAATTTTTCTCATGTGAAAAAAGATCAGATTTAAGTTCTAGAAACCTATCTGTGCGGCAAAAGGACATATCCACTATGGTAGAATTTTACTGAAGTGTGGCTAATGGATATATCCATTTTTATGGTTTGACACGATCAACAGTTTGATGTGAAGTGCACTAAAAATCTGACAGAGTGCAGGAGAAAATTCTGTTGACTATTCTTACTGTGTTGTAATAATGTCAATAGCTCTACATCATCGGAGGGGCAAGGAATCTATTTATTAGACGACATACTGTGTGTGCACCACTAATAAGTTCTCTACATGGCTAGATAAAATATCCTCACCTATAGTACTTCTTCTGAACTGTTGTTATGCAAAGCATTATTAAATCATAAGATTTTGGTATTTCATAATTTTTACCTCTTTTTAAAAATTAAACTAAATTGAAATTTATAAAAAATTAGCGCTATCTATAAAGTTAGGATTTTTAAGTAGTGTCCAAAGGGTTGTTAATTATGTTACAGTTAATGAAAGCTGACTAGCCATGTTATTCTTGTTATTGGCTGAGTGTTAGCGAAACTATCACTTGTGGGGCTAGAAAAATTTCATTTCTGTCTGTGTCCGCACGATATCTCGAAAATGAATGCATAGAAATGAAAATTATGCTTTATTTATATATAGGCAACACCGAGTTTGATGATGGTGCTGTACCATAGATTAAAAATTTTAGCGACTATTGCCCCATGACTTTGTTGGAATCAGGCAACGACTTGTGTTTAGTGTTTGTCAGCAGACTGGCTGAGTTGGAATCGTGGCTGATCCTGGTGAGCGGACCTACTTGATTCTTTAGTTTCATGTTTCGTCAGTGGGGCTTGACCATCTCACCTACCCCCATCTTCTCACTCCTGCTCCAAGTTGAACTGGCCCAGTGTACCATAGATCTGTGAAGCATCCTGACATGTAATAAAAGCTTATTATGTGGACTGATTCTGCAATCATCATCTATTGTAAGCCGCTATTTGATTACATTAAATAACTTTATTTTTTGCATTGTAAATTTAAATATTCCTGGTAACTTGAGTCTGGAGTTTTAGATGTTAAAGTAAGAAGTTTCCTGTTTAATGTTGATCAATGTGTACCGTAATTGGTTTCAAGGGATTTTCGGAGTAAA
The DNA here is from genome assembly GCF_021130785.1 of Homalodisca vitripennis. Lineage (NCBI taxonomy): Eukaryota > Metazoa > Arthropoda > Insecta > Hemiptera > Cicadellidae > Homalodisca > Homalodisca vitripennis. Next base: position 40,887,363 of record NC_060211.1, on the reverse strand, counting down.
TTTGTAACCTTTTGGATTTGTTAACCTTTTGAAATTTTGACAACTTATTGAGAAAATGTTATAGTTTTAAATGTATTAATATCTGTTGGAATTTGCAAGCAATTTTAATTTTAATTTTCAATCCTTTAAAATAGAGTTAAATATTACAGTTATTGATCAAAATTTGTAGAGAAGATTGAGAAGTAATTTTTGGTTGAGATTTTATTACAAGAAGAAATTTACTTGTAGAAGATAGCCGGTCTCTTCATTTAGTATTTTTGTGTGTGAATAAAAGAAGAAGAATTGTAAAAACTTTGTATCGTTGTCTTCTAAAAAGATCCTGAACATAAAATAAATCCAAATTAATAACTAATTTTATTTCCTGCTATTGGAATTAAATTCAGATACTGTGTATCATAAATAAATAAGAATACATTACATGTCACTCCATGGGATTTAGCACAGCGTTGGCAATAAATTTTAAATTTTTCTTATGGATAACGATGATAGCAATGAGAAATTGCATAAAAAAGAAAAGATAATAAAATTCAAAGTCAATGTTAACCTTTTTAATGCCCATGTGCGTTATAAGTGCAAGACACAAAGTTACGCTAACCCTGCTGACATGCGCTCCAGGAGCACGTCTGGTTTTTCTTATTGTGTGATTATAATTTTGGGCCAAATGCAGTCAGTTCTTGCATACTGTATCTAGACAACATATAAATTGAAAATAAATATTGATACTCTATGGATTGTTGTCATGACGTTCACTTGGTGAATTTCTTCTTTATTTTTTTCAGAGTTTGTTTGTCATTGCAACTGTTTGTTTACAAGCTATTACGTTGTATTGTATTCCACAAGAAAAAATTATTGCTTTGTTCATGTTTTCTCGTGTGTGTATTCATTAATTTATTAGTTCTGTGTGTATTGTGAAAAGTTTTGACCATGAGTAAAAAATCGATATCACCTGTCATTGAAAATACAATTGTAAACAGACTTATACAAAGCAGAGTTGATGTTGCCAGTGATGTAGATCTTGGTGATACTTTTGTAATTAATATTTTTAACACAGATGACAGTGATAGTGAGTTTTAAGGGTTTGATGATACTGACAATTGCCCTGACTAAAAAAATCCCAAGAAACACTGTTTTGCTCCTATCATCTAAAAATCATTAGGAAATTAAGAATGTCGGAGAAAAAAGAATCAGAACACACCAAACATAAAACCAATTGTAGTCAATGTGTATAACAGGTATATGGGAGGTATTGACGTTTCCAAAAAAATGTTATACTGCTGCTTGGATGAACGTTGGACCGTCAAATACTTGGAAAAAAGAATTGAATTACTACCAGAAAGAATGTTGAAGAACTATAGTATGTGTAGCATTCGAAGTACAAGCGCTGGCGGTACTAGGAAGCTTACAATAACAGCTTGTATTAGATACAAAAAGAGAGTTCATCCCTTGATCCATAAGACCAATCTTTTAACAAATAAATATGTTGTAAATTAATTGCTTTTGTAGTTTAAATTTTTTTAATATCAAGTTCACAAACTCAACCATTGAGAAACATACCAAGTGTAAAACAACATTTCTGCATATCAAGTATGGCTACTAACACGTTCTTGAAAAGAAATACCACTTGTGTTTGGTGTGTGAAAAATGTATATATTGTAAATAAATTAACTTTCTAGTATGAATTGCTTTCAGTATTATTTTTGCAAACTATTTAAACCATTGAGAAACATACTAAGTATAAATAAACATTTGTGCATGTCAAATACCAATACATTTGAATCTGATATTTATCCCACTTTTGCTTGGTTTTGAGAAAATCGTTATCTTCTATGTTTTTTAAGGTAGGTGCTTCAGTTTTTATGTGTGTACTTATAATTAAACGTAGATAGGCCTAATATCCTAGATTTTAAGTATTTAGGCTCAACTCCATGTTTGGTTCTTTTATACATATACAATTTTTTTATAAATAGTAAAACGTGCCAAATTATTTTTTGAAACAAGTACATTGTTGGATAAAAACCAACACATCAAGGGTTAATGTCTAACAATAAATACCAAAGTTATGAATTTCATGAAAAAAACCTATTCAAAATTGGCCTGGCATTCTTCGCATGTCCTTTTTAAAAACATGCTGGAATTTTTTGTAAGAACTATGAAAAACCGTTTGGCACTGAGGGTCAAAATTCATTGGCAAAATTTTATTTCAGCGCACTCTTGCGTTATAATACACATTCTAGCTCACCAGAACTGTTATTATTTGACCATGGACCTTAATGAACAAAACTGTGATTTTATCATGTGGGAAGATAGCTCAAGAAAGATTTCATCTGAAAACTTTGAATTTTGCATGAAACTTCATTTCTACATAACAATACAATAGTGAGTTTTATGATGGCGTATATCCATTCGTGGAATTTGGCTGAGCGTTATTAAAGCCTATTACTCAGTAGGCTTACATAATTTTATTTGTCTTTGTCTGCCAGAGGATGTAAAAATGCCTTTCCTGTGTGATCTTCTGTCCACACGAGATCTGGACAATGAAATGAGGTTTATATTTTGGTAGCTAAGATTTTTTCAGGCAACCTCAGCGAAGCCTGTAATGTGACACTCGGAGTGTTCTACCTGCCTTGTCCTTTAAATTCATCCATAGTCAATAATGTACTTAAACTATGTTTTATTATTGAATTAAAATTAAATAAATCTATTATATATTATAACTTAACTACATTATGTAATAAGTCATATCTAGTTTACTAATCCAAAGCAATAAAAATGACAAAAACTTGTTTTTTTCAAATATGTTTATTCACTTATTATGTTGTATCTTATTTTAAAATAATCAGCTTTGGAATCAATGAAATAAATAAATATTTCAGTTAAATAAATATTTGAAGCTGACCTGATCAACTATTTGGATCCAAGTACTATGCTATCCAAAAATCGGATTCAATTTTTGCTGGATCTCCTTTTTAAACATACACCGTAACAAATCAACTGTTTATTTTTTAACTGTGAAATAATGGTTTATATTTATTTTCAAAAACAACCACAATACACTACATTAATGTGGTAAGGTTGGTCAGTGTATTAAGTTATTACTCTGTAACAATACTGGCATCACTGGTTGGATCTAGGAAGGGATACACATGTCCAAACCAGGGAAACATTCATATCCAGGGGAGTGTATGACAGCCAGTGAGTGTATGCAGCCTGTGGGTACAAGTGTCAGTATTTTCGAATTTTTATTCTTATATGAATGAATTGTCATAATATAGTTCAATATAACATTTGACTTAACTGTCGAGACTTAAATGGGACAAAAAAAGTTTGAAATTTTATAAACTATTTTTGAGAATGAAATTAATATATAAGTAACTTACCCCACAGAAGATAAAAGCACATGTTTTTGTTAGTGGAAGTGTTGCCTGTGATTTTGATATTTATTGTGACTATTTACAACATAAAACTGACTGGAACACTCATCACTTGAACTGGGTATATTATTTAAGGTATTTTTGTACTTGCTGATGTAATATTGATTTGACTGAAATATAACACTGACAGGAAGTTGTATGCTGCTTTGACTCCTACAGTAACAGGCAGACCATTCTTAACCAAGCAGAACCAACTGTCACATCAAACCACCTGTAGTGACAGGTCAAGGTCAAACCAGCTGTTGCCTGTTGGCCACCTGACTTTATCTCTGACCCTTTGCGTCTTCTGCTCTGACCTTGTCTGCTATGTTTACAATGTTTTGTTTACATTCAGACTTTTCAAACATATACTGACTTTTTATTACGACTTATACCCTGTATTAGTCACATTTTTCTAATGACCTAATTTTAAACGAATTTATTTAACGGTGGGTATTTATTATTTATGCATTTAGTTATCTTGTGAACTTAGTATCAGCTGTGAAAATGGCCAAATATCCATGTGGAATATGTGAGGACAATGTAAGGTCAGCTGGAATCTTATGTACAGGTTTTTGCCATAAATGGATCCATTTTAAATGTGCTGAAATTAACCCTGCCTGATGTAAGGATGATTGGAAAAGGAAGACTTGTTAGGACAATGGACATGTTCAAAATGTAATTTAAATTCCACTGATGACGAAAAATGTGCTATCAGGTAAAAATGTGATTGGTGAAGAAATCATTGAACAGTTAAACTGTTCTTCACTTGCCGAAGAGATAAACAAGTCCATTTTGCATGAGAATGAAGAATTAAAACAAGAACTTCATCAGGAAAAAAATAAAAGTTCTCTCTATGTACTGGAACTTGAAGACAAGTTGAAAGGCTGTGAAGAGAAAAATTGAATCAATGAAAACACTGTTTCATGATAGAGAAAAGGAGCTTTCAAAAGAAATAACATTGTTGAAGCAGAAATTAAAAAGGGAAAAAAATAGCAAATGAAAATATTATTTTACATGCTGAGGAGGAGATCAGTAACAGTTTAAAACAGGACTGTTTGCAATCTGGAAATTGTATGAGGTGTGTGATTTATAAGGAAGAGACTAAAAAAATGCTTGAAAACAATACAAACACTGGAAAGTATAATTAAAATCTTTACAAAGGAAAGTTCTGATCAGCAAAAAACAGTATGATCCTTTGAGTCCGGAGAGAAATTCACCTGTCTTAATTGCTTTCCCCCTCTTAACAATATTAATAACAAACAAAAACCTCCTTCTGTTGATAATAAATGGCAGGAAGTGTCCAAAAGCTCTTGTCGGAGGAAACAGCGATCATTTGGAGTAATTAAGAATGTAGCGGATTCGGACTTCACTTCAGAGAATTCTTTTGCAGTGCTCCAGAATGACTCTGAATCAGAAAAGTCTGTTTACAATGAATGCACTATCACATCCAACACTATCAGTACTCCATACGAACGTCCACAGTCTCTTACCCGGCAAAAAACTTACAAAAAAGTCTCGTCTGCTCATCAAGAACGGAACGAGGTCATATTAATATAAGAAAAGAATAACGGAACTAAACAAAAAACTGCTTTTATGCGCCGATAGCCATGGCCGTGATTTAACATTTCACTTAAATAAACATCAGCAGAAAACTTAAAAAACACACTAAGTCATTGGAAGCTGTCGGTTTTATTAGGCCTGGAGGTTTAGCCGAGCAGATTTTGAACTTTGACAACATTGATGGTGAAGAACTGGGTCCTGATGATGTGCTGGCCATTGCATGTGGGTCTAATGATGTTTCACGAAATGAAGCACAAAATGCAATTAATGCAATTAAAGAAACAATTGTAAAATATAATAATTCTAGAGTAGTCTTAATGGACTTACCCTTTAGGCGACGACTTACAAACTTGGTCATGTGTTAATGAAGAGGTTAGACAATTTAATAAAAAGCTAGAAACTATTAGTCAAGAGTTCCCCAATGTCTATCTGGTTAAGCTTAGTAGAGCAGACAGGACACGTGCATACTCAGCATGGCATGCACTTAAATGTAAGAGGGAAGCACTGGCTTGCAGGACAAATTTGGGAGGCATTGGATGAGACCAAGAAGATAGAAGTGTCCACGACCCAGGGAACTGCTCCACAAGAAGTATGTGCCAGCAAAACTGATGAGAGGTCACCTAACTCAAACGCTGCTGATGGTATCTGTGCTACAGCCTTCACTTCAGGCTCTGAGCCACTCATGGATGGGGGAAAAGGAAATGCCGGCCTCTTTGGGAAACTGTCTACTGACAGATCCAGCTGCACCACCATAGAGAGACAAGCCTTTATTCACAAAGTGTGAACTGTTGTAGAGGTAACCAAGGCCTTGGTTATCAGAAGTCTGGTAAAGATATGAGGGTGTCGGATAACAATAATGACATTCCTTTCAAAAGTAAAGCTAACTGTAGGAAATTTATAAGAATATTGCAGGCTAATGTACAATGCATACGTAACAAGCTACTTGAGCTTGAACATGTGGGCGAAAGTCATAAGATAGATGCAATTTGTGTTTCGGAGAGCACTGGATGACAGAAAATGAAATTGACTTGTTTTGTGCCCAGTGGATTATTTGCCTGCAAGCTTCTATTGTAGAAGAGAAAAAAAGAATGGGGGGGTCGGGGGGGGATTTTCTTAAAAAGTAGTATAATGTTTGAAGTTTATAGATTTTAGTCAGTATAATGCGGGAGTTAGATATTGAGTTGTGTGGTGTCAGGCTGATTGAACAGAATATCATCCTTGTAAGTCTTTATAGGTCTCCTCAGGGCAATCTCAAAGTTTTTTTTTGACAATTTTGAATTGGCAATGAAATCAATCTTTAAAAAAAACAGCCTGGTGACAGTCTGTGGTGACTTCAACATCGAAATGGCGTTGATTGATCAAAATATTTCTATCAGTTTCTCTAATTTACTCAGATCTCTAAATTTAAACTGTACTGTCAAGTCTCCAACCCATGCAAAGGCATGTATAGATAATATTCTGGTCAATTTCTCAGAGGACTTGTATAAAATTGCAATATGGAGTATCAATTTGCCGATCATAAATCTAGCATGATTAATATTTATGTAAGACAATTGGAGAATAAGAATTCAAAAGAGAATATGGGTAGTATTAAAATTTGAGTTTAGAAAACAAAATGCGGCACAAATAAATAAAATTTATTATGTTTTTGAAGGAGGAAAAATGGAATGAATTGGATGAAAATATGTTATTGAACTTAGGGGGTAGAACAAACTTTTTAATAATTTTTTTAAGAAATATGTAGACTTGTGGCACTTTAGCTCTCCACTAATCAGTAAAAGTAAAAAGAAGAATATTAATAGTAATAGGAAAATCAACTGGTATAATGATAAATTGGCAGAAGATAGAAATGTTATGTTAAATTTTTTTTTAATGTTTATAAATGCCTTAGAGATGGGGGGTCAGAGCAGACACCTGTAGCCTACAACGTGTATTTAGCTTCTAAAAGAACTTACAGGTCAAATCTGACCACCGCAAAAAGGCAAGCTTATGAGCAGTATATAGAGACATCAGCTAACAGTTGTAAGGCTGCTTGGGAAATAATCAATTTGGAAAAATCTCCTGCTTCTTCCAAAGATATTTACTTAGATCCTGAACTTACTAACCAGTTTTTCCTTGATTCAGTCACTGAGCTCTCAAACAATCTGCCACAGAATAATTCTCCTTTCATGGATTTATTGGGTAATATTCCTGTTCCTCCTAACTCATTTCAGTGGAAAGAAATTAAACCAGATGATTTAGTTAAAATGGTTTCTAAACTCTCAAATTCCAAAAGTATGGACTATTACTGGTTATCTAACAATATAATCAAGAAAACCATCCATGAAATCAAAAGGCCATTGGCTATTGTCTTCAATAAATGTCTGGAGGCGGGTTTTTTCCCTGACTCTTTAAAAGTGTCAAAAGTTATTCCGATTTACAAAAAAGGTGGACAAGGACAAGCCGCAAAGTTATCGTCCAGTTTCTATTGTCCCCATTTTCTCTAAAATTTTGGAAACCATCATGCACCAACAGCTTTTTTTTTGTATTTTGAATATTTCAATCTCCTGTCTGAATCACAATTTGGTTTTCGGCCAGGCAGGTCCACAACTTCAGCGGTGTTGGAGGTTGTTAGTCATACCCTTGTGGCCTTCGAGAGGAGGGAATCGACGGCTCTATCTCTCTTAGATTTAAGCAAAGCTTTTGATTGTGTCCCCTTTGATTCAATCATTCAAAAACTCAAATATTATGGTATTTCTGAGAGTGCTTGTCAGATTATTACCTCTTATCTATCGGATAGAAAGCAGTTTGTATCTATTATTAAGGGGTGTAATTCTTCAATGAAAGAGGTAACAATTGGAGTCCCACAGGGAGGGTCTGTATTGGGACCTTTCTTTTTTACTGTAATAATTAATGACCTGTCAGTGAACTTAAATGTAAACTCAGTTATCTATGCGGATGACACGTCTCTTTTATCGAGTAACCGATATCTGGACGTTCTTCAAACAGAGATTGAAAATGCTCAAACCGGAGCATTAATTGGTTCACCTCCAACAAATTACATTGCAATCCAGAAAAAACTCAAAATCTGTTGCTGAGTTTAACATCTAAAGAAAAGCCTCATCCTGTAAAGTTGTTAGGCTTTGTTATTGATTCGAAATTGACCTGGGCTCAGCATGTAAATAATGTGTGTATAAAAATCTCGAGAGTCAGCTATTTACTATGGAAATTAAGAGCTTTAATATCAATAGAACATCTGAGGTCTTCCTATTTTGCACTGTTTCAATCACACTTATCTTATGGTCTAATTCTTTGGGGTCATTCTTCTGGTGTATCGGATATTCTCATCATACAAAAGAAAGTCGTCAGAACACTGTGTGGAGCCAGGTATCCTGATACACTGCCGACCTTTGTTCATCCAAGCTAAAATTCTTACAGTGATCAATTTGTACATCTACCATATCCTTATCTACACTAAAACTAACTTACATTTATTTTTCACTAGCAGCATTTTCATTGCCATTTGACTAGATTCAGCCATAAGCTTGACTTGCCGCAGCATCGCCTATCAAAAACAGGCTCCTCACATCAGGTAAATTGTGTCAAATTTTTTTAACAAAAATTTACACGTTTCGGCTCATGACACTCCATTATCTAATTTTAAGCACAAATTGACTACCTGGTTACAGAATAATCCATTTTATTCTGTAGAGGAGTTTTTACAAACTGATGTTTGCCTTATCTTTTAAGCATAAGTAGCCTATTTATCTGTCTAATTGTTCATTTCATGGACATGTCTTATTTATGTATCTTATTTAATAGCCTGTTTTTAATGTATAAATGTGACTGTGCCTATTTCATTGTAATGATCAATGGCAATAAAGTATTTGACTTTGACTTTGACTTTGACTTTGACAGGACAGCAATCAGAGTCCCCAGCACACTACAACAAAATACTCAGTATAATGTTGTGTAAAAAATAAATTATCATGTTATTCTGTAGTGGCAGTATTGGTATCACTGACTAGATCTGACATGGTACACTTGTTCGCATAGGAGTGACATTGTGATCCAGGACAGTATTCAGGAGTCTGGACACACTACAACAAAAGATTTAGTCATAATGTTGCGCAACAAATAAACAATCCTATATTAATACCTAGAGAGTACCTACTTGGTTAGTCAAGATACAGAATTTCTATGAATAGAGTACTGATCAAAATGTACATGACTTGCTTATGTAAATTTTACCTTTGGTTCTGTAGAAGAATTCATTAATGTGTTGGAAATAAAAAGAACAATAAATCAATTCTAAAAAGTTTGAGTTCTTTGGCACTCATTTGTTTGTTTTTGTTTCTTGCGGTTATAGAACTACAAATAAAAATAAGTTACTTTATAATCAATTAGGAAACTTATAAATATTAATAAATGTAAATAATACATAACATTTCCAATTGATTTATTTTTCGTGCAAACAATATATGTTCTTCCAATTGCTCCAAGAGTCTTCAATTAGGAAACTGTAAGAACTGAAGAAATCTTTAAAAAGAATAATACATTGGATATATTTATTATAGAAAAATTACAAGACATTGTCAGCAAATTATCTTGTCCAACTGTTGATGGATTATTACAAGAAACTTTGATAAAGCATATGAGAAAATCCTAATAGACTTGGTTTGGATATACAAATACATTCAACTCTTAGATGTTGCTTGTAGCTAAACCATGTTAAAATATCTGAAAATCTTAAGAAGAATTGATTAATGAACTATAAAGTAGTCCATGGAGTATCCACAAGAACTGCACGTGATATATGAGTGAGGGAAGGCTGATCTGACGCTCGTCACTAAGATGACTCATCTCCGGCCGCCACCATTTATTCTTGTGATCGGTTACTAAAGATTGAGGTAATCGCCTGCTAAGATACCGTGGTAAAGATATCTCAAGGTGGGTAATAAGCATTACATGAGCTATGTCACTTTGAAAGAAAAGGACGCTGGCTCTATTCCAGCATCTGATGGTCAAAGCTGACAGAAGGGGGGGGGTTTCTCTCTTATTTAGGCTTACTAAAACTTTTAACAAGGAACCCTATGTACTCCAACCATCGTCCCTACTGGAAACTGGACTTATTATTCGATTTATTTACTTATGTCAATGTTTGGAGTTTTAATATCTACCGCTCCTGGACCATCACTGGTAATAAACAACATCACTTTTTGCTGTATCAAGTTTATATCCTACTAACAACCTCCTGGATTGAAATCTCTACTTCAGGTACAAATAAAGAAATTACTAGATTCAATTATTCAGATTGTACAACTTCTACCGTTTGTTGGGGCAGTGAATGAAAAGAAACTCACTTCAGTTGCCTTTGTCGACCTCCCAGTCAAAAACGTAGCCAGGAACAATTTTTTTGGGGAGGGGTGGTCGACAACTGATATTTTTCCAAAGTGGACAGAAAGTAAGGCCTCATTTTGTTCTAGAAATTCTTGACCCATATCTGTGTGTTGAGAATTATCCTTCAGCAGTTCATATCAGTAATACTGAATTATTTAAATAATAATAATTGTTAACTAAAAAGGTTATTGAAACAATTAAAAATTGTGGGGGTCCGGACCCCTTGGATCCCCTCGCTGGCTACGTCCTTGCTCCCAGACGCTATGATACAGAACTTAGGTCAGCTTTACATCTACACATACAGGTAGCTGCTTCTATAATTCCAACTAGATGACAATGAATTTGTTTGATGGACAGAATATGAGTACATTGATAGCTGACCTAATTAAACATTACAAAACGAGCCATCAGGAGAAAGGAATTTAATAGAAAATTAATCGATGTTTGATACAGACTAACCGATCAGTCAAAATTAGATCCCTTTGGTTGTCAATTCTGAAAAAAAACTAACAAGGAAACCTAGTGTATCAAATACATTAAAGTATTTTTTAATAAAACGATGAGGAGCCTCAGAATGGTTTTATCCCACTCCCGTTTCCTTTTATGCCGTGACGATCTCCATTTACTTTTGGCCTCTGGTCAGGTCCTTGTGGTTGGTCCTTCAGTGCAAACTTATTGTGACATGTATTATTTTGTTCAATTATAATAATTAATGTTTTGTTTTTATTAAGTACATGTTTTAGAAATGGTGTGCATGAAGTTGACAACAGCATAGTTGTGATTTGTGTGTGTCACTACGCTATATTTTGATTTGTGTATTTTAACCTATAGATTGTAGTTATTTGATAGGTTAGTTATCCACTATAGGAGAAGATGAGATTGCAAATCTCTAAAACGTAGTGTTACTGATTTTTTTGTATCACTGAACAATGGCAAATGCCTGGAAAATCCTGTTTTCTTCATGACAGACAGTACCACCCACATTGCCATAAATTACAGGGGGCGAGACAAGTTTATTACCTATAATTGCAATGCACAGGTTTAACTTGAGAATACTTGGTATGTCCTTCACATCACCAATGAAGGTTTTCCCCAGAATCTATATTTTTCCTTTTATCTTCTTCAGTACTGAAAAATGAGGTCTCATCTGTAAAAAGTATATTGAAAGTAGAAAAACAGACAGTGTTCCTTTAAAGAATTCTTCCTGTCTTAGTTTCACAAAACTCAAATCTTGTATCACAACTATCTTTAACAAGTCTTTGCCTCAATTTCGATTTGTATGAGGGAAACTGGTTTTCAGTACCTTCTTCGCTATCGTCGCAACACGTCTATGATGTCAAGTTATTGCCATTTCTAATTGTTGGGAGTTAGTAAAAAAAATTCAGTTAAAACATCCATCACAATATCTTCAGTAACTGATGGTCGACTAAATCTTTCAATTTCCAAACACATTCTGTTACTTCTCACTTACTGATATCGCTGTTACTATATGATTGGAAGTGTCATTCATTCCATGTAAATTGTCACACTTTAGATACGTACAAATTCTCTTTGTCATTTAAGATTTTGCAAATATTTTGTATACAGTGAGTGCAGAGAATAAGGTTGGTCCTTCAGTGCAAACTTATTGTGACATGCATTATTTTGTTCAATTATAATAATTAATGTTTTGTTTTTATTAAGTGCATGTTTTAGAAATGGTGTGCATGAAGTTGACAACAGCATAGTTGTGATTTGTGTGTGTCACTACGCTATATTTTGATTTGTGTATTTTAACCTATAGATTGTAGTTATTTGATAGGTTAGTTATCCACTAGAGGAGAAGATGAGATTGCAAATCTCTAAAGTAGTGTTACTGATTTTTTTGTATCACTGAACAATGGAAAACAGTTGTCAAAACAATGGTCAGTTTTGCACATTGAGAACATTAGCAGTTTACTGGTATTTTTAGACTCCTCCAAATAATACCACAATCCCTGTAATATGTCTTCAGAGGAAGATACTATTTTAGAAATCTGCCTTTTTCTTATGAAACTGAAATAAAAGATTACAGTAATTACTCACCTATAAAAAATAAAAAAATATATCTGTAGTATTATATAGAAGTCTAATGTCATATGTCTGTGTGTTTTACTCAATCACGTAAAATCTATTGTGCTGAAATTCTACATGGAGACTTAGGATCCCTGGTTAACGTATAGGCCTATAATTATTATTTTGAAAATCCGCCCTGTCTACTCCCAACTGGTTTCTAAAGTTTCATTATATCAAACAAATATTATTAATTAATTGAAAGAGCCTGTTAAATGGAATTAACTGTTCTGTGTTTTATTATTCATTTTGTGGCAGCACAACCATTAAGTTTCATTAATTTAACCACTATTTCCATTTTTATTTTACATTTATAGTCTTGAAAGCGTAGAGTAAGCTTAATAAAAACAACTCTTCTTATTTCAACCTTTTCTGCAACCGATGTAGAGCACAGAGTAAGAAAATATCCAGATTAGAAAATTACTAGGTTTAGTAAAAATATACTTTGATCTATACATTTTAGCATATATTAAGTACGCAGTGCTTGGTCAGTACTACAGTGCAAAGTTATTGAAGAAAAAGTTACTATCTAAGTTTTACTATAAATTTTAAAACTGTCATAAAATATATATTTAGTTGCCTACTAAAGGAGGCTTTTTCAGACCTGTATATGTTTATTTATTGTCTTAATCGGGGAAACAAGGCAAAATCGACTATGGCAAAAATACACACAGAGTAAATTACAAAGGCCATAAATATACACCTTTCAACACATTTTCTTGATAGTGATAATAAAGAAAACTCAACATTGGCGTCGGCAATACGAATATAATTCACTAAAATCAAAAACTCATACACGTGCAAAGACTGCGAAATTGCGTGTAAAACCGCGGGTAACTGCTAGTACTATTACGTAGAAAATAAAACATCATCCAGTGGACAAACCACTAAAAATGAATAAGTTCACTATTATGGCCATTCTTTACAATAAAAGGGGATACGTAATTCAGGACAGAAACATCCAACAGAACAATTCTTTGATAAGATATACAAACATTTTGCTTAGTTTTATTTTCCTCATTTCTTTGCATTGTGATCTTTATCGTTCACTAGGCAGACCAAGAATATTGTAAATAATACGATAAAATACATAAATTGCAATTCTCAGTTCAAACTTATATTCACTCAATATTTATCATATGAAATAATTTGTTCAAAATATTTACATTATAAACTTGTAATGTATCTTAAAAATCACATTTTAACTATTACGGGTAAAGTAGTCTCCTTAGAAGAAAATCAGATACATTCAAACCATAGCACTTTAAATAAAAGTTTACGATTATTTTTTCAGCCAATGAAAGTAGCCTATTATTCTGCTCATTGTTACGAATCAGATTCTGATAAGTTAAGAAATAGTTTTGCATTGAAAAGTATTAATGAAGTGTCTGTGGTAATTGCCTTGTTCTTTTAAAGGCTGTTGTTTAACAATGCATACATCAACATGCTTGATCAAGACTTAAGTTACTACTTACTGTTCAATCTCTGTCATAATATAAACAGTGCTTTATTTACTAAAAAATTATGGTTGCCTGTAAAGTCGGTTTTACGGGCGAAGATTTTACGTGACAACGTCTTTTTCTCGGTAGAATATTTTGTTATTTTAAATGTTTGACTAGCAATACGCGCTGTTTCTTCTCAATCGACTGAATTACGATTGATTGCAGAGTGATTTAAACTAATAATTTACTTAACACTATCAACATTTGTCAATAGTATGACATAACCTATAAACTCAGTTTCTCAACTTTTGTGTCAATCTAACAATTAATCAATCAATCATAGTTTACGATAATGAAATATCAGTGTACAATTATTTACCTTTATTGTTGTAGTTGTTGTAAATGACGAATCTAAGCACTCCACATTTTCACGAATAAACATAGTTATCTGCTTTATCCCGTGCGGATCCCGTGCGGCGGACCCACTGGACGGGCATCGTAACGTTACCGGGCGTTACACTTTTTCATGAGTGACTCCGAGCCGCAACCTAATTTAAGACGTTGTCACGTCAAAACATGCAAAGTGTACCACATTTTAAATTTAAGATTTGACACCACGATAAGAATTGAATTATAAAATATGGCAGGATTGCAGCATGACATGAAAGTTGATACTGTAAGTGTTAGTGAGCACTGGATTAAAAGTAATAAAGTTTAATTATACGAAACTGGCAGCATTGTAATAAATTAAAAATTTAAATGAAGAATTTAAATAAGGTCTTCAGCTTAGTTTCGATCTTCACTTTGAGATCTGATTATTGTTACAATATTTTAATTACATTAATATGTACTTAATTACAGATCTCCGTAGGGACTTTTCAAAGATACTGACGTTCTAAATGGTTTCAGTTTGGTTTTTGTAATTTTCATCGAATAACCGTGATGTACATGGTGGGAGCTGCTTGGATATGATACAATAAGGAATATAATAAGAATCTCAAATAGTTTATTTGTGTCTTTAGAAAGATAACGATCAATTGCACCACGAAGATCAATAGTCCTCAAACTTGTTCCTTTTCACTTTCAAATAAGACGAAGCACAGAGGTCTACTTTAAGTCTTGGTATTCCGCAATACAAAACTGCTCGCTTGATGTGAAATTTTCACATTTTACAGTCGCATTTGTAATTTAATTTAGTCGTTATTCTAGGAGTGGGCGTTATTCTAGCTTAATTGTTGGATGTTAATGAGTTTTTTCAGCTTTCTGGAATCCAATTGTGTTATACAATTTCAGTATGGTTTCAGACCAAAACTCAGCATCTCAGAAGCATAAGCTTTCATAGAACAATAGCTCTTTCTAATGAAGTTAGGTGTGTTTTGGGACTCTTTTGTGAGTTGAATAAATCTTTTGACATTGGTCATCAACACATTCTTATAAAAAATGAATATATTGCAAACGGGGTATAGTTCTATAATATATGTTTTCAATCTTATCTGCATCTCACTTAGTATGTTTAACAACTTTTGATGGGGTTTATTTTCATTTTGATGTATGCCCCAAGAATTAGTTCTTGGATCTTTACTATTTCTTCTGAACGCAGGGTTTAGGCTGGGTTGACAAGTTCTTTTAGCAAAATGCTAAAATCATTTCAGATTTTGTAGCAAATATTTATCCTGTAGCACTTATTAATAGAATTGGTCTTCAGCGCTATTCTAATTATACTTATAACCTCAATAATTAAAAAAATTATATTTGTGTGAAGGTGAACTGGAGCTAAATAAACATTCAAAATCGTAAAACCTAGAAATTTGTTAAAAAGTCCAACATATTTTTCTATTTATTGATTAATTATGACATAAAATCAATGTAATATATCGTACTGTACACATTAAATGTTAACGACTTGATAAAATATCAGATCGAACAATGAACTTGAGGAGAAGCACGTATTCCTTTAGAGACCGACACGTGTGACGTATCAAATACGTCATAACATCATGTATTAAGTAATTAATTTCGTGTTTTGTCTCTATTTCGAAACTTAGTTACACATATGTGATACAAAGTTACATGCATGTATAAAGTTAATAAACAATTTCAAAATAAGTATTTGAAAATTTTAAAAACGTGGAACTTATATGATTGTATTTTATTTATTAATTCTGCACATTTTAGTATGCTCAGAAATAAAGAACGTATACCAAAGGAGAATAGTTTCAGAAGTCCCTGTCTTCTTCCTACGTCCTTATAAACATCAAGCATTTGATTAAAAAAACTGTTTCTCTGTAGCTTATATTCATTCTTTTTCTATACTTGGAAGGGAAAACGATGTATTATAATTAAATATAGCTCATTGCAAGTATTTCAAATATAAAAATACAAACTTCCTTTATAACGTTTTTGTTGCTCAAGTCTATTTCAAATTGAGCGGTTGTCCTGTATTTTTCTTTTTAATGTCAACATATTTTCAGATTCCATCAAAAGTGCACAAGCGCCTAAGGCGTTAGACATTCGCCTCAAACGTTTTTTAGCGTCAGAAACATATTATAATATCGGCGAATTTATGGCACACAACTGGGAGACCAATCATTTGTAAGACTGACCCCAATGTTGGAAGTGGATAGATCTGTCAATTTAATGGGACAGAATGAATGCAAAAGCTAAAAAAAACTATTTGACATTTTCACTTTGACATGTTGAGTATTATTCACGATTATTCGATGTTTCCAAGATATTTTAATAAGAAATTATTTTCCAATGATAAGAAAATAAATTGTATTGCCTTTCAAATCATACATTGTCATCTCAACAATGTATTCTTTCCATAATTCTTTGTTTGAATTTTATTTTTGACGATACGGACCGGAACCAGTAAACAAATCAAAGACCTTGAGAGCTTGCATCTTAAATGACACAACATGGTGGTTGTGATTCCTCACTTACGCATGTCACGTCGTTCTGGTATGATTTAACCTAGTTTGTAATTATATTTTAGGTTAGTTATTTGTCTGAAGAAGAGATCAGATTGCAGATCTCAAAACTTAGTTAGTGTTACTGATTTTTGTATCACTAAACGATGGTAAATATCCGAAAAAAAATTCTATCTCAGAATTTTCCATGAAACTAGCTGTGGAGTTTTGGATATATCCCGCTCTATTGTTCAGAATTTAACAAGAAAAAAGACCTTTAACAAAGATTCAACAAAGACGCTACTTACAGGGTCGTTGTCTATTCCACACCTTTGCGCATAAACTAGCGTCGATGAAAGAATTGCGAACACGCAAACAATAAAACTAAGAAATCGTGCAATCATAGTGGTAATGTACGCGTGACGGTAGCAATGTACCTATTTATATAAAAACGCAGAGAACAGCGCACCATAAAAACTTATCTTGAATAAATTTACGAGTTCGAGCATACAAAGAATGAAAAGTGCGTATACAAGAGGCGGAAGTGGGAAGTAGACAAAGCAAGAAAATGATAAAAACAAACTTCAAACAAAGAACATGATAAATTTCTAACCTTTTAATTCTGCATGTATACAATGCCGCATGCAGCCAAGAGAGTTGATACAATTTTTCATGCCAAATCCGCATTAAAATTAATATTTCATCCAATGAAAGATGCATTATTACTAAAGGTTAATTTGGATAACGCTGTACAATGACTCTTGAATATTTGGGACGTTAATGTATTCCTAACACTAACGTTTAGAAATTCCATCTTCTTGAATAAGGTATAAACAGATACAAAAATATAATAAAAGTTTCTGCAAACGTGGACGTAGTTTGGTTGCAGTAAGTTAGAAATTATGTTTATAAACACATACACTTGTAACAACTAGAGTATTAATATAAATACATATACACTTGTACTTTCGCTTTGTTATTGGCTGAGCGTTAGCTTAGTTTATCACTCGAGGAGCTAAAAATATTTAATTTCTTTTAATTTAAGGGATATCTCGAAACGAACTAGCCTATAGACTTTTTGCATGAAGCTTAATTTCTGTATAAGCAACATCGATCATTGCGTAAGCCATTCCATGGAATTTTGCTAAGAGTTAACGAATATTTTTGCATTGGTCTTAAAGGTAATCTTGATGACAATGAGAAAGTTATATTAAATAAATTTGTAAACAGACTATACACAGTCATATGACATTGTAATACATGTAGTTATAGGCGACATTTTACATGAATCCTGAACGAAACCTGTAACGCGACTGGTGGTGTGGGGTATAGATGTGCCAAGAGATGTGAACGCGCGGCCGAAGCTGTACTAGCCATCCACGAAACATTGACCTCACCAATTGCGCTGTCATTCTGTGATTGATTTAAAAGAACTGAACTATCGGAACTCCTTTTATTTGAATGTAATCGCAACACAACTGAATAAATCAGTAAATATTACAGTTCTTTCCTCTTGGACCACGAGAATACCTAAGAATGGGTTCTAAAGGAAAGTCCAATGTTTTTGGAAAAGACGCACCTCTCCCCCGCCGGTTGGACCGTGCGCGCGCAGATCCCTTTGCCCATCTGTAGTCTTACCTTGTTTATTTGTCGAGTTGCCTTGTAACCTTACATCTTGTAAGAAACCTTACATAAAAATACATGTAGGCCTATTGTATAATATTGGAACCGCTACTTAAGGTCATTAGAATTTAATCACCAATGGTTTATAGTTTTTAGTCACTGTGTCACAATCTTCAGACTGTAGGCAGACCGAAGATCATCGAAGTGTGTACTATTATGACACACTGAAGACAACTTTCAGTGGCCAAAACCTGATGAGCTCAACTGGTTACATTACAAAGTGCCAAATTGTGTTTTTACGATGTTTGTTTATTTACAGATATTACAGTACAATACAGCATTACAGTGGTGTGGTGTTTGATCAACTCATCATGATTCCAAATTAACAAATTTTTGCGGGATGGTCCTGTAGTGGCTAGAGTTATCCTGTGGTGACAACGTTGGCAGCATTGATTGGGTCAGAAGTGACACACTGAGACAAGTAGAAGAGACATCGAAGTCCAGGGCAGCAAGCTGTAGACTGATTACACTGAAAAATATTCAGGCAGTGAATTAATAAAATAATAAAACATCCGAAGTACTACCAACAGAATAAATAAATGTGAACGTTTGGGAGTTCGTCTTTTAGTTACGCAACAAAATGTTGACTGATTGAGTTTAAACTGTGTAAAATCTTGTTAGTAAGACACTGGAATAAAATAGATGCCCATAAATTAGTTAACTAATATTATACTAGTAAAACGTTCCGATGTCACATTCAAATGCATGGAGATGCAAAATTGATTGATAATTTTTTTTACATTAGTTTTTATTTTAATCCATTTAAATTTATTGTAGTGCAAAGAAAGTTAACCCAAATAAACATTAGAGTTTTATTTTACTTAAAAGATGGCGGAATTTAGAAAATGTGACTTTCACGCAATTCCGTGCAATATAGCAGGACCTGCGTTACGACATTTTCATTGGAAAACATTCGCTGGACGCGCTTTGGAATAATTCAATTTTACGTTTCAAAGCCCACTATAGAAGTTCATAATCCTGTCTTAGCCAGAAACCGTGTTGTAGTATGATGAAGCCTTGTAATACTTTTGAAACGTTAATAATCACATTTAACACAAACGTAATTTTAGTGTTAAACTAAGATTATGCAAAATTACAGCATAGCCGCACAAAGAAGTCTGTTCGTGATAGAAACACGGCTTTCACATGTCTAGGGTTATTCTCTACAAGGACACTCTCGCCTGCTTCTAGAACGTATACACACAAGTACATAGCCGTCGTAGTTGGATTGGCAGTTTTGTATTTTTAGTGTTGGCAACACTTATTACGATATTGCACGCAATGTTGCCACTTGAAACGCTGTGGTTGCGCGTTTTCTAATGGAAAACGAGAGAGAAAGTGATAATACATTTATAACAATAACGTATTAAACCTGTTGTCTTGAGTAAAGTCTGGCGGTAATAAAAAAAATGACCAGATATTTTAAATCTAATTCATGAAAATGAAATTATTACTAGAAGATTAAAAAGGATCACCACTCCCAACAAAAGAGTCAGTATGGTAGCGCTATCTTCACGTCACCGATCAGAACTAACTTTACTGAACAAACGTTCTACCTCACTTTTCCTATGTGGATTCAAGGTCTGTTCTCTTTCAAAGTCAATGGTTTCGGCCAAGTGTATTCTGGTTTTATAAACGGTGATTCTGAAATACTTTCGCGAAATACTTAATCACTCTAAAATAGAAAAAGAAGTTTCTATAAATTACTGCTCTAAAATGCCTAGTTATCTTTCTGTCTGTTCGTTTTTCAGATTACAGTTCTTTTCTAAGTAACCTGTAGAAATTTTGAACGTATACGATACAGATATATAACTGAAAAAACATTAGTAACATTTTTGCAAAGTTAAAAATTGTGGTGTGTTATAAAACTTAATGTTAAATTCCACAAAAGTCTCACTCTTGTTAAAATATGGCAAGAATGAAACATTTTAAATTTCATGTTACAACTAACGACCAGTTATCTCATTTTAAAAGAACTTTTAAGAAGAATGTCTTCAAACTTCGGGAAATTGTTAAAATCGGTCATGAAATGTTATAACTTTTCAAACTATGAATAAATCTATAGTTTTTTTATATCTCGTTTAAGCCTCAATTTCAGCTATGCCCGCTTCGAAATGTGGTTTCTTTTTTTTAGTTAAAATACAAAGTAAATTATTGGACCTCCCCGGGATTTGAACCCGTGATCTCTCGGTTAGAGAGCCGAGACTATAACCATTAGTCTACGGTAGTATTTTTTCTAAATTTCCATATATAAACTTCTAAGTCTTTCAAAAAACTAAATGTAACCGCAAAGTGTTAAGCCAGTCTTTGGTGCCTTGAAATGAAATGTTATCAGCTGATTATCAAAACTGTGCCTGTCAGCTACTTACAACAAAATAGTTTAGGTATAAATTACAACCGGCAGTAGGTTATAACATAAAAACATTTTATATTATTATCCAGTAATTTAATAAGACAGTTTCTAAATTGATGATTGTTGTAGAAAATCATTATTTGTGATGATTGCATATTTTATAATTATATTTTAGTAGGGCTATATTTTTACTCCTGTATTTTTGTATTTTTAGTATGATAAATAGTGAATAAAACCATTGTGAATATAAGTGATCTTTGAAAATTATTTGATTATAGTGGTGATTTGATTATTTCTTTCACCCTATTTGCTATGGTCTATTTTGCTTTGTCTAATACTTGGAATTTTATAACGTATGCAAGCTCATAAAATTACACGTTTACTTGGCGATAGGGTTACACACCACTATATAAACTAAGGTCGACTTTTGTAATTTAGTAATTGATACTTTTAATGTAACTAAATACCTTATAAAGCCATATCTTTAAACAAATATTCTAATATCAGACATACAAAATGTTTTTTTTTTAGCATGAAATTTAGAAAATTTTGTTTATACTTCTAAGTTTTTAAACGAGGCTAGGTTTTAATAAAATTTAACATTAATACTAGGACGTCAATTTGATCTTTACCGAGAAAATTTTTGTTTCTTCATTGTAAGTAACATAAGTCCAAAAATTTGTTATGACTTGAAGGTTCCTTAGAAAAGCACAAAAACTTGAAAAACACAAGCAAGTTGACAGAAACGCATCTTAGGACAATCGTTATAGCAATTGCGTTTACGTTGAATGCGTTCAACTATTTCTTAAAGTTTGGCAGCATATTTTGAATCGTACTGTACTCGTCAATCTAATATAATTGATATTAATGAGTTCCTAATAAAGGCCAACTGATGGATCAACTGTGTAGTTGCAATCTAGTGACGTACCTAGAGGGGGCCAGCCAGGGATGGAACCTCTCCCCCACAAGAGCCCTAAAATGTTGAAAAAAACACACATCACAGCATTCAAACTCGTTTAAAATGAAACAGTTAAATGTTTTAACGAATTAGACCTATTTAACCTGTTACAATCAAGGTTTTATATATATATATATTGACAGGTATTTGGTCTTCCTATCATATGTTAGTTTGCTTATTTAAACGCATATGTGACAGATACGGCCAAATACAAAATAATTGAATCGTAAAAAGTAAGCGCTCTGTGGTGTAATGGTAGCACATTCACCCGGCAAGTGAGAGATCCGGGTTCGACTCCCAACGGAGCAAGTACTTTTTTTGAGACAATGTTTATTGAAATTAAATAAGGCTATTGCCATTTATACAATTTAATGTAAATAAAAGTCGTTTGACAGGTATTTGGTCTTCCGATCATTATGTTAGTTTGCTTATTTAAACGCATATGTGACAGATACGGCCAAATACAAAATAATTGAATCGTAAAAAGTAAGCGCTCTGTGGTGTAATGGTAGCACATTCACCCGGCAAGTGAGAGATCCGGGTTCGACTCCCGGCGGAGCAAGTACTTTTTGTGATTCAATGTTTATTGAATTATTAAATAAGGCTATAGGTGCCATTTATAACATAAGGTTTTATTTAATATATTTATCCATATTACTGGTGTATCCATATCATGCTATTCAGTCAGAATTATCCCCCAAAGCCCAGTTCTAGTTACGCCACTGCATTCGATCATACTATCATATCATGGGCGCAAGGTGCTTAGTTATCCAAAGTGCTAGTTTAACATTTACCTCGGGCACTAGAGTGATATAACAATTGTTAAGGACAATTACTCAGGCAGCAAGGGCACGCCCTTTGTCGGTTTATGACATAGGTGCGGTGTACTTAACATCGCCATCCTTGAGATGGTTTGCCTTGGGTACCAGATCTTACTACATACAACAGCGCGCTCTATTCGCGTACTCGTTATTGTTCAAAGACAATTGTTACGGACAATAGTTTTGTTGCATGGTTCATTGTTGTTAAGTGGCGGAACTGATTTTATTGTTACCCTCAGCCTGGATAACGTGTACAATATGTTTTACAATATTTCCGTGTTAACAGGCTAGGAGCATGTGTCATACAAAGTAAATATACATAGAAAACAGTTTATTGAATTCTGATCATTTTTTTGTATATCCACGTTGTCACAAAAAGAAAGAACTAATAAATAGGATATGTTATATTAGTCACAGTAAAAAATATTTTTGTTATACTTTGATTTACTTTTGAAGACAAAATACTAATCTATTTCATTTCCATGTTAAATAGATTGTAGATAATCATGTATGTTTGAACTCCCTATCTAACCCTAGTTTACGACATTTTTTACTCTTTATGAGGGTGGGTTTGTGAAAAGTAATCCAGCCTTTAGTTTAGTATATGAATTAATAAGAAATTCCAAATTAATATACAGTGCATAAACCATAATCTAAATAGTGGTATAGTAAGAAGAAGAAGTCCCAGGGCCATTTATATCGGAGGTGATATTTAGCTGCACCAACAAAGCTCCTCCATCTTGAACGGTCCTCTGCATCTTCCTCTGAAGCGCCCATCTTCTCCATATCAGCCTTCACCTGGTTCCACCATCTCACTTTTGGTCTCCACCGGGGCCGTCTTCCTTCTGGGTTACCGTACATTACCCTCTTCAGTTTGCATTCCTCTTCTCTTCTTAAAACATGGCCTGCCCAACGGAGTCTTCTGCACTTTATTTCTCCTATTACATCTGTACTATTGTAGAGCTCCCTGATTTCTCTGGTATAGTAACCATAAGTAGTATAGTAACCATTAAGTAAATACATTACTTTAATTTTATCATATCAGAGAATAGAGTGAATTAAAGGTAATATCTGTGTATATTAAGTAATTATTAAAAATATTATTTTCCCCTGACCATATAAGGAACTGAAAGATTTGCGTTGTACAAACATGATGAAGAAACGTAAGTAGATCTCTCTAATTCTAAAAAAAGTTGCTTGTCGACAAATATTTTAAATTTGTGGATGAACATAAGTAATAAAATAAACTATTGGCCAAACTTAATCAAATTTTACATAGTTACGTAGTTTGTAATCCTGGAAGACCTTTGGCGATCTAGGAACATCGGCATACTTTCTTTTTGGCTCCAAAATAAACAACAGGTAATAAATCGGAACCAAGAATATACGCTGTGTGTAGTATTTACATTTGTATAGAAGGACGATATTTCAGAATGTGTAGGTAATGAAAACGTTTTGAGAAAATATTTTTTATTTCTGCCACACACTGTTTGACTTTCCTATAACATAGTACCCGAGAGTTTCTACGCAACAATCTGCAGTGGTTCAAGATGTTGCTAATAGAGGACTAATTAGTATTATCAGTGTGCGCTATAGTGAAAACCCTGGTGAAATGTGACTTAGTTACAACATCTATCCAGCGACGTGCTGAATATTCGGTCAAGTGTAGCGTTTTTTGAGGTTAGAAAAAAGGTGATAATAATAATACTAAATTTTATTTATATCAAAGATAATACAATAATATTTTTATGAGACCCTCTGAGCATCCGTTTACTTAGCCTACATTAAAACACATAAATTATGCTAACAATTTGCCAAGATTATACTTGTTTTAATTTTTTTAATTTTTAATACATGCATAATAACGTTGCCTTGATCATAATAGAATAATTATTCCTTTCACGAGACAAACTGACCAATCAAATTCTTCTATACTCTGTCCCTAAACAGGCTGTTGTAAATGCGAAAAAACTATTTATTGTTTTATACAATCAGAACTTCAGTGTTAAATAACAGACCAGTTTTGCGTCTATATTGTTCTAACAACCTCACCTCATCTCAGTTTTCTCATTTTCACAAATCTTTTGCAAAAAACTCATATTTTTTATTAAAATAAAAATATTAAACGGGTTCATCAAAAGTGCTTTAATAAGTGTGTTTACATTTTGAATCTTCGTAAGTACCTGGCTAATAAACCTTATGTCCGTGAAAAAGTCTGGACCAAAAGTTTAAAAAAATCACTGTTAAATGAAAGTGCAATTAAAATGCTGGTAGACGTCAAGTGTTGGTCAGGGATTGTTAACATTAATGTATGTTATTTTAATTCATACAATATTTTCAGAGGAATGTTTTAATTTTTCATCTTAAATAATCATAATCTTTATTAAAAATACTTGTTTGTAAATAGACTAAATGTACTTCAGAACTCACCACTTAGAAACTAAAAAATTATTTAACCAGATCCATATTAAAATATGTGGTGTAACACAGATTAGAATTTAGATTTGTGTAAGTTAAAACGAAATCATGGAGATCTGTGACGTAACATGCTCAACTAATCTAGCATTTCAAAAATGCTTGTGTTGCAATACTGAAACACGTGAAGAAAGCATACCACATTTCTATCGCATTTACTTTAAAAAATGATACATTACTTGATAAATTTGTTTTGTTGTAGATATTTTCATCTTTTTGACTTTGTTCTATACTTTCATACGAATTTATTATTTAACGAATTATCCTACTAACAATAAAGTACAAATAAATTTTGATAATTATCAATCTCTTTTGAAAAATATATCGTATGGAATTTAACAAATTTAAAACGTATATACATAGTCTACTAGTAAGCTGCCTGTTACAAAAGTATTTATCATTCTTAAAAGAGTGCTACTCACCACACCACCAATAGGCGAACAATTCCTTTGAGCAGAAACTGAAACTAAGAACAAGGTGCCGAGTAGACAAACAACAACGAAAGAGCGCGTGATGGCAATCATGGTGTGGACAGACGCGGTGGCCTCACTGCACTCTATGTTATAGTGCAAACAGAACGTTGGGTAATTACCCTTCCCCTTGACACAGCATGCGGGTTACCTTCGGTTAAACCTATGGATGTACTCATTCAACACGCGGGTTTACATTGCATTACGATGGTGTTAGATTCAGCAACACGCGATTTTACACTGCATTACGATGATGTTAGATTAAACAACACGTACGTTTACATTGCATTACGATGTTAGATTCAACAACACGCGAGTTTTTACTGCATTACGATGTTAGATTCAACAACACGTGGGTTTAAACTGCATTACGATGTTAGATTATACAACACGCGGGTTTATACTGCATTACGATGTTAGATTCAACAATACGTGGGTTTAAACTGCATTACGATGTTAGATTCAACAACACGCGGGTTTTTACTGCATTACGATGTTAGATTCAACAACACGTGGGTTTAAACTGCATTACGATGTTAGATTCAACAACACGTGGGTTTAAACTGCATTACGATGTTAGATTCAACAACACGTGGGTTTATACTGCATTACGATGTTAGATTCAACAACACGTGGGTTTAAACTGCATTACGATGTTAGATTCAACAACACGCAGGTTTACACTGCATTACAATGATGTTAGATTATACAACACGCGGGTTTATACTGCATTACGATGATGTTAGATTCAAGAACTCTCTGTTTACACTACATTACATGATGTTAGAATCAACAACACGCGCTTTACATTGCATTACGATGATGTTAGATTATACAACACGCGGGTTTATACTGCATTACGATGATGTTAGATTAAACAATACGTACGTTTACACTACATTACATGATGTTAGAATCAACAATCCGCGATTTACATTGCATTAAAATGGTGTTAGATTCAACAACACGCGGGTTTACACTGCATGACGATTATGTTAGATTCAATAGATATTGTTATATATCATTTGATTCAGAATAAAATACAGTGTATTATAAAAGAAATAAAAATTGGGTTTATCGTGGATATATCGTACTCCGAAGTTGAAAATACTTTTTTCTAAAAGATTTTGTGCAGCCTATATAAATCACTGAATACCTTCAATTTAAAAATCCAAAATATTCAAAATACCTGTGTTATTATACTGATCACGAAAATGTCTACTTATAACACAGAACGAAAACAATGTAAATGTAAATAGACCAGAATCCAGCTGAGCTCAACAGCATTAAAATTGCGTAGCACGTCAGACATCTTTAGCTTTTAGCGGACAGTAAAACACAAAAAAAGTTTTATGTATAAAAGTGTGTACATTTAAGAAAGTGCGGAATCTGCCGATTACAGTGGTATAACTTTTATTACTATTTAAATGAAGATTGTTTGAAAGATGACGTAATTAGCAGATGATGTTTAATGCAACGCAAATTATGACTCTGCCAGTTACAGGGTTAAAACATATAATTATAATTTCTATTCAGTTCAATGTATTCAATTTGTTCATTTTCAATAAAAATAGAATACTTAATTGATAGGGACGTTCTATTAATTTTACTAAAGTCTTTTACATAATTTGGTGAAATATTAATAAATGGCTTAACAAAAAGTCATTTGAGTTTTTATTGCATTTGAAATTACTTTAAACAAGGTGCTTAATGTGTCAACACATAGCATTTTAAACCCCATTAGTATGCCGTATTCCCTAATCGAGTAAGTCAAATAAAAAGTTTTCAATAATGAAATAAGCTTAAATGTTATTCTGTATCCAAAGTTGCAAGAAAATGTAGTGTGTTTCATAAGGAACTGCAAATTTGGCCGCCATATTAGAAGATGGTTACAAATTTTGAGATTCTATATTAATATTTTCGATGGTCACTGTAAGGTAAATGACGCCATTTAAACTTTACTTGAAATTTTTAAATGAAAGTGTGGCAAATTGAACATGAAAAAATAAATGACCTGAAATTTTGTATTAAACCCCTCCCACGGAGAGTGGTGGTGAGTCGAGTGGATAATTAATTATGGTGACACAAACATTATTATGACAATAGAGAGATTAGTGATTTGCATTCTAGTGGAAAGGACTATTCGAATATGTAAATCCCTACGCATATATTTACGTAATAGATTCAGTGTAAGAGTAGGCAATTCGGCGAACAGCCTACTCGGAAATTTCCAATACGGGCTTTCAGAATCCGGTTGAATCATCTTTAAAATTCATATTAATTTTAATATTTTCACCAGAATATCAAGATATACTTGTATTACACGCTTTGTAAAAGACACATTGCTGACCTGTTTTTTAAACTATCAATATTAATATCACGACTATGAACAGGCAATAAAAATGTTATAATTTGTAATCTAGTTTTAACTTACCTTAAAGCCAAATTAAATAATTGTGCATATCAAATTAATAATCATATTGGCTTCGCATGCAGTGTCGTAGGCACGTATACGTACACTTCTGGTTTTACTGAATTATATTTCCACCGCAATGTTGACTTTGGCTTGTTGCCACAATTAAGAAAAAATGTGACAAAGTGTATAGTTATGAAATACAACTTTCAATTTTGTATGTCGATATTGTTTTGGTCTGTGCTCATTAGCTGTTGTATAAAAAGGTTGGTATTAGAAATGTTGTTAATGACAAGTTTACTCTATGTTTTTAAGACTATAAAATAAATGTAAAAATATAAAAATCAATTCATAATATGGGTTTGCTGCCATAAAACAATGTTTACTCAGAACAGCGATTACATTTTTTTAATACGCTCTTTCAATTAATAATATTTGTTTGCCGTAATGCAACTTTAGAAGCCAATATGGAATGTTTCGTAAATTTAGAGACCAGTGGAGCATACCAAGGAGGGATTTTCGAAATAAGAATGCCTATATGTTAATCAAGGACTTAAGAATCTCCATGTAAAATTTCAGTACAAGCGGTCCAGTAGTTTTTATGTGATTAAGTAACATATACACGTGCGCGCGCGTGCCCACACACACACACACACACACACACACACACACCACACACACACACACACACACACACACACACACACACACACACACACACACACATTGTGTGTACTGACTTATGGAATTTCAATCTGGGCTGATGCGCTTGAAGTCCAAGAGACAAGAAGAAAGGTCGCATCAATATATCGGCTAAGTGCCCTGAGATTGACGAGTGCCTTCCGCACAGTATCTGAAGAGGCGACGTGCGTTATTGCTGGAATGCTGCCGGTCCGAGTGCTAGCCGAAGAAAGGCGGGCCCTCTATCAACGACGGAAAACAATCTACGTCAAGTCCTGAGGAACTTAGGACTGAAGAACGGCAGAACAGCGTACAACGATGACAAGGCAATGGGATGCCGCAGAAAAGGGGTAGGTGGACGTCAAATCAAATCAAATCAAATCTTTAATTGCTCGTAACAATTACACATTGTATGGCAAACGTCAGAATTAATTATAAATTTAAGACTCGCATTCCACATTACCACCACGCTCCAAACTTACATAATGTTCATCATCGCATTCCAGTCTCATTCATCCATCGCCAATCTCAACCCACTTCCAGCGCTGGAGTCAGTCATCGAATTGGGCGGTCTCCCCAGTTTAAACGCCAGAAACTCGTCAACGCTGTAAAATGCATTTGACACGAGGAAGCGCTTAAGACGAGCTTTTGACGCCTTGGGCGTTTGGGCGTTTTGTAATAGAATTTGGCAAACTGTTGATAAAATGAACACCTTCCTGCGAAGGCAAGTGCTCATAAACCACCGTTCTGTGTCTTCCAGTACGGTAGTTATCTCTGCCTCTAGTCTCATACCCGTGTATGTCACGTCCCCTGGTTAGGGCACATTTAGACAAACAAACAGAACAAAGATGTTTCTAAAATGTAGAGACTGGGCAGAGTCCCAACAGTTGCAAAGTTTTGAATGCTGTCCCTGCACGACTCTCTGAAAATTCAACTTTGCGATAATACGAATTGCTTTTTTTGCAATTTGAACACCCTCAGGAAATTATTGCCTGTACAGGCCCCCCACAACACCACTCCATAGAAAGGGAGAGTGAATTAGCCCATAATATGCCGCAATCAATACCTGACTGGGGCAGTACCGGGCCAAGGACCTCAAAACATATATTCCTGAGGACAGTTTGGCACACACATGGTCAATGTGATTATTCCATGTCAACCCTCGGTCGAGGAGTATCCAAGGAATTTTGCGGAATAGACATCTTCCAATATGGAATCTGCCAACATGACGGCTGACCCACATTGGGAGTCCATTGGACGCAGTGCGAAATTTAGCACGTTGGATTTCGAAGAATTCGTTTGAAGGTTGAGGCTATTGAAATATTGCACACAATTGTTGATATCGACAAAGGTTTTGTAGCTCCAAACCTTCTTGTGTGTTATCTCTGAAACAGAGAGTCGTGTCATCAGCATACTGCACAATTTTTGCCATGCAGCAGCGATGAATGTACGTCATTGACGTACAACAGGAAAAGGATTGGGCTGAGTATAGAGCCCTGAGGGACTCCATAACTCAGTTGGATTGGTTTAGAAAGTTGGTTTGATATCTGGACCACTTGAGTTCTCTGACTTAAAAATGATTTAAGCCATAAGAGCGGCACACCTCGGATGCCATGAGAATGTAAGTTGTGTCAAGCAGTATTTCATGGTCAACGCAGTCGAACGCTTTAGACAGGTCTAGGAACACACTTAATGTGTGATCCTGACGTTCTAGTCCCTCTACAACCATATCAACCAGACTCACCACTGCGTCTATCGTAGATTTATTTTTTTTCCTGAATCAAATTGGTGTTCAGAAAGCTGGTTGTTTTTATTTAAGAAATAAAGCATTCTCGTTAGAAAAAAGTTTTTCAAATATTTTGCTCAATACAGGCAAAATTGAGACGGGCCGATAGTTATTTATTGAAACAGGGGTTTTCCTTTCTTGAAAATTGGATGCACTTTTGCAATTTTTAGGAGAGAGGGAAAAACTCCTGAGTTAAAAGACAAATTGACCATTGAGTCAGTGGTTTTCACGATATGCCTTGAGCATTGTTTTACTAACCACATGGATCTCGATTCTAGATCATTTGATTTTTTAGCTGGTAATTGTTGAATGATTTTATCGAGCTCTTCCTCAACTACAGGAGTCAGAGCCATTGAGGCTGTTGGACTCTGTCTGCGCGTGGGGATTCCCCTGTGGCAGCGATGGACGAGGGCCCCGTCCACAAGCAACGGACGCAAAAAATCCGTTAAACACGTCGGCAACCCTAGAAGCATCACTCACTAGGGTGTCCCCAATTTTGACTGTGATTTGCTTGGATTCGTGATGTTTATTGTTAATGATGCCCCATACAGTTTTAGAAACGTTTTTTGAATAAATAATTGATTTTGAGACATCATACGCTTTTGCAGCTTGGATCACCTTTCTATAAATTTTTTTTTATAATTTCGAAAAAAAAATTTTGAACTGTTCATTGTTGACGTTTTTTCTGTTTATTTTCGGATAAAAACTTGAGTTTCTCTCTCGAAAACCAAAATGCCTTTAGTGATCCAAGTATTATTTACCTTCTTAGGACGAGGTTTTGATCATTTTTGTAGGGCAGCAGGTGTTTAGATGGAAATTCAAACATTCATTTGAAAATTTGAAACTGCTGCTCTACTGGGTGTGAAGAATTTAAAAAATTCCACTTTTCTTTTGAAAGGGAAGAGTTGAGGAGAGCAATATTTTCTGGCCTCGTGTCTCTTATTGTTTTGGTAATTCTTGGTTCATTCGCGATTTGTTTTTCCACTAATGATAGCCTCTTGGCCATAGACGTACTGCCTAATACCACAACTAGATGTTTGGCTGAACAGAAGCCACGGAGAAGTCAATTACTATCTGACGCAGATGCTGTCAGGGCACAACTGCTTCCGAGCATATTTTTGCATGCTTTAAGCACGACAATTCGCCGGAGTGCCCGTCCTGTCCTGGAGTCACTGAAGATGCAGAACACGCATTCTTTAAGTGCCCTAGATTCAGTATGCAGCGTGACCACCCTGGTAACTATTCTTAACCGGACGCTGCAACCAGAGATACTATTGGAAGTGATGCTGTCATCGAAAGCTACATAGGACGCCACCAGCACTTTCGCCATGGAAGTGCTGTAATAATTAAGGTCCATTGAAAGACAGAGAAATAGACTCCACAATAACTAGAAAAGAAGAAATGACTTCAACCACCTGATAAAAGAGCAGAAATGCTAGATCCTCTCCCTGCGAATTATTGCCTAACGGCGGTTTCCACAGGGACTCAGAGGCAGAAGAAATGGGTTTTATGTTTCAGACCTGACAGTTGGCAACCAAAGGAGGGGGGTTTTAGTCGGCAGCGCATCTTGCGAATCCGACACTATCCTCCGGGATGTCTTGGGAAGATTTCCCCCCTCCTTACCCCAAGAAAAAAACACACACACACAAACACCATCACGTTTTTTACATATAAAGTATAGATTTATAATTTCAATCATGGTCTATGATTGGTATCGATTTGAAATCAAGTAGAAGACAATATTAAAAGTTAAAATTTGATAAATTGAGGAATTCCGCTTTGTCTCTATGTTTTTCAATCCACACTGTTGAAAATTGTTATTTTGTTCATTTTCAGTTTTAAATCATTTCATTGGCGTTGTGTAAGCCAAGAAGCCTAAATATCATCATAACTTTTATCATCTTAACCAAAACACTTAAAAGATAGGCTTCACAATTTAGCACAATCAAAAATAATAATAAATAGTGTAACTATTAATAGAGTAATTGAGTGTATAGTTTGAAAAGTGTAAGATAATTCGTAAAGCAGTGGCGTTATTATTAATGATCTCGTTTCAGCAATAATTCTACGATATATCACGTATTTATTCTGCAGAAGGCAGTTATAAATGTCGTTTTTCCAAGGGGCTGTCATGGCTTGGAGTATGCTATTCAGGTGTGGATTCAGAGTGAAGAAATGGTTGATATAAACAATTGCAGAAAAACTTTATATAGAAAAATATGAAAATTAGTCATACAAAAAACAACAGTAGTCCCGCGGGAACACTACAGAGTCTACGTCTACGGCCAGACATAGGAACTACCATTGGCGAAACATAGCGCATATTTAGCGATTTCTGTTGGTTGGACCTAGTTACTAACCTCAAAGGACTCAATCAGGCCCATACTCAGGCCGGGGTTTTCGGTCAATTTTACGAGCCCCTGTAAAGATATTCGGCCGAGCCTCATCACACGTATATTTATAGGAACGGTAGCGGGACATTATGGGGCCCGGCCAAATATATGTTTCGGGGCCCGCCAAAGCTGAGTACGGCCCTGGACTCAGTACTTTTGTCACATGGCAACGAAAATGGTGCAACAGGGAGGTGACAACAAATTAAGAGAGGTGTTACTTCTTCCTATTCTTCCTAGTGTGAATTTGTTACTTTTAAGTAACAAGTTATCTGATAAACAGTGAATGTTGTCATGAAATACTGTTTTATCCTGTGTTCATTGTTAAATTTGAACAACTCACCGAGAGTTTTGGAGTTAATTTGTTCAAAAATAAAGAAACTTATAGTTGTTTCCGCTAAATAATGAGTTTGATTTGGGGTGTTTATAGAATACGGCAATAAGTATTCAGCCTGAATAAAAATGCACTACTGAAATTTTTAATTTGAAAAATTCAGCCGATTTATTAGCTCTCATTTATGTTAGTGACTTGACGTGGATCACGTGGATGTCTTGAAAAAGATACGTATTTCTCATTTCATAGCCTACTGAAAGAAAGTAATAACACTATAACTCGTAACTAACGGGTAATTTGAAATAATAAAGGGACTATTATACTTAAACTGATAACATGTTCTGGACAGTCGCCATAGTTTTATAATGATACACAAAATTTCGAGAATCGGTATCAACCCTCTTGTTCAGTTGGAAAAACGAAAGATGTACGATTAAGCATGCACGAACACTAATACATGAAAATTATAAATATAAAATTAAATAAAAAATAAAACAATTATATTGTGGTTAGGTAAATTATGCTATTATTTATTCTGATCTCTTATTATTAGAGTGTTAGTTAAAAGTATTTGGACCTTACGACTGCTTTCCACATTTGTATTTGCTTAAAATGCAAAAGAACGGCTACAAGCATAATTAAACTCTTATTATGCACTTGTAATGAACTACTGCATGTGAATATTTAATGTACATAATCCAAGTATAAAACCTTGGTAATGTTTCTAAATATAGGCTATAGAGAAAATTAAGTATGTTGATGGTTTGTGTAAGTAGGCTACCTATATAAAAAGAATATTAACCACTTCAGGCATTAACATAACATTAATACACACAAAGTTGGAATAACTTACTAACATAGATTTATAGCTTCCCCCTACTATTATTATTATTATTTTATTTTTTTAAGTTCTTCAATCAATCTTACCAAACTTGACATAGCCTACGTGCAGACTTTATATAAAGGCGCTGTAAGCTTGATTTCGGATTGTAATATTTAGACTTTATATTATTTAGTCTAGTTATCGACTTTATAATATATGGTATTTTGAAAACCATATATATATTATTATATTATATTAATTATTAGATTATGGAGAGATAATTTTATACAAACAATCTTATATTTAAAAATTAAGTTTACAATGCAATTACTGTTATGTATTCAACAACAAATCATTTCACTACTAATATTATTACTAGAGACCATAACTGATTTTTTTTCCGATCCTTCCAATCAAAAGTAATAATAAAATGCGTTAGTTCTACGTACAACACAGCAACAAATAATGTTCTTGTTTAAAAGTCAAACAAAAAGTAAATGTATTATTACCAGTTTTCAGTTGGTTGAACTAGTCCAAAATAATAAGTGGAAAATTAAATATTTTTAATACATTTTTATCGTTGTTCTTGATTATGTATCACTAAAAAAATATACGTAATACAATTTCATAATTTTTGGTAGTATAGTAAATAAATCATTTCCGTGAGGCTAACTTTCAAAAGTGAGCAACAAACTCTATGTTAGATGGGCGATTAAATAAAACTCTATTTTCGATAGGTTTTTTATTACTAATTTAGATTATTTAAGCTTTCTTGAGTAAAATTACACTAAGTACAAATGCTTTATGGGAGTATTTTTTAGTAATAATAAAATATTATTCACTTGAATGTCCTGAAAATGAGCATCAGGATTTATAAGTTAGATAAACTTTTTATTAATTTAGCTACTTTGGTACAATTTTCTCTAAAATCACAAGACCAAATATAATGATTTTTTATGTACTAAACATGAAAATTAACAATAATGAGCTATCTTCAAGACAACAAATTATTTAAAGAAAACAATAGTAAAACATTTTTAAAATTTTTGTTATGTTTTCAAAACAAAATTGCAAATCAGAATTTAGAAATTTTATCACGGGTAACTATAATAATTGAAAATCAAAACCCTGTAACTTATTTTATTTTATTTTATGGTAACGAAAGATGGTTAATTTAACATGGGTGGTATTATAGGCCTGTCCTCTTAAAATATCATTCTACACGTCGAATCGTGTAGCCTACTTACCTTTTCTCCGACTGTTGCACAATGTCGGGGCAAATATGCGAGTCGTAAGATGTCGAGCAGTGGAAACTGGGATGACACGGGGTAGACTGGTATAACAAATGCAGAAGCGAATGAGTATTGAGCTAGGAGACATACAATAACGAAAAACACAAACTTGTCTGATTGAGCCATGGCGATGCAGTAGATAGATTGTAGTCTAGAGGTCGTTATTCTGTCGTTAGCTATATGCCTAGCCCTTACCCACTGACGAAACAACATCCTTACTGTGAGTAAACAACACTCTGACCGCATAGATAACTTATCGTTATGTGGTCGTTATCTTTCCTTGATGGCATTTATTAAACAATACTTTGAAGTATACAAACATTGTTTGCTGAGCTAAAAATGCCTTGCAGTTCAAATATTAGCTGTGAAACTTAGAAAATGTACTGCATTCGTATATAGGGCGTATATAGGGGGGGGGTCTCAACCCCCCCCCCAGAAATTTTGAAAGAAATAATTAAAATTGCACGTAGTAGTTTGTTTTAAGCTATATAACATTTATGAGATCTTAAAGATCAAAAACATTCCATTGGGACGATTCCTGAAACTCTAGTTTTTGCGGGTAACTTGTATTTCCTAAACCATCCGAAATAATTTTTTAAATACGAGTACTTAACTGATTGCATTGGATTCAAAATTAACCGCAGAATTGTCACCATAAACGAGCGAAAGGCAACGATATTAACCCAGTATAAAATAGAATATAATGGTTCTGTGCGGGAGTATTCTCAAAACATAAATTGTTCAACGCCATAATAATTAAAATGTTATTACATTTTCTACTGTTACCTTGACTTGAATTGGTTACATGTATTAAAAACTCTGTACAAAAAGTTGAAAAGGAAACAAACATTTCAAGACTACTGAAAACAAGCGTATTGCGATCAATTAAAACATTACCGTAATCTTTACAGTAAATTTACAATAATTTAATACAGACACATGCAAACTTTTTACATAATTATACTTTATAATAAAATTGCTTAGTTCAAATAAAAAAACTCATGAACTTAATAATGTAATTCTTAATGGAAGATAACGAAAAATAATATAACAATCTAAAAGAGAAAATAAAATGAATGAAATGAAAAATGTCTTTATTTACAGAGGCGAAGTTAGGACTTAAAAGTCCTCTCTACCACTTAACCTCCAAACAAAACAAACAAAGTAAACCTGTACAACATTGTAATTTACACGTAAACTAAATCACTTTAATAGTTAATTACATATTGGATTTAACATAATAATGTATATATATATATATATATATATATATATATATATATATATAAATTATAATTAAAATTAACCATTTTGATTAAACTCTAAACGAATATATCAGGTATAGATAACAGATTTGGAGTAAAGTAAACCACGTTTTAAACAAACGAATTAGTACTGATTAGTTTTAATTGTCCAATAGATCATAATTTTGTCTAAATTATACGTAAATTTGTTTGGATTGTTACATGTTTACTAACAAGCGGATTGTTCGCCTCTGTTATTCAAAATCTGCATGGATATTTAATAAAGCAATTTATTTAGAATCTATGATGTTAAATACTTTTATATTTTAGTAAAGAGTCCAGGAATGAAGTGTCAATTTGCCTTAAACTAAATCAAACTGTGATGGTTTTATCGTAAGCAGAAAACCTGCAGACAACGTGTCGATCGCCAAACGCGCCTAAGTCCAGCGGTTATAAATAGGCGAAGGACCACAAGAGAAATATTTTTATATAATACGGCTAGATATTTAAGGACATATTTTTGAGCCTACAACGTAAACCGTTAACCTCACAGATGATGATATTGGATACGTAAGCTACCATGATAATGACACATTTCCTTTCGTAGCATGCTAGCTAAAATTTGCGAATGTTGCAAATTTTGTGCCAACATAGTTAAACAACCACTAAACCGTTCTTATGGTGGAAATGCCAGTTAGTGTAGAAAAATTCATGTCTGACAATTACTTTTATACGTAAGGTTAGGTATTATTTCGCTGGGAGCTTACGCTCCAGGCCCTCAGTATGGAAGTAGCTACACAAGTTTGACTTACAACTATAGTTATAGTACGGCTTCAATCCGATCTGAACAAATAATTTTGGCAAAAGTTCAAACTTTCATATCATATTTTCAAGGAGTCTAGTCAGGCCCGTTTTACCGAATAGGCACGGTAGGCACGTGCCTAGGGCGCTAGGCGATTGTCATTTTTTGGGGGGCGCAAACAATGGAGAAAAATTGCCGTGGTTGTATCTGCATGCATCATCATCAAACGGACTTTTTCTAGGCTGTCTTAAGCTGATAAGTGAATTTGGTCCATTTCTCGCCCAAAACATGGTAACAAAGGCAAAGGTAGTATATCATACATTTCGTCTGACATTTGCAGTGAATTTATTGAGATTATGAGCAAAGAAGTACTGAAGAAAAATCTTAAATTAAATTAAGCAAGTTCGTTATCTCTCTATAATCATAGACTCCACACCTGACGTGTCGCACACAGACCAATTGGCCGTAGTACTTCGGTATGTTTCATTGCCTAATGATTGCGCCAACGAACGCCTGATAGGCCTACAACTCTTACCAAGTGTGTGCAACAAATCTGGAAGTTTGGAAGAATCAACCCTCAGTTTACACGAGAAACTTGAGCTGGATGTCGATAACTGTTGTGGACAAAGTTACGACTGTGCATCAAACATATAGGGCATATACTCAGATCTTCAGGCAAGGATGAATTCATGAAGATTCTACTCCGTTCTACTCTGTCGATGAATTCATGATGAGCCGCTGGGATTTATGAGAGGCATAGGATCTGGAGTCAGTGAGAGTGTGCTTGGGTGAATGTGTGGAAGTGTAGGTTTGGGTGCATGTGTGAATGCTTTAACTTTGGCATGTGTGAAACTATTTACAAAATGATTTACAATGATTTACTGACATTTGCAATGCAATGTAAAATTGTAAAAATGCAATAAAATATGATTTGATTTGATTTAGGATTAACAGCAAAAATGATCTTTCTGACTATGTACCATGTGCAGCTCACTCACTAAACCTTGCTGGGTGTTTTGCTGCCGATAAGGTGTGTCAAGATAACACACGTACAAGGGCTGTATGATTTTTTCTCGGCATCCACTTATAGGTGGAACATCCTAAAAATTCATATTGAAAAGAGCAACGAAGGAAAATCAAACAAAGATCAGGGAAAGCTTAAAACACCTGAGTGATACAAGATGGTCTGCTAGGGCAAACGCCCTTCGAGCTTTAAAAATAAGTCGACATAAATTAAACGATGCTCTTGAAGAGTAAAATAAAGACGATACTCAGACACCAGAAACACAATGCACAGCCACTGGGTTTATATAAACATTTGTGAATTTACATACCACGTTATTAACTGTGATCTGGGACGAAATTCTCAAGAGAGTTGATAAACAAGTAAGACTCTTCAAAATCAAGATTTAGACCTATTTAGTCCTACAAAAAAACTTAAAACACTATCCTCGTTTTTCAGTGAAAAGAGAGATTTATTTGATGATTTTGAGTCCAAACCATTGAAACTTGCAGAAAAAGAAGAAGCCGTTTACGACAAAGCAAGAAAAAGAAAGTTATTGCCCGATGAAAAGAAGGACAGAAGCATGGAAGAAACATCTCCTCGAGAAAGATTTTGCACTGGGGTGTTTATTGCCATTTTTGATAACATAGCTTCGCAGCTCAACAACAAAAGGGAGGCCTATTTAAGATCTTATAAAATCTAGAAGAGAAAAATTCCAAACAGGTGGCTTGTGAAGCTAAACTGTTAGGAGAAGTATACAAGAACGATATTGATGGGCAAGACTTTGTCCAGGAATGTAACCATTAGAAACAATACATGGTTTTGGAGAACCTTTCTAAGATCAAAGAAATGTACGCCTACATAAAATCAAACAGATTAGAGAACACTCTCTCCAATTTGGAGGTCGCTCTCAGGATATTTCTACCCTTACCTGTGACGAACTGCACAGCTGAACGTAGCTTTTCAGCTTTGAAAAGAGTAAAGTCAGAAATTAGATCGTCTATGGTTGATGAAAAGCTTAATGTCTTATTGTTGCTCTGCACCCAAAACAACATTACTTTAAAATTAGACTACAAAAACATTATTGACGACTTTGCAACACGGAAAACCAGAAAAAGCTATTGTATGAATCTTTAGTCAGTCTAGTGGTAAGGGCCAACAATCCAAAAATAATAAAAAGAAAATGTGATTAAACGAATACTGTAAATTATGCAAAAACTTCAAATGTAAAGAAGGGAGGGTGGGTGGTCCGTGAGGTATGTTACACGCATTCTCCCCAGAGGCCAGTACCTCCGCACCTCACGGCTACCGGTTGCCAGTCCAGGACACGGCGGGTTCATAGGTGGTGGAGAATAGGAAGGCTCTCGAAAAGAATCAGGATAATTTGTAAAGGAGACTTAAGGGACACTAAGTCTAAAGTCCCTCCCGAACCAAAACTGGTATTCCAGACTAAATCTAAATTTACGGTTTGTAGGGGTTATGGTAGGGCTGGTGGAGGGGGGGGTTGTAGTCCGCTGGCAGGAGTATAAAAAGGGGCGCAACTCTTCGTTGTGCCTAGGGCGCTGGCAGGGTGTAAAACGGGCCTGAGTCTAGTTCAATTACACCAGGCAAACATTGTTTTAGTTTTAAATTTGAGGGTCGTTGGAGCAACGATTTGTGGTGTATGAGACAGATTTATTTCAAAAAGAAAACATAACCTAAATGGTTCGTTGTGCCAACACAGCTTACATACAAATTAAAAGGTTAATTTACACTCAGTGTTCGTTGGCCCTACGATCAAAAATTTATCAATACATACTTACATATCTTATATGATTCGGTGGACCAACGGCCCCATTTCTATAACAAGTGAACTGTAAATACATAGATTGGATTGTACCATTGTTTGTTGGCCCAACATCCCGTTTTATAAATTATTGCGATTCGATTAGTCCACTGGCTCGTTGGGTCAACGATACGACGAAATGAAACAGCGAGTTTTAAATAAAAAGAGTCGATTACTGACCAATTAATTAGTCCACTGCTGCGATTGCTTTACCTGCACTGTAATAAATAAGCGCCTTATTGCATTACAACTGTGATTATATTTTACTAATAAATTACAGGTATAAGAATTTATAAATTATAATTTTTTGTTGGAAATAATTTCTCTTGAGCTTAGTATAATTGTTAACCTATTTCCTTCCATTTATTAAATTAACACATTCGTTATCGCTTTTTTGTTATCGGGCGTTTTCCAGAAAGTCCATTTTTCAATCAAGTTATAGTCGTTTTTGTATACGAGAAAAATAATATATTCCCAAAGGGCCGTCAAACTTTTGTATGATAGTTTTTAAATATAATTCGGAGAAGGGGTCCCTGATCTCCACATTGACTGGGGTGTAAGTAATGTTCCCAGATCCACCAGTAGTTGATGTATGTCCCCCGGTTGCAGCGCCAATTGATGAATGTAAATTTGAAGTGATGTCAATTTGATGAGAGTCCCAGGTTATAACGCCAATTTGCTGTGTGTCACCTTCACTTTGGTTGCGATAATTTGCTGAAAGTCAGTTCTTTAGAGTTATTGACTCACCATGTAGTTGTACGCCCTTCGTCACTAGTGGCACGTTGTTGTACCATGTTCCTCATCATGGTATCGGTCGCCATCTTGCCCAATGCTAGCTGTATTCCCTCGGTATTACTCAAAGATTATTAGATTTGAACGTCTCTGGTGTTATAACCAGAGACAAGTCTGTGTGTATGTCAGGGTTCCAAAATATGGTAAGTAATAATTACAAAATTTAACATCACTCCACACTTTTTATAAAAGGAATATTTAAAGAAAGTCAAAGCAAGTGACCACGATATTAATTTATTAAATGTCACACTCTCAACACATATTATAATTTCACTCACCTTGCAGTGCTTTGATAATTTTAAAAGTCTAAACAATATCCCATCCTTGATTAAATTTCAATATACTATACAACAGATCATTACTATCCCAGGAGAACTAACACAACCTCCTTGCTTCGAGTCTGGTGAAAGAAGAACGAATCTCCGTATAAAACGACGGATACCGACTCAAAACAATACTCATCCCTTCTCTCGTTCAAATCAGCGTCTTTACGAATAAATATAATTTGATTCTTTTTTATAATTGTCGAAATATATTACGTTTACTATAATTAATCAATTTAAGTATTTCTATTTTCTTTTTATTATTTTTTCAAAGCTTTTTATTTAAATTTTTAGCAACATGTGCTTTATGACGTCATCAATATATAAGTCATTCATACCACAATTGGCTTTTCTGCGTAATTCTATTTAATGTTTTTGTAAAACACGAATTTTGGTTATGTTTACTTCATTTTAATTTATCAAATCTTTTCCCGAATAAAGTTCAATAAATGTCTTCGTTATTAAATAAATCTCAATTCCGACAACATGTGATTCACTGACGTCACAGTCTGCCGATTCATTGACGTCACAGTCTGCCTATTCCCCGCGAATATTCAAATGTCGTAATTTGACCTGTTACAATTACGACATTTAACTGGTACCTCCCGCATTTGATCGTCCTAGATACGCCGATGCTGTTGTTTACGTTATTACTTATCATTACAAGACTTCAACTAATTTGAAAATATTAAGGGTTTTTAGATAAATGCGAATAACTACAGTTGGAGGAATTTAGCTGTGCTCGTGCAGCCCTACCCTTTCAACAAAACGCTATATGTGTGGCGGGTTGCGTTTACGTGCTAGCCGCTGAGATGTAGGCGCAATAATCTTTTTAACGGCTTTTAACTCACGATTTGGATTTGCAGATTAGTATTGACAAATACGCTATTTTCAAAAACACGTTAAACAACACTATAACAACTGAAAAACAAGGATAAGTCCTATTATTGCTATTATTTGGTATTCTCTTATTATTTAATTTACAATCACTTCAATAATATTTTAGTTAATTAAAATGCTAGAATATAATTTTCTAACAAATGTTACTTACAATGATTATTTTTTCATTGGAGTTCTTCAATCCCACTCAAATAGTCCTCCTATTCTGGGTCACTGTCACTGTTGTCTGTGTCCGAACCAAACCGGAAAATCCTGCTTTTCTCGAATAGAAAACTTATGAATGATTGATTGGCATATTACAATGTTTCGAACATAGTCATAACGTATAAAAAAATACTATTTCGCACACTACTGTCAACACAACTCTTAAAATTATGAGAGACTATGAACAACAGTTAAACAATTGTAATAAGCTATAAAATTATTCATATCTGAGAAAGGATCTCGATATAGATTTGAAAGGACTACTGTCAGGGTAGTGTTTGTGATGTCAGGCAAGAAATTAAATATTTGTGGTCACCCATAGAGTAATGGAATTTTGAAGAGCTCTAATCTATGTTTAGGAATGATACAACTGTATTTATTTCTTGTATTATGCTGGTGGGAATATTGAGGCAATAGACTAATCATTGAAAACAAAAATAGAAATAGATTTGACAAAAGGGAGGTCAAAGTTCAGATTCTATCTCGACGAAAATATCCTTTACAACTTCGTCT
Organism: Homalodisca vitripennis; assembly: GCF_021130785.1. Classification (NCBI taxonomy): domain Eukaryota; kingdom Metazoa; phylum Arthropoda; class Insecta; order Hemiptera; family Cicadellidae; genus Homalodisca; species Homalodisca vitripennis. The sequence continues at coordinate 40,844,484 of NC_060211.1, read as the reverse complement.
GAGGCCGCAGATAATCCCTTGTTTGAAGAACAAAAACTAACCTAAAAAACCCAAGTGACCTATAATTATTAAATCTCCTCCTTCTTCAAAGTTTCTCATTTTAAATCGGCCTTTAGGTCTTTAAATACTAATATTAATAAAATAAATACATCTTTTCTAATAAAAAAACTCAATTTTCCACTGATCTAGTGCTAGTCATTGCACCTAATTGAAAGGAAAGGTTTAAGTTTTGCAGTTATTTATAATGCCGAAGGTTCCAGCCAGGTTCTTATCCTTTCGTTAAATATAACATTTTAATTTATTATAAGATTTGCGTGAAACTCAAAATAAAAGTATATTTTAACGAGATAGGCACATGGCTGGTTCTAAAACTCAAATATAATCAAATACCGGAGGTCACCGGAGGTCACGGGAGGTCTCAATCCATGGAATATCCTACGATCCAGTAACTTATAATGCCTAGTTCCGTTTAGATGGATTTCCATACTTTAGGAACTCATTCATGCCAGGATTCTTTTAATACTACATACGATTACATAGTAGGCTACATACGATTAGCAGTACCTAGATAATCGTAATTAGCCCTTCGGAAAGTTTTTTTAAAACGATAAAACAGTTTTTTCTTAATATACGAATAAAAAAGTAAATTAATAAAAACCTTGGAACTGTCATGATATTCATGTCCATCCCATTTTCACCAGTAATCCCAATCTAGGTAAAAACAATAAAAAAGTAGTTTATTGTTTACCTTGTTATAAAAATGACATTGCATGATGACCCAAAATATTCAAGATTTGTATGAAACCAATCAATCCAACAAAGTAAACATCATCCATGTCTTAACAAGTGACTACACCTTTTCATATGATTAATTTTCATAATTTAATTTCTTTATTTACTAATTTATTTATTCTGAGTATTTCTTGTCTTCAAAATGGCTACCCATCCATACCAATACAATCAAAATTAGAAATCGAAACCCCTTAGGACCGATGTTACCAGTTTCAATACCAATGTAGAGGTAGAGTTTCGCACTAAATTTCAATCCTCTAGGTCAACTTGTTTGACCCTTACTGTGCATACAGACAGACAGAAATCGGATTTCGTTCATTATAAATTGGTGGGAGAGGCTTCGCCGAACGACGCGACGCTCAGCCAACAACTAAAGTTTACCTCAATCTTGGGTATTGTTCAAAATTAGGGGAATATCTGATATCAATGTACCAACATTTTCTGCACTGTCGCCATTAAAAAGCCTTAAGAATCTAAAAATTGTATTTTGTTATACTCAGAAATAAACAATAAATACTCAACTTTAGTAGTAAACAGTGGTTGAATGACAACAAATCAAGGAACAGATGATAATAAATGTAGACTATTACAATGAACACACGAGTAAGACTATGGTAAATATTATTTCACCGACATTGCGATAAATTCCGTTTAGTGTTTTCTTGTTGTAACGAAGTGATAATGTTGTTGTATAAATACAATGCGGTTTATGATTATTATTTTTATCTCGGATATAACTCTTAAAAACATATTTAAATAAATGCTGCAGTGGAAGGTTTATTAAATTACCACTCGAAAATTAAATCTCGAGATACATTTTTCTCGAAATAACTTCAAATGGAGTGGGATGGAATTTTATAGTGTTTTGAAAATCATAATGATTGTTGGGTACAACAGAGCTCACATTTTGATTTAAGGTGGCCGTTTAGCGATTGTTTCTGTAAAAGTAATTATTGTAGGGATATACGTATCCAACTAGTTGTGGATATTCTTTTTTTTTCGAAAAAATGTCGTCACATTCTAAATGGTTTTTATAAAAAAACCATATTAATTTTATTTGAAGATTAAGTATTAATATCTGGGATCCCAACGATCGCGCCCCCTAACCAAGCGGCTTCACGATACTCTTGATAATTTTAATTCTGTTTGGTCTGCAAACTTAGCAACGAGGGTTATCGCAATGACAAACACGGCCATCGACAACGCTATCACAAACATTTCAAACACTAAAAGGTAGATTTTTAAAGATCGGATGAAATGTTTAACACTTTTAGTAACGGGTGGCACGCATCATGTAGATATTCATTTTGAAAAATATGACTTGATTGCATATATATGAGGCTGATCAAAAACTGCTTCAACCATATTGGCTCCACGTTCAAGATTGTTCAATTTTTCATTGGAAGTGGGAATTTCCAGCCGCATTAAAATTGCAAAAGACGCCCATACAGAAAAAGAACAACCCGGGCCTAATAGAAAATGATTGGCCAACTTTAATATTTCCTGAGTGACAGGCTTCAATGACGCTCAGCCAAATTCCTTGGATATACACATACACCATCATAGCTCATTCTTGTCTATGCAAAAGTTAAGTTTCATGAAAAATATGAAGTCTACAGATGAAATATTTCTCGAAATATCTTGGGATAATTAGGCTATGTTTATTATTATGTCATATGTTAAATTTAATATGATTATACTCAGATAGTTTACACCACAGAGCTCTTACTTTATACGATTCAATTATTTTGTATTTGGCCGTATCTGTCACATACGCGTTTCAAATAACCAAACTAACATATGATCGGAAGACCAAATACCTGTCAAACGACTTTTATTTACATTAAGCAAATTTGTATAAATGGCAACAGCCTAATTTAATTTTTTCAATAAACATTCAATCACAAAAAGTACTTGCTCCGCCGAGACTCGAACCCGGATCTCTCACTTGCCGGGTGAATGTGCTACCATTACACCACACAGCCCTTCCTTTTTATGATTCAATTATTTTGTAATTGGCCGTATCTGTCACATATGCGTTTAAACAACCAAACTAATATATACACACACAATACTAGCTGTTTCCCGCGGTTTTCATAAGCTTTGCCCGTGTATAAGCGCTTCTGGTTCAAATTAATTATATTTCCAACGCCGATGTAGAGTTTGCCTTGTTGCCACAATCAAGAAAATTGTCAAAAGTGTACAGGTATATTTATAGCCATTGCACACGTACATTTACTTTATTATAAAGTGGTCTAACACTCAAGCTTTACGTTCAACGTAACATTTATTTTAAAGACAAATATACATCATAACTTAGCGCCTTCATATTTGGCTGTGTAATATACGTTAATGTTTTCTAATTGCAGTTTATAATGTGCAGGCGCTTAGAACAATTTTCATCTTTTGCAGTGCCGCCTAGTGGCGAGTTACATCAGTAGGCATAGCATATAAACCTTCTCAGTGGAAACACACACACACACACACACACACACACACACACACACACACACACACACACACACACACACACACACACACACACACACACACACACACACACACACACACACACACACACACACACACACACACACACACACACACACACACTTTATACACATACACACATTTAATATGTAAAAAGATTATCTTTTTATTTTTTCTAAATAGATATGACAGAAAACAATAATAGTGCAAGACTTGTTTCAGCCATTGAAAACATACTTATAGCTTAGTTTTAATATGTACAAAATTGAAACTAACACGTCTTTAGACATCCTGCTGTTTGTGCACAAGTCATGCCCTGCAGCAGTTTGTTCACATCTTGTATAAATGGCTATACAAATGATAAAATTTAAGTAAATATTCTAAAATGTGAGCAATTTTCTCTGATAGTTCATTATCTTTACCACATACAGGTTTTTCCATGTGTTTACATGGAAATAATTATGCTGTGTTAAAAGAATGTATAATATTTCCTTCAACGTCGTAAATGCTATAACACGACTACATGCAACGTTATCAATTTCTCATTGACTTATTCTTATACCACTGTAACATAAACTAATTGTAACATAAACATATATGATATAATACTTAAACGCACTATTTTATTATATGACAGTTAGAAATGAGAATAATAAAACAAATTTTCAAAGTGGATGCTTGTCTTATATCGTACGAAACACTTCATTCGTATGATGTAAGACGTTGTACTCTAATCATATTAGTTCAATAATAAAAGTGTATTACAATCAATATATTTACACAAAGTATTTACTATACTTACATATTTACCCTTATATCACATGCTACGGACGAAAATTCTGCATGGCTGCAGAGCCTTAATTGCCTACCACTAGAAGTCAATCAATCAATCAATGTTTTATTGCGAAGACATTATATAGCACATGTATAGCAAAAGTCAATTCGAGTTCAGAGTTAAAATTTTGAACATTCTTACCACTTTTATCAGGATCACACACAAACATACAATTCAACATTCATGCATCCCTCATCCATTTGCCAATTTTCCACCTACAGCGCCGAAGTCAATCTCTTGATTGGGTGATCTCCCAGTTAAATGCCAAAAACCCGGTAACATTATAAAATGCTTGTGTAGCTAAAAAGCGTTTCAAACGAGTTTTTAGCACATTGGGTGTCACGGCATTCTTTACAAAATTGGACAGCTTGTTGATGAAATGAACTGAAGTGAACACCTGCCTGTGGAGGCAGACGTTCATAAACCACCGTTCTGTGTTTATCAGTCCGGTAGTTTCCTCTGCTTCTAGTCTCATACGAATGAATGTCTTGGCAAGTAGTCATGGCACATTTAGAAACATAGAACATAATTGTTTTGAACATTTAGAGACTTGGCAGTGTCAAATGTTTTGAAGGTTTCTCTACATGACTATCTCAAATTCAAATGAGCTATTATTCGAATCGCTTGCTTCTGCAATTTGAACACTCTCACCAACTGGTTGTTTGCACAGGCACCCCACAATACCACTCCGTAGCTAAGGTGAGAGTAAATCAATCCATAGTACGTCGTCATCAGAACTTGAGTTGGGCAATACTTAGCAAAAGACCTCAAGTCATATATGCCTGAGGATAATTTGGCGCAAACATGTCAACCCTTGTTAAGCATCTTTCTTTGTTATTGTTATATATTTATTGTTGTTACACATTACTTGTTATCTATTTATACTTTCTTGTTATACATCTTAAAATTCATATGTATTTGTTTCATTATTTATCTATTGTTTTGTTTACTAGTTCCATATTCTATTGTTTTTGTTTTAGTCTACTAATTAGTTTCTTTGGTCAATTGTTATGCATGTAGATAAAATTGAAACTTACTTGTTGAAATGGTGATGCCGTTGAAATAATAAAAAATAAATAAAAAAAATAAAACCCTCGATCTAGGTGTATTCCAAGGAATTTAGTGCTGGAAACTTCTTCCAGAAATGAATCTGCTAACATGATGCCAGGGCCACATTCTGAGTCAGCCGTCCGCAGAGCAAAGTTCATGACATTGGATTTTGTTGTGTTTGTTTTAAGATTGAGGCTGTTGAAATGTTGACCGCAATTGTTGATTTCAAAAAAGTCTGTTCTTCCAAAAGAGATTTTGATTTTCCACTGAAACAGAGAGTCGTATCATCAGCATACTGCACGATTTCTCCATGCACTAGTGATGAACCAATGTCATTGACATATATGAGAAACAGAATTGGACTGAGAATTAATCCCTGCGGGACCCCGTAGCTCAATTGGATTGGATTTGAAAGTTGGTTTGAGATTTGGACAACTTGACAGGGCACGTTAAAAAAGAATGAACACTTTGAAAATGAGTAATACATTAGCAGATGGGAAATTCTTATCAGGAAAAAATCAACTTACCGACACAGTAGTACAGAAGGTACAAATATTGTATGGTGTGGCAATCAGAAAAAAAACTGCTATCGCTTATGTACAAAGCACAAAGTAGTCTGGGCCACATATTTTCATGCCATGTCCAGCAATAATGAATCCAGACATTAACTATGTCCTAAGGAACCGGCAACTTGGTGTAAATTCAACATTGAGATTCAGTAATTGAAAATAAACAATATGATCATACCAAGCATTTCCACTTACCATTAACATGACAGAAATCAAACCTATTTTTAGAGATCTTCCAAATCCTGAAATATTGATAAAATGTCATTACAAAAGCTCAAAATCATAACGTGTCTCTGAATAATCTAATTTAGTGCCGTGAACAAGAAAGGACTTCTCTTTACTAAATTCACTCCTTCAATGATGGGTATCCCAGTAACTATAAAGTTGTAGAACGTTTAGGATTGACAATAAAACGTAATTTATTTGCGACTATACAACGCTTAGACAGTGAGCGTACCGTATACAAAAAAGCTGCTTAATTTTCAAAGTAGGTACATAACAAATATAAAGTAGTTCCATGAACTCATATTTTAAATAATAGAAACTGCAAAGCTCTGTCTAATAAGTTTTTGCTACATAACATAAACTTAGCATTACGGTCATATGGCATTCGCACTTAAAGCTCTTGTTTAGAGTAGTATTGAGACAAAGATCAGTTAAGCAATCACTAAAATCCACTAAATCGAACAGGTTAATTGAAAACTATTCAAAATTGTCTTTAGAAAATAAATAGGAAATATGTGCACCCAAAGAATCTGGCCAAGAACATTTTTTACAACAGTGAACAAATTAAGTAACTTCAAAAATCAAACTTTCTTAACCTCCCAATTAGTTAATACTCATAATAAGTATTTATATGTTCCGAGAGATAATGAACTAGTGTTGTTATTGCAAGGACTGTTTCGAATAACGCCCATTATTGGAGTACGCAAGGGTATGCATTGATCGTTGGGATAGAAAAGTTGAGGTTGGTGCGATTCGTTGGCCTTGGGCTTGGGCTTTCGTGACTCTGAAATACCAGTTAATGAACTTTACTCTTCTTTCGACTTGGATTCTTGGTCAGCGGAGATTAATAAATTCTTGACCAGTTGTTCCTCTAAGAATGTCTGAACGGACTTACTGATTGCCTGGTAATAATGGACTCGATTGATTTTAAAGTGCCAAGAACTCGATTCAGAAGTCACTTCGCTAAACGATTCCAGCCCACTACTTATGGTCAAACAGATGTATTTCTCTTCTTTTCAACGACGCCAAGAAGTCGTGGAGCAGTGCTGACCTTTTCGGCCAGTCGATAGGAGCCTACAGGGTGTTTCTCAAACGCAACCTGAAGTATAACCTATGTGCCTCAGCTGTTGGCAAATGTCGTCTTCATGAAGTATATAATAGTCCTGATAGTGCTGAGGAACTTATTCTACCAGATGAAACTGAAAAACTTGATGTTAATATGCTTTTTGGAACATTTTTGTGATGTACTGAGGGAAATCGTTGCAAAACACACTCCACTCAAGAAAATTGGTGCTTCCAGGTTTCCATGTTGGTTTCTCCACCGAAACTTACAAACCTTACAATTGAAAAGAAGAGACTGCATCGGAAATACAAGGATTCTCTCTGATGAACAATCATACGCCTGAGTTTTCAAGAATCCGAACTCAATGTCGTAATTTGTCAAGAGTGTGCTACTACGAATACATTACGTATGTTACAAGGTTGCATTATAAACCTCTGATCCGAAGGCTTTTTGGAACTTTTGCTAGGAACAACAAACGTCTTGGATATGTGCCCCTCTACTCTTAAGTATGGAGATCAATCGGAAACTGAGGCCAAGCAGATGTGTGATTTATTCGCAAGCTACTTTTCTTCTGTTTTCTCGCCACCTTCACTCGTTAGCAACAGTTACAGATTCAACCACTCCCTTCTGCCTTAGTGAGTTGTCCTTCACTACCTCGGAGGTTTTTGATGCCCATGGGTGAACCTTGATGTTACCAAGGGATGCGGCCCTGATCTTATTCCATCGAGTGTCCTTCGATACTGTAGGGTTACTGCTTTTGTAACCCTCTGCAAGCTCTCTTCAATAAGTCACTCCATTATGGAATCTTTCCAGACGTTCCTCAAGCTGAGCTATGTCGTACCAATACATAAAGGTGGATCTAAGGAAGATGCTACCAAACTATCGTCCGATAGTAATCCAGTCAGCTGTTGTCAAGATTTTCGAAAAGCACTCGTTGTGAAGAATACTCAAACCCTCTCTTTCGAGACGCCTATGTCATCTCACCAAAACAACATGGTTTCTGCAGAGGAAAATCTACAACTAGCTAATCTGATTGTATTGGAAACGAAAATTGTTGAGGCCTTTAGCAACCGCAAACAACACTCGATGCCATCTATCTTGACTTTTCGAAGGCCTTTGACAGAGTTAGTCATTCCCATCTTCTGGCCAAATTGGAAGCTTACGGTGTTGTCGGGTACCTTCTTGAATGGATTGGCAGTTTAATCTGTCTAATCGAAGACTTGTGGTAAATCTTTTGGATCCCTTTCTTCTGAGTTCGTCGTTACATCTGGAGTACCTCAAGGCTCGCATTTGGGACCCCCTTTTTATACATCTTCATCAATGACATTGTTGACATCATTAAGGTGGACTCTCTTCTTTTCGCCGACGACATTAAATATATACAGTTCCATAGAAAGTGAAGTCGATTGCTTGAATCTTCAGTGTGGCCTGGATGCAGTCAAGAGATTTGGTGTCGTCAAAATGATATGACGCTTAATATAAATAAAAGCTCTTGTATCACATTTCATCGAACCAAGTCTCCCATATATTTCAATTATACGCTTGACGGTGCCCTATTATCAAGAAGCAACATTGTCCGAGATCTTGGCATAGGTCTGAGTGAAGACTTAAAACCCCCCACGAACATATTAACAACATTTGTGCCAGAGCTGCTAAGGCACTTGGTTTCATAACTCGCTCTTCCAGAGACTTTCATGATCCTACTGTACTCGGGACGCTATACTGCACACTAGTTCGACCTCTGCTTGAGTATAGTTGTGTCATGTGGTCTCCTCATCAAGTAACTTTGGTGCGCCAGATTCAATCTATACAAGACAAATTCATCCGTCTATTTGGTTGTAGGCTGGGATTCGCCTACAGAGACGTAGACCGCTGCGGTTTATCGAGGAAGAATTGGGACTTTGTTCCCTGGAAACCAGAAGGAGTTATCCAGGGGGTTATGTTTCTGCACAAACTTATCACTGGCGGCATTGTTTGTCCAGAGATCTTGAGAGGAGTTTTCTTTCGCTGTCCAATGGGTACGAGATCTTCAGAACTATTCGGCAGACGTCACGTTGGTTTCGAAATATGAAGCCAATAGTACTCTCATACGTATCCAACGTCTTGGAAACATAGTATCTCCTCACGTGGAGTTCTTCGCTGATAGTGTCACTGTGGTCAAGAAGAAAACTGTAAATGGCCTTGGTATTATAGAAATTGCAAGCGTCATTATGGTTATTGATTTTTGTTGAATTATATATTATTAGCGACATTTGTTATAGATATTATTATTGTTATTATTATTTATTTATCTGTGTGTGTGTGTGTGTGTGTTTGTGGGTGTGTGGTGTGTGTGTGTGTGTGTGTGTGTGTGTGTGTGTGTGTTGTGTGTGTGTGTGTGTGTTGTGTGTGTGTGTGTGTGTGTGTTGTGTGTGTGTGTGTGTGTGTGTGTGTGTGTGTGTGTGTGTGTAGGTGTGTGTGTGTGTGTGTGTGTGTGTGTGTGTGTGTGTGTGTTGTGTGTGTGTGTGTGTGTGTGTGTGTGTGGTGTGTGTGTGTGTGTGTGTGTGTGTGTGTGATGGTGTGTGTGTGTTGTGTGAGTGTGTGTGTTTGTGTGTGTGTGTGTGTTGTGTGGGTGTGTGTGTGTGTGTGTGTGGTGTGTGTGTGTGTGTGTGTGTGTGTGTTGTGTGTGTGTGTGTGTGGTGTGTGTGTGTGTGTGTGTGTGTGTGTGTGTGTGTGTGTGTGTGTGTGTGTGGTGTGTGTGTGTAGATGCGCTGCTTTGATTCTTTGGAAATGTATTTATTATTCGTTTTTCTATAACTTCAGATTTTTTTATATAAATTGTTATCCTTTCATAGATTTAATTCTGTTATCTTTTTTTCTTCTAAATATTTTTTATTTTTCATTTGTTGTTGACTGGTAACTTACAGATGTTTGTTTTGATATCAATTAATTATGTGCTTGTTTGTAAGTAATACGTAGCTCCTAGTCATTCATTAGTTTATGCATGTTAGCCACCACTTGTTAAATTTTTCATTGTTATATTTTTTGATGTAATTGGGTTTCTCCCGTTGAAATAAATAAATAAATAAATAACTTTGTTTTTTCTCTTTCCCTCATTGCTTTGTTTTTAAATTATTCTATCTTTTGTTAGAGCGAGAGACGTATTCAACACCGTCTTATTACCTGTCGTTTTTGTTAACTTTATTGTTGTTGTTACCTTATTTATATTTATTATATCCCGGTTTTATTATTTTTTGTTTTGGGAATACTCTTTATGTTTATTAATTCATTTATTTCACTAATTTTAACGTTTTTTGTGTTAAGTAGTTTGAACTATATTATAGCAGTTCCACACTTTCACGTATGTTTTTTTGTTTTTTGTTTGTTTTTGTTTTTTTTTTGACGTGACAACGTCTTAAATTAGGTTGCGGCTCGGAGTCACTCATGAAAAAGTGTAACGCCCGGTAACGTTACGATGCCCGTCCAGTGGGTCCGCCGCACGGGATCCGCACGGGATAAAGCAGATAACTGTGGTCCGCCGCACGGGATAAAGCAGATAACTATGTTTATTCGTGAAAATGTGGAGTGCTTAGATTCGTCATTTACAACAACTACAACAATAAAGGTAAATAATTGTACACTGATATTTCATTATCGTAAACTATGATTGATTGATTAATTGTAAGATTGACACAAAAGTTGAGAAACTGAGTTTATAGGTTATGTCATACTATTGACAAATGTTGATAGTGTTAAGTAAATTATTAGTTTAAATCACTCTGCAATCAATCGTAATTCAGTCGATTGAGAAGAAACAGCGCGTATTGCTAGTCAAACATTTAAAATAACAAATTATAACCTCTAACCTGTCATAACAGTGCGACCAAACAAACGAACTAAACCGACCAATCACCACGCGCGGAGTTAGAATTTAACTGTGTTTAGCAAGAATTTCAAATTCCAATTTTAGTAAATGTTTTATTCAATTTTACCATTTACAATAACAAATTTTAATTAATTTCAAAATTATGTACAATGTTTTAGTAAACAAAATATATTTCTATAGTTAAAATTTGTGCAATTCTTATTTTCATTCAATTCCTTGTTCCTATTGTGCAATTTAATAATATTCATATCAATAAATATTCTACCGAGAAAAAGACGTTGTCACGTAAAATCTTCGCCCGTAAAACCGACTTTACAGGCAACCATAATTTTTTTGTTGCGAATATGCACTTTAGAGTCTCTTGTTATGGATTACTTTGTTCTACATAAATTTTGTTGTTGTTAAGTTTGAACCTGTTTTGTTTGATAAGTTTATATACTGCACAATATTGTATGAAGTATATGTAATGGGAAACCGTTGAAATAAATATAGAAATAGGGTCTTGCTCACGCTAATTTATATGTTTCATAGTTTTTACTTAATGTTCTTTATATATTTCTAGAACAAATTGTAAAGTAAAACAGTTCTAGAAAAAAAGAATTCATAGAATAGTCCGTGGTCCATTTTCTTGGTTATGGAATTATCAATAATTCCTTGCCATAAAACGCACTCATTTTGACTAATCTGCTACTTTTTCCTGTTACCGGTGTCACCGGTTGCTTTCCAGATTCGACCAATGAGTTATCAGGCATTGACATTACTCAATACTCAGTCTGGTATGTTATGTTTGAAATTTTTGCGTTAGATTTTGGTGTTAATTTGCTCCATTTCAGCCTTCACAATTCTTTTGGTTATTATCAGTTTAGTTTGACGTGTTGTGAAATTGAAAAATAAATTATTGCATAATTTGATCTTTGGTTACTTGTGATACTTTGGTTATTTATAATTCTGTGAAAGGTATATTATTTCTTAATAAGTGTAGAGTTATCTTCAGAAATGGAAAATTCAAATAATTCTGGTAAGTAAAAACAATTTAATTTACTTTTCATGGAGTGTTTAGGATTAGTTTTGTTATACTATACCATATGTTTAAAAACAATAGTGTAATAAATAAATTAATTAAGCATTACAACAGTTAAAAATTATGGCAGGATATTTATAAGGTCATTTAACTAATAAAAAGTCTACATACAGTACTTGTGTAATACAAGGTGCCTTGAATTATGCTTCTCCAGCTTGGTCACCATGTCAAAAAAACAGGGCCTTCAGACCACCCTAAGATTAGTTGTGTTGCTTTAAGTGATACTGATATTGGGAAGTACTAGTTGAGGACTTTCATATTGAACTATTCCTCCAGAATCTTTAATGAGATGTGATTGGCAAGCCTTGCTCTACCAACTCCTCAGCAGTAATCTCTACTTTTCAGCCCATTCCTGAAATTTACATGAGACTTCCAGCCAGAATGAGTCTTACCACGTCATTGATTACTGTTTTAGGGGAACTGTATGTAACGACACAGTCCATTAATGAAAATAGGAAATTTATCTACAAGCTAGTCTACTTAAAAAACCTTGGATAATACTTTGGCCACGTTACAAAAAATATCTAAAACTATTTTAACGATTTATCAAAATAGCCTAATTGAGGCTACTTTCATTTTCAGAAAGAGTTTTTATGAGCTGACAAACCCTATAGGCCTATTGCACAAAAATTATTAATGTGTTTGAATTTTAGATTAGCCTAGGCCTCTATATGAGGGGTGCAGAATCAAAACTCACTAACTCCAAAAATTCGAATTTCTGATTATTTTTTGCTATTCTTTGTTTATCCCTACTTCCATATCTATACTTATTTCACGTCAAAACTTACTAGAACTTATTTAAGAGTACATTTTAAACTACTTGTCATAATCAAAACATACTAGTTCCGTGGCGTTTAGAGAGTGTATATCTATCCTTAAATTTTCAGCCAGCTGAGTATTCATTGATTCTCTAGCCAATCGGAGTAAAGCACTGAATAAACTGCTGGGTTAGTTGGTTTTGGTTATATTTTTAAGTTGTGTTTTGGTGGTGTGCTCTGCACATTGTTTATTATGCTTGGAATTTGTATTATTTTCATGGAGTATAGAGATGTTAATTACTCCAGTTAAGCCAAGTAATTGAAAGTAATTCAAAATCCTGAGGAAGTTTACTAAATAATCTTATCAGTTATGACCATAAAGATGTTGGCAAAGACTGCAATGTCCTTGGTTTCAAACATTGTATTAATAGCATATTAAAGCCTACCAATCAATGGTATTTTACAGTTTCCAAATGTACGAGGGTTTATGTAAAAATTATACTCGATACAAAAAATCTCAAGAAACCGTTTGGTTACTCAGAAAAAAATCACAGTGTGTGGAGAAATCCCTTACCTTAGCGACTGTGCAAGCTATAGCTCACTGTTTCTTCCCAGAAAAAAAACTGTTTCTTAGCAATGCAAAAGAGAATGATGTGAAAAAGCTCTTAATTAGCTAAACATTATGGAGAAAATTGGTATAATCTGGAAGATCTACAGTTTTTTATTGGGATTCTGAACGAAGCTACAGCACACACAGATGACACAAAAGGTAATCAGTTGTATGAAATAACTGACGAGAATCTTATTTTTAATTGTTTAGCCTCAATTTGTATTTTATATTTTTAAAAGTAGATGGAATTTTACAAAGAGCTTCTTTGGTACTTATTTTCAATACATTTAATATCTAGATTAATGAAAATCTGTCATTGTTTTGATCTATCTAGTAAAGACTAATACTAATTAATATTCCAAATTTTAAAATTAAGTACAAAGAACTAATCTTAACTACAGCTAAATTTTACTTATTTAATTAAACAAAAATTGATACTTGGTAATAAAAATAATAATACTTTATGAGGATCAAAACTCAATTCCATATTGTTACAGGTAAAAACTCTCTTAACTCCAGGTGTCAGTGTCAAAACTCTCTAACTCCAATTTTTTTTTAATTTATAAGAACACAGTGTAAGCTTTGCTAATATATGTTGTAACAAAGAGTTTCTATGATTATTGTTCTAATTAATGTAATTACTTTTATTCCGAGCTAAGAGTAAGCACCCGAAACAGTTGTTTGTGATTTCCCAATATTTTTATTTTTAAAGTTGGTGAGTTTTAATTCAACACCTCTCATAAATATCTCAGTTAGTCCATTGATTTAGGGGACCATGGGTGGATAGGACTTTCTGCTTGGGAGGATATAAAACTAAGGAGGGGTCGCGACATGAGGTTATCAACATTCACATGAAAAAAGGGCAGGCATTAGAGATCCACCAATTGTATTTGGATTGTATTTGTATAATTTAAGGAATTTTCAGTACTTTTTCCTGTTTTTCGTCATTTTGGCTGTAGTTTCTAAGTCCATGGTGAAGTTTATTCATTTCTTTTTTGTTATTTCAGTCTTGTTTAATATTGCACAACTTCTTCGGGCATCTTTGTGTTGCTTTTCTCCATTGGTTAGATTTTGTTGCATAGTTCATTTAAAGAAAAAGATGTTCTTTATATTTTTTTTGGTGGTAGTGAATAGTGTTGTGAGTCGTAGCCCACGCTGATGGCTGATGGCATTTACTGTTACCCCTTTCAACTACTAGTTGCTTTTACTGGTTTTCCAAAATGGAATGTTTTCTGTAGTCTTTTTAATTTACTCTTTAAACATTTGGGTCAATTCGTACCAAGTAGTCCAGCACTGGTTGCTTGGCCATCTCAGAAAATTTTTATATTTAATGAGTAAATACACTTAGATCTGCTAAGTCGACAGATTTCTTATAGTTCACAGTTTAAAAATGGCAACGAATTTTGTGTTAGTCCACGTACTACTTTTTGTGTTCAAAGATATCTATGGTTTTTAAAAGTACTCAGAATGGATTGCCCTTGGGGGTCAATAAAAAGATTTAAAAAAATGTATTTTGACTTACCAGACTTAAGAGAATCTACTCATTAATATACATTTTTTTTAGATGATCAAGCAACCAATAAATGTTTTCCTTAAGCATATGTAGGGACTGACCCTTTTTCTTTTGAAAAAACAACAAATAATGTGTATTTGTTAAAGTAAACATTTATCAAAACCTTAATGAGTCGTATCTGTAAGAAGAAAGTTGAATTAATCTTGACAGACGAATATTTGAGGGGAAATATTCATGAACTTAGTTGTCTAACTTATTTCAACAATTATGCTGATAGTAGTTTGTAGTCCGATAGTTTTTGTCTTTTGAAAATGTTTGCTCTTATCTTACACCAGTTTTTTGTTTGTGTGAAATTTGGCATACAAATTTTAAACCTCTGCCAGTTTGAAAGTTGGCTAACAAAGATATTTTTTATAGGTTTAGTATTGAAATGTAGTAAAATAAGTTTTATACAAAACTATAAATTTAAAGTGCTTCTTTAAGTTTATAAATTTTTAATTTTTGTTTATTTTATACTGAAACACTCACATGTTACTATCAAATTACCTAAACACCTAATCAGGAGACCTACACACTGATGTCTTGCTCAGGTGGATAAATAATCTTCAACCTATAGATCCAATTATAGGCCTATAATTGGAATCTTATCTAATTGTATCTTCTACATATTCTATGCAATGTTTATATAGGATTAATCTCCAAAAAAAGTTGTTAAATATCCCATCCAAGCTATGTACCCTTCAAGGGCATTAGAAGTAAATCCATTTTTATGCATCCTTATAGGATGTAAGGAATCGAATATTCCCTTTATATAGGGTATTTACAAACTCTCCGGAAATATTTTGGAATTTTGTTCTTTGTGTCAAAACAAACAATAAATTTACTATAAACATTGGTCAGATTCTTAATATTATCATTTAACTTTTCAAGATTGCTTAATACTGGAAAAACCGATAAATGTTTAAAGAATAATAAAGTCTATATTTAATTACAAACGTTTTGACACCAGAGACGTAAAAATCGGTTAGTAATAACTTAGATTTAAGATTTTAACTGTTGTAATGCACGGTTATTGATGCCTTAAAGAGTGACAAACTTAGATTTAAGATTTTAACTGTTGTAATGCACGGTTATTGATGCCTTAAAGAGTGACGGTTTTGCCTAACAAAGATAGCATAATATATCAGGAACCTCATTTCAAAGCTTCGTACTTGTACCTTAAATCGGCAGAGTAACCTAATATTCAGTCAACCATCAGTTAAAATTAGACTGCTTTGATTGCCAATATTAAAAAGTTAAGTCAAAATTAAACATAAATTAATGCTCAGTTACAATATAAACTAATAATTTCATCAAGAATAAATCAATAAGAGTAAGTGGGACCGCGCCTGATTTGCATAAACTTGTTTCTGCAAATTTTAAGAACAATTCAACTAGTGTAGTTTCAGCTCTAGTTCACCTTCCTCTTAGTGCATATTATGGAATCTGATTGATGGGATTTGGCGTCACATTCGTCTGAAGAGATCCTCCAAAAAAACAGGCAAGATGAACACTTTACATCGTTTCAACATCAGAGACACATCATCAGGTGCATAATTGAGATGATACAATGAAAATACCACTTCACCTAAATTATACTATGTTTTGCAGTCTATGTGTCTCTGATGTCGAACCAATGTAAAGCGTTCATTTTGAGCTTCTTTGCTGTCAATTTTTTTGGGATCTCTTCAGACGAACGTGACACCAGATTCCAGAAGTCAAGTTTGTGACAGCGTCAGGTTCTAGATGCTGCACTAAGAGGAAGTTGAACTGGAGCTGAACTCAAAATTCACATTGAACAACCGTTCCCACCATAACTGCGTTTTTCCAATATATCCCAAATCAAGATCACGCTCCGGTTGTGAGCCAACATCTGATCTGTGCTATGATTGCATAAGTCACAGTTATGAATCTGGGCTAATGGATTAAGCTTTGTAAATATACATGATAGACCTAAGCATGTATCACTAATATTAGGATCTACATTATTATTATTATTGTTTGTACTGCATACAATATCTAACATGTTATGCTTTAAGAAATAAGTTTTGGCTGACTAACAGTTTGTGTGCTGGGTTTGCTTCTGTAAATGGCTTGTTCTAGACAGTAACCCCCTGCCAGCAGCAGCAACACATGTCAGGAAGTCGGTCAGTGTGGACACGTCCGCTAGTGTTGAAGATACAAGTCTTCCAGGTATAAACACAACTGACTGCATGTTAACACCTAAGTTTGCTTGAATTTATGCAAACCCCATTTAAACTTTGTGGAGTTGTTGAAAACTAAAATTAATTAAGTAATATTCTCATTCTAAAATTAATGACTGTTGTCTTTGCACAGGAGGGGACAAACAGGAAGAAGAGGAGCAAAGTATAGAAGACCTAATCATAGACGTAGAATGTGAGGTGAGTATTTTGTGATCGGTTGGCTTACCAGAAGTAGTGGAATACAGTACTTAATTTGAAATATTAATTTCTAGGGCCATTCAGAAAATAAGTTGCTTTAGTAAATAAAAAATAACACTTATATTTTACAGCCTTTTTATTGTATACACTTGAAAGAATTACTCTTATACTATTTTTAAACATAGTTATTGTTTACATTTAATCACTTATTGTATCTAGATAGAAGCTTTTCAATATTAGTTGAATAAAATTCTGCCACCTATGTACATAACCGATCACAGCAGTTTTCATGGCAACAAGGTGTGACTTTACTCCATTGATTGTCTTTTTTGTTTGACATTGACATAAGCCACCCATGTTTCATCACCAGTGGCCATGTGATTAAGAAATAAATCACATTTTTCATGTTATCGGATAAGAAACTTTAGAAACTTTTTCTCGTTACCTTTGTTTTGTCTTCATCAATCAAGAGTTTGGGTATCCTTGGGCTCAGAATTTACAATATCCGAGTTTCTTAGTCGTAGAAAATGTTTTCATAATCTGCGACTGTGAAACTTTGATTTTTCCTAAACTTACGATGTCATAGGTAACTACAGAGCATCAGCCACTTTGCTTTTCAAAGTCAAAGTAAAAAATTCTTTATTTACAATTTCGTTTAGAAATATAATGGTGTCAAAATCGCGTAGTAGGTATTTTTCTTGGTTTTGCTTTACATTACTTAAGAGTTTTTCGTTGTAGTGAAGAATTCTTCCAGTGTGTAAAGTGGTCGTTCCATCAGCCAGTCATGCAGTTGTTTCTTGAGTTTCGTAGAGCTGAGGTTCTTCATGGATTCATGTAGTGCATTATATAGTTTGCGTCCCATGTATGACGGCTTCTTGCTGTATTGTGTGGAGTGGTGAATTGGAAGGATGTAGTCTTTGGCTCGTCTTGTATTATAACGATGAACATTTTCTCCTCGGGTGTGTTTAATAAAATTGTGAACACTGTTCGTTCTTCACAAAACAATTGGCACCATTTGTAGTGTAGTTCATAATGTCTTCTCCTTTACCAAGAGAAATGCAATGATGCTATTTACTTCAGTCGGCGGGAGAGTTAATTGTGGTGACCATTTTGAACACTAGTCAAGGGTAGTTAAAATAGCACCTTCACTATGACACTGAACCAGCCAGATGTGTATTGAACGTAGTTACAAAATGCCACTCAGATTGTGCCACTACCAAAACCCATTTAGCAATCAGATATGTTAGGCTTATGTGAAACAAAAACATTTTTATCTAAAAAATAATTGCTCTGTCAAAATCTCACCTTTGTTGTGATTTTTAATGATCCTAGGAATGTGATAGGAGCATACTAAGATAATATCATATAGAAGTATATGGTATTCTATGTGAATAAACAATGATTTAGTTACTATTGGATTTAATAGGCTTTAAACTAAAGATTTCATGTCTACATGCAATATAATAAATATAGGGGAAAAATATTTAAATATACAACAATAAAAAAAATTCTGTTTATGGTAATAAATCTTTTATTTACAAGAGACGTTTCTTTGAATTACGTATGGCTTATTGTAAAATTGAGGACAGAATCAGAAGACATCAGTCATGAATATAGAGTACAAAATAGGTGCAATATAATAATTTACAATGTTAATCATTACTTAAAAAATTACATTCATATATATCAAGGGAGGAAATGAACTATAATGGATTTATGTGAATCTATTTCATAGTTTCCTCGTAATCATTTTTCAGTTTTTAATTCGTGATACTTTTAATCATTAAGAATATACATTTGTGTTTATAACTCTATTACAGTTTATAGTAAACAAAGAATGTTCAAAATGTAACAGGAATTTTTATTTGTTGGCAAAATATATATTTATTTGTTTACATTAATGTTGTCACCTTCGGATAACTTTTAGCTCTTTCAACGATGCACTTTTAATGCCAATTATGCTTGTAAAAGGCACCCCTTAAAGGTTCTCTTTGTTTGTGGAAAAAATACCTTACGGAACCATGTGTGGAAAATATGAAGGCTGGGGCATCGTTACAGTACTGTTTTTGGCCAAAAATTCATGACTAAGCTATCAAGTGTGAGCAGGTGCATTGTCATGGTGCAAAAGCCATCAATTGTTTTTCCACAAATCTGGGCAGTTTTTTTTTTTTAGATTGCTTCACACAAACAGTGTTGAACTTGTTGGTAGTATTCCTTATTGACCGTTTGACCTTGTGAGAAGAATTCATGATGCACTATGGCATTGAAATTGAAGAACACAGTGAGCATAACCTTCACGTTCGACTGCAATTGTCGAGTCTTAGTCTTGGCTATCCAAAATGCCTCCTATGGGATGATTGAGCCTTAGTTTCAACGTCATATCCATAAACCCATGTTTCGTCATCTGTTAAAACATTTTTTAGTAATTTTACATCGTCGTTGATTCATTAGTGACTCTTGAGCAATAACACATTATTCACGATTCGGTTGTCCATTCACCGCTGTTTTTGTTCTAAATTCAACAATTTGTGAACAAATTCTGCTGCCACACATATCCGAAACATTCAAAATAATTTCCATTCCTGAGCCAATTGATATGCCAACATCATCAGCGACTTCTCTGATCATAAGTAACAACCATTGCGATCGCTCATATCTATTTCTTCCACTTTTTCATGTTTTCATTGGTTGTTGATGTGCTTGGGTATCTAGAGTGTTCGTCATTTTCAGTGTCTTCACGGCCATCTGTGAAATGTTTCTACCACCCTTAAACCCTTGTTTTACTTATAAATACCAGCTCACCATAGGCCTTTGTTAACATTTCCCACAATTTACTACACTATTTAATTTCTTACACAAAATTTTTTTAACAAAAGAAAATTGCTTAGTTCATAAAAATTGTCTAACCTTAACAGCTGCGATTGAAAAAGTAAACAATGAATACAGCTGGAAATTGTATTATACTTCATTACCATGAGTACCAACATAATATATAGATCTTGACAGTTGGACTTTCTAAATGTGTAAAACTTAAAAATTACCGTTACTTTTTGAACAAACCTCATATTTCGTTTTAATGCATGTTTTATATTTGACCTAAAAACTGATGTTAAATAAAGAATACATAGTTATGAAATATGGGTAATAAAAATTAACTATGGATTTAAATTTTATAACAAAATTTGGATTTCAGCAGACACATATTGCCAAATTTAGGTATAATTATATAGATTTGAAATGTCCAACAATAGAGGAATTTAGTTTTACTATTCTTGAAAAAATTACAAAATTGCAAAATTGATCAGTTTTAAAGGTGGTAGCTTTTAAGTAGTAGAGTCTGTACAGTAAAACATTTATGAATACAAAGGTTAACATCATATAAATAAATAAATATAAAAATAAAGGCCAGACTCTTCATCTTTTGTTCAAGAAACGAGTTATATTGTTCAGGCAGTACCATCACAAGAAATAATGTTATGAGCCAAAATTATATATGGTGATAAGAATTACGTCAATATGCAAATGGCATATTGTTCCCCAGAAGAACATTTAATATCTCATAAAAATAAAAACTAACTTCTATATCACACATAGGAATATACAGAAAGTCCAAATTGTTCCACTGATTATTCTTTTTCAATTTAATTGAATACGGTTTATTTTAAATGTTTGATTTAGCTCCATTTCACCTTCCGCTCGTTACAGCATCTGAAATCTGATACTGTCACAGAATTCTGTCAGATGTGTCATAGACATTGTCAGATGCTGGACTGAGTGGAAGGTAAATTGAAGCTAAGATTTAAAATCAATCAAACATCCCACCATAGCTATGTTGTGTGTAAATAAAATATATTTATATTAAATTGTATTTATTTCATTGTGTCATGAAATAATTACATGTGTTTCATGTGTTATGTGATGTATTATGATATGATGTATTATGTGATGTTATGTGTTATTTCATGTGTTATGAAAGATTACAGTAAGTAAAACAAAATGAACACATTTTTGTTAACCATTGCTTTGTCAATCACCACCACTTATTGAGCAAAAACCAATGACCAAGTATTTATATGTAGTTTCTTTTCTTTAAGTTCCAAATTTTATCATAGTCAAAATAAATTGTTGACTTTGCCTAGTTCTCCTACAAATTTCAAAATAATTCTGAGTTCATTTCATGTTTTGGAGTAACTGAGCTCAACCACTATTAACAGTACACAGATTTTTATATGTACCAAGAAAAAGCATGAAATTAATTTATTTGTGTTTACTAAAATAATGTTGATTGCTCTTCTCTCCACCTTTTCCTTTCTTCTGTATCTCAATTGTTGTTCTCATCTTTTTATAGTCAAAGTGTAGATGGATTAAAAGTGGTTATTATATTGAATTTGTACTTTAAATACAACTGCAGTGTAGTTCTTATTTTTTGCAGGAACTGGACCTGAACCACCGGCGGATAGCAAAGATAGAGGACCTGGAACCTCTGAGGTGTCTGGAGCGGCTTTACCTGCGGTGGAACCTCATCAAGCGGATCGAGAACTTGTCAACAGTGACGACTCTACGAGAGCTGGAGTTGTATGACAACCAGATCACTGTCATAGAGAACCTAGATGCTCTCGTCAACCTGGAGTTAGTATCTAAGATGTTTTAAAATTATGTTCATGCAGATCTAGTGTCACTTTATTTTATGTCTCTAGATTATGTTCTCTGGTTTATTCTTCCTATACTGGGCTGGAGTAATTCATTCTCATTCATCTTTGAGAGATTCCATATTTCCGTACAGTACATTTACATTTTTTGAAACAGTTGCTATGGCTACAATCGTCTATTAAAACAAACGCAATTTTAGTTAGAAGTGATTTAGTAAGTTAGCTATAAGTGACTTGTCGCTAAAAATGTTTCTTGAATGTTGAACAACATTCAAGAAACATTCGATTTTGCAGTCATATTTTTGATCAAACTTTTTCTATAAAAAATCAGACTTAACCCTTTCAGTGCCAACGTCCGACTACACGGACGTACATAAAATGTGCAAGAAGAGCCAGCGTCCGACTACAAGGACGCATGTAAATTGTGCAAGAAGAGCCAGCGTCCGACTACACGGACGTGTTTTAAAATATTCGTAAAAAATACAAAAAATATCTAAACAATCCTAATTTTGTTATAATTGTATTTATAAAGATATAAACTAATAAAAAACATTCAGTTGAATGTATTTCGATTACATTAGTGTTATAAATAAAACAAAATACAAGTGGCTGTGGACGTCGCTAGTCTGAGTCAGCTGTCGTCTGTTGTTTACTAACCAACTACGCAGTTTCGCCGATTGTGCCGAGCTAACTTGTTGTTGTTTCGTTTATTGTTGTAAAATGTTTACAAAATGAAGCGTAGTGCATCACCTCTTAGTGAAAACACTGTACGGAGAGTGTTAGGAGACGATAGTGATGTTGTTGTGAGTGATAGTGAAACGGAGAGTGAAGAAGTGCAAAACATGCAAAAGGGGACTCCACCCATATTGTTTACCATTTCATAAGTGTTAATTTTTTTCTCATTCAAATAAAAAAAAACTTAAGTAGGCTATAAGTGTTTATTAATTGTGTAATTTTAAACTTGAAATAGGCTATTTTTTCTCAATATTTGCCTAATACATAATTTTATAAAGTGAAAAACAGTGTTTAGCAAGATGTGCGAAAAATCCAAATACGCGTTATTTTTGAAAAACAATGATAAAACCTTTATTTTTGAAGATAGATGTAAAATATTTTGTGTATGTGTTCAAAAGTATGTGGAGGTTCAAATACATACTCAATTTATGGAACAAGGATTTTTTTACTGGCCTTATATTTAACGAGCTCCTCACGCCTGAGATTTAATGGGGTGATCAACCGAGGCGGAGAGAAAGAGTGGGGATGGAGGGGCCCCTCCTGCCAACTACAGATAGCCCGTGTATTAGAATAGTGGAATGGGCAGTCCGCGCGTTCTCGCTCTGTACTCATCTGAATTTAATTTAGTTCAGTACTTGGCAAACCTATTAAAATGTATCACTGTATTTTTCAAACCCCTTTCCGTAGTTTAGTACAGCATACATATATTTAAATTACATTTTCAAAGCTGGATGTTGCAGGATGCAGCACAATTTAATTGCAGGCAATCAATGTGACAAGCCTCTTAAAATGTACCACTGTGTTTTTAGCTTCTACTGTGTTTTTAGGAAGAAGAGTGTAAACAGAAGGCAACCAGGCAATACCAATATTACCAAACAGAGGAGTTATTTTTCTACGAAAAAGAACAAAAAATCCTCGCAGAGAGGCCTCACAGAGGAGGAAAAGTTAGAAATTTGCCTAGACTTAATTAAGCCTTCTGAGTAACAATGGCAGACTTCAATAAATTATATAAATTTGTGTAATTGTAATTGTATCATAAATCTTTATATTCGTAGCATTAGAGATCAGTAGGACTAAATTATTTTCATCATCCGTATTACATAAAATTTCTGTAATATAAGTGTAATATTTCTTACATAAATATAAGTGTTTAAAATTGTAAACCAAAAATATATTCATATATGATCTTAAACTGAATTTGTCAGTTACAGTAATATAATATAATTAGCAAAATTTTGTATTTATTAATGATGTCACGTGCTATGTTAGGTATTTAAGTCAGGTAGTTGTCATTGATTTTGTCATATTTCTATAATTATGTTTTTGGTTGAATATTTACTCGCAAGTTTCTTTTTTAATCTTTTTTTATTACCCTTAGTTTATTACAGCTATTACATAACTCTTATTACAGATTTTGTAGTGTAATTATTAATTTATTTACTACCAATTAAGGACTCCACATTATAATATGTTGCTTTTGCCCTATTAATTTGAATATATTCCAATAGCACAAAAAGATTATGACATTTTATTCGTTGTGCACCATCTCACATTTTGTAAAGTGTCTTTGGAGTTATAAAGGAAGTTCAATATTAATATAATTAATTCAATATAATTTCTATGTTTTGCAGATATGTTCGTGTAAAGTGTCTTTGGAGTTATAAAGAAAGTTCTATATTAATATAATTAATTCGATATAACTTCTATGTTTTGCAGATATGTTCGGATATAAAACGACTCATTAATTCGGATATAAAACGACTCATTAATTCGTAAGATAATAGAAATCAGAACCGTTCCGAACTGAGGTCGCTATCAGCCGCATGTACAGAGTTTGTCAGGAATTTTTGGGATTTATCGGTACTGCTCGGCTCTGTCCCCACTCTTTCTCTCCGCCTCGGTTGATCACCCCATTAAATCTCAGGCGTGAGGAGCTCGTTTATATTTACACCAAACTGAAAAATTCATCATAAAATTTTATGTAAGTAAAAGTTTTTCTGGTTTTATATTTTTAATGCATGTTGTAGTAAATTTATTTTTCAGTATTAATTTAAAGCACATTGTTTAGAGCAAAACAAAACAAAAAGTAACAATTTTCATCAATAAATAACAAAACTGTGACAGTTTTTGCAAACTGCTGAAAAATTGGCAATTATAGCCTGGCTCTTCTTGCATGAGCATATGGCACTATGCCTGGCATTTCTTGCACACGCACTAGGGAGAATGTCTGACACTGAAAGGGTTAAGTAGGACAAATATATCAAATTAATTGGTGTTTCTCATATTATTATTAGAGTTGTGTTAATGTCAAAGCGGCATCAAACTTTTCCTTGTGAAATTTGCCACCAAGTGGTATAGATATTTTCATGGAATAAGTAAATTATAACTGTTTATTTTGTGAACAAACTGTAATTTTGAGAGGACTATGACTCCAATAGTGATGCATCGGCATTACTCATTGTGTATTCTAAACTTTTATTTGTGAATTCTAAGCTTGGTTCTAACAATGGTTTTATTTGTGATTCATTTATCGGATAATAATTTAGTAATATTCAGGGATCTGTATGCTAAATTTGTGATGTAAAAATTGTTTTGTCTAGGCCTTAGGCCTAGTTTACAAACTGATTATTTCATTATTTTTTATTTATTGGACACTATGAGTGATAATAAGTGATAAATAAGTCAGGTGAACTTAGACAACTATTATTAGAACATTTTTTTATTATAATAAAATTACTTCATTTGAAGCTTTTTCTGACAATATATTGTGTTTTTATCAACTTTATTTCTTGAAAAACACTTCTTAAGTTTAAAACAAACATTTTTACATATAAACCTAGAAAAAAAAACAAAAATTATGTTCTGAAATGTTATGCTCTACAACATAGAAAAGGTTACAAAATATAATAAGCATACAAAAAATATTTAGAATATAAATATGTAATTTTTTGTTTAACACAACATTTCACTATTTACCAAAAAATGTAAACGTATATATATATATATATATATATACAGTAAATATATATATATATATATACAGTAAATATATATATATATATATACAGTATATATATATATATACATTAACGAAATATATATATATTTCCTTTTTTACTTATAATGAAAAACAAAAACCTAAATTGAAATAAAAAAATTAATCCAACTACATATAAATGTTTCTGAATTCGTTGTTTATTATTTTTCAGGAAACAATGGATGATAACTTTTTTATAAAATTGCATTCACAATATTTTGAAAATAGTGTTTACACATGTAGAGTCTTTTGAAAATTTTCACTTTGTTGCATTGGAAATTCATGAAACGAATAGTTGTTTTTTTGATCTCATGTCAGATCAAAAAACTTAAATCGTGAAAAACTCTAAAATTAATATCTTTGACAGTTCATTGTTGAATAGCAATAATAACATTTTAATAATTAATATAAATAATAACATTTATAATTATTATAAATTAAAGTTTTTTTTTTTTACTATATTTTAATTAAGGAAGAAACTTATGCCTCGTATTAGTTTTCAAGGATACCTAAAAATCATGTTAATAAATTACTTTATTTTAGCGTAATCAACTAAAATAGTGATATATCAATGAAAAATTAAACATTTATTGCATTGTAACATAAATTAATAATTGTTCATCAAAATATGTAAATGTTGAGTAATATAATTTTTATCCTATAATTTAAGACCGCAGCTTATTGCAATGGACTCTTTGGACCAAACCAAAATACGTCTTGTAGCGAAAAACTCTGATAATGACCATTATATATTATCTCTGAAAAAAAGAAAATATTTATATATAGTTTGTAATTTCATTTACCGTATATTGTTTGAACTACTACAATCAGAGGTGCTCACTAAAAGCCTTAGTCATTCACGAGGAAACTTTCTATATAGCTTATTCATTCTCATATGAGAACTCACTAGCAAAACATTTCACTTCAGAAAAACACCGTTATGATCTCCTAGGATCTGATAATTATTTCAATGACTCCTCTCCCTCAGAAGCTAGTAAAAAACATTATTTTATCAATATGCTTAAAGAAAAATTATGTTTGTCATTGTTAGAGTGTAATATATAACCATATAGCTTTGTATTTTCACCACAATTAATATTTTTAAAAATTAATGACATCTCAAATTATAAGTGATAAGGCCAAATTTATTATAATTAATTTTTAATAAGTAAATGTTTGGTCATCCTGTCCTAAATGACAGGCAATTTACTTCCCAAAGCAAAGAAAGATTTAGAGGTCGGTGAGAATCCTTCAAACTGGTTGATAGAATGACTCATAAACTACCTGAAAGGGAAAGTGAAGGATGAGATCATATTAATGACACCTAATTCCATCATGTTCCCAGGATTAAGATGATTCATTTTTCACAGGAAAACATGTGTGTAATGCAATCCAGTGATACAAGTATAATTGCAATATAGACATGTAGGTAACTGTATATAATGGTTATTAAAACATATAGTTTGAAAATCTATTGTGACACTAATTTTATTTAAAATTTTGTTTTATGAAGTTTCAGAATTATTGTATTGAATGATAGTAAATTCAGGATGAATTATCTGAATATCATATACAGTAACTCAACAAAGACCGTATTGTGCGTGTAAGTGATGTAAGTGATAAACAAGGGAGAGTGAGCCGGTCTCAGATGGTGGTCTGACAGCAACTTACCACATCACTTAGCAAATGTTAATTTAAGTGTAAATCACTTTGTTCGGTTTATGTTAAACATTACACCTTGTTCCCTCCAATTCAAGCTGTGTCATTGTGTACTTTTGGTTAAGAAAGAAAAAGAGGGCAAGTTTTAAATCAATAATTCATTTTTTTATTTGTAAAAAAGCTTTAGTTTTTACAGCTCTTAATCAGTTAAATATTTCAAGTCCTAAATAAATTATCTTATTGCAAAAGACCAATAAATTATAATGTATTGATAAAAAAGTGGTCATTAATAACAAAGTTATAGAATTTTTTTAAAAGCAAATTTTAGTTTTTTCTAATGATTTTTTTCTTACGCCAGTTTTGTTAAATTTTTTGCATGGACATTGTAAAACAGCTGCCAATTTTGAACAAGTGAACAGATTTTATTAAATTGCTATCATTAAGTTTGTTTCTAATATTTATGGCCAAATTGCAAGACTAGAACTGTTTTAAGAGTTATGTATTTTTCTAAAGAAACAGATAGAAAACTAAGCAAGTTAGGGCCAAATTATATACAGTATTTCTTGTATATTAAGACCTAACAAATCATCTGGTAAAGTTCATTATAGTAATTTGTAAACACATCTACTATACAGTGCATTTTCAAGACATTGTATCAAACTTCAGATTATTACTTACATCTAGAAAAAATAAGTAAAACGTTTTACGAAATGCTTGGTTTTCTGTCTGTCTGTGTAGCCTATGTATCTTCTACTTACAAATTCATGACTCGTTAACGTTTTGAGTTACAGTATTGTATTGTGTATACTTTTCTTAATATACCTGACTTTGAACTGAAAAATAATGTTTCATTAGTTTGACAAAAAGTGGTCTTTAACCTGTTGAGGAGTAGCTGAAAGTTGTTCCAAAAGAGTACAGACGGTTACAGCCGTTTGATCCCAAAAGAGTATTGACGGTTATGACCGTCCATGACGGGGTTGCTAAAACAATCAATATTGCAACTGTTTATGCACTCTAATGGCGTTCTTACATACTATTTCGACTGTGAAATGTTCAAAGTAATTATTGCTGTACGGTGCTGTCTCCTAGTGACGGAATACATAATCACAGATTTGCCGCCAAATGTTCTGTCATTTTCTCGCGCCACGTCCATTTATAGGCTATACATGGTATCAAAAAACCCAAATGCTAAGGTTCACATCATGGACTTCCGAATTAACGTTATCAGACAGATACTGGAAGCACATGTTGCACCAAGAGAAGAGGCCGCAGCTGTGACGCGTCCGTTGGGCGGAGCCCAGCAGCCGCTACGCTTGTCAGGTCGCCATTTCCCCCGCCCACTACCAGTAAGGGAAAATGGCCGAAGGAAGCTAAAACGCTGCTTTGTGTGTTCAAATACAACACGGGGTGAGCGTAAAAGGAAAGAAACTGCTTATGAGTGCACAAAATGTGAAGTAGCACTTTGTGTGTACCCGTGTTTTGAACACTATCATACGTTTGTAAAATTAAAAAAAAAAACAAAATGTATGAATTTATCAAGTTGTAGATCCAAAAAATGCATTATTATGATATTTTGTAAGGTTTCAATACATTTTGAATGAAAACAAAAAAAATTTGTTCTTTACTCCCTGGAGTTCATTAAGGATAATTTTGCTTACTCTAGTATACACTAGGTAGGATGACGGTTATAGCTGTCAGTACTCCCCAACAGGTTAAACACTTTTACATCAAATTACATAAAAAGTAGTTGTAGCAAGAATCTTACAAGGTATATAAAAAGTAAATAATAAAAGTTTGCCGCCTTTTTTATTTATTGAATTTTTTTATATTGAGAAAATAAATTTTTATTGGTCTATTTTTGCACATGTTTAGAGCATTTAATGGTATTTGTGTTTACTTTAACATTAAACAATATATTTAATCTAACTCCTAATTTGTTGTACTTTCAATGCTTTGTTGAATTTTTTTTAATTGGGATTAAAATCATTTAAAAACGAAATAAGAGTTTTGTTCATCATTTAAAACATATAGGCTGTAGATAATTCAGAAACCATGAGACAACACAATTTGTGATAACACTAATCCTAATGAGACACAACTTGATAAACTGAAAGTTGCTACGAGTCTACAGTTAATATAATTGGACACCCAGAATATGATTTAGGTAAAATGAAGCATTACACTTTGTTATTATGGCAGTATTAAAGATTGTCATCTATCTTGAACATTTGGACATAAATTAACAATATAATTTTACTACAGTATTTTAATTTGATTTAAATTGTAAATCACAACTCAGTTTTATTATTATAAGAAATTTTGCTTAAGGCCTCTTATTTTTTTATTATTTACTTGGTGTTTTGGTGTAAATTGTTGTCCTTTTATTTATTGATTTGAGTTGGACATAATTACAAATAATATTAATAGTAACTGAAGCCATTTTTACTCTACAAGATTGTTAATAAGTCTGCAAAGTTTAATGTTAAATTATCATTCAACTAAATTAATTACTTATTATTACTTCAACATGTGTACAGTATTCTACTATTTTGATTTTTCTTTATTAATTAGTAATAATGTGTAACCTAACATAACCTAAAATTGGCTCTCTCTCTCTCTCTCTCTCTCTCTATATATATATATATATATATATATATAAAAAATTTTAAAATGATCTGAAAGAAAAGTGATAAATAATTTCAACATTATTCACAGTATATAATAATTAATCGTATTGTTATCCTATGCTGCATGTAATTTGTAATAATGCTCTCTTCCTTTTTTCCAGAATTTTAGATTTATCGTTCAACCGTATCAAAGAGATTGGTGGTCTGGAGAAACTGGAGAACTTAGAAAAGTTATACTTATGCTCAAATAAAATATCCAAAATAGAAAATGTCAACCACCTGAAAAAGCTTAGGCTTCTTGAGTTAGGCGATAACAAAATTAGGGTAAGTATGTAATTTTCTTTTAATTTAATGTTTTGATCTTTTACAAAATTAACCTGAATAGTAAATCGATTTATTTGATTAAAATATTGGTAGCTTAAACAACAAATAGGGAAACAATTCTAATGTCAGACCAGGCACAGATTAATAAGAAGTAATATTGAATCTAGATGCAAAGTTCATTGAGAAGGCATCCCAGGCGATT
Organism: Homalodisca vitripennis; assembly: GCF_021130785.1. Classification (NCBI taxonomy): domain Eukaryota; kingdom Metazoa; phylum Arthropoda; class Insecta; order Hemiptera; family Cicadellidae; genus Homalodisca; species Homalodisca vitripennis. The sequence continues at coordinate 40,813,959 of NC_060211.1, read as the reverse complement.
CTCTGATATCTGAGGGTTGGATTAGTTGCTGAAAAATGATTGCTTGAAAATTTTCAAACCAAACGTACAACAGAATTCGTTAAAACAAAAGTACATGCAAAATTGCCTACTATTATCCTAGGCTAGTAAGAGAAATAACAATCTAGTAATAAAAAAGAAATATAATAACTTCAACAAAGATAGTTTTAAATTGTCAATGAAGAGGCATCCTGTAATGAAGAGGCCATGTTGATCATAACTGTTGGTGAGTTTGGTTGTTGGTTATGTATACTTGTGTTGATATAAACTTAGCTATATATATTTTGTACAGATTGATGTCTGTTGGTAGTTATGGTTTAATGTCTGTTAGGTCTCTGCTTTGTGATGGTTATATATAGTATTTCAAGAATTTAATTGTATAAGCAATGCTTGGGGTGAAAGTCTTCTGAACTATGTAATTGTTGAGGACCTTGTAAAATATTTTATTGTTGTTGTCATTATAAATTTACTTTTTAAGTATGTAAATGATAAAAGTAAAAAAATGCTTAGTTTTCTCTGAATAACTATTAACCCTTATAACGTCAGTATATCTTTTCACGACTTCCAGCAAACGGCACAATATTAAAAAAAAAAAAAAAATTTTAATGTGTAAAGTTCATTTTTATTTTTACTTTCTATAATTATGGTAAGTATAAAAAAGTAAAAATTTTAAAATTATCTTGTACGTACATATATTTATGGGACATTAAATTGTAGATATAAATAAAGTCAAAATAAAAGGCACACAAAATTTATTAGCTAAACTACAAACATTACCAGACAATTATATAAATATAATTAAAATAAATTATATTTATAATAAATTATATATAATAAAATTAAAAATAAATAAAAACCAAATAAACAGAAAACACGACGAAGGAAACCGACTCAGCGATGGTTAGACACGCGGTTATAAAAGCGCGTGCGCTGTACGGCGTCTGTGCCGTGTGGCGGGGAGAGTGTCTAGACACCGCGTCTATTGTTTCAAACAATGTAACGCGACAGCTATATTTTGACGCTTGACATAGGTCAATAACCCACACACATGGTTGACGCATACCGTTAGTGACATTGATCGGATTTAAAAGGAACTTAAATTTGCTATAGACGCAGTTTTGTGTCGATGCGCCGTACCGCGTCTTTGCCGTTTGGAGATAGTTTGTCTATGCGCCATACGGCGTCTGTGACGTTATAAGGGTTAATAGTATTGAAAAAACTACAAACCATGAGTACAGAAAAGTTTTTGAGATCCTACATTATTCTTTTATGGGTTAAGTTCATTAAATATGGTGCTTTAAAAATAAGCATATTGAAGTTTAAACTATGTAAATCATACAATTTTTGAGTGTTTATCATATTTGAAGTTGATAATTGAATCATTACTGTGTGAGTCTTCCTTGAAAAGTTTATTGTTGAAAATTGGTTGTGTTAGGTAAGCAAAAAAAGCATGATAGGGTGATGAAGACTCACTTAAAATTGGATACACTAGGACAATTAACATTTAACTATATAGTGAATAAAAATGTAAGAATCAATCACTTGAAACAACGTCCTAGTCACAGTGAGTTCAGGTTGTATAGCTGGAAGGTGCTGTATTTTAAATAACAAATTTCTATAGTATACTAATTTATACAAATAATGAATGGTGTTTTAAAATAAATTAATCGTCAATTGTAAATATAAGATCATAAATGTTTTACTGATTGTTGAAATGTTTTCAGGTTGTTGAAAACTTACAGGGACTAGATGAACTAGAAAATTTGTACCTAGGAAAAAATAAAATAACCAAAATTGAAAATGTGGAAACACTAAAAAAGCTCACAATTGTAAGCTTTCAGGTAAGTTCATGCAGTAGTTGCTTATAGTTAAAATGTTTTCTTTTCTCAATGGGCCTAGAATTATCTATTAGTGACACATTTTACTTTTTTTGTATAGAAAGAAATATATTTCAATGAATAGCATATATCCGTATGGACATCAAATCAAATTAGAAAATCATAAACCATTTTACTGTTATTATTTTTGGTTGCAGAGTTTGGTACAGTGAAACTCTGTTATAATGTCTACCACATATAACTATTTCCTGCTTATAACGTCTATTTTAGCATTCACTGATAAATTGGGCCTTTTTAGTACAACAAAAATCCCACATTTAAGGTTTCCTCCTTGTAATGCCTTCCCACCTACGCATTGTGTATCATTACATTTTGATCACTTAACATTTTTGTGTCCGAAAATCACCATTTTCGACAATTGTTTTAGAGTACAATGGATGTGAGGGTTGTGGTAGTTACCGTAGTACGTCAGCAAAATACCACTGTATTACTATGGTAATTCAGCATCCTAGCAAAGTGTTCTTGGAAATCCTCCCTCACTGCCGGGCCTCCCTTGTATAGGCTACCTTGTAATTTATAAACAAATTAAAAGGTAAACAAAAATGTGCAATCATCTGTTTGTTTTCCCCTGAGCTGCAGATGCGCTGCATGGCAAATGCGTGAACTTGAACATATAACATTCACCGTCTAGCACGAATAGATACATTTGACTCATGGCGATCCACGTAAATAAATATATATACGAACCGCGAGCAAAATGTTATTTACAAAATTACCATAACTTTTAGTTTACAAAACTACAATGATTTGAAGAGTAATCAATTAGATTATCTATCTATGGGTTTTCATACATAAAGTATGACATAAACACGTTTTAGCTATTGGTAATTTGCATAATGGCCTTCAGCTGTTTTGCATTGAATAGACACAGCTGATTTTCGGCAATACACGTACATAAATATAGATATTAGGAACATCAAGCAAAATATTACTTACAAAACTCCCATAATTTGTTAATTAGGTTAAACCTATCTACGCTTTTTCATACACAAAGAATGTCAAAAACACTATTCAGCAACTGTTAATGTGCGTACTGCCGATCAGCTGTTTTTCTCAAATTAAATTGTTTCAGTGCTTGGAGATAGGCATAGAATATTGAAGTCAAATATTGTTTAAAAAACTTACTGTGTACTTTGATTGACTATCTCCAATTTTTTTTCATCTACAGTTATTCGTGGAACAATGATATTGTTCATACAATAAAGAACTCGCTTCAGCTTGACCTCTTACATTTCTCTCCTATCCATATCGATTGACAATCACAACACACAGATGATGCAAAGCAATACTACTTTCTTGTCATAGTTCTCTTTCATTGTTGAATAGTTTGGCATAAGGAAGAAGTCACTTGCCGCTATGTTCTCAGACTGTCCATTAATTAATATTCAATTGTTAATTGAATCTCGTCCATTGTTTCTCAAATCCGATTTTTTTTAACCCTTTAAGGAGTGAGTGTAAACGCTACATAATGAGTAAGGACGTCATATGACATATATTCTTATAGTGGTCCAAAGGAGTACGGACGTCATATGACGTTTAGCCTTTGTATTTTTGTATTATCATAAATGCATCACTATTACTGATTGCCTTTAGTTAGATTAGTCTGTAAAGTGGTTCCATCTATCGGCAACATACTTAACTTCCATGTTTGTGCTCACATTCACTTGTAATCTGATTTTACCACCAGATCGCAGTAGACACCCGGTAGAAGCCCCCGACTCAAGGTCGCGTCACGCGCGCGCATCGCTTTGCTGTCAGAATATGCTGCATTCCTTGTATACTGGATATTTTTATCTTGTGAGAGTGACATATTTGTTAAACAACCATCTAGTTTGTTACTGTTGTTCAAATGGCAGACAATACTGATTAAGTCTGTGGTAGTGAGGAAATAAGACATTTGATTTTGAAAAAGTGCTGAAATATTGACTTGTAAAACACGTAGTCCTTTTTTATTAAACTTTCAAATGTAAATAAACATTTTTGAGGAAATTTTAAAGATTTTAATTTTTTACTCCTTTGGTAATTTTTGGATTTCATCAGGGGATTTTGAACTCATTTTAGACTATCAAAGGAAGACGTCATATGACGTCCATACTCCTTAAAGGGTTAAGATTCAGAGGATTTGAGATTTGGTTTCAACTCATCTTTATACTCTATAGCATGTAGATAATCTATAAAATGTCTAAACCAATAATTTGAGTAACAAAGAAAGAAGAATATCACAAGTTCGCTTATACATTTTTTGCTTACAATGTCAGCACTGGCCATTCTGGCAGGAAAACGTTATACCAGGGTTTTAATGTATATAATTTTAAAGGTATGCATCTAAATATTTATCTTCACTTTTTTTCCAACACTACAGTTGGAATGTGGTATATAATGTAGTAGAATTAAAAGAAGAACATTTGTGGAAAGCAATGTTCTCAGAGCCTTTTTTTCACTATTTGTAAATGGCATGTTGTTTATTTAAGACTTAGAATATTCAATTTCTATTTTGTAAGTCTTCAATCCAAAACAAGTTCCATGGACATGTAAATTTATACATAAAATTAAATTATTAACACTATATTTCAGTGAGACGTTTGATTGTCTTGGCCACTCTCTCATTTTAAACAAATTTGAAAATCTGGGCATTAGACGTACTGCCCTTAACTGGCTCAAGAGCTACCTGGAACAACGCAGCCAACTGGTCGAAGTTTACACACGGAAAGAGGACAGATCCATACTGTAAGATCAAAACCATTCCCTATAAATAGAAGTGTACCACAAGGATCTGTCCTTGGCCCTGTATCGTTTATCTTATTTACAAACAACATGCCTCAATATTTGGACAGTCTCTGTCATACGCTCATGTATGCAGATGATACAACCCTTGTCTCTTCAGAAAACTCTACTGAACAGTTGGTGGTACGCTCATACACCTCATTGAACATGGCATACCAGTACTGCCACTACAACGACTTGGTAGTTAATGTCTAAGACTAACCAGCTAGCATTTGGTAGAAGGCTAAACCAGGTACCAGTCCTACCAGATGTTTATGTAAAGCCATCCACCAACTTTCTGGGCGTGATAATCGATGAAAAAATGTCATGTACACAACAGATTGAAAAGCTATGTAAGAAATTAATTACCAGTCTTTATATCTTGAAGCGAATAAAAACAATCAGTAACACCCCAACTGCAAAGACTACTTACTCTGCAATATTTGAAACCCATATTCGATACGGGATAGCGGAGAGGAACAACTCCAGAGAACCTACAACGACTACTGCGACTTCAGATTCTTAAAAGCTATAAGGATTCTTAACTGCCTGGGCCCCAGAGACACCTGTAAAGAAGCCTTTAAGAACCTAAAAATCATGACAGTGATTGCCCTCTATATTCGGGAGGTTATACTGTATGTTGATGGGAAGAACCTACCTCGAGCTGCTGACCACCACGACTACTACACCCGACATCCTGCAAACTACCCACTACCAGCCCACCATCTTACACTGTATGAAAGAAAACCGTCATATGCTGGCAAGAAGCTGTACAACATACTACCACAAGAACTAAAAGCTCTTAAAGGAATGAAGCTGAAGTCATCGCTGAATGACTGGCTGACATCAAGACCCTTCTACACCCTAGATGAATATGTGCACTGGAAAGACATTCAAGAGTGACATTATTTTTGTATACAATTTGAATTTTATCCACTGTAAACTGACGCTATACATTTCTCTAAGAAATCTTGTAATAAAGAGTTTCTGATTTCTGATGGCTCTATAGTGTTCTTCTATTGTACTGACTCCGAGACTACTTTGTACTAGCGTCTTCCGCAGTCAGTGTGTTACCCAGATTCGTCTCTCTCTTTCTCTTTTAATTATCTATATTTTAAACTAACTCAGACAACATTTGAGATTCCTAATTTTATTTTCAATTTCTTACAAAATTATTTGATTTACATGTAGAAAACAGTAAAGAACTTTTAGGTTATTAAACGTTTAACTAAAATTATATATTTTGTATATATAATAATATATTATTACACTTTAAGTCATACAGGGATGCTACAGGTCAGGGAAGTCAGGGAAAAAAAAACAGGACTGGAAATCAGGGAAAAGTCAGGGAATCCGGTCTCAAGTCAGGGAATTTCGACGTTGGTCAGGGAAAAATATAAAATCCCTTTACACAAATAAACTTACTGCCGCCGCGCCGAGTCCAAGCCTGCAGACGACGCGGCGCATGAAGCAGGCAGCCAAAAACCCTGGGGATTGCGTCGAAAAAAGTCAGGGAAAAATGAAAAATTTGGTCTGGAAATCAGGGAAAAGTCAGGGAATTTCATTATTGGACTCCTGTAGCAACCCTGTCATAAATAACATTTGTGTATAAGTAATAATAATGTGTGGGATGACAAATTATACATTTCACTCATGAATAGTAATCTTGTTATTTTTAGTCTTAATCACATATGTGCCAGTTCGTTTTAAATGTTATTTTTATTATTCATAGCGAGATCTAGTCCTAGTACTTTGTGGATATATATAATTACTCAAGTATAGCATTCAGGCTTCCTTTTGTATTTTCCATGAGTTTGACAAGTAAAGGTCTAAATATAGTTAGCTGCATTCATCGCAAATCCTTAGTTATTTATATTTAACACATTGAACCCTAAGCCTATAACAATGAATTTACTCAGTATACTGGCCATTATTTGTTATTTTTAAAAATGTTAAAAATTATGAAGACATTGTTTTAACCTACCCTATTATATATCAAATTAAAGAGGAGAACACACAGTTTTAGAAAATATGCCTTTTTATTAAAAAATTAATATCTGAACAAAATTATGGAAAAAAATAAAATTTGAAAAATTGTAACTTTGTATAAACGTTTTATTTTTCATCCACCTAGTATTGTATAAACGGTTTTTTAACACCCGATGTTCTATAAAATGTGTTTTTGATATAAAATTCACATAAAAGAAAGAAAGTGTTCATGTTAGTACTAATGGAAGGTCTATCATAACCATAGTCAGCATCACTCACGTCTTGATCATTAGGCCTAACCTCAAAATCTGGATCAGGATCATTGTCGTTAAGAAACTCACCCTCCGATCCAGAATCATAAATTTGACCTGAGATTCTTTAAAATTGAATCGCAGATGATCTTTTATTTTAATTAAAAATACGATCATCCACCTCCAAATCATGCTCAGAATCTGATATCATGATCAATCAATCTTGTATCACTAAGAAACCAATCAAAATAAACTAAATCATCACTAAACCAACATGTATCACTTTATTCACTAACAGTGGAACTTTGTTTACAAATACACACCAGACAACAACAATGCTCGCATCACTGCGTCATCAGTCGGTTACGTAACTAAGCAGCTGTGCAATCGTTGAAAACACTATTTTTACAGTTGCACAACTGTTACTTGTCATAAAAAGACGTATAAATATAAGCAATATAACATAGGAAATGGTGTGAAACAACTAAACCCGATTTTTTACCTAAAACCTAAACGTATTGAATTAAATACCAGAGCCTGAGTATAGGTCGAGCTCTGTATACAACGGCGTAAGTTCTAGCCCGACCTATACTCGGGCTCCGTATTCAATGTGTTCATTATCGCAGCATACAGTAGAGTTGGGTGCATGTCCTTTTGTCATACTTACCTGTCTTTTGTGTCGGTTGACAGGCCAACAGACTGACAGAGATATCGGGACTAGATGCTCTGACGGAGCTGCAGGAGTTGTATCTCTCGGAGAATGGGATCATCCAGATCCATGGTTTAGACCACAACACCAAGATCTCCACCCTGGATCTGGCTCAAAACAAGATCACCTCCATCAGTGGCATTTCCCACTTGCAACAACTAGAGGAGTTTTGGGTAAGTCCTTTTAAAAGTGTTTTTCCCATTACATTTTGAAATTTGAGTGAAAACCAAAGTTATTAAGATGCCATGACACCATTGATTGTTTGCCATGTGTCATGGACATTACAAACATTTTGAAACAAGTCATAGTAGTTTTCATACTATGGCATGCTGTATAGTTATCGGATCAAACAAAATTAAATCTTTTAATCTTTAGCATGTCGGCTGTCAGCTGATATCGTTTTCCCTGTGCCTGTAACAAGTCTGCCACCATTCCGCTCTTCTAATTTTTTTCTCAGTTCTTAGGTTTCCTCTAATTTAATATACGATTAGAGAGACTAAAAAAAAGTTGGTCTCAAAAATAAACTTTATTAGTTTTGTGAAAACTTTCCATTTTTTAGCCATAATAATTACAACAAATCAGCTGAAAAATTTTTAGTTTTGATGTAAATAATGGTGGAAAGGCTTAACAGATTTACTGTGACAAGTTGATCAATTGCAGAGTGTCAGGCACAGTCACATTTAAAGGTCTTGCTTTTCCAGGTAAAGTTAGAAGTAAGCAGGCCTCTCTAATACTTTACTCAGTTTATAATACTTTACCGACATTAAGACAGTCAGGATAGTCGTGAGGTACATACCCACTGCAGTTAATGTGTCAAACTATGACACATCTCTAGCTAAGAATGTATTTAACTATGATACATCTCCAGCTAAGAGTGTTTAAAGTATTATACATCTCTAGCTACAGAATTTGTTGTTAACGCCTTCACTGTGACACTAATCATATACTTTAGAGCAGTCTGGTTAGTTGTGAGGTGCATCCACTGCAGTCAGTTTGTTAAAATACGATACATCTCTAGCTAAGAATGTGTTAAAGTATTATACATCTCTAGCTACAGAATTTGTTGTTAACGCCTTCACTGTGACACTAATCATATACTTTAGAGCAGTCTGGTTAGTTGTGAGGTGCAGTCAGAGTGTTAAAATATGATACATCTCTAGCGACAGAATTTGTTGTTAACGCCTTCACTGTGACACTAATCATATACTTTAGAGCAGTCTGGTTAGTTGTGAGGTGCATCCACTGCAGTCAGTGTGTTAAACTACGATACATCTCTAGCTAAGAATGTTAAAGTATTATACATCTATAGCTACAGAATTTGTTGTTAACGCCTTCACTGTGACACTAATCATATACTTTAGAGCAGTCTGGTTAGTTGTGAGGTGCATCCACTGCAGTCAGTGTGTTAAACTACGATACATCTCTAGCTAAGAATGTTAAAGTATTATACATCTATAGCTACAGAATTTGTTGTTAATGCCTTCACTGTGACACTAATCATATACTTTAGAGCAGTCTGGTTAGTTGTGAGGTGCATCCACTGCAGTCAGTGTGTTAAACTATGATAAATCTCTTGTTAAGAATAGAATATGTAGTTAACACTTTGTGATATCAACTATATGCTGTTGGCCTATCTAGGTAGTTGTGAGGTACGTGCCACTGCAGTTTGTGTTTTAAACTATGATACATCTCTACCTCTCTTAAATAGAGTACGGAATTAACACCTTCACTGTGACACGAGTCATATACTGACTTTAGAGCATTCTAGGTAGTCGTGAGGTTCGTCTACTACAATCAGTGTGCTAAAGCAGATATCTGAAGGTTATTTAGCCATTGGGTTTCTTGCCAGGACAGTCCTTGTAACAGTAATACAACCAAAGAGTAAGCTACCTATATACGCCGGGTAGTTAAGTTCATTGTACGATTATTACTGTATAACTATTATTATCTATAAGCCTGTTCAAACAAAGTTGATGAAAAGCAACAAATTTTTCTCATCAGTTAAATGTTTTATGCTTAAAACTAATAATTTGTTACATAACTGTCCTTCTTCCAAGTGGTTTTTGATTAGGTTGTTTTGTTAAAATAAATTAGCTTTGCACAATAACAAGGCATCTATATTTTAAAGATATAAAAAACACCTCTTACCAATGAAAATCAGCTGTAGAATAGAAATTAATTGATAGTATGGTCATCATTACGGTAGTTGTAGATGCTCTCAGTTTTTTAGCTATAGTTAGGTCTCAGTAGAATAAATCTGTAACTAAGAAATGGCATGATCTGTATTTAGTTGAACGACAACCTGGTGAGTGACTGGAGCAATGTGGATGTCCTGTCGCACAACAAACAACTGGTGACTGTGTACTTGGACCACAACCCCATCGCCAAGGATACCAACTACAGGCGCAAAATCAAGTTAGCTGTACCCTGGATTTCACAAATAGATGCCACTCTAGCCAGGTATTGTGCCACTCACTTTATAGTGAGATTTATTTGTTATACTTGTTCGTAAAATAATCACATGTAAAATTTGAGATATTCTTTGGTGAGCATTAGCGAAATCTATCACTTGAAGGGCAGGAAAAATGTTATACCTATCTATTTATAAGATATCTCAGGAAAGAACTGATCCAGAAATTTTGCATGAAGCTCCATTTCTATGTAGGCAATATTTAGTTTGATGAAGGTGCATTTGGCAGAGCCTTAATGAACATTTTCGCATTGAGCTTATGATTAACCATGAGAAAATTGTAGTATAAATTAATTTATAAACAAACCGAGTTCAATCATATGTTATGTTAATGTATGAAACAATAATACATGTTGTCTAAATAACAGAATGAAATGAGCTACAGACGTGAAATTTTCATGCAACTTCAGTGAAGGCTGTTACATGTGGTGTGGTGTACTCCTGGTATGATAACATCATACTTCTAAGGCAATAAGAATGTATTAAGGGGCCATTTTTAAGTGTTTTGTAGTTTTTTAAGCCTCTGTGGTTGTAATGAAATTTATTAATTTAAAGTACAAGTTGTTATGTGTTGTGATTTAATTTTGAAAAGTACAGTATTTTACTAGTGAAGAATCTATAAGTTCATGTTTTTAAAAAATTTGTTCAGTAAATATTTATACTTTACTTTATTTGTACTTACATTGCATGCTCTATAACATATGTTTTGTTTGAGCACATATATTGAACTTGCAGAGAGTGGATGTTTTGTATAGAGCAACTGTTATGAAGAGTTATTCATTTTGAGAACTTTTTACTGACTATAAATAAATTAAATAAATACAATAGAACTACTTTATTCAGCTATAACTGGTTATTCTGCCAACATCAAGATAAAACTTGCCAAAACAGCTGATTACCAATATTATTCAGTTAGTGATTTAATCTATTTTACAACTGATCACTCTGACTCATGTGGCCATAGACTGGTGACAACAATCAAACCCATGTGACATTGACCTTGAACATATAAAGCAGGTTCATTCTTAAACTACTTTCTGACAATATTATCACTAGTTACATTTTTACTAATTAACTTTGCTTGTACATATATTTTATAAAAGGAGAAAATATTATTGAATAATATTACATATTTTATATAATTAACTGAAAATTAATACTACAACTATACTAAAATTAATACTATAACTATATTTGATATAATTGGTAAAATATAATTTTTAAGTTATTGAGTTAACTCCACACACTGGCAATGAATTCTCCACTAAATAGAGTTATAGAAAATATGAGTACAGTGGACAACAAAACTTGTACAGATGATTTTTTTAGGGACACAGGTTCCACCCCCAGAGTTGCAACACAGAACTTAAACCTCTTCCAAAAAGTAAAACACAGGCATAAAACTTTGTTAACAAATTCTACGTTCAGCATAGTCCACCAAAATGCTCAAACTGCAACAAATAAGTTAGATGAACTTTCTCTTCTATGTGAGGAACTTAAACAAGACATCTTCATAGTTTCGGAACACGGATTTACAAACGAAACAATAAATTTTTTCAAAATTATTAACTTTGATCTGGCCCAATCCTTTCAGCGTCAATTTTATAAGGGAGGTGGAGTAGCAATTTTAGTTCGAGATCGAATCAAGTCTGAGCCACTGAGGTTTAATGTAGGAATTGAATTAGATTTTGAGATGGCTGGAGTTGAGGTCTGCTTGAGTTCTCTCGGGAGAATTGCTGTAGTTGGTTTGTACAGATCACCAAATGGCCAATTTGGTGTTTTTTTCGAGAGACTTGAGCGGCTTCTAAACTATCTCCTCAATAATTTTAAATATTTTGTTATAATGGGGGATATCAATATTAATGTTTTAAATATGAATGATAAGCAAACTCAACAGCTTAGAGACTTGCTCAAATCTTTTAGTCTTAGCTGGTCTGTGAACTCGCCAACTCGTGTGACAGCGACATCGAGCACTGCCATTGATAATGTCATAACAAACGTACTCAATAGTTCTGTGTCAGTGCTGAACACTGCTATATCCGACCATTACGCACAGGAGGTGGTGATCCGTGGATGTTCAGTGAGCCAAGAATCCCACAACATTATTTTAAGGAGAAATGTCCATCCACATAATATAAATCTTTTAAATAAATGTCTGGCAGATGAAAATTGGATTTTTTAAGATTCTTTTACTTCTGCAGACACAATATTCGACTCCTTCAACAGTTGTTTCTTGTTCCACTTAAATGTTTGCTGTCCCCTTAGGAAAATAAAAACAAAAGGTAAAGTTCAGAAGAATTCTTGGATAACACCTGGAATTCTGATTTCTAGAAATAAATTAAAATTCTATAATGAAATATTCAGGAACACTAATGATTATAGATTCAAATCCTTCTATAGAAATTACAAAAGAATTTATAAAAAAGTAATAACTGCTGCAAAATCATACGAAATAAACAATAAACTAAAACAGTCATCTAACTTTTCTAAGACAGCTTGGAACATTATAAAAAACTCAACAAATAAAGCATCTTCAAAATCCATTCAGCTTGATGCTGATGGGATAAAATTAACCGATCCAAATGCAATAGCTTTGGAATTTAATAAATTTTTCTCCTCAGTGGCTGGTTCTCTTGATGCTGACCGTGAATTGGAACTGGATACAGTCACCACACATACCCCTGCTTCATCTATGGTTCTGGCCCCTGTGTGTGAGGACGAAGTGGGACGTATTGTTAGAAGTTTTTCAGCTAAAACTTCCAATGACATAAATGGCATATCAATGTGGCTTATAAAACAATGTTATCAGCACATATTAAGCCCATTGACAAAAATCATAAATGTTTCTTTCGAAACTGGCACATTCCCATCCGCACTCCAATTGGCAAAAGTCGTACCTGTTTTCAAAAAAGGCGATCCAAAGTTAGCGGATAACTATCGACCAATTTCAATTTTACCTGTTTTTAGCAAAATTTTTGAAAAACTGTTCCTGGACCGACTTCTTAATTTTCTTGACAAACACAAAATTTTGTCTGATCTACAATTTGGTTTCAGACCAGGAAGATCAACTTTTGGAGCAATCACACAACTTGTAGACTTTATTGTGGAAGGCTTTGAGACACACCAAAGAACGCTCAGTGTCTTTCTTGATCTCTCAAAAGCGTTTGATACTGTTAATCATGGTATATTGCTACACAAGCTGGAAGGCTGTGGTGTACGAGGGACAGCACACCAGTGGCTCCACTCATACTTGAGCAGTAGAAGTCAATGTGTTCAGGTCCAGAATGCAGTATCAAGTACTATTAGAATATACCAAGGAGTCCCACAGGGATCAATCTTGGGTCCTGTCCTTTTCTTGATTTATGTGAATAATATCCATGCGTCAGCCTTATATGGGAAAATCATTCAATACGCAGATGACACGACTCTCTGTTTCCGGGCTGATTCTCTAACTACATTGGAGATTCAAACCTTCATTGATCTTAACTCCTGCATTCAAAATTTTCTGGTAAATAATCTCAAAACTAATCATGAAAAGACAAATTACATCAACTTCTGTTTACGTGGGTTGATTACTTATGAAACCCCAACAGTAATGATGGATAACATTGTTCTGGAAGAAACTGATTCTGCTAAATTTCTAGGAATACACCTAGATAAAGGGTTAACCTGGAAAGTTCACATTGAAAGTGTATGTGCTAAATTGGCAACTGGAATTTTTGTCCTTCGCAATTTATCAAAGTTTTGTACGTCTGATGTCTTAATGATGGCTTACTATGGATTAATATTTCCATACCTGTCGTACGGAATTTCTCTGTGGGGCAGTTGTGCCATATCAAACTTGGAAAGAGTATTCAGGCTGCAGAAAAAAGCTGTTCGAATCATCGCAAAATTGAACAACAGAGAGTCATGTCGAAGTGCCTTCAGGGAGCTCAACTTGCTAACTCTACCCAGCTTGTATATTTTAGAGACTTCATTTTACTGTCGATTTCAGTGTATATTGACGCAGGTCAGTGATATACACAAATACGAGACAAGAGCTCGGGGGCGCTTTCGAGCCCGACAGCGTAGAACAGCAGCATTTGAACGCCTCCCTTCTCAAGCTGGGATCAAATTCATTAACAATCTCCCTGAAACACTAAATTTAGAAACAAATCCAAAAAAATTTAAAACCCTATTAAAACACTACCTGGTGTCTTGTGCTTTTTACTCAGTTGGCGAGTTTATGGAGCACACTTGGGATTGATATTCGCGGCAGTGTTGCAATCCTGGGGGTTGATCCCACGAATTATGAATTTTGTATGTGTATGAATGTGTGCCTGCGTGCAACTGTATGGAAAGTCGAGTGAATGGATTTAGTTTTTAAGATAAATACCGTAAAAAATTGGTATTATTGACTATTGCAATACAATGTAATATATATTGTCAACGCAATAAAATATATTCTATTCTAAATAGTGAGTTTTCAGTTGGAACTTTAGTCTTTGCCAAAGTGAGGTGTTACCCTGATTGGCCTGGAAAAATAATACATGTAGATAGTGAAACTTATAAAAATGTCACAAAGTACAATTTTTTGCTTCAGATAAAACTACAAATGTTAACAAAAATGACTTGTGTCACTATTACAACAATAGACTTAAGTACCCGGTTGAAAAAATATCTAAATGAAATCAAGAACTTTATGATAAAGCTCTGGCTGAAATTAAAAACGAGTGGGAATGGAAACCTACATTATCTAGCCCAACAACTCAATCTCTAATAAATGCCCAATGCTCAACACTTTACACACAAAAAGAAAATCCTTCTATCTCAAAACAAAAGACAAAATTTTTACCTCATACTAAAGATAAGGGGTCTCCTAGACACACAACTCCTATTGCAAGCAAAAAAGATATTGAGTCCAGCAAAGATAAAACTTCTCATACTAACAAAAACTTAGTTCAAACAGAGAAAATGGATGTCAGTTTAAATACGTCCTCAGTTCCAGAGGCACAAACAAGCACTATTTTTCAAACTTTGATGGATGCTTCTGTGAATACTATGATCGATCTTGAGTCACAACCCAAGATGGCGGGAGACCAAGACGACTCTTTATGTAGTGCGTGTGATTCACCAGTTTTTAACGGACAATTAACTATTAAATGTGATGGTTTCTGCAGAAATAACTTCCATTCATTGTGTGTAAACATTGATGAAGATAAATTTCAAGCGCTACAACTTCTAAAGAACACTGTGAGGTGGACATGTGAGTCATGCAATCTAAAGCTGTCTAAAATACTCTCCCCAGATGTTAGTGCTGAAGATTACTTTAGTTTTCATGAAATTGTGGGAAAACTAATAGAACTGGTCAAAGGGATTTGTGATGATAATAGTTTAATAAATAAAAGACTTCTCTTACTTGAAAGCAAAGCTAGGTTAGAAACTAAAATTGACAATTCGGCTGTCATTGTCATTGACGAACAGCCTGATGCAGTGTTACCACAACAACGACCTTCTGAACCTTGTCGTCGCACTACCAGATCCATGTTTAAGCAAAGGAGACCGAACTACCAAAGCTTACACAGAGGTAAAAAGAATGAAATTGATCTAATAATCCAACATCCGAATCGAATAGAAATCGATATCGAAGAAGCGACTAAGTCAAAACTGGAATCTACAACCGGCAGTTCGGTTGCTGTTAACCATGGAACTGGTGTGAACGGGGCTGTAAACGTCGTCTTGGATGGCGTTGACTCTAAATCTCCAAACTCTGTGAACCACGATGACAAAAGCATTATGAGAACGAGAGACAATTTCTCGCAGGACACGAGACGTATTTCAGAACCTGGAATCCGACAGGAGGTTAATCAGTTTACAAATAAAAATCGAGTTTACAAAAATTCTAATAAAGAATGGACAAGAGTTAACTATAGGAAAAAGGGTGAACAAAATAATAAAAGTAATAACGGATCATTGACCAAGGATGGATTTCGGAAAGTGATCTCAAATACTGGAACTGAATCAGAAGTGAAGGCTAGGCCTTACCAGACAGGTACAACTTATAGTGAAATAATTAAAAGTAGACCTACTGTGAAAAATAAGGTTGTACACGGCACTCAAGAAGTAAGTGTAGAAAATCCACTTAAACCTGCCAAACGAATGATTTGACTTCCTATCTGGTTTGGATCCCTCAGTTCAAACTGCTACCATAACAGAATATCTCAAGTCTCTTAATGCAACTGCTAATTTCCAGTGTGATAAAATAGAATCACGTTACAACAATTACTGCTCATTCAAGCTAGGGGTTCCTCTTGAAGTGGGAGAAGAATTGATGCATCCAAACCTCTGGCCTCAAGGTTGCATCATAGGAAAGTACAAGCCTCCAAGAATAAACCACAGTGATAGGACTGGACCTAGGCAGAACAATTTTATATCACAAACCCGCTTAGTGACAGGTTTAACTTAAACTCTGAACGTATTTGTGTTTTTAATGTTCAATCTCTTCAAAATAAATTAGGCCAGTTAGAGGCAATCATGGACCAAAAGCAGGCTGATGTGGTTTGCATCAACGAGCATTGGCTTTGCAAGGAGGAGGTGACTTTATATGTTCCCGATGGTTTTATCTTGGCCGACTATTATGCTAGGCCATCAGCATATGGTGGTTCATCGATTTTTTTGAAGGAACATTTATCTTTCGAACATATGGATATCTCCTCTTTCTGCCAAGACAGTGTATGTGAGGGTGCTGCTATTAGGTTGTGTAATTTTAATCTTGTAATTGTTTGTATATATCGAACACCTGATTCTAATTTTAAGACTTTTATGGATATCCTAGAAAACTTATTGTTACATGTAACTAGTAAATGTGTAAAACCTAATGATCACTTAGCTCTAGCTGGTGATCTCAATATAGATGTTTTAGACAAAGGTAGCTCCGAGACCTATGAATTTTTAAATTTGTTGAGATCATTTGATCTTTATGGTACTAATTTTACTCCAACACGCTTCAGGGCGTGTCTTGACAATTTATATACTAACCTAACCTCTAATTATTTTAAGGTCTCGTTACTCAACCAAGATATTTTATCTGACCATGCAGGTGTCTGGGTAAAGCTCATTTTGACTCACCAAAGTGGCAAGGAAACCCCCATCAAAACTAAACGCTTAATTAATAATTTTAGATTGTATAACTTAATAAATTGTCTGTCTTCTGTTGATTGGTCGTTTTTATATGAAACTGTGGATGTAACTATTGCTTTTGTAAACTTTTTAAATACTCTAACCTCTTCTTATAATGAGCTGTGTCCTGTAATTGAGGTAAAACCAAAAAAAGGTACTGGGCAATCTAAAAAGAAGACTGGTACTCACTTTAATAACTGGTTCACTCCGGCGCTGCGTACAAGTCGTGATATCTTATTAATGTTGTATGACAGATGGTAATGTACTGAAAGTGTAAATGATAAGAATAGGTACACTAGTTTTAAGAAACTTTATAAGAAAGATATAGCAAATGCTAAGAAAACTGTCAATGACAACCTCATTTTAAACGCCAAAAATAAATGCCAAATGGCCTGGAATGTCAGAGCCTGGAATGTCTGGAGGAGGGAGTCGGGCTCGGTTAAGTGCAAACCAGAAATACATATTACTCCTGAGTGTTTTAATAACTATTTTGTTAATGTTTCAACACTTGTAAAAAATCTTCAAGGCAGTATAGACTTAGATGCTGGTTCCATGTACAGAAGCCATTCTGACTTTCTTTTAAACTTTGATAAGCCTATACCTGAAACTGGTTTTGGTTGGCAACATGTTGATTCTGATGTAATACTATCGGTTGTGTCTAACCTTAGTAACAGTAAAAGCGAAGATGTGTTTGGCCTCTCCAATTATGTTATCAAAGCATTAGGGAATACTTTAGTTAGCCCTCTTACATATTTAATTAACTTAGTTCTTGTAAATGGTATATTTCCAAATTGTTTAAAATTAACAAGAGTAACCCCTATTTTAAAAAAAGGCAACTGTAACTCAGCTGAATGTTATCGACCCATTGCTATTGTCCCGATTATTGGAAAGATTATTGAATCCTGCTTAATACTTCAGTTGTATGAACATTTTAGTACTAATAGTTCACTGTATCAGCACCAATATGGGTTTCGACCAAAGCACAACACCTGTTCTGCAATAGCAGTTATTTTAGAATATATATTAACTGGTTTTAAAAACAAATCAATAATAGCCTCTAATTTAATAGATTTAACCAAGGCCTTTGATTGTCTTTCTTTTGATATTTTATATGAAAAATTATCTTTCTATGGTAAAAGAGATAATAAATTGAACTTAATAAAATCCTATCTGTCTGAGCGGAAACAAAAAGTGGTGGTCAATAACAATAGTTCAACCTATCAAGAAGTGATTGCAGGTGTCCCTCAATGCTCTGTCCTTGGGCCCTTTCTCTATCTGAATTTTGTTAATGATATGTATTGTAATATTCCTTCTCTTTGCGTACTTTACGCAGATGACACCACACTTATCTGCTCTGATGATAACTTTGAAAATGTTAAACCAAAAATTAAGAATGCATTTGATTCAGCAAAAATGTGGTTTCAATTAAATAATCTAGTTATAAATGATAACAAGACTGAGTTAATCTACTTCTCTCTAAGAGATATTCCTGCTGAGGGCAACACAAGTGAGTGTGTAAAGTTGTTGGGTTTTACCCTGGACAATCAGCTAAGCTGGGAGCCTCATATACTAAATCTGTGCAAAAGACTGTCACATGTTGTATTTCTACTTAGAAAACTTAAACAATCAGTTAGCTTAGACACTCTTATACTATCCTATTATGGTCTTTTCCATTCACTGATGACATATGGAATACGCTTTTGGGGCAATTCATGTCACGCTTCAAAAGTTTTCATTTGGCAGAAAAAAGCCATTGGAATCTTAGATAACCTTACCAACAGACAATCCTGTAAGGCAAGTTTTCAAAGGTTGGAAATTATGACAATGCCGTCCTTGTATATTTTAAGCAATTTAATTTATGTCAGGGAAAACAGACTCATTTTCTTGCCAAAGCTCCTTTCATGATCATCTAACTAGGCAAAGAAACAATCTGGGGACAGCTTCGGTAAGACTTTCTAAAACAATCAACAGCCATGTATATCAACAACTTAAATTGTTTAACAAATTACCATTAGCTATTAGAAACATGACATACAAAATTTTTAAAATATCATTACTAAACTGTTAAAAAGTCAAGTATTTTATACAACTGATGAATACTTTAGTCGTAGCTTCTAAGTCCCACATGTAAATCTGTATTTTGATTAAGTTATTTCTGTTAAGTACCACCTTTGTCTCTTAAATACTTCTTGTGTCTTGTTCATATTAATCTGTATTTTGATTAAGTAATTTCTGTCAAGTACCACTTTTATCCATCACTGTCAACCAGATATCTCAGTTTGCACTTGAGTTAGGCCTGTTTGTCTCTTTCATTTTGCATTTTCTTCTGTTTCACAAAAGTGCTTAAAACAACTTCCTATATTAAGACACATTTTAATCCTAAGCTTTTAACTAATTTTACTCATACAATGTACAATTTTTAAATTTTGTGTATTAACCCTTTGAACCCCAGGCGACGAAATATCGTCGCCGAGAAGATATGCGAAGATCCCCGCGGCGACGATGTATCGTCGCCAATGAAGTTGCGAGAATCCCCGGGCGACGTAATATCGTCGCCATGGTATATGCGTTTAATACATATTTATTTGAAGTCGTAAAATACTTATTTTATGAGTATTAATACATATTTATATGTATTTTATTAAAATACTAATTTTTTTATTTATTTTTTTACTAATTTATTTTTTTAGGTAATATCAGTGATTTTTGTGTTGTACGCTTAGAGGTTTTTACAAGTCACATACTTTTATTAAAAAATTCAAAAAAAGTTTATTTTTAGAGATATCAATATAATTTTTTTTGTACATACACAAAACTAAATTTAGAAAAATAAAATGTGGGTGCCCATGATAAAAATATTTCTTATTTTTTAATTAAAAAATCTTAAAATCAATTTTTTTGCCTAAAAATTTATATACATATATTTTAAAATTATTTTAATGCTGTTAAACATTTTTTTTATACTTCAGACTAATCTTTTTCTGTGTATACAATTTCATTCTGGACATTTTGGTGTGTAATACAAGACAATAGCATAAAAAATAGCAAAAGTATTAATTTTTTACAAACAGTATGCAAAACAGCTGTTTTCTGCTCCGGGGATTCTCGGTAGTTCTTAGGTCAAATGATTTTGGTACGTTTTTTCCACCATCAATATTTTGGTCTGGGGTTCAAAGGGTTAAGTTATGATGTTACCATAACAGTTTTATATTATAATATAGAAATGACGTGTCCTATTGCATTGTTAATATGCCTAATGGAAATAAATATTATTGTCTATTGTCAAATAGTGTTCATTTTCCATTTAGAACTTAAATTTACTACAATTCTATTGTACTATTTTTTTGTGTTAGGGCAAAAACTGAAGTAAAAAATTCTTTAGTATAAAAGCTAATGTTTCTTTCCAATTATTGGCGTAAGTAGTTGATTTACCTAATTATGAGAGTCATCCGGAAAATAAGGTCTGATTTCTTATAAAAAATAATTAACAACAGATTTTTCAAGAAAACTTGTTTTATTTTAATCCTTACATATCTCTTTTTCCTTTTCAACCTAGTTTCTACTTTTTAAAACATTTTTCATAACCTTCTACAAGATTTTGAATGCTGATGTCGTAGAAGTCTGGCACCTGAGAGGATAACCAATCTTTAACTGCTTCTTTCACCTCGTCATCAGTGTTGAAGCGCTTCACCGTCGAAAAACTCCTTTTGATAGTGAAACAAGTGAAAGTCACGCTGTGGCAAATCCGGGCTGTACGGCGAGTGGTCAATATGTTCCTGACCAAATGATCTAATGAGATTTTGGGTTTGGATGGCAGAGTGGGGTCTGGCGTTGTCATGCAACACGAAAACTCCAGACATCAATAGACCAATGTCGCTTATTCTGTATTGTACTTTGAAGTTTAGTGAGAGTCTCACAACAAGTGGCTGCATTAATTATTGTTCTTCTTTGTTCCTTAAACTCGAACAAAATTCCATGTCTATCTCAAATACTCAATACACTTAATTTATCTATCTATGAATATCAGCTGCTGGAACGTTCCTTGCTGTCTAAAACCAGATAACTGATTGTATTTCACAGTCAGCAGGTTGATCATTTTGAATTTGCACACTAAACCGCATTCTGCAATGGTTTCACTGCAAATGGTGGAGTTATTTCGTACGCAAGGCATGCTAGGAGTGGGTGCGTATGCACATAACACTGTTTGCTTGCCGCTTCAATAGTTACCCCAAAACAAAACTTACTTTCCAGATATCCCTCGGTCATATTAAGGTTAATATGAATGATGAACTTGACAAGAGTGGTAGTTAATTGAAGGGAGAGCCGATGGCTGCACTGTTTAAGATGTTGGACTTTGTATCTGAGTTAGAGATAGTGTATGTTCAAATTTTGTAAAATCTGTTTATGAGTACCTTGTACTGTATTGACTCTCCTCCTTATTGTTTTTTAATAAGATTATCACACAGGTCAGTAAATGCATTCATTACCAGTATTCGAATTTGAACTACCTTCAACTAAGAACTCATGTGATAGCTATAAAATTATTTAGTAAATTAAATAATTGTGTGTTGAAAATGAACTAATTTATTTTCTTTAGTACTTAACGGATTATTGCAAAACAGTTAAATGCAGTGTGTTGTTTTAATGTTTTTAATAACAAACAGATTTTAGCGACATATTAACGTAGTTTTTTCTCTGTTGTAGATAAGAGCTGATAGCAGCGGAATCTGCCCATTTCCTACTACTAGAATCTGTTTCTACTCCTCTCACTGTACTGAGATGATCGCAGTCTTGTAACTGGTGGAACCGATTCGATTTGTATTGGTCACTAAAATTAAATTAACCTTGTGCGAGGTAAACTATTCATCGTTATTCTGAAAGATGAAAATATGGATGATGAAATGTTTTGTATGTTTTAAAATTTATAGTTTGTACAAGTGAATGTCAGTAAAATTGGTACATTGTGAAATGTCATATTAATGTCATGTACTTGAAAATATATTTCAAAACTTGTTGATTCATATCATTACAAAAATGTTGAACACTGAGTTTTTTTAACCCTTATTCTGGCATAAACCGAACTTTTAATATGAACAATTGTGAATCGTTTTTCATATTGACATTATTCTGGTATCTTTGGAAACATTCTGTTGTGAGCAAATGTTATGTATTTTACATTTTTTAGCCTGTGATGATGTGACAGAGGAGAAACTTATTTGTTATGGACACAGTAATGTAAGCAGTAATTAATTAAAAGCTTTGTTTCATTACTACTGCATTTCACCTGAATTGAATGTGTTCTGTTACAATTTGTTATGTTTATTCAGTATTAAATTTATGGTACTATATAATATATTAGTATTGTAATTTCAGTTAGTAAATCATAGCACAGTATTTTTTAATATATTAAGTAAAAATAAAGAAAATTAAATACACTTACTTTATAAATCAAACCCCTTTTATTTAACATTATTCTTCTTCGCTTTGGTAATAGGGATCCATTTTTATATTAGGAAAATATACATTCCTTTATAAATTTAACAACAGTTATTATCTAATAAAACAAAAATTAACTTGTTTTATTATCTTATCACTTAGCTTAAATGTTCTTTGATCAAAATTTATAATTTCTTCTTTACAAATCTGTAAAATGAATATTTTATTTGAATAAATCAAGCATTTTGTTTTGTCTAAATAAATTGTTACTATCAAATATAATAGTTATTATTATTTTCTTTGGCTCATTTTGAAAATAATAATTCCATGACAATTTGCTATATATATATTTTTTTTATTCTCTTGTTCAGGAATGGCTTGGAAACAAACAGTAAAATAAAACCAGATGGAGGGTTAATTAAAGCAGTCCAATTAAACAACAATTGCAATTACAATCATTCATCTAAAATTGTACATGGAATGAATGAATACATTCTTGTGTTAGGGTGTTTATCTTGTTTCATTTACCTAATGTTTCAGCCTAGTTTGGGATAATTGTAATATTATGTTATTTAAAGTTGTACAGATTTTTTTATAAAGTAATGTAATACGAGAAAGGTTACAGTTATGCTGTAATGTGTCTAACTGAGAAGTATTTTTGTTGCCAAATAAACCTTATCCAACAATTACAAGTTTGTTTTGTTGTTGAAATAAGTAACCGACTTTTCTTTAAAAAAATCTAATTTACTAGTTAATTGAAGATCTAAATTCAGGCAAATAGTCTTCTTATTTATTTTAAATAATACTACTAACACTTTTACTGTAGCTACAGTACATCAATGGTTACTTTTAATTGTTGTTTGATATGTCTGTCTGTATCTGGTTGGTGGAAGCCTAAGAGAGTGGTTATTACCAGATTCATCGGCCATGCCATTTTTGCAAGAGTGAGCATGGAGCGTAAGAGTTCGTGAACATTTGTCTAGATTTCTGACCTCAGAATCTGGACTGGACACAGCCGGTTCTCAGAGTGATGTTTTTTGCTTGACTAGTACAACTAGAACACTGTCCTTAGGTTTCCATTAAAACAGTATCTAGATGAAGATATGCGTAACAAGTAAGTGTAGAAAAACAAGTAGGTTCATAATATTTAGTTGGTGTAGATAATGAAATATGTTGTACCATGATAAATGCAACCTAAATTTAGATCACATTCTGAAATATCAGAATGTATTAGTACTCGGGTGTCTATATGTACTAGGGTGTGCTTATACTTCTCACCTATCCTCGGAACCATCTTAAGAGAGAGGGTTTTATCTAACGTTAATAGATTGGCGTTAAACACAGAGAGATGATAACGTTTTGTCAACTCTGTAATGATCTATCGTAAGGCAATTACCATGGTTTAGGTTGCACAAAAGTTAGATTTATAATGACTTGGTAGAGTACAGTCAAACTAGACTCAGTGTGGAACATGATTCTATTTATAACTCTGAAGTTTAGAACAAATCTTAGAAGGAAACTCAGCAGGTGTTATGATTATTTATTATATTTAAAAATTAAATTCAATTTTTTTACATTTTGAACACTTCCAGCCCCATTCTATCAAGATAAACGAGGCTGAATGATCATTTATAAGTCTTATAGAATAGATGCATATCAGCAACTTATTAAATTGTTTTTTAGTACAAAAACTATCAAACTACAATTTTGTATTGTCTTTTCCTATACATACATATGAATTATGAAAAATTATTCGTGCTATGTGCTTCAGATCAAATAAACTGTTAGTAAAAAGTAACGATTATTTCATACTAATTGTTTTCATTCATTGGGAAAACATTTTTGATCAATACTCATTTCCCAGAATTTTGTTTTAAATATAAGGTACAAAATTTAATAATCAAGATAAACCAGATGAGTGTATTCACTGGGTACAAATTTCAAAATTTTTGCCTTAATGTAAGAGTTAAGTAAGAGAAATATTTGTTTTTGCTGTTTTGGTTGTACCATATTATAAATCCTCATCAATGACTATTTGTAAAAGCTCAAACATTCTTAATTTATGAATATAAGTATATACATTTATAGTATAAAAAAATCAATAACTATTCTTATTAAATACTATTTTCTTTCAGTAATCTTGCAAAGCTCATGAATTTCATGATTACTAAAATATTATTTTGGAACTAAAAGTTTGGAATTACAAACAATTTTTCAATCTGTATTAAAACCAAGTAAATTTGTCTTTTATGTATAAAAAGTATAGAATGAAGTAAATGTTATAAAATTAAAACGTTATGTCAACATCTAAAGTAATTGAAAACTGAGAATAATTATTGTATGCCAATTAAAATAAAGCAGGTTCAGAATCTAATACATGGTTGTATAGACAAATTGTTGCCATTTGCAA
This sequence comes from Homalodisca vitripennis, assembly GCF_021130785.1. Classification (NCBI taxonomy): domain Eukaryota; kingdom Metazoa; phylum Arthropoda; class Insecta; order Hemiptera; family Cicadellidae; genus Homalodisca; species Homalodisca vitripennis. The sequence continues at coordinate 40,788,857 of NC_060211.1, read as the reverse complement.
TTTTTTTTAAGTGCACAGACACACTGTTTTTATAAGACAAGTCCATAACATATTCAAAGCTTTTATCTGTTTATAGTGAAGCCTGTGCAAGAGCATCTTATCAGACAGAATAAGGAAAACAGTATTGTGAAGCTGTGCTCTAATCAAAGGAAGGATGTGATAGGACATTATCTTGTATGTATCTAAGCTCAAAAACTTGCTATTTTAATGCAACTACTGGCTTTTCCAAATAGATTTGATCATTGTGCTCATTAAATTACGTGTTAGCACTTGTAAATTAAATTGATATTAAGTATAGAATCAAAATGTTAATTGCTGTATTTTAGCTTTAAAAGGTTTGATACCACCAGTAAATGATCACACATTTTCCAATGTTTATTTCATTTTTGCAAAGTATTTCGAAATCAAAGATTCCACTGTCAGACAACTTCACAAAAGGCCTCGCAAAAATAAAATAAATATTAGAAAATTTGTAATCATTTACTAGTGATATCAAATTAAAATCTTTCCAATGCTTCAAGAATCGTCATTTATAAGATTTGTATTAAAACCTTTTAACAACTGTTACCAACTGCACCAAGTATTCCAATCAATGTTTAAGTGTTGGTATCAAAATTAGTCAGAGCAAATATTGATACATTGATACAATTTATCATATGAACTGCTTCTTCTTTCTTGTATATTGCTCTTAACCTTACTCTGAATAAAATTACATATATTGAGTGTCACTATTTTGAATGTAATCTTAATGGATATTTTCTCAAAAGATGTCTAAAATCCCAAATTATCATCACCGTGAACTTGTAATGATTCCTTAATGGTTGTAATTTTGAGATGTGATGTTAGTGTATATTAATAATAGTGTGTATAGTTTTCAGATGTGAATATTACACTTAAAATTGGGTTTATTACATGTTTGAATCTGATATACTTCCAGCCAGCACAGGACCAAATAGTATAATGTGTAGAATTTCACAAACACGAGTGTGTTTGTGTTGCTGTTTTCAAGTACTTTGGTCATGTTTAACTCGTTGGTTACTATAGTAGATGTTTCACAACTTCGTAGTTTTATTGAGTTGTTTACACACGAGGTCTAAAGGTCATTATTCTAAAATTTTAACTTGTGGATATATTGAATTTGCTGTTAATTTTTAATGTTTGCAAGTGTTGCATTTCACAGTATGTTGATTGAAATAGTGCTACTATCGTTTTTCAGACAATTTATGTTCAATTAATCTAAGCATGACTTTTCAAGGTTTAAAATAATTAATGAAACTTTCTGAGTTGCTCTGTTTTAACAGTAATGAAAGTGTTATGTCTGTATACAGTTTATATTTATTTTACATCCATATGTGTATATTAAACATGCGTTATCATACCACCAATTAGAAATAACATCCATATGATGTCTCGTCCTAATTGATAGAGTAATGACATATTTTGCAGGGAGCTAATTTTATATTGTGTATAGTTTACGGACTTTTGTTGTATATTATTTTATTTTATGATATTATAAGTATTATCTAAATGCAGTGCTTTATATAACTAGCCTTATATCTTTGAAGTGAACGGTTGAGACAATCTGCACAAAAAGCTTGACTCGTTACATATTGATAGATCAACTGATGTAGTGATTTGCCTAACTAAACAATTCATTTGTCATGTGATTTTATTCAGTTATTGATAAAAAATCCTGTATTTTGTAAGAATTAAAACATTAGTGTTAACATGTGTAGGTACACTGGTTAAGGTACACACAGCTTTCTTTGAGTAAAATTCTTCCGAGAGTTTAGAGGTTAGATTTATTGTAGTATCCGGGTGACCTCATTGTTGAGTTTGACTTCATAAGGCCAAAGATGGAAATGAGGGAAGTTTTACAGATTGTCACGGTTTTATAACAAAAAACTAAAAGATATTAAGTATTGTATTGATCTCTTCTTCAAATGCAAAAATATTTTCTATTCAATTTATAACCAGTCATTCAAGGTTTTAAGGTGTAAATTATGATGTCTCAAACAGGTAATTAAAATGTATCTTAAAATATTTAAAACTTGTCTATCAGCTTATCAGGATCAAATTTCATATTTGTTACCAATCTGTAGAGTTGGTGCCTAACTTCAGTTTTATTTGGACCTTTAGCTATTAAATAATATTTTCAGACAAGAAATATTCCTAATGCTTCTTTGAGGTTCATATTTTTACTTGCACTTTTTGGACAAAATTAAAGGAATTTCCTACAAATTTGGGCTCCAAGACAGAAAATGTGTTAAAATATATCAACTGGTTCTTAAGAAACACAGAGAGAATTCGAAGGATACATTAATGAAAATATGTATTTGCATAATTTAAAACTCAGATTAAGCAATTATGATTAGAATATTCTAAAATTATGGTGTGAAATTTTGATGGTTAATGTACCGTTATGAAGGCATAGAAGACCCTGTTTGCTTTCTTGGATAGTAAGTAGCGCTTGTTCAAGAGGAAGCCTAGAAGATTACAAATAGTATGTTTATGTTATTAAAGCTAAAAGTCAAATGTTTGGTAATTGATCATTCCGTTTCTTTCTTCTTGCTATATGGTATTTAAACTGAGTTATAATTTTTACAAAAATTAAGAGAAAGATTGAATGTATGCACAACATAATTATTATATGACCATTTTAAGACTAGATTTGTTTTGAATTATGGTAATGTTACTATTCCTAAACCAAAGTTATTTATTATAAACTGTACTCCAGGCAAAAATAGTGCAGGATATAGTTTAACACATTGTTACATTTTGATGTTAAAGTGTGATGCAAATTAAAATACAGTTGGAATTGAATAAAACTGTTGTACTACTTTATTATCATTTATTACAATAAAATTTTATTATAAGCACTGAAGTTAAGGTAAATAAAATATAAAGAATAGAACTTGATTATGTTCCTTCGAAAATCGAATGTTTAATAATATCATGGCCCATTTTTAACCTCTTTTTATTCTCTGTAGTTTTTGTCTGTGTGTGGGTGTATCTTTGTATAGATTAGTTCATACACAAAGCAGAATGCTAGCAGTAATTCCTAGGCGTACTATGACAAGGCCATTTCGCTACCAGCGATATGTAACGTAATATAGTTTGACGAGACCTTCTCTATTTATTGTGTTGTTTGTATTTCTTTGCAAGATAGCTGAGAGATTAAGTAAAAACTTTATGGCTAAATGATGAACAGGCATTCTCAAGAAGTGATGGTGAACATTATGAATTTTATGGAACTAGAGTAAAGTGGATTTCATCATTGATCCGAAAAGCCAGCCGCGCGTGGTGTTTCTTTGTGAACTGTAACATGTTTTAGTTTGGAATAAAAAAAACTCGAAGACAACAATTCAGGGTTTCAAACACCAAATAAAAAGAGAAAGCCTAACGGGTATAGTTGACTTGGATATTAGTGAAGTTAGGCAAGTTGTTACTAAATTTTATGTGGCAGAGAATTGCCTTCCAACAAGGAAGAACATACTGTACATGGCAAACTGCTAAGATTTAAAATTCAGGGAATCCATTACCAGTGTAAAAATAATACTAAAAAATATTGATGGAGATGGAGAACAACCAAAACCATAAGACATATTCTTATGAAAACACAAGATTGATGTACAAATGTTTTGTTGACCTAAAAAAGTAAAAGAATTATAGGCTGAAAACCGTGCTATTGTTTATGCGGATGTCAATAGACTATGTGAATAAAACAGTGGCTGATGATTCTCACGCAGGCATCACTGTGCAATGTTTAAAAGGAGAGCAACTTGTTGTTTTACATGGTGGAGAAATGGGGTTCAGTCCTAATTATTCAACCACATGGAAAGTGAGTAAAAAAAAGCAAGACTACCACGATATTGTAAACAACTAAAATTAACATAATTGTGTTGGTTAAATGCTGATGCATCGTCAACTGTTATATTCACTATTTCGTGTGAGGTGCTTGCTTATTTGCCGCAGTTACGCCAATAGGGACTCGAGCTTTATCATCTTGAGATATGAAAAATACTTGATCTGGTCCTAGTATGGATGCTATGTTCTCTAAATAATGGATTGATGTTTCAGCGAACTTGCTATCTAAGTGGCTCTTGTGGTGATCAGTTTGAGCCCGAATGAGCTTAACAGGGACTGTCGATACATGTCTTCGTCCCTCTGCAGAATTAGATTTTCTGGGAATCAAACGAAGATATGTCCCACTGCGACTAATGTCAAATCCCATTTTACGTAATTCTTGTGTGAGTTCATCAAGAGTTTTTACGCTGCGAATTGATTCCGTTCGTCTTCTATCATCTGCTGCACTCCCAAATAAAGCTATATCCGCGATTGTTTTCAATAGTAAAGGTTGATTGCTTTGAAGATTAGGACGTCCCACTGAATCCCTCATAGATAGTCTTTTTTTCATTTCTGGATTTTCATGACAAATATCTTCTAATTTTCTTTTCATACCATCCCTGTGTTTCTTCTGGGCAACTGCGTTTTGAACCTTCCTGTTTAAAGACTGTTTTTCTGTTTTTATTTCCTCGCGCAACTTAATGATCTGTTTATCAACTTCAGCACGGCTTGGCATAGTATCTCTGGCAGAATACAAAGCATTCAGATTTTTTTCGAGTAGAGCAATCTTATTTTTTCATAGCTTCCTGAGAAGGTTTTGGTCTCTGTTTATCTGTATTTTTATTAATTTCGCATTGCTGTTGTGATTCATTACCGGTTTTTGTATATTTGAAGCTGGCTGTGTAATTTGTGTTTTTTCTGCATTTTTACAGGTTGCCTAAAAATAAAAACTTTCTATGGGTTCTGCTAAAGATTTTCTTATTAAGCCACATAAATACAACGTATGGAAATATATATGGTAAATACAAAACCCTATGGCTTTAAATCTAATATCTTTAAACAAGCAATTCGTTCCGGTCACAAAATACAGGGTGTTATACTCTATTCAAGTAGGTATTTAAAAGAATGTAAACAATCTTGATATGTATTTTTATTGAAATATGCAATTGTAAAATCAGATATTTGTAAAGGTGCGTACAAGACATCGCGAGGCTTGCACCGCGAATGGTTCGTCTCGCATACATCAACCTGAGGCATGCTACGGCACATGTATACGAGCGAACCATTCGAGGCGCACGCCTCGCGATGTCTGTACGCACCTTTATGTACTTACAGAAAAGAAATTTTAATATTTGTTGAGTTTTTAAATGAATTACAACAGGTGTTACACAGTTTACAATTTTAAACCACATATTTCAATAAAAAGACATATAAAGATTGTTTATATTCTGTTAAATACCTATTTGAATAGAGTATAGTTTTCTGTAGGTATATATATATATGTATAAAACTAACATCCTGTATTTTGGGGGGGGGGTGGGGGGGGGGGGGGGTGGGGGGGGGGGGGGGTGGGGGGGGGGGGGGGTGGGGGGGGGGGGGGGTGGGGGGGGGGGGGGGTGGGGGGGGACTATTTGTAAATGGCATGTTGTTTATTTAAGACTTAGAATATTCAATTTCTATTTTGTAAGTCTTCAATCCAAAACAAGCTCCATGGACATGTAAATTTATACATAAAATTAAATGATTAACACTATGGCTCTATAGTGTTCTTCTATTACTGACTCTGAGACTACTTAGTACTAGCGTCTTCCGCAGTCAACGTGTTACCCAGATGCATCCCTCCCTTTCTCTTTTCATTATCTATATTTTAAACTACAACTCAAATAACATTTGAAATTTCTAATTTTATTTTTAATTTCTTACAAAATCATTTGATTTACTTGTAGAAAACATAACGAACTTTTAGGTTATTAAACGTTTTACTAAGATTAATATATTTAGTATATATAATAATATATTATCATATTTCAAGTCATAAATAACAATTGTGTGCAAGTAATAATAATAATTAATGTGTGGGATGACAAATTATACATTTTACTCATGAATAGTAATCTTGTTATTTTCAGTCTTAATCACACAAGTGTCAATTCATTTTAAATGTTGTTATTCTTATTATTCATGCCGAGATCTAGTCCTAGTACTTTGTGAATATATATTATAACTTCAAGTATAGCATTCAGGCTTCCTTTTGTATTTTCCATGAATTTGACAGTTAATGGTCTAAATATAGTTAGCTGCATTCATCACAAATGCTTAGGTATTTAATATCCTCAGGATACAGTAGAGTTGGGTGCATGTCCTTCTGTCATACTCACCTGTCTTTTGTGTCGGTTGACAGGCCAACAGACTGACAGAGATATCGGGACTAGATGCTCTGACGGAGCTGCAGGAGTTGTATCTCTCAGAGAATGGGATCACCCAGATCCATGGTTTAGACCACAACACCAAGATCTCCACCCTGGATCTGGCTCAGAACAAGATCACCTCCATCAGTGGCATTTCTCACTTGCAAACAACTAGAGGAGTTTTGGGTAAGTCTTTTAAAAGTGTTTTTCCCATTACATTTTGAAATTTGAGTGAAAACCAAAGTTATTAACCCTTTTAGTGCCAGACAAAAAATCAAAAGTTGGTCTGAGAAATGCCAGTGATTTTTTGCATAATACTACTGAAGGATGCCAGGCCTATTTCAGCCGTTTTGCAGTGTTTTACTAAAAAAAATTGTAAAAAATTACAAATATTGAGATGTTTTCCTAATTTTTTCATTGTTTTTGCAGTAAAATAAATTTCCTTATAAAAAACTATAAAGCAAATTATATTTCTAAATGTAATTAAACTTAAAAAAAATTAAAAAGTAGATATTTTTACTTACAGTTTTTATATTTTTCCAGTTTCACATGAAAAATAGTACTTTAAAAAAATTATTTCACTATAACACATACTATCACTTGAAAGAGGAATTAAAACTGAATACATATATAAAAAGTTCTGATTAATATTTCAAAACCAAAAAATCATGTTTAAATTTTTTTAGAAAGTTACATTTTTACTTTTTGTGTTATTTACACTATGTTGCTTCTTTATTAAAGCTTATAATATTTTCTGGTACTTTGGGATTATACCGACCACACCAGTATGAAGAACACAAAAATATAAATTTATAGAAACAAACAAGATAGAACGAAAAAACAACTCTGTAATTACAAAATTACAAACTTACAAGCATTTCCATTCAGGTATTGATCGGTATTGTTGTCGCTGTTATCTTATCTTTCTCGAGAATCCCGATTACGGCAGGCCGCGGGGCATCACATGATTTGCACGGTAGCCGACATAATTGCCTTTCCATTACAATTCAATTTATGTTTCTGATCAGCCCCTCTAGAATTTGATATTTTTACTGATAGGTACTATCTCGGGGGATGTTTTTCTTTCGTTGACATCAGCGCGGGGCACAGTGATGCCGAAGCCCGCGCTGATGGCCGGAGGCACTCGCATTTTGGGTGGCGGAATGTGATCAAGAATAAAAACAAGTTTTGAGTGTTTTTTTCAATAAAGAGTTTGGTTTTAGTTTGGTAATGTTTTTGTTGAATTTTTGTGTTTTGGAGAATTGTAGAGGTAAAACACGGAAGTAAAACAAATCAACGCGACACTGCAATCACGTTATCTACTAGACCGCTCGACTTTGACCTCTGTCTGAGGATGGGGAGGGGTTTGCGATAAGAGAATTCCTGTTTTATATTGACGAAATATTGTTTTACGCTGATCTAGTAATCAGTAGAAGCAAAATGTCAAATAACGATTCATGTCTGGGTGTGGTCGGTATAATCCCAAAGTACTTATTTTCCACTATGAAACCATTAAAAAACTGTATGAAACTACTGTATAACTTAAAAAATAATGTACACTTTGTAAAATATCAACAACAAAATTTACACACTTTTGTACATAGGTATTATAATTAGGCTGGTAAACACAAATATGGTGAGGCAAACATAAGGGATGCAATCCTTTTTTACAGCGTTTTGCACACAAATGTGGTTTTAATTTTATTGAAGTTTACTTTTTATGTTAGTAAAACATTGTTAGTAAACTATTTTATCAACAAACAAACACTGTGGAAGCAGCAACACAAACAACCAAACACAGAGGTTAGACGTGAACTATCAGCTGAGACAAACTTTGTCTGATGCAACAACCACGTCCATTTCTATCATGGCTAAACACCTGACTAACCTTACGATATTACTATTATTATTATTTTTTATGTAGATTGGTTCATTCTGATTGTTTGTATACCAACAAATTTAAAAAATTATGGCGGTATGACTTTTACTCCGAACGTCCGTATATACGGACGTCAGCATTCTTCGGTAGTTATTCAAACGTCCGTATATACGGACGTTGGCATTTCTCGGTAGATTTTAAACGTCCGTATATACGGACGTTGGCACTAAAAAGGGTTTAAGACGCCATCACACCATTGATTGTTTGCCATGTGTCATGGACATTACAAACATTTTGAAACAAGTCATAGTAGTTTTCATACTATGGCATGCTGTATAGTTATCGGATCAAACAAAATTAAATCTTTTAATCTTTAGCATGTCGGCTGTCAGCTGATATCGTTTTTCCCTGTGCCTGTAACAAGTCTGCCACCATTCCGCTCTTCTAATTTTTTTCTCAGTTCTTAGGTTTCCACAGCCGATGTCATTACTAACTCCAAAACATTGCTTATAAAATACAATTCAATTCTTGAAATATTTCGGCCTTACTGTGGAGACTCGTCTTCAATAAACAAATCCTAAACCGTATTATTGTACATTTAAATTTTGATTAACTTTTATAACAAATATTTTGTAATTTAATATACGATTGGAGAGAATAAAAAAAATGTTGGTCTCAAAAATAAACTTTATTGGTTTTGTGAAAACTTTCCACTTTTTTAACCCATAATAATTACAAACAAATCAGCTGAAAAAAATTTAGTTTTTATGTAAATAAGGGTGGAAAGGCTTAACAGATTTACTGTGACAGGTTGATCAATTCAAGTTGCAGAATGTCAGGCACAGTCACATTTAAAGAAGGTCTTGCTTTTCCGGGTAAAGTTAGAAGTAAGCAGGCCTCTCTAATACTTTACTCAGTTTATAATACTTTACCGACATTAAGACAGTCAGGATAGTCGTGAGCTACATACCCGCTGCAGTTAATGTGTCAAACTATGACACATCTCTAGCTAAGAATGTATTTTAACTATGATACAATCTCCAGCTAAGAGTGTTTAAAGTATTATACATCTCTAGCTAAAGAATTTGTTGTTAACACCTTCACTGTGACACTAATTATATACTTTAGAGCACTCTGCATAGTCGTGAGGTGCATCCACTGCAGTCAGTGTGTTAAAATATTATACATCTCTAGCTACAGAATTTGTTGTTAACGCCTTCACTGTGACACTAAGTATATACTTTAGAGCAGTCTGGATAGTCGTGAGGTGCATCCACTGCAGTCAGTGTGTTAAAATATGATACAACTCCAGCTACAGAATTAGTTGTTAACACCTTCACTGTGACACTAATTATATACTTTAGAGCACTCTGCATAGTCGTGAGGTGCATCCACTGCAGTCAGTGTGTTAAAAGTATTATACATCTCTAGCTACAGAATTTGTTGTTAACGCCTTCACTGTGACACTAAGTATATACTTTAGAGCAGTCTGGATAGTCGTGAGGTGCATCCACTGCAGTCAGTGTGTTAAAATATGATACAACTCCAGCTACAGAAATTAGTTGTTAACACACCTTCACTGTGACACTAATTATATACTTTAGAGCACTCTGCATAGTCGTGAGGTGCATCCACTGCAGTCAGTGTGTTAAAATATTATACATCTCTAGCTACAGAATTTGTTGTTAACGCCTTCACTGTGACACTAATTATATACTTTAGAGCACTCTGCATAGTCGTGAGGTGCATCCACTGCAGTCAGTGTGTTAAAGTATTATACATCTCTAGCTAAAGAATTTGTTGTTAACACCTTCACTGTGACACTAATTATATACTTTAGAGCACTCTGCATAGTCGTGAGGTGCATCCACTGCAGTCAGTGTGTTAAAAATATTATACATCTCTAGCTACAGAATTTGTTGTTAACGCCTTCACTGTGACACTAAGTATATACTTTAGAGCAGTCTGGATAGTCGTGAGGTGCATCCACTGCAGTCAGTGTGTTAAAATATGATACAACTCTAGCTACAGAATTAGTTTGTTAACACCTTCACTGTGACACTAATTATATACTTTAGAGCACTCTGCATAGTCGTGAGGTGCATCCACTGCAGTCAGTGTGTTAAAATATTATACATCTCTAGCTACAGAATTTGTTGTTAACGCCTTCACTGTGACACTAAGTATATACTTTAGAGCAGTCTGGATAGTCGTGAGGTGCATCCACTGCAGTCAGTGTGTTAAAATATTATACATCTCTAGCTACAGAATTTGTTGTTAACGCCTTCACTGTGACACTAATTATATACTTTAGAGCACTGTGCATAGTCGTGAAGTGCATCAACTGCAGTCAGTGTGTTAAAATATGATACAATCTCTAGCTACAGAATTTGTTGTTAACGCCTTCACTGTGACACTAATTATATACTTTAGAGCACTGTGCATAGTCGTGAGGTGCATCAACTGCAGTCAGTGTGTTAAAATATGATACAACTCTAGCTACAGAATTTGTTGTTAACACCCTTCATTGGACACTAATTATATACTTTAGAGCACTGTGCATAGTCCGTGAGGTGCATCAACTGCAGTCAGTGTGTTAAAATATGATACAACTCTAGCTACAGAATTTGTTGTTAACACCTTCACTGTGACACTAATTATATACTTTAGAGCACTGTGCATAGTCGTGAGGTGCATCAACTGCAGTCAGTGTGTTAAAATATGATACAACTCTAGCTACAGAATTTGTTGTTAACACCTTCACTGTGACACTAATTATATACTTTAGAGCACTGTGCATAGTCGTGAGGTGCATCCACTGCAGTCAGTGTGTTAAAATATGATACAACTCTAGCTACAGAATTTGTTGTTAACACCTTCACTGTCACACTAAGTATATACATTAGAGCACTCTGCATAGTCGTGAGGTGCATCCACTGCAGTCAGTGTGTTAAAATATGATACATCTCTAGCTACAGAATTTGTTGTTAACACCTTCACTGCGACACTAAGTATATACATTAGAGCACTCTGCATAGTCGTGAGGTGCATCCACTGCAGTCAGTGTGTTAAAATATGATACATCTCTAGCTACAGAATTTGTTGTTAACACCTTCACTGCGACACTAATTATATACATTAGAGCACTCTGCATAGTCGTGAGGTGCATCAACTGCAGTCAGTGTGTTAAAATATGATACATCTCCAGCTACAGAATTTGTTGTTAACACCTTCACTGCGACACTAATTATATACATTAGAGCACTCTGCATAGTCGTGAGGTGCATCAACTGCAGTCAGTGTGTTAAAAATATGATACAACTCCAGCTACAGAATTTGTTGTTAACACCTTCACTGTGACACTAATTATATACTTTAGAGCACTCTGCATAGTCGTGAGGTGCATCCACTGCTGTCAGTGTGTTAAAATATTATACATCTCTAGCTACAGAATTAGTTGTTAACACCTTCACTGTCACACTAAGTATATACTTTAGAGCAGTCTGGATAGTCGTGAGGTGCATCCACTGCAGTCAGTGTGTTAAAATATTATACAACTCTAGCTACAGAATTTTGTTGTTAACGCCTTCATTGGACACTAAGTATATACTTTAGAGCAGTCTGGATAGGCGTGAGGAGCATCCACTGCTGTCAGTGTGTTAAAATATTATACATCTCTAGCTACAGAATTTGTTGTTAACGCCTTCATTGTGACACTAAGTATATACTTTAGAGCAGTCTGGATAGTCGTGAGGTGCATCCACTGCAGTCAGTGTGTTAAAATATTATACATCTCTAGCTAAGAGTGTGTTAAAGTATTATACATCTCTAGCTACAGAATTTGTTTGTTAACGCCTTCACTGTGACACTAATCATATACTTTAGAGCAGTCTGGTTAGTTGTGAGGTGCATCCACTGCAGTCAGTGTGTTAAAATATTATACATCTCTAGCTACAGAATTTGTTGTTAACGCCTTCACTGTGGACACTAAGTATATACTTTAGAGCAGTCTGGATAGTCGTGAGGTGCATCCACTGCAGTCAGTGTGTTAAAATATTATACATCTCTAGCTACAGAATTTGTTGTTAACGCCTTCATTGGACACTAAGTATATACTTTAGTGCAGTCTGGTTAGTCGTGAGGTGCATCCACTGCAGTCAGTGTGTTTAAAATATTATACATCTCTAGCTACAGAATTTGTTGTTAACGCCTTCATTGGACACTAAGTATATACTTTAGAGCAGTCTGGTTAGTCGTGAGGTGCATCCACTGCAGTCAGTGTGTTAAAACTATGATACATCTCTAGCTACAGAATTTGTTGTTAACGCCTTCATTGTGACACTAAGTATATACTTTAGAGCAGTCCTGGATAGTCGTGAGGTGCATCCACTGCAGTCAGTGTGTTAAAATATTATACATCTCTAGCTACAGAATTTGTTGTTAACGCCTTCATTGGACACTAAGTATATACTTTAGAGCAGTCTGGATAGGCGTGAGGAGCATCCACTGCTGTCAGTGTGTTAAAGTATTATACATCTCTAGCTACAGAATTTGTTGTTAACGCCTTCATTGTGACACTAAGTATATACTTTAGAGCAGTCTGGATAGTCGTGAGGTGCATCCACTGCAGTCAGTGTGTTAAAAAACTACGATACATCTCTAGCTAAGAATGTTAAAGTATTATACATCTCTAGCTACAGAATTTGTTGTTAACGCCTTCATTGGACACTAAGTATATACTTTAGAGCAGTCTGGTTAGTCGTGAGGTGCATCCACTGCAGTCAGTGTGTTAAAATATTATACATCTCTAGCTACAGAATTTGTTGTTAACACCTTCACTGTGACACTAAATTATATACTTTAGAGCACTGTGCATAGTCGTGAAGTGCATCAACTGCAGTCAGTGTGTTAAAATATGATACAACTCTAGCTACAGAATTTGTTGTTAACACCTTCACTGTGACACTAATTATATACTTTAGAGCACTGTGCATAGTCGTGAGGTGCATCAACTGCAGTCAGTGTGTTAAAATATGATACAACTCTAGCTACAGAATTTGTTGTTAACACCTTCATTGTGACACTAATTATATACTTTAGAGCACTCTGCATAGTCGTGAGGTGCATCCACTGCAGTCAGTGTGTTAAAATATTATACATCTCTAGCTACAGAATTAGTTGTTAACACCTTCACTGTGACACTAATTATATACTTTAGAGCACTCTGCATAGTCGTGAGGTGCATCCACTGCAGTCAGTGTGTTAAAATATTATACATCTCTAGCTACAGAATTTGTTGTTAACACCTTCACTGTGACACTAATTATATACATTAGAGCACTCTGCATAGTCGTGAGGTGCATCAACTGCAGTCAGTGTGTTAAAATATGATACAACTCCAGCTACAGAATTAGTTGTTAACACCTTCACTGTGACACTAATTATATACTTTAGAGCACTCTGCATAGTCGTGAGGTGCATCCACTGCTGTCAGTGTGTTAAAATATTATACATCTCTAGCTACAGAATTAGTTGTTAACACCTTCACTGTCACACTAAGTATATACTTTAGAGCAGTCTGGATAGTCGTGAGGTGCATCCACTGCAGTCAGTGTGTTAAAATATTATACAACTCTAGCTACAGAATTTGTTGTTAACGCCTTCATTGGACACTAAGTATATACTTTAGAGCAGTCTGGATAGGCGTGAGGAGCATCCACTGCTGTCAGTGTGTTAAAATATTATACATCTCTAGCTACAGAATTTGTTGTTAACGCCTTCATTGTGACACTAAGTATATACTTTAGAGCAGTCTGGATAGTCGTGAGGTGCATCCACTGCAGTCAGTGTGTTAAAATACGATACATCTCTAGCTAAGAATGTGTTAAAGTATTATACATCTCTAGCTACAGAATTTGTTGTTAACGCCTTCATTGGACACTAAGTATATACTTTAGAGCAGTCTGGATAGTCGTGAGGTGCATCCACTGCAGTCAGTGTGTTTGTTAAAATATTATACATCTCTAGCTACAGAATTTGTTGTTAACGCCTTCATTGGACACTAAGTATATACTTTAGTGCAGTCTGGTTAGTCGTGAGGTGCATCCACTGCAGTCAGTGTGTTAAAAATATTATACATCTCTAGCTACAGAAATTTGTTGTTAACGCCTTCATTGGACACTAAGTATATACTTTAGAGCAGTCTGGATAGTCGTGAGGTGCATCCACTGCAGTCAGTGTGTTAAACTATGATACATCTCTAGCTACAGAATTTGTTGTTAACGCCTTCATTGGACACTAAGTATATACTTTAGAGCAGTCTGGATAGTCGTGAGGTGCATCCACTGCAGTCAGTGTGTTAAAATATTATACATCTCTAGCTACAGAATTTGTTGTTAACGCCTTCATTGTGACACTAAGTATATACTTTAGAGCAGTCTGGATAGGCGTGAGGAGCATCCACTGCTGTCAGTGTGTTAAAATATTATACATCTCTAGCTACAGAATTTGTTGTTAACGCCTTCATTGTGACACTAAGTATATACTTTAGAGCAGTCTGGTTAGTCGTGAGGTGCATCCACTGCAGTCAGTGTGTTAAAATATTATACATCTCTAGCTACAGAATTTGTTGTTAACGCCTTCATTGTGACACTAAGTATATACTTTAGAGCAGTCTGGTTAGTCGTGAGGTGCATCCACTGCAGTCAGTGTGTTAAAATATTATACATCTCTAGCTACAGAATTTGTTGTTAACGCCTTCATTGTGACACTAAGTATATACTTTAGAGCAGTCTGGTTAGTCGTGAGGTGCATCCACTGCAGTCAGTGTGTTAAAATATTATACATCTCTAGCTACAGAATTTTGTTGTTAACGCCTTCATTGGACACTAAGTATATACTTTAGAGCAGTCTGGATAGTCGTGAGGTGCATCCACGGCAGTCAGTGTGTTAAACTATGATACATCTCTAGCTACAGAATTTGTTGTTAACGCCTTCATTGTGACACTAAGTATATACTTTAGAGCAGTCTGGATAGTCGTGAGGTGCATCCACTGCAGTCAGTGTGTTAAACTATGATACATCTCTTGTTAAGAATAGAATTTGTTGTTAACACCTTCATTTGTGACACTAAGTATATACTTTAGAGCCTATCTGGATAGTCGTGAGGTGCATCCACTGCAGTCAGTGTGTTAAACTATGATACATCTCTAGCTACAGAATTTGTTGTAATTAACACCTTCACTGTGACACTAATTATATAGGTACTGACTTTAGAGCAGTCTAGGTAGTCGTGAGGTGCGTCTACTACAATCAGTGTGTTAAAGCAGATATCTGAAGGTTATTTAGCTATTGACTTTGTTGCCAGGACAGTCCTTGTAACAGTAATACAACCAAGGAGTAAGCTAGCTATATACGCTGGGTAGTTAAGTTCATTGTACGATTATTACTGTATAACTATTATCATCTATAAGCCTGTTCAAACAAAGTTGATGAAAAGCTAATAGTTTTCAATTGTTCTTTCAAAAGTGAATTGTTCTTTCTGAGTCTTGTTTAGGGCCAGAATGTATTGTGTACATTATCGTTTTGTGTTTAGTTTGTACTATAATTGGCCATGCCTATTATCAAAAACGTAATTGGAGTTTATCTTCTTGACACCCACATTTACTTTGTGACCAAATAAGACAAATTTTTCTCATCAGTTAAATGTTTTATGCTTAAAACTAATAATTTGTTACATAACTGTCATTCTCCCAATTGGTTTTTGATTAGGTTGTTTTGTTAAAATAAATTAGCTTTGCACAATTACAAGGCATCTATATTTTAAAGATATAAAAAACATCTCTTACCAACGAAAATCAGCTGTAGATTAGAAATTAATTAATAGTGTGGTCATCTTTACGGTAGTTGTAGATGCTCTCAGTTTTTGTAGCTATAGTTAGGTCTCAGTAGAATAAATATGTCACTAAGAAATGGCATGATCTGTATTTAGTTGAACGACAACCTGGTGAGTGACTGGAGCAATGTGGATGTCCTGTCGCACAACAAACAACTGGTGACTGTGTACTTGGACCACAACCCCATCGCCAAGGATACCAACTACAGGCGCAAAATCAAGTTAGCTGTACCATGGATTTCACAAATAGATGCCACTCTAGCCAGGTATTGTACCACTCACTTTGTAGTGAGATTTATTTGTTATACTTGTTCTTAAAATAATCACATGTAAAATTTGAGATATTCTTTGGTGAGCATTAGCGAAATCTATCACTTGTGAAGGGCAGGAAAAATGTTATACCTATCTTTTTATAAGATATCTCAGGAAAGAACTGATCCAGAAATTTTGCATGAAGCTCCATTTCTATGTAGGCAATATTTAGTTTGATGAAGGTGCATTTGGCAGAGTAGCCTTAATGAACATTTTTCGCATTGAGCTTATGATTAACCATGAGAAAATTGTAGTATAAATTAATTTATAAACAAACCGAGTTCAATCATATGTTATGTTAACGTATGAAACAATAATACATGTTGTCTAAATAACAGAATGAAATGAGCTACAGACTTGAAATTTTCATGCAACTTCAGTGAAGGCTGTTACATGTGGTGTGGTGTACTCCTGGTATGATAACATCATACTTCTAAGACAATAAGAATGTATTAAGGGGCCATTTTTAAGTGTTTTGTAGTTTTTAAGCCTCTGTGGTTGTAATGAAATTTATTAATTTAAAGTACAAGTTGTTATGTGTTGTGATTTAATTTTGAAAATTACAGTATTTTACTAGTGAAGAATCTATAAGTTCATGTTTTTAAAAAAATTTTTCAGTAAATATTTATACTTTACTTTATTTGTACTTACATTGCATGCTCTATAACATATGTTTTGTTTGAGCACATATATTGAACTTGCAGAGAGTGGATGTTTTGTATAGAGCAACTGTTATGAAGAGTTATTCATTTTGAGAACTTTTTACTGACTATAAATAAATTAAATAAATACAATTGAATAAATAAAATAGAACTACTTTATTCAGCTATAACTGGTTATTCTGCCAACATCAAGATAAAATTGCCAAAACAGCTGATTACCAATATTATTCAGTTAGTGATTTAATCTATTTTACAACTGATCACTCTGACTCATGTGGCCATAGACTGGTGACAACAATCAAACCCATATGACATTGACCTTGAAGATATAAAGCAGGTTCATTCTTAAACTACTTTCTGACAATATTATCACTAGTTACATTTTTACTAATTAACTTTGCTTGTACATACGAGGTGTGTTAGAAAAATAATGAGACTGATTTCATACTAACCAAAGTTTTTATTATTTTCAAACAACAATGTTATCCCCTTCAAAGTAGTTTCCTTGGGCAGCTATACATCGGCGGAGTCGTCGTTCCCACTCTTGGTAGCAGCGCTGGAAGTCTTCAATTGGTATGGCTTTTTAACTGGTCGGTCACAGTCTTTTGAATGTTCTCCAGAGTTCCAAAATGACGTCCTTTTAGGACATGTTTCAATTTCGTGAAGAGGAAAAAGTCACAAGGACTTAAAATCAGGTGAATAGGGGGGTTGAGGAAACAACAGTAATGCGTTTTGAGTTCAAAAATTCACAGATGGAAATGGCCGTGTGACATGGAGCATTGTCATGATGAAGCATCCACTTGTCTGCAATTTCCGGTCTCACACGGATCACTCTTTTCCTCAAATTTTCAAGGACACTTTTTATAAAACACTTGGTTGACAGTTTGTCCTGGTGGAACAAATTCTTTGTGTACGATACCTTTCCTGTCAAAAAAACAAATTAGCATGGTCTTGATCTTTGATTTGCTCATTCGACATTTCTTCGGCCGAGGAGATGACGAAGTGTGCCATTCTTTACTTTGCCGCTTTGTTTCAGGATCGTACTCAAATATCCAGGATTCATCACCAGTGATCACACAATTGAAGAATTCTTGGTCATTAGCAATCCTCTCAAGAAGATCAACGCACACATTTTTTCGATTGTCCTTCTGTTCAGTTGTGAGATTTTTCGGCACCAATTTGGCACAAACCTTTCGCATGTTCAAATCATCTGTCACAATTTGATGCACGGTGAAAGTGTTTAAATTTAGCTGTTCACTGATCATCTTTATTGTTAAACGACGGTCTGATCTCACAAGCGCCCTCACACGATCCATGTTTTCGTCCGTTCTTGAAGTCAAAGGTCTCCCTGAGCGAGGTTCATCTTCAACGTGTTCTCGGCCTTCCAAAAATGATTTGTGCCAGCGGAAAACTTGTGCTCTCGATAAGCACTGTTTCCCATAGACCTGTTTCAACTTTTCAAAAGTCACACTCGCGGATTCACCAAGTTTAGCACAAAACTTTATTGCACAACGTTGCTCTAAATTTCGATGCTCCATTTCTGTGACGCACAATTAAAACACAACTTTACTAATGGCGCTGTCAAAACTAATGTGTTAACTGTACGGAGTTTTGTAACTCGGACTGAGGAAGTGGAAGGGATAAATAAACAGGTTTAGCGTCAGCCGGTAGACACAACGTTGCCAGATCTCCCGCAGTGTTACCAATCTCATTACTTTTCTAACACACCTCGTATATTTTATAAAAGGAGAAAATATTATTGAATAATATTACATATTTTATATAATTAACTGAAAATTAATACTACAACTATACTAAAAATTAATACTATAACTATATTTGATATAATTGGTAAAATATAATTTTTAAGTTATTGAGTTAACTCCACACACTGGCAATGAATTCTCCACTAAATAGAGTTATAGAAAATAGTGAGTTTTCAGTTGGAACTTTAGTCTTTGCCAAAGTGAGGTGTTACCCTGATTGGCCTGGAAAAATAATACATGTAGATAGTGAAACTTATAAAAATGTCACAAAGTACAATTTTTTGCTTCAGATAAAACTACAAATGTTAACAAAAATGACTTGTGTCACTATTACAACAATAGACTTAAGTACCCGGTTGAAAAAATATCTAAATGAAATCAAGAACTTTATGATAAAGCTCTGGCTGAAATTAAAAACAAGTGGGAATGGAAACCTACATTATCTAGCCCAACAACTCAATCTCTAATAAATGCCCAATGCTCAACACTTTACACACAAAAAGAAAATCCTTCTATCTCAAAACAAAAGACAAAATTTTTACCTCATACTAAAGATAAGGGGTCTCCTAGACACACAACTCCTATTGCAAGCAAAAAAGATATTGAGTCCAGCAAAGATAAAACTTCTCATACTAACAAAAACTTAGTTCAAACAGAGAAAATGGATGTCAGTTTAAATACGTCCTCAGTTCCAGAGGCACAAACAAGCACTATTTTTCAAACTTTGATGGATGCTTCTGTGAATACTATGATCGATCTTGAGTCACAACCCAAGATGGCGGGAGACCAAGACGACTCTTTATGTAGTGCGTGTGATTCACCAGTTTTTAACGGACAATTAACTATTAAATGTGATGGTTTCTGCAGAAATAACTTCCATTCATTGTGTGTAAACATTGATGAAGATAAATTTCAAGCGCTACAACTTCTAAAGAACACTGTGAGGTGGACATGTGAGTCATGCAATCTAAAGCTGTCAAAAATACTCTCCCCAGATGTTAGTGCTGAAGATTACTTTAGTTTTCATGAAATTGTGGGAAAACTAATAGAACTGGTCAAAGGGATTTGTGATGATAATAGTTTAATAAATAAAAGACTTCTCTTACTTGAAAGCAAAGCTAGGTTAGAAACTAAAATTGACAATTCGGCTGTCATTGTCACTGACGAACAGCCTGATGCAGTGTTACCACAACAACGACCTTCTGAACCTTGTCGTCGCACTACCAGATCCATGTTTAAGCAAAGGAGACCGAACTACCAAAGCTTACACAGAGATAAAAAGAATGAAATTGATCTAACAATCCAACATCCGAATCGAATAGAAATCGATATCGAAGAAGCGACTAAGTCAAAACTGGAATCTACAACCGGCAGTTCGGTTGCTGTTAACCATGGAACTGGTGTGAACGGGGCTGTAAACGTCGTCTTGGATGGCGTTGACTCTAAATCTCCAAACTCTGTGAACCACGATGACAAAAGCATTATGAGAACGAGAGACAATTTCTCGCAGGACACGAGACGTATTTCAGAACCTGGAATCCGACAGGAGGTTAATCAGTTTACAAATAAAAATCGAGTTTACAAAAATTCTAATAAAGAATGGACGAGAGTTAACTATAGGAAAAAGGGTGGACAAAATAATAAAAGTAATAACGGATCATTGACCAAGGATGGATTTCGGAAAGTGATCTCAAATACTGGAACTGAATCAGAAGTGAAGGCTAGGCCTTACCAGACAGGTACAACTTATAGTGAAATAATTAAAAGTAGACCTACTGTGAAAAATAAGGTTGTACACGGCACTCAAGAAGTAAGTGTAGAAAATCCACTTAAACCTGCCAAACAAATGATTTGACTTCCTATCTGGTTTGGATCCCTCAGTTCAAACTGCTACCATAACAGAATATCTCAAGTCTCTTAATGCAACTGCTAATTTCCAGTGTGATAAAATAGAATCATGTTACAACAATTACTGCTCATTCAAGCTAGGGGTTCCTCTTGAAGTGGGAGAAGAATTGATGCATCCAAACCTCTGGCCTCAAGGTTGCATCATAGGAAAGTACAAGCCTCCAAGAATAAACCGCAGTGATAGGACTGGACCTAGGCAGAACAATTTTATATCACAAACCCGCTTAGTGACAGGTTTAACTTAAACTCTGAACCAAAAGAGAATAACTCTGCTACGTTAGACATTTGTGTTTTTAATGTTCAATCTCTTCAAAATAAATTAGGCCAGTTAGAGGCAATCATGGACCAAAAGCAGGCTGATGTGGTTTGTATCAACGAGCATTGGCTTTGCAAGGAGGAGGTGACTTTATATGTTCCCGATGGTTTTATCTTGGCCGACTATTATGCTAGGCCATCAGCATATGGTGGTTCATCGATTTTTTTGAAGGAACATTTATCTTTCGAACATATGGATATCTCCTCTTTCTGCCAAGACAGTGTATGTGAGGGTGCTGCTATTAGGTTGTGTAATTTTAATCTTGTAATTGTTTGTATATATCGAACACCTGATTCTAATTTTAAGACTTTTATGGATATCCTAGAAAACTTAATGTTACATGTAACTAGTAAATGTATAAAACCTAATGATCACTTAGCTCTAGCTGGTGATCTCAATATAGATGTTTTAGACAAAGGTAGCTCCAAGACCTATGAATTTTTAAATTTGTTGAGATCATTTGATCTTTATGGTACTAATTTTACTCCAACACGCTTCAGGGCGTGTCTTGACAATTTATATACTAACCTAACCTCTAATTATTTTAAGGTCTCGTTACTTAACCAAGATATTTTATCTGACCATGCAGGTGTCTGGGTAAAGCTCATTTTGACTCACCAAAGTGGCAAGGAAACCCCCATCAAAACTAAACGCTTAATTAATAATTTTAGATTGTATAACTTAATAAATTGTCTGTCTTCTGTTGATTGGTCGTTTTTATATGAAACTGTGGATGTAAATATTGCTTTTGTAAACTTTTTAAATATTCTAACCTCTTCTTATAATGAGCTGTGTCCTGTAATTGAGGTAAAACCAAAAAAAGGTACTGGGCAATCTAAAAAGAAGACTGGTACTCACTTTAATAACTGGTTCACTCCGGCGCTGCGTACAAGTCGTGATATCTTATTAATGTTGTTTGACAGATGGTAATGTACTGAAATTGTAAATGATAAGAATAGGTACACTAGTTTTAAGAAACTTTATAAGAAAGATATAGCAAATGCTAAGAAAACTGTCAATGACAACCTCATTTTAAACGCCAAAAATAAATGCTAAATGGCCTGGAATGTCAGAGCCTGGAATGTCTGGAGGAGGGAGTCGGGCTCGGTTAAGTGCAAACCAGAAATACACATTACTCCTGAGTGTCTTAATAACTATTTTGTTAATGTTTCAACACTTGTAAAAAATCTTCAAGGCAGTATAGACTTAGATGCTGGTTCCATGTACAGAAGCCATTCTGACTTTCTTTTAAACTTTGATAAGCCTATACCTGAAACTGGTTTTGGTTGGCAACATGTTGATTCTGATGTAATACTATCGGTTGTGTCTAACCTTAGTAACAGTAAAAGCGAAGATGTGTTTGGCCTCTCCAATTATGTTATCAAAGCATTAGGGAATACTTTAGTTAGCCCTCTTACATATTTAATTAACTTAGTTCTTGTAAATGGTATATTTCCAAATTGTTTAAAATTAACAAGAGTAACCCCTATTTTAAAAAAAGGCAACTGTAACTCAGCTGAATGTTATCGGCCCATTGCTATTGTCCCGATTATTGGAAAGATTGAATCCTGCTTAATACTTCAGTTGTATGAATATTTTAGTACTAATAGTTCACTGTATCAGCACCAATATGGGTTTCGACCAAAGCACAACACCTGTTCTGCAATAGCAGTTATTTTAGAATATATATTAACTGGTTTTAAAAACAAATCAATAATAGCCTCTAATTTAACCCATTCAAGACATTGGACGGGCAGTTTCCGTCCTTCACTTCGTGCGGCCCAACAACTAAAGACATAGTTGAATATATTGCCGATAGATCGCAGAGGCATTCACATTTGCTGCATATTTTGTTCTCAATATTCTACTCTATGTTTTTCTTCTTCTTCGTTGCTGAAAATCATCTGATATTGCATCAAATCATCTTGGCAAAACAGCTTTCTTTCGTTTGTAAACAGTCTAGATGGCGTCTCGCGACCGGAATGATGTGTTCGTAAATTCAGATGATTTTGCGGCCACCGCTAGACACGACATCGACGTAGTTGAATATATTGCCGATAGATCGCAGAGGCATTCACATTTGCTGCATATTTTGTTCTCAATATTCTACTCTATGTTTTTCTTCTTCTTCGTTGCTGAAAATCATCTGATATTGCATCAAATCATCTTGGCAAAACAGCTTTCTTTCGTTTGTAAACAGTCTAGATGGCGTCTCGCGACCGGAAATGATGTGTTCGTAAATTCGGATGATTTTGCGGCTTACGTTGTTAATGTTTTAGATGAAGTGGTGATGAGGAATGTGACAGTGAACAAGATGACATGATACATGAAAATAATTAAATGTCTGATGGTACAAACGTTGACAGCAGTGATAATGAAAGTGACGATAACCCACCGGCTAGGCCTTGTGATTTTGCGTAAAGTGTTGGACCAAATACTGTTAGTACAATGCGTTTTACAGGCAATGATGGAATAAATCCTATCATTTCGAGGTAGTTAAGAGAAAACTGCACTGAATCAGATGTGTTCAATCACTTCTGTGACGAAACCTGTTGGGCTCAGGTAACTCTTTGGTAGGCTTCCCGCTTGTGGAGAATCACCACTGCGCCTTCAAGGAAAGTTTTGGGGGCATTTTATTGAAAAGATACCTCCAACCACCAAAGCCAGGCCCTCAAGAAAATGTAAAGTTTGTGCCTCACAGGGGAAAAGAAGTGAAACAGTGTAAAAAGTGTCATGTTCCACTTCATCTGGGAACATGTTTTGTGGTGTTTCACACCCGAACCAACTTCTAAAGATGTATATTAAAAATTTGTAAATGGTGTAAATATAATTTATATAATAAAAACTAACATTTTGTGTTCATACAATAACAAGGAATAACTAAGATACATTTATAATATTCATAGCATGTTATACATTAAGTGTTATGCAATGTGCACCTGTTCTTACACGAAAGCATGGAAAATATCCAATTCTGTAGTCCAAAAATTATAGTAATTTATTCAGTCACGAATGGGTTAATAGATTTAACCAAGGCCTTTGATTGTCTTTCTTTTGATATTTTATATGAAAAATTATCTTTCTATGGTAAAAGAGATAATAAATTGAACTTAATAAAATCCTATCTGTCTGAGCGGAAACAAAAAGTGGTGGTCAATAACAATAGTTCAACCTAACAAGAAGTGATTGCAGGTGTCCCTCAATGCTCTGTCCTTGGGCCCTTTCTCTATCTGAATTTTGTTAATGATATGTATTGTAATATTCCTTCTCTTTGCGTACTTTACGCAGATGACACCACACTTATCTGCTCTGATGATAACTTTGAAAATGTTAAACCAAAAATTAAGAATGCATTTGATTCAGCAAAAATGTGGTTTCAATTAAATAATCTAGTTATAAATGATAACAAGACTGAGTTAATCTACTTCTCTCTAAGAGATATTCCTGCTGAGGGCAACACAAGTGAGTGTGTAAAGTTGTTGGGTTTTACCCTGGACAATCAGCTAAGCTGGGAGCCTCATATACTAAATCTGTGCAAAAGACTGTCACGTGTTGTATTTCTACTTAGAAAACTTAAACAATCAGTTAGCTTAGACACTCTTATACTATCCTATTATGGTCTTTTCCATTCACTAATGACATATGGAATACGCTTTTGGGGCAATTCATGTCACGCTTCAAAAGTTTTCATTTGGCAGAAAAAAGCCATTGGAATCTTAGATAACCTTACCAACAGACAATCCTGTAAGGCAAGTTTTCAAAGGTTGGAAATTATGACAATGCCGTCCTTGTATATTTTAAGCAATTTAATTTATGTCAGGGAAAACATAGACTCATTTTCTTGCCAAAGCTCCTTTCATGATCATCTAACTAGGCAAAGAAACAATCTGGGGACAGCTTCGGTAAGACTTTCTAAAACAATCAACAGCCATGTATATCAACAACTTAAATTGTTTAACAAATTACCATTAGCTATTAGAAACATGACATTCAAAATTTTAAAAATATCATTACTAAACTGTTAAAAAGTCAAGTATTTTATACAACTGATGAATACTTTAGTCGTAGCTTCTAAGTCCCACATGTAAATCTGTATTTTGATTAAGTTATTTCTGTTAAGTACCACCTTTGTCAATATTTCTGTTAAGTACCACCTTTGTCTCTTAAATACTTCTTGTGTCTTGTTCATATTAATCTGTATTTTGATTAAGTAATTTCTGTCAAGTACCACTTTTATCCATCACTGTCAACCAGATATCTCAGTTTGCACTTGAGTTAGGCCTGTTTGTCTCTTTCATTTTACATTTTCTTCTGTTTCACAAAAGTGCTTAAAACAACTTCCTATATTAAGGCACATTTTAATCCTAAGCTTTTAACTAATTTTACTCATACAATGTACAATTTTTAAATTTTGTGTATAAAGTTATGATGTTACCATAACAGTTTTATATTATAATATAGAAATGACGTGTCCTATTGCATTGTTAATATGCCTAATGGAAATAAATATTATTGTCTATTGTCAAATAGTGTTCATTTTCCATTTAGAACTTAAATTTAGTACAATTCTATTGTACTATTTTTTTGTGTTAGGGCAAAAACTAAAGTAAAAAATTCTTTAGTATAAAAGCTAATGTTTCTTTCCAATTATTGGCGTAAGTAGTTGATTTACCTAAGTATGAGAGTCATCCAGAAAATAAGGTCTGATTTCTTATAAAAAATAATTAACAACAGATTTTTCAAGAAAACTTGTTTTATTTTAATCCTTACATATCTCTTTTTCCTTTTCAACCTAGTTTCCACTTTTTAAAACATTTTTCATAACCTTCTACAAGATTTTGAATGCTGATGTTGTAGAAGTCTGGCACCTGAGAGGATAACCAATCTTTAACTGCTTCTTTTACCTCGTCATCAGTGTTGAAGCGCTTACCGTCGAAAAACTCCTTTTGATAGTGAAACAAGTGAAAGTCATGCTGTGCCAAATCCGGGCTGTACGGCGAGTGGTCAATCTGTTCCTGACCAAATGATCTAATGAGATTTTGGGTTTGGATGGCAGAGTGGGGTCTGGCGTTGTCATGCAACACGAAAACTCCAGACATCAATAGACCAATGTCGCTTATTCTGTATTGTACTTTGAAGTTTAGTGAGAGTCTCACATCAAGTGGCTGCATTAATTATTGTTCTTCTTTGTTCCTTAAACTCTAACAAAATTCCATGTCTATCTCAAATACTCAATACACTTAATTTATCTGTCTATGAATATCAGCTGCTGGAACGTTCCTTGCTGTCTAAAACCAGGTAACTGATCGTATTTCACAGTCGGCAGGTTGATCATTTTGAATTTGCACACTAAACAGCATTCTGCAATGGTTTCACTGCAAATGGTGGAGTCATTTCGTACGCAAGGCATGCTAGGAGTGGGTGCGTATGCACATAACACTGTTTGCTTGCCGCTAGTAATAGTTATCCCAAAACAAAACTTACTTTCCAGATATCCCTCGGTCATATTAACCCTCCAAGTGATGACTAAACCACTTCAAAGTGCTAGGCCATTTTCGAGCATATGACATTTCTTTTTTAAACAACTTTTTATATACAAACATATGTTCAAATTGCATGTATTACATATGGTTTTTTACACAAACATATGTTCTATAAGATCAAGTAAAAATAAAAATGCTTATCTTTTATCATAAAAAAATCTGGTACTGCTAACCGGTTGTGTAGTTTTTTATATATTTTTATTTTTCAAAATCCTTGACGTATAGTTTTTACAAAATGTAGTAGTCCTAGTTCTAAAAATATGCAAAATGTTCCAAATATAATGCTGAATAAGAAAAATATCACTTCTTAACCTTTTGCACAACATATCACAATACTAATTGGTAAAAAACAAAACAATGTTTTTTTGCAAAAATTTTACTAAAATATTTACTACATCAACAAGTGGCAGTAAGTAGTTGAATAGTGATTATTGCCTCAAAATAAACACATATTTAGTTACTGATATGAGTAAAAGTAAGAAAAATTACAGATAAAGTATTAAAAATACAAAAAAAAGGCTTATATACATATTTACATTAGGCCCTAGACTAAAAAAATTAGTCTGAGTCACTCTCTGGTGGGGGTGCTGCTTGCATCGCTATCATTTCCACTCAAATCGTCATCAAAACAGCGCCTAATGGCACTTGAATTACTAAGTTCACTCATAGCACAAATAATTACTCAATAAACAATAATATAAGTCAGTTACAAATCAAAAGAACGAAGCAAAACAATAACGTCACAGAGCGTCGGCCGCGAGACGACCGTAACAGACAAACACGCATCGAAATCAGCTGACTATTCTTCTTACTCTTCCTCGTAAACTTCTGAATTACATAGTTCTAATTACGTTACTTGATAGGGAATTTATTCCTACATGTAGCCTTATAAACCACGTCGTTATTGAGCGAACCGTTCGTCTGTGATATGAAAAAAAACGAACATATCGCACAGTGCGATAGTAGCACTTTGAAGTGGTACGAACATATCGCACAGTGCGATAGTAGCACTTTGAGGGTTAAGGTTAATATGAATGATGAACTTGACAAGAGTAGTAGTTAATTGAAGGGAGAGCCAATGGCTGCACTGTTTAAGATGTGGGACTTTGTATCTGAGTTAGAGGTAGTGTATGTTCAAATTTTGTAAAATCTGTTTATGAGTACCTTGTACTGTATTGACTCTCCTCCTTATTGTTTTTTAATGAGATTATCACACAGGTCAGTAATGCATTCATTACCAGTATTTGAATTTGAACTACCTTCAACTAAGAACTCATGTGATAGCTATAAAATTATTTAGTAAATTAAATAATTGTGTGTTGAAAATGAACTAATTTATTTTCTTTAGTACTTAACGGATTATTGCAAAACAGTTAAATGCAGTGTGTTGTTTTAATATTTTTAATAACAAACAGATTTTAGCGACATATTAACGTAGTTTTTTCTCTGTTGCAGATAAGAGCTGATAGCAGCGGAATCTGCCCATTTCCTACTACTAGAATCTGTTTCTACTCCTCTCACTGTACTGAGATGATCGCAGTCTTGTAACTGGTGGAACCGATTCGATTTGTATTGGTCACTAAAATTAAATTAACCTTGTGCGAGGTAAACTATTCATCGTTATTCTGAAAGATGAAAACATGGATGATGAAATGTTTTGTATGTTTTAAAATTTATAGTTTGTACAAGTGAATGTCAGTAAAATTGGTACATTGTGAAATGTCATATTAATGTCATGTACTTGAAAATATATTTCAAAACTTGTTGATTCATATCATTACAAAAATGTTGAACACTGTGTTTTTTTAACCCTTATTCTGGCTAAAACCGAATTTTTGATATGAACAATTGTGAATCATTTTTCATATTGACATTATTCAGGTATCTTTGGAAACATTCTGTTGTGAGCAAATGTTATGTATTTTACATTTCTTAGCCTGTGATGATGTGACAGAGGAGAAACTTATTTGTTGAAGACACAGTAATGTAAGCAGTAATTAATTAAAAGCTTTGTTTCATTACTACTGCATTTCACCTGAATTGAATGTGTTCTGTTACAATTTGATATGTTTATTCAGTATTAAATTTATGGTACTATATAATATATTAGTATTGTAATTTCAGTTAGTA
Organism: Homalodisca vitripennis; assembly: GCF_021130785.1. Lineage (NCBI taxonomy): Eukaryota > Metazoa > Arthropoda > Insecta > Hemiptera > Cicadellidae > Homalodisca > Homalodisca vitripennis. Next base: position 40,760,193 of record NC_060211.1, on the reverse strand, counting down.
AATCATAGCACAGTATTTTTTAATATATTAAGTAAAAATAAAGAAAACTAAATGCCTTTACTTTATAAATCAAACCCCTTTTATTTAACATTATTCTTCTTCGCTTTGGTAATAGGGATCCATTTTTATATTAGGAAAATATACATTCCTTTATAAATTTAACAACAGTTGTTATCTAATAAAACAAAAATTAACTTGTTTTATTATCTTATCACTTAGCTTAAATGTTCTTTGATCAAAATTTATCATTTCTTCTTTACAAATCTGTAAAATGAATATTTTATTTGAATAAATCAAGCATTTTGTTTTGTCTAAATAAATTGTTACTATCAAATATAATAATTATTATTATTTTCTTTGGCTCATTTTGAAAATAATAATTCCATGACAATTTGCTATATATATATATATATATATATATATATATATATATATTTTATTCTCTTGTTCAGGAATGGCTTGGAAACAAACAGTAAAATAAAACCAGATGGAGGGTTAATTAAAGCAGTCCAATTAAACAACAATTGCAATTACAATCATTCATCTAGAATTGTACATGGAATGAATGAATACATTCTTGTGTTAGGGTGTTTATCTTGTTTCATTTACCTAATGTTTCAGCCTAGTTTGGGATAATTGTAATATTATGTTATTTAAAGTTGTACAGATTTTTTTATAAAGTAATGTAATACAAGAAAGGTTACAGTTATGCTGTAATGTGTCTAAATGAGAAGTATTTTTGTTGCCAAATAAACCTTATCCAACAATTACAAGTTTGTTTTGTTGTTGAAATAAGTAACCGACTTTTCTTTAAAAAAATTTAATTTACTAGTTCATTGAAGATCTAAATTCAGGCAGATAGTCTTCTTATTAATTTAAAATAATACTACTAAAACTTTTGCTGTAGCTACAGTACATCAATGGTTACTTTTAATTGTTGTTTGATATGTCTGTCTGTATCTGGTTGGTGGAAGCCTAAGAGAGTGGTTATTACCAGATTCATCGGCCATGCCATTTTTGCAAAAGTGAGCATGGAGCGTAAGAGTTCGTGAAAACATTTGTCTAGATTTCTGACCTCAGAATCTGGACTGGACACAGCCGGTTCTCAGAGTGATGTTTTTTGCTTGACTAGTACAACTAGAACACTGTCCTTAGGTTTCCATTAAAACAGTATCTAGATGAAGATATGCGTAAAAAGTAAGTGTAGAAAAACAAGTAGGTTCATAATATTTAGTTGGTGTAGATACTGAAATATGTTGTACCATGATAAATGCAACCTAAATTTAGATCACATTCTGAAATATCAGAATGTATTAGTACTCGGATGTCTATATGTACTAGGGTGTGCTTATACTTCTCACCTGTCCTCGGAACCATCTTAAGAGAGAGGGTTTTATCTAAAGTTAATAGATTGGCGTTAAACACAGAGAGATGATAACGTTTGTCAACTCTGTAATGATCTATCGTAAGGCAATTACCATGGTTTAGGTTGCACAAAAGTTAGATTTATAATGACTTGGTAGAGTACAGTCAAACTAGACTCAGTGTGGAACATGATTCTATTTATAACTCTGAAGTTTAGAACAAATCTTAGAAGGAAACTCAGCAGGTTTTATGATTATTTATTATATTTAAAAATTAAATTCAATTTTTTTACATTCTGAACACTTCCAGCCCCATTCTATCAAGATAAACGGGGCTGAATGATCATTTATAAGTCTTATAGAATAGATGCATATCAGCAACTTATTAAATTGTTTTTTAGTACAAAAACTATCAAACTACAATTTTGTATTGTCTTTTCCTATACATACATATGAATTATGAAAAATTATTCGTGCTATGTGCTTCAGATCAAATAAACTGTTAGTAAAAAGTAACGATTATTACATACTAATTGTTTTCATTCATTGGGAAAACATTTTTGATCAATACTCATTTCCCAGAATTTTGTTTTAAATATAAGGTACAAAATTTAATAATCAAGATAAACCAGATGAGTGTATTCACTGGGTACAAATTTCAAAATTTTTTGCCTTAATGTAAGAGTTAAGTAAGAGAAATATTTGTTTTTGCTGTTTTGGTTGTACCATATTATAAATCCTCATCAATGACTATTTGTAAAAGCTCAAACATTCTTAATTTATGAATATAAGTATATACATTTATAGTATAAAAAAATCAATAACTATTCTTATTAAATACTATTTTCTTTCAGTAATCTTGCAAAGCTCATGAATTTTATGATTACTAAAATATTATTTTGGAACTAAAAGTTTGGAATTACAAACAATTTTTCAATCTGTATTAAAACCAAGAAAATTTGTCTTTTATGTATAAAAAGTATAGAATGAAGTAAATGTAACAAAATTAAAACGTTATGTCAACATCTAAAGTAATTGAAAACTGAGAATAATTATTGTGTGCCAATTAAAATAAAGCAGGTTCAGAATCTAATACATGGTTGTATAGACAAATTGTTGCCATTTGCAATTTTTTAAGTGCACAGACACACTGTTTTTATAAGACAAGTCCATAACATATTCAAAGCTTTTATCTGTTTATAGTGAAGCCTGTGCAAGAGCATCTTATCAGACAGAATAAGGAAAACAGTATTGTGAAACTGTGATCTAATCAAAGGAAGGATGTGATAGGACATTATCTTTTATATATCTAAGCTCAAAAACTTGCTATTTTAATGCAATTACTGGCTCTTCCAAATAGATTTGATCATTGTGCTTTAAATTACGTGTTTGCACTTGTAAATTAAATTGATATTAAGTATAGAATCAAAATGTTAATCGCTGTATTTTAGCTTTAAAAGGTTTGATACCACCAGTAAATGATCACACATTTTCCAATGTTTATTTCATTTTTGCGAAGTATTTCAAAGTCAAAGATTCCATTGTCAGACAACTTCACGAAAGGCCTCGCAAAAATAAAATAAATATTAGAAAATTTGTAATCATTTACTAGTGATATCAAATTAAAATCTTTCCAATGCTTCAAGAATCTTCATTTATAAGATTTGTATTAAAACCTTTTAACAACTGTTACCAACTGCACCAAGTATTCCAATCAATGTTTAAGTGTTGTATCAAAATTAGTCAGAGCAAATATTGATACATTGATACAATTTATCATATGAACTGCTTCTTTCTTTCTTGTATATTGCTCTTAACCTTACTCTGAATAAAATTACATATATTGAGTGTCACTATTTTGAATGTAATCTTAATGGATATTTTCTCAAAAGATGTCTAAAATCCCAAATTATCATCACCGTGAACTTGTAATGATTCCTTAATGGTTGTAATTTTGAGATGTGATGTTAGTGTATATTAATAATAGTGTGTATAGTTTTCAGATGTGAATATTACACTTAAAATTGGGTTTATTACATGTTTGAATCTGATATACTTCCAGCCAGCACAGGACCAAATAGTATAATGTTGTGTAGAATTTCACAAACACGAGTGTGTTTGTATTGCTGTTTTCAAGTACTTTGGTCAATGTTTAACTCGTTGGTTACTATAGTAGATGTTTCACAACTTCGTAGTTTTATTGAGTTGTTTACACTCAAGGTCTAAAGGTCATTATTCTAAAATTTTAACTTGTGGATATATTGAATTTGCTGTTAATTTTTAATGTTTGCAAGTGTTGCATTTCACAGTATGTTGATTGAAATAGTGCTACTATCGTTTTTCGGACAATTTATGTTCAGTTAATCTAACCATGACTTTTCAGGGTTTAAAATAATTAATGAAACTTTCTGAGTTGCTCTGTTTTAACAGTAATGAAAGTGATATGTCTGTATACAGTTTATATTTATTTTACATCCATATGTGTATATTAAACATGCGTTATCATACCACCAATTAGAAATAACATCCATATGATGTCTCGTCCTAATTGATAGAGTAATGACATATTTTGCAGGGAGCTAATTTTATATTGTGTATAGTTTACGGACTTTTGTTGTGTATTATTTTATTTTATGATATTATAAGTATTACCTAAATGCAGTGCTTTATATAACTAGCCTTATATCTTTGAAGTGAACGGTTGAGACAATCTGCACAAAAAGCTTGACTCGTTACATTTTGATAGATCAACTGATGTAGTGATTTGCCTAACTAAACAATTCATTTGTCATGTGATTTTATTCAGTTGTTGATAAAAAATCCTGTATTTTGTAAGAATCAAAACATTAGTGTTAACATGTGTAGGTACACTGGTTAAGGTACACACAGCTTTCTTTGAGTAAAATTCTTCCAAGAGTTTAGAGGTTAGATTTATTGTAGTATCCGGGTGACCTCATTGTTGAGTTTGACTTCATAAGGCCAAAGATGGAAATGAGGGAAGTTTTACAGATTGTCACGGTTTTATAACAAAAAAACTAAAAGATATTAAGTATTGTATTGCTCTCTTCTTCAAATGCAAAAATATTTTCTATTCAATTTATAACCAGTCATTCAAGGTTTTAAGGTGTAAATTATGATGTCTCAAACAGGTAATTAAAATGTATCTTAAAATATTTAAAACTTGTCTATCAGCTTATCAGGATCAAATTTCATATTTTTTACCAATCTGTAGAGTTGGTGCCTAACTTCAGTTTTATTTGGACCTTTAGCTATTAAATAATATTTTCATACAAGAAATATCCCTAATGCTTCTTTGAGGTTCATATTTTTACTTGCACTTTTTGGACAAAATTAAAGGAATTTCCTACAAATTTGGGCTCCAAGACAGAAAATGTGTTTAAAATATATCAACTGGTTCTTAAGAAACACAGAGAGAATTCGAAGGATATATTAATGAAAATATGTATTTGCATAATTTAAAACTCAGATTAAGCAATTATGATTAGAATATTCTAAAATTATGGTGTGAAATTTTGATGGTTAATGTACCGTTATGAAGGCATAGAAGACCCTGTTTGCTTTCTCGAATAGTAAGTAGCGCTTGTTCAAGAGGAAGCCTAGAAGATTACAAATAGTATGTTTATGTTATTAAAGCTAAAAGTCAAATGTTTGGTAATTAATCATTCCGTTTCTTTCTTCTTGCTATATGGTATTTAAACTGAGTTATAATTTTTACAAAAATTAAGAGAAAGATTGAATGTATGCACAACATAATTATTATATGACCATTTTAAGACTAGATTTGTTTAGAATTATGGTAATGTTACTATTCCTAAACCAAAGTTATTTATTATAAACTGTACTCCAGGCAAAAATAGTGAAGGATATAGTTTAACACATTGTTACATTTTGATGTTAAAGTGTGATGCAAATTAAAATACAGTTGGAATTGAATAAAACTGTTGTACTACTTTATTATCATTTATTACAATAAAATTTGATTATAAGCACTGAAGTTAAAGTAAACAAAATATAAAGAATAGAACTTAATTGTGTTCCTTCAAAAATCGAATGTTTAATAATTTCATGGTCCATTTTTGAACCTCTTTTTATTCTCTGTAGTTTATGTCTGTGTGTGGGTGTATCTTTGTATAGATTAGTTCATACACAAAGCAGAATGCTAGCAGTAATTCCTAGGCGTACTATGACAAGGCCATTTCGCTACCAGCGATATGTAACGTAATATAGTTTGACGAGACCATCTCTATTTATTGTGTTGTTTGTATTTCTTTGCAAGATAGCTGAGAGATTAAGTAAAAACTTTATGGCTAAATGATGAACAGGCATTCTCAAGAAGTGATGGTGAACATTATGAATTTTATGGAACTAGAGTAAAGTGGATTTCATCATTGATCCGAAAAGCCAGCCGCGCGTGGTGTTTCTTTGTGAACTGTAACATGTTTTAGTTTGGAATAAAGAAAACTCGAAGACAACAATTCGGGGTTTCAAACACCAAATAAAAAGAGAAAGCCTAAAGGGCCCCATACACCTGCGAGCCTGGCTCGACTTGCCTAGAAATGGACCAAATCCGTCAGTGTATGGACAATTAAAGAGCCGAGCCGAGTCAAATTCAGGCGAGCCGAGCCGGATCCGCCACTGCTTGCCGTGCGGCTCGGCTCGAGTATCAGTTTGCCAGTGTATGGCGCATTACGGATCGGATTCGTGCCCCCACCACCGAAAAATCTGTTCATTCCGTTTTCACTACTGTACGCCAAACATTACGCACCACTCGTTCCGCCAAGGGTAAGGTGTTTTGTTTGTTTTGAGTTAACATGGCTGACTCCAAGTTATTTATGAGCCCTGATTTTTTTAACAACATTTATTGAAGAGTATCGAAATTTGCCGATAGCATTTATTTATGTAGACCGTCCGGTAGTCAGAAAACGGAGAGTAGCAGTGAGGCGTTCCTCTGGTGATATAGCGTTTCGCAGTATAGTATCTTTTTTGTTATAAGCGGTTTAACCTCGTCCAATAACATGTTAAAACTTTCAGCTGACATCCTTAAATAGTTTTGATAGTCTTGGTGATTATCATTCCTAACAAAAATTCAATAAATTCATGTGACTAATTCTCTTTCTGTTTAGTAACCAATTCTTTGACCACATTGCCCTTTTCTTCCGTTTCTTCTTAAATACACCTAGCTCATCTAACACTATGACCGCAGCTGCAACCTTCTTCGAAAAACTCATGTTTGCAACTGGGCGAGCAAGATATGTAGGTGTATGGTGAATAATCAGCTGGTCCGGCTCGCGAGCCAGACTCGCAGGTGTATGGGGCCCTTAACGGGTATAGTTGACTTGGATATTAGTGAAGTTAGGCAAGTTGTTACTAAATTTTATATGGCAGAGAATTGCCTTCCAACAAGGAAGAACATACATGGCAAACTGCTAAGATTTAAAATTCAGGGAATCCATTACCAGTGTAAAAATAATACTAAAAAAAATTGATGGAGATGGAGAACAACCAAAACCATAAGACATATTCTTATGAAAACACAAGATTGATGTACAAATGTTTTGTTGACCTAAAAAAGTAAAAGAATTATAGGCTGAAAACCGTGCTATTGTTTATGCGGATGTCAATAGACTATGTGAATAAAACAGTGGCTGATGATTCTCACGCAGGCATCACTGTGCAATGTTCAAAAGGAGAGCAGCTTGTTGTTTTACATGGTGGAGAAATGGGGTTCAGTCCTAATTATTCAACCACATGGAAAGTGAGTAAAAAAAAAGCAAGACTACCACGATATTGTAAACAACTAAAATTAACATAATCGTGTTGGTTAAATGCCGATGCATCGTCAACTGTTATATTCACTATTTCGTGTGTCTATCTTTCACTAAACGTGTTATATTGGGTATTGTTGAAAAAAAGCTAGTTTCGCTCTTCATTCAGTGAGCATTTCTATGCTTCTGATGGTGAGTAGACAAAAATATTATGATAAAAAACTTACCAGCTGATCACACTGTTTTTGTTTACGTCGACTATTTAGTTATGGTGATTGAAAATGGTTAATTTACTTACAAGTGAGATTGACAGATACTTAGATGATCATCTAATCAATTCGAGTGATTGTGAAATTGACATTGGAGCTTAGTTATTAACTTTAGACAAACAGCAACCCGAAAACCTGTCATTCTCATTTCTAAGGCTAACCATGCTGAAGATAAAATACTGTTTTCAAAGTTTTGTTCTACAAATAATGTTGAAAATCAACAGAAGTTAATACACTTGGAGAATTACAATTTCACATTATCACTAGTGATGGGTAGAAGTTAAATCTCGAATCATCAAATAAGTCTATTCTCAGATGACAACTGTGTAGCAGTACGCAAATTACTGATCTCTAAAACATGTTATTGTCGTAATTTCTGTAACGAAAAACTTAAATAGACCATGATTAACAAAATATAAATAATATTTTGCTTAAAGTTCTTACTTTCTATGCTTATGTGTATCGTCACGCGTCTGTTGCGCCAATGGAATGACGTCTGCTTCTCAGTGGTTATAACATGTTTCAAAACTTTTCTTTGAATAAGTTCTATAAGATTATGTTTGTATTATTAAGGCTAAGAGTGATTGAACATTTTGGATGGCTGTTCCTACTGACCAGATGTACTTTAATGTTAATAGAACAAAAGTATGAAGCATATTATATTCTTCATTACTATTTAGCCAGTTTATAAAAGGATGGTTTAGATAGGATTGGAAAAGCAGAATTATCTTTATCAGATTGAAGGGATATTTCTCTTAATTTTTTTTAATGTCTTACAAAAAGAGGAATATTACCTTCCAAGCTGGTAAATGTAATCCTGCTTCTTATAGCTAAATTCTTTATTTATTAGTTATTTTTAGTTTTTATTTGTACAGGAATCAGTATTAAATTCAGAATTGAGATCTAATTTTAATATTGGTATTGGAATAGGTATCTCATTTTTTCTATTGGTCCATTACTAATCCAAATCATATCTTTATCTGTTAATGTAAATCTCAGGTATGATATTTCTTATACCTATCTTGCATTTCTCCGTATTGAGGTTTATGCCAACTAGTGTCATTTTAGTATGAACATGTCTCAACCACAAAGCATATTCCAACCAAGATTCAAGACAATTAATTGTGTCCTAATGTTGTACCACAAGAAATTCACGGAAAGGAACACCTGAAAAAACAATAGGAAGGGTGACAGAAATGCAGTTTCCTATTGGTATAATGAAGTAGGTAGTAGTACAAAACATAGGTAGAGTGTTTTGCTTTACATTACAGCCATATCTGAGGCAAAGTTAACAACGGTGATTGAGTTACTTGTTTTGGTAACAATAAATGTTCTATTTGTAAGTTGTTAAAGGATTGCAAATTTGTTACGGAAAATAACAAACTATATAGAACACATAACTTCTCATTAGACTTGATTTGATAATGATTTTTACTCTTGTGGGAAACGGGTAACATAAGATGGGCAAAAAACTAAAGAACGTAAATGTAAAATATGTATAAAATTTTATATCCATGATGAAATGGATATGTCTTAATAGTAAACATTATTTTGATTTCCTGAAAAATTCAATGTAAGGCAACATGAAAAGAAGCACTAAGAAGACATTTGAAAAGGTCACTAAATCAATTATTATAATATGAGAGAAATGTATTTTTTTCATAGAGCGAGGGATTTGAAAGGATAATAAGGATTTCGGACATTTGTCATCGTTATATGTTACAAAATGTATAACACAACAGTTCGAGAATTGAAATCTATCCTCATCTTCAAGTGGGGAGGCAATCAATAAAAAAAAGAAAAGAAACAAAAAAAAAGAGAAAGATACATTTGAAAAAAAAAAAAGAGAAGGATAGATTTCAGTCCTCGAAATGTGTTACACATTTTGTAACAGCTAATGATGGCAAATGTCTAAAATCCTATCATCCTTTCAAACCTATCAACGTCAATAACAAATTTTAAACAAAGAAATAAGGGATTTGTTGTTGTTATTTGGTATATTATTTACTACAAATTAGAGGATGTACATCCTTTGATAGTGTGTCCTCAAACGACGACGTGGGTGATAGTGGTCACTTTTTCCTTATATAATCTCTACTAAAACATGGATGTATTGATGACAAGGACTATTGGCATTACATTCATTCTCTCCCTACAACACTAAACAATATTCTCATGCGACTATAAGGGTAAAGTGTGTGTAATGAAAATCTATTTTAAATATGTGAATGACATCCAGATCTTGCCTGATCTTACAATCAATAAACTGTCTTTCCAATAACTATGTTCGGCAGAGAATAATTAAATTCATTTGTAAAAGTATGATGCTTATTTTAAAATAAATGTGTTACAAATAAATTAACTGGGATTGCACGCTTACCTCACATACAAAGCAGGTAAATCTTATTAATTTTTACACATTAACATTGAACAATCTAAAAACTGGTGAAGAATTAAAATTATTCATTAAGTGTTTATAAATAAGTTTTATTTTATCACAATTGATATACAATAAATTCAGTAAAATATACAGTCTTCACTGAACAGTACTTCATCAATCCATGCAGATTTATAGAAAAATACAATCAAAATTAAAGCTCTTTAATATTAGTAATTATAATTACTAGCTACGACCAATAAAGGAAGTATGTAAATTAATAAACTATAAAGCTAACTGATTTTACATTACCCCATTATATAATATTTATCACAGAATAAAATACATAAAGCAAAACCAAATAAAATCAACAAACATAGCATGCCACTTTTTAATATGCAAACAAATAAATAAAACTACCTTTTATGAATCTTTAAAGTAATAGAACAATCTATAAAACAAGACTGGGTTGGTTTAAAATAATATCAATAAACGCTTAGAGAATAAACAATTAATAATCAACAATAACCAAACTTATTACAGGTATTGCATTGAGACCCTCACATATCACTAATTAATTGACAAACAAATTCTTTTGTATCCAAACTACCTAACCATTTAATGATATTGCACTTAGACTGGTTTGTAAAAAGTAAATAATTATAAATAAAATATGATGTTTTCATTGAATTATTATGAACCCTCTCTCATTACACCCTTAACTCTCACTCATTTATCAATCCTAACAATATAAATAATTTTAAGTAAATTACTACTTTCACTCAAATTATCAATATCATAACAAATTTCATAATTGATTTCGCCGTCACTAAGCGTACGACTTGGCCCGGCCCAGCTTTCCACAGAAGTAACTAAAATAATGCCAAGAAGAAAGGTTCACTTCTAGCTGGTTTATAACTTCCAGCAGTTGAACCTAAACTAGGTACAGCAAAAACCAATGTGTCACTTATATCTTGGACAACCCTTATGGATGTCCAGGAACGGCATATCATTGACTGCAAATGTCAAGATATTGCGATAAAGGTGGAGCTCTCTTAGTGCCCAACCTTACCCATCTTGAATATCCTATCACTCCGGCAGCTAGCACAAAGGTCCTTTTAGGACTAAGTGTAATGAGATGTTTCTCAACTTCTTGTCCTAAGTGAGCAAATAATATATAAATAAATAAAAGCATTATTACAATAATAGTTTAAAATATTGCAGTTTATACAATAAAGCAGTGGAAGTCGATTAAAGTTCTGTGTGTGGGAAAGAGTTGATTGCAGACCTAAACAAAGTAAGGAGATACGGAATTCCATGAGAGTTTGGTTGAGTAGCAGCAATATGAAGCTGCATAATAATAATACAAACAGCCAAGTCCAATTAACCTATAACAATTAGACCTTGCAAGTAAACTTAGCTGATGCCTCCTGACACAATGTTCACATAAAAACGACAATTTTTATCTATGGAGCAATACTGTTCTATAGTATAATAATGTTCTATAAGCAATGTAGGTCATAATATACATAATCTATTCATTAAAACTTTGTAGTATAAAGTTACAACATTGTTGTATCAAAACATCTGTATTAACACATTCGTAAATTCAATAGTTGCTATGTTTAACACAAGACAGCTTTACTGATAGAATATCCAAAACAACAGACATTTTTGTACAAGGTAACATAAAATCATATACCAATTTCTCATATTTTCATCTTGCAACACCAGATAAATAAATTAATCATTCATAAAATATTTTTTTTATGTTACACATAAATAAACGTTCTTAATGTTAATGTTCTTAATTAATTTAATGATGTTGAATTTGGATTCACAAAAATAATACAAATGTGCAGTAGTAATTAACAATGATTACCTAAAATATACATTAAATTATGAAAATACAAATAAAACTTAATATTCTCTTAAAAAGGTTGAAAATCGTATATGAAAACTTCCTGTATATTTATTTTAATACATAAATGTTGTTTGATGCAATAATGATCCATGAATTTATGAAAATGCCTCCAATTGGTGATTTTAACTCTTCTCTCCTATGTACGAAGTGGTTTTCCCTGTTTTCTTGATGACTTCCAATAATTCTTCTGAACTCAAACTGGACGTGACCGCAACCTGTTTTTCTTTCAGGTCAATTTCAACATCTTCTACTCCCTTGCCTATACAAGCAATGTCAACGTTAACAGTAACTCTGAATGTTCATATCACAATTTCATAATTTATAAATTAACCTTATATCTTAACGTTTTACATGTTAACATAATATCTTAACCTTACTATTAATAAATTCTGGATAGGCCATTGAATAACATATAAATAGTACATTTAAAATATGTACGTGTATAATAAATTACCATTTGTTTTATGTGCCACTTTTTTTCTCAAATACCTACAGATTATTACAAATACAAACCTTTAGAAAAAATTATAATTTCTTCTTCAACAGTTATGGTTTGCAGCTGCACAGAGTACAAAAAGTATAAACTTACTATGGGGCTTGTATTAAAGAATACACAAATTTTACAAGAGACCCATCAAGATATCGCTTCATATACTTTGTCCTAATTATACATATAACCAATATATACTTCATAAACCAAAGTATGACCAAACAAAGTATTTATTGTTTAAGCCACCTGCAACAAGTTATCGTGACTTCAATCAAAGAAATATTCAGGACTTGTCAAATGGCGTAAAGTGAATAAACCTTTGAACAATGTTATGTGATCTGATATCCAAACAATTTATGTGATCTGATATCCAAACACTTTTTTGAGACTCTGTATCGTGAGATAATATTTCTACGTCTGTTTGAGCGTTAAAGAGTGTTTAGGTACTAAATTAATCTTTTACTTTTTACAAAAATATTTTTATAGCAAGCTCGGAGACTGTCGTTATTTGACTTCCAAGAAGCATTGATATATTAATATTTGTTTAGCATGACTGAAATGTTTTAAGAATTTTATTATGTCAGCAATGTTTTGACAAGGTGTGAAGTTTAGTTTCTGTTAATGAATTTTAAGCCAAAGAATTAAAATAATATGGAAAAATATTTCTTTCGGAGCAAACTGCTTTTCAAATACATACAGATAAAACAAAGATATTACAAAAACAATATTCAACTACAAAGTACTTATTTGTATTTCAAATCATACTCAATTCTACTGTTTATTTTCTTTTTATGCTATTTTATATTACATGTTACTATGTTCAATACTTTGCTTGATTTACTGTAAGACAGCGACAATGAGAAAAAGATGTTCTCGTATAAAAATATTTTACACTATGTAATAAGATCATAAATCGAATAAACTTAAAAATAATACACTGAGCATGTTACGCAAAGTAGCATGTACAAGGTCCAAAGTCTACTCCCACCAAAATGATGAATACTTTTATTTTGACTTTATTTACAAGCCCAGCTTAACTGCAGTATCTGTTACTGTTCTGTTTAGGCTGAGGAATTATAATAACAGACAGATAAGTGGAGATAAGATAACATGTTCTTTCCTGTCATCTCTTTACCATGTTCAGAACCATGATATCAATGTAAGTTTAAAAATACTCAGAGTGAATAGGCTGATAAACTTTACAATTCAAATGAAAATACATCATATTTGTATAATATATATTTGCACAGTGCAAAAGCTAAAATCTTTTTACTGTCACTGTAATAAAACTTGTCTCTTAAACACAATCATACTATTTTAATGTTTCAGTATTTAAACACCAATTCGGTTTGAATTAATATACATATTGTTTCATATAACTTTCTTTCACATCTATATTTTTATCAACTTTTTATAGTGATACTAACATTGCATATGAATAAAACACAAATGAATATGAGCTAAGGTACAAAAAGTAGGGTACAGCAACCCGCATGACACTAGACATGATGTTCCCAGTAAAGGTAATAACATGAGTACGTCTCATTGAGACCTATACTGCACGGTGAACGTGGAACTGACTATAGCTATTGGATCCCATGGTGAACAGTGCTCCAGTGTGACTTCTGTGTTAATATCATTTCTGTGGTGAATACCACCATAGACTTTTTTGTAACAACTAAAAATTCTTCATAAAACTAATTAAATTCTTTTATTTTATTAAGGATTTTAAAATATTTTCTTTAACCCTAGAAATTTTTCTTGTGCTGACAGTCTTGTTTTGGATAAATTGTAAAGGCTTCTTTGAGATGTGTTTTTATTCAAAAGTACACCTCCTGTTGTTTACAGCATGAAATAAAAAATTTGGTTATGGTATGAAATAAAATTTACTCATTCACAGAAAAAAAATAACAATGCGATTATTGACATAACATTTTGTTATAAAACTGCAATTTTTGCAGAGAAAAACAACAAACTTGAATTACCCAAGATAGCCAAAATAATGGTAAATATATCTAGTAAGAAATTGTAAAAGATTTTATAAAATAAAAAATGTTATGGTAAAACTGAAAAAACTGCAATTGACAAAAAGACTATTAATTCCAAATAAAAATAATGTTTTAAATATTAACCCTACATTTTTATAATAAAACTATGACAGTATGTACGTTTTACTGGATAATTAATATTTTTTTATTGTACCTTATAAAACATTACAAATAAAATGGGAAAATCTATAAATTTAGTTATAAAAACATAATAAAACACATAAATTATCCTTCAGAAAAGTGTTATGACAATAAATAAAATCTTACACATGAGGATCAAGTTTTTGTTTAATATTGATATGTACAAAACTTGTTGAGTACATTCATTTTTATCAGTATCAATATTGAAATGTGAACTAAATATATCAACATAGTGGCTGGCACCAATTGAATACTAGCTTTTATTCTCCATTAAAATTTACCATTTTTTAGAATTAAAAGCACCTCATTATGACAGTTTAATTCATTAGGAACAGAAAGATGACAAATTTATTGGAGTAATATTTGAATTAATAGTTTACTATGACGTGGTAAAATCAAACACAACACTAAAACTATATTCTAGTTATTAGGAGTTATCCTACTTAGTAGGAGGATTACATAGTAGTTAAATCCATTTGAATGAATTGAAAATTGTTTACTCTACCTTTCAATTTATTCAGGACTCTTTCCACAGCTCCTGAGCACCCTTCACAAGTCATTTCTACTTTAAACAGGTGTACCTGAAAAACACAGAAAAATGTTGTATAATATTTTTAAGAACAGCATTATTTTGAAGGCATACATACAATTCTTTCAATAATGTGGCAGACAGTTTGAAAATTATATTTTAGCTTCATAAATTATTAATTATTTTATCAAAGTTTCAAATGTTATGTGCTTTGGGAGTATAACATACACAATGTTCAAAGAAGTGTTTTATTTTTCCCAATAATTTTAACAGCAATTAGATGCTTTGAGACTGATAAAATGAAAGAATAGAAATAATACGTAAAATGTACAGGCAAAAACTACAATGAAAATAGCAAAAACTAACTCCAAACGACGTAATGTTCCATGAGAAATTTTTGTATATGCACTTATTATTCCTTATGTCCAGAGGTGTTGACGGATTTGACAGTTTCGCCTGGTGCTAAAACCAGTAGAGATTTGACCATTAACCATGTCTCTTAATTCCACCTAATCATAAGAATGGTTTTATGTTGCTTACTTGAAGCTATATATAAGTGAACTGGTAATACATCTTTCTGGATGATTAAATATTATTCTATAATAACAGTTAAACTATTCTAAATTTTACTGTGTAACATTTTCTGGTAAAGGTTTTTGGAGATTCTTGCATTTTAAATGGTAATGAGGCCTAGGGACGTATTTGATTACAGTTACATTGACGGTAAAAAGGATTTTTTCGTTCTCTTAGGACAAGAAGCTGGGAAATTTACACTTATTCCTAAAGGGACCTTAGCACTGCTTCCTGATTGACAGGATATTCCAGATAGGTACGGTTGGGGGTAGGGGCTGCCTCTTGTCAAGATCCATGAGAAGGATTTCAGCATTAATATCAGTCACGTCTCCTTGGAAGAAGGGAAGGCCAGCTTTGTACCAGACTCTCCAGCCAAAGCAGGCAGGGATCGCACACCCTTATGTCTAGGCTAGCAACTGCCTTTTAACACTTAAGAACCCCACCATTTCTAAGTCATCCCCCCCCTGTAGACTAGACCTTTCGATCTACCATTGCACCCCAATATTTCGACATTTGTGGTTAGTGATGTGCCGTGTTATTATGTTAGTGATTATTTTGGACATCCAAAGGGTTGCAGAGATTTAAGTGACACATCGGTTTTTGCTGCACTCAGTGTACATATAAGGTGAGAAGATATAAACCAGCCAGAAGTGAACCCTCCTGGAACTGATAAAAAGGATTACTAAAATATGAAATTACTTTAAAGATTAAATACTGATTGTTCCACATGAGGTGTCTTAAATTGAAAATAAATGGGATTATCATAGAATGGTGAACTAAGCCCACAAATCAATCACTGAGAACAAACAGTTCAAAAATATATGCATGAATCTTTATATACAGAATGTGCAAGGTGGGCGTAAGGGCAAGAAACTGAAGATGGCACTGAATAGATGGCTGGTGACCAGGCCATTCTACACGCTGGAAGAATATCTACAAGACACATGACCATCTTAGACATCAAGACTGCTCAATTCAACTTATTTATTTTGTAAATTTTAAACTTTAACATTGTATTATTGACGCCAATACATTTCTCTATGAAATTTTGTAAAGAGATTTTGACTTTGACTTTGTGCAAAAATCTATAGGTGTGATGTCCCATTCTCAAGAGTTTTTCAAATTTAAACATAATATTACACTATTTTAAAGTTCTTTGTGAGTCAAACACCATATATACAACATTTTTTTATTTGAAAATTGCAGAAAAAAAATAAAACTGTGAAATGTAAGACTTCACATATCATACCTTAATAAGTATACTTGTGAAGATAAAACAAATTTTTTAGTTTCATATTTGGTATGTGATATTACCTTAAAGACTTCTCTTTGCAGTCTAAGCACACATTTTGAAACATTCAAAATTGTAACTACCTCAAGGTTTTCAAATGCTAACGTAAGGCACATGTGTAATGTTGTTCATTTTTTGTATTTAAAATTTACTCCTACCTCTAATGATATCAACATTAGAATCAAATATATAAACAAAATAATGTTCATTTTATGATAAAGTGTCAGGCAATTAAATTTTAATGGCAAAATGGTACAAAATCAATATAAATATTTTTTTTAATAAATATTAAATTTTTATACAGTTGTGTTATTACAACACAAAATTTATAGCTTTATGAATATACACACTGTTGTTCTAATTTGTCCTTATACATCTATTGTATAAATATTAATCTTTTTTCATTAAAAACAGCTGTTTTTAAAACTGCAACAATGAAAATTTCTTGGAAGACTGGTGATTATCCGAATAATCATCAAGGTTAATTGTTACTGTTATGTGAACAGACTATCTGTATATTTTTCTCAGCATTTAAACTCAAGACAAATAACTCTCTCTCTCTATGATGAAATACAACTTTACTAATCTGCCATTGACCTCAGGCTCTGTAGCCACCATTTCAAGATGTTCTTGAGTAAAGTGGTACAAAAACAGATAACATTATATGCCACCTTATACACAGATAAATGCTATCAATAATGTTATTGAAAGATAGCATGTACTTTCTGTAAGTCTGTACCAGTCATGTGGTCACTTTAATCTTTATCACATATTTAAAAAAAAATAACACATAAACGATGTTAAACGTTATAATTATATATATATATATATATATATATATATATATTAAACATTGAATCACAATTATTAAGTACTTGCTCCGCCGGGATACAAAGTTCCTTTAGATCTCTCACTTGCCGGGTTTTCAAAAAGGTGTGCTACCAAAATTAACACCACAGAAACAAAATTTACAAAAGTAAAAAATTTTTTTACTTTTGTAAATTTTGTATTCCGTATCTGTCACATATGCGTTTAAATAAGCAAACTAACATATGATCGGAAGACCAAATACCTGTCAAACGACTTTGTATCAAGAAGTTTAAATTAAATTGTATAAAGGGCAATAGCCTTATTTAATTTAATATAGCCTTGAATATATATATATATATATATATATATACACAAATATTAACAATAAGCATTTTTATAATATTTACTTCACTTGTGTTATCTAAAAAATTCCTATAGTAGTACACTTTGATTTCCTTGGTGAATTTTTAGGTACTCTCAAACCATAAATTGCACAAAAATTAACTTTTTCATTTATTTTGAAATTTAGATTATATATCAAATATAGCCCATTGATCTAGGGGACTCTGAACTATTTGTGATTACATCTTTTACAATTTTTATATTTTATTGATCACTGATCCCTCTATGTACTATTTGAGGAAGGTTTTTCATTTTGGCACTGTTCCGAGCAGGTGGCCGGAGGCATTACCGTCTGTCTATTCAACTACTAATTAATTTCCTTTTTTTGGCTTTCCACACCTTAGTTGTTTACTGTTTTTTTTGTTCGTTTGTAACATTTTCCTTTCCAAATAGTTCTCGACAAAAGACTGTAAGTCTACTTTTTAACAGCAAAATACATTGATTTAGACGATTTAGTGTATACAGGACTATACTCCTGTGTATACTAAATAGCATCAAAACTACAATCACATCATGACCTAGACCCTTCTGATCATAAAATTGAAAATGTTCCTGGACCAAGTAATAGACATAGAACCCCACATAGTCCTAAATCAAGACAAGGTTATGTTGATAATTGGGTGAGAGTAAATCCACCAAAGCACGTAAAAGATATATGCCCAGAATTTACTGCCAGGAATCCTGGCACAAAAATTTGCCTCCCAGAAATAGTTCTTCCATTGAGTATGTTTCTTTAATTTTTACTAGTTTTCTGGGCAAAATTAGTCAGAGAAACTAACTCTTATGCTAAGAAAGTAATTGAGCAAAAAGAAGCATCAGAAACAGGAAAAAGGTATTCCAGATTCTAGAAATGGGTAGATGTAAGTGTGGCAGAGATGAAAAGGTATTTTTCTTTCATCACATTAAATAAGGGCATACATGTCAGAAAAAATATGACAACCTTTACGGGCTGAGAGAGTCACAGAGAATCCCCTGGTTTACCAAATACATGACATGCAATCGTTTCCAGATCATAAACTCCTTCATGCACCTGACTCAGCTCCAAGCATCCGCAAAGGTGAACCAGGCTACGATCCTTAGATCAAAATCAGATTTTTTATCAATCACCTGAACACCTTATTCAAACCGTACTCAGTTTCATCTCAAAATATATGTTTGGATGACGGCCTCATTTCCATAAAAAATAGGTGCCCATTCATTCAATATTTGTCCAAAAATAAACACAAGCAGTATTGGTATAAAGACATCTGAATGCTGTGACATGCAACAAACTGTGTGTATGTATCATATTGAGCACTACAGTGGAACAGACTATTTAGCGGGAAGAAATTAACCTTTTATTGAAAAAGTAGTATTGGAAGTACAGAAAAAAGTAGGCTATTGAATAAGGGTATCATTAGTTCAGACAATTTTTATACAAAAATCCCCCTTGCTAAAAAACTTAATAAAAAAAAACCTTTTTGACTGGCACTAGCCTATAAACCAAAAATCAAAGTACTTATCACATGATATGAAAGCTACTGTTTTTGGTGCTAGGGAAAGTGTATATTATATAGACAATGAAGTACTAATGGTAAGTTACAAATGAAAAATTACCAAAAAACCTGTGTACTACAACTGCCTTTCATGCCGAAGATGCAATGGTCAAAAGTAAAAAAGGCCTAAATGGTATGATACCAATCTTGATTCATAGATATAACCAATATATGGGTTGAGTAGATATAAGCGACAAAGTTTCTTACCACAACTCTTGCAATAGACAAACTACTAAGTATTGGAAGAAAACTTTTTCACCTTGGTGGATATATCCCTATCCAATGTTTATGTACTCTATTCAAAAAATACAGACAACCCTATGGAGCAGGTACAACTTTCTTGAAATTGTTGAAGTTTTAGTGGGAAAAAAAGAATAGGTTGCTCACGTTCCTAGACCTGCGGGAGATCCTGGAGTAGCAACGGGAGGTCACAAGATTAAGCGTCTTTCGTGGAAGCAGGAAAGGCTTTGTGCTGTATGTGGCCCAACTAACAAGAGAGGCAGATGAATGTTGTGGTGCCCAGGGTGCAACTGTGGCATACACTTTAATCTTCTTCAACATTATTGGAGGCCAAGATATAAAGGAAGAAAATAGAAAGTTGCTACCAGCAGCTCCTCAGAATAGACACCAGTTTTGACTACCATACACATAGTTCATGTTTTTCTAGCATTAGGCTATTTTCTTGTGATTTTTTTTCAATATAAGTTTCTTGTTCAGTGTAAAATGTTCTATGTAGTGGCTATTTTGAAAACTGCACATATTGTTTTCTAAGAAATCTGAGTGTGCAAAAGTATCATGAATTTATTTTTAAAATTTTTACTTATCAATGCAGGTATATTACAATAAGTGGACACGGTTTTTTATATCGATACAAACAACAAACAAAATAAATTACTTAATTACAACTTTTGATATAACCATCCAATACCGACTTTTGAACAATAACCAACTATAAAAACTTTTTCATATAATAAACGTATGATATTTTAGAGATAATAACAGACAGTTGAAAGCACGTGGAAGACTGTAAAACGCATAATAAAAAGTAGCATATTAGCCGACCTATTTGCAGATCACCTCTGTGAATATTTGTACAGAAGAGAAATATGGTTTTCTAGAGAAGATGCTTCAACAACTTCTCAAAAGCGGTTACCCACGAGAAAACATATAAATAGTTATACATATTTCTGTTATAAATGTCATCATTTCATTATTATTTAGGCTATGAGTTTTTCTTATTTCTAGTTCTAACTGTTTGGTCGTTATATCTCATTTATTATTTATGAGATACAGTCACTATGTATATTATATTAATCATTTAAATTTCAAATATGATTGTTATAATGAATATAGATGCGTATTCTAATATATAAATATTAAAAGTATCGATGATTATACTAATTGATATAAAAACTTATCTGCTTATCTTACTCTACCCATCAAAGCAGCTACATTTTCATACATAAGTTAAGAATTTTTATTATTTTATAATAATTTTCTACATTTTATTCTGAAAATTGTGATATACAATAAGCATCATTTTTTTAAAATTCTGTATGATAAAAAAAACTATTTTTATGTCTAAAAATAAGAAAAACCGGCCTTATTATTTACAGGTATAGTCAACAACAGGAGGGTTAAAATATCCTATAGTTTATCAGGGATAGAATGGTATCTATTGTTTTTGGTACACCTATAGTGATGAATAGGCATATTACCATAAATACTTATTAATTGTAATTTCTATTTATACTCACCTTAGCTGCCATATTTATATCACGGGTATAAAAAATATATTAAAACTGTTGCTATAAAATCTTAGAATACGTTGCCAGAACCAACCATACGCAATGGTCAAGTCTGTTCAAATACCAATAATTTAAGGGCTTCTTTAAACTCTGAATGATGGAATTGAAGTGATTAATAGCTGAATATATTAAACTTGACACCTAATATTTAGTATTTATTGCAATCAATTTCTAAAACACAAACAAAATCCTCTATCTAGTCCACACTTCCAATTTTTAATTCATATGTTCAATCCCATGATTACTGAAGAAATAACCAATAAGAAAACGCCAAATTGCAATGTGATTAAAATCATATTGAGGTAACTTAAAAAAAAAATTAAAAAGAGAAAATAGAGAGGTTACATGTTATAACAGAGTAGCCAACAATTGAATAAGGTTACAGATTAACAATATTCAAAATTAAATCACGTGAGTGTAAAAACGATAGTATAAAAATTGAAAATAAAGTAACGCTCTCTCATAAACGTTGAATAATGAAAAACAAGTTAAAACCATAACGGAAGTTATATATATTTAAGTTTAATTTTTATTATACTTTAAATGCCAAAAGTACAATATAAAATTAAAGATGGCATTTCTTTAACTTGTTCAAACTTTTTTCTCTGATTTTGATCATCTAAACACTGTATGACCTCGATAGTTCTATTTCACATAATGAACTTCTAAATAGATCTGAGACTCATGACTTTTAAAAGAAAAATAAGAAGATAACATAAACTATGTCTAGTCAAACAAACATTAATAAAATATTCACAATAATAATTACTAATAACTTAATAATAACAATATAAACGTAATCAGCAACAAAGACATAATTATAATGTCCAAAAAAATACTCTGCAGGAACCACTTCTGTCTGGCTGGTTTATACATACCAGTTGAACCTACCACCGGGCATAGCAAAAACCGATGTGTCACTTAAATTTAGGCAACCTTATGAATGTCCAGGAACAGCACATCACTAACCGCAAATGTCGAGATTCTGGGATTCATGGGCAATTCGATAGGTCTAGTCTACTGTGGGAGATGACTGTTGGAGTTGGTGGGGTTTGTTCCCTAACCTCAGAGGTTCTTGCTAGCCTCAACAAGGGTGTGCCACCCCTGCTTACTTTGACTGGAGAGGCTGGTTCAGAGCTGGCCTCCCCTTCTTCCGGAGAGATATGACTTTGAGATGTAGTGCCCTAATTCTTCTTCATGGATCTCGATAGGAGGCGGCCCCCACTCCCTATCGTTGCCCATCCTGAATATCCTGTCACTCCGGAAGCAGCGCAAAGGTTCTTATAGGACTAAGTGCAATTTATAAGCTCCTTGTCCTAAGTGAACAAAACAAAAAATGGCCAATCGAATGAAATGACTAGATCACAGACCAGATCACATACTACACGTTCAGGCTAACGAGTTATGTACAGTATCTAGAGTAAATTTGTCATTGCTATAAGCACCGTATTGGCAAAGTCAAACTGTGAACATCATGTCACAAGTCCTAAAACGAATAAACCCTCATGAGCAGTCCCCTCTTGAGTTGTATAGAGACAATCAAAAGAAAATAACGCTTTTCATCTCTCGAATAGCACCGCTCAACATTTGTTACTATTCATTTGCATAGCATTTTTATTACACCATGAAGTACTAAATTCGAGTTCATTTGAAAGTAATTCTGCTGACGAACTGTAAATCTGGAAAATATTCATGCCCTTAAGAAAACGTAGAACCTTGCATATAAGGAGCTTATGTCAATGTAATTAATTAACATACTAAACAGAAATGGGTCCAGGAATGAGCATTAGGGTGTATGTACCCTGCAAAAAAAAACAAAAAACAAAAAAAAACGAAGCAAAGTTAACTTGCAAAATACGACCAATTTATAACGTAAATGAACTACTGAAGAAGAAAGCTCATTTCTTCAGATGTCTTAAGTTTAGAGATCAGTTGATTCTAGCAAAGGAAACAGTTCAGCCTACACTAAAAGCTATCAAAGTAAAGCTATATTTGCAGTTGACTTGGTGATAGTGCGAGAATTAGAATACACATAGTAAAGTTGTGTATACACATAGTATACAGACAGGTTGGTATAACAAAAGATCTCTCAGGGAAAAAAATGTTCATATAACGATGGCAAACATACAAAATCCTATCCTTTCAAATAATTTTTCGGCATTAAAAAACTTTAAACAAAGAACAAAAATGCTACTCAGCGATTATTTCATTCTTTAAGGTAAAGAACAAAACATACAGTATCATGACCTCAAAGACTTTATCAATAACTGATTTAATTACTGTAGGTGTGGCTTCTAACATTGGAGATATTACGCGATTTTTGAAAAAGTACAAGCCCACGCAGCCAGGTTCAACACTTCAGGGAATTCGAGTAAGCCCATATTTAAGTATTCACGTCGTGTTGGTTACAGTAGGTGGAAAGACGAGGAACGTTGTATAATAATTACACATCTTCAGAACAGGTACAGAAATAGTGTGGCAGAGAAAGCAGTAGTGGTTATTTTTAACGAGAATGTATCATGACGCATACATATTCTTTTGTTTTTTTTTCAGTTAACATTTTGTTTGTAAAAGCCAACACTTGTTACTCATTTATGTAATAAATACATAAGCCCCACTACTTTATATTAAAAAATTAGCTAAACCCGATTTTAAAGAATCAATTTTTTATGTTTGCCTTTTTTATTTCTTGATTTTTATAAATCTGCTAACTTTGAGTCCAAAAATGTGGGTTTATTAAATATAAATACTTAAATCCTTCCTGCAATTTAATTCGACCTTTTGGTTACAAAACATTTAAATTCTACAAGTACACGAATTTGGAATAGGCGAACACTAAAGGCAAATATATCTTTATACTACAAAAACAATTCATGATAATCATTTCCAAATTACCGCGAGGAAAATAATGCAAAATATATAAAAATTTAATATTTCCTTGCATTTTAAAATTAGAAGCATTACAATAATAAACATTGTTTTATCTTTCATTATTTACCACATATAAATACTATATTTGAATAAAATGACTTGATAGCTCAAAGCTTACAAATAATGTTTACAAAAAAAAAAAAAAAAAAAAAAAAAAGAAACAAATTGTATACACAATAACAATGTTATAAATGAACAAGATAGGAGTACGTCAAATAAAGTGTTGCGTAACATATTACGTTGATGTTGAATATAAAATGTAAAGTCTATAACTTATTTCATACAAACACACAAGAATATAAAGTTTTAGACCCCCCCCTTTCTATAGACAAAAGAGAAATTAAGTGTGCCAACCTAGTGAGTGGTAGTTTAGTGATTGGTTTTCCCTGACGCTCAGCTAACTCCACGTTATACATGGACAATCATTCTCATTCTTGTATATGTAGAAATGAAGTTTCATTCATAATTTAACGTCTACAGATGAAATCTTTCTCCAAACGTCTTACCATATGATACATTAAAATTTATGTCAGTTAAGTTGGGTTTCTATCGGTGTGCATTTTAGCTAGACAGTTATTGGTCAATAATTATTTAAATAATAACAGTCTACACACTAAATCACATAAACGACGTTGTGTGTATTGGGAGGTAAGCTACATGTGTTAATATATCTAACAAGTTAAAATCTCATATGATTGTACTCAGATTGTCAAAAAACTTATTTAAACTACTATTTTCTAGATGCCATTATGATCCCAAGGTAAAAATATTTGCTAACGCTCAGCCAAACCTCATGGAGTGACATGCACCAATGTCAAACTTATTCTCGTCTATGTAGAAATTAACATCCTTGCTAAATTTAAAGTCTATAGATTAATTCTTTCTTGAGATATGAGGTGGCATTCGACTCACGAAACAAAGATTTCTAGAACCCCCCCCCTCCCACGAGTAAGTTTTATTAAACGCTTATCCGATTTCTAAATTAAATTAAAAAATACATAAAATTTATAGAACTGTAATTCAAAATTACAACAATTTATAATAGAAAATTGTTTTTTATTCAGCGAAAGAATATTTTTTTAAATTAAGAAAATAATAAATTATTTGTTTATTAATATTTAGTGTTTGCCATGGATGTTGTAAAATAGTTTGTAGTATTTAACACTATACATGTTGATATGTCTATACAACTGATATGTACTCTGGAAAAAAGAATTTAATTTGATTGTGGAACGAGATCAATTGGAAAGCTTATATTCGAATTATCAATTCGTTTTAGTGAGTATATTCCATATATTTTTATACTTACAAAGTGTGTTTGTAATACAAAGAAATATTAAATCGGAAACGACCCATCCCTCCTCGAAAATTGTGTAAAATGCACCTTAGAAACACCGCATTATATTTAGAATAGCAATGGGAGAAACAAAGTAGATACTTTACCATAAGTATCTTAACTTAGTATTGTATTTAGTTTCTTACATTGTAAGTGCGATGCCAAATATAAATTGCCACTATGTAACTAATATATGTTTATTAAACTCACATAATTATTTATATTTGTTTTGACCATGAAACCAAAATGTAATCAACTATGAGACCTGTAGTATGTTTTTATACATCCAGCAGGAATACTAAATAGGAAGTAGCCAATATATCTAATGCGTAAATACGTACCCTGTGTTTTGATGGGGCCTTCGGAGGGCCACACTGTTCGCATGCACCAAGATTAGATTACCTTTCCAATGTCGAGTTTAACTAGTTTATTTTTTACAAAGTATAGTGTCATTGTTATTACGATAATTGTTGTTATCACTTTAGTTATTGTTAAAAATTATTATTATCACTGTTATTGTTGTTACCATGGTGATTGTTATTTTTACAAAATTGTTATTCCTATTGCCATTATCGTTGTTATTAACTAGTTATTATTATCACTGCTGATATTATTAATACGCATATTTATTTATGCACACATGTGGTTCTTGCTATTGTTGATAGATTATATTAGTTTTATTTGTATTGTTAATTGTTATTTTTTCGTCATTTGTCGTTTTCTAATTGCCTTCTTCTTGTTGGATTAATTTAATACGCATATTTGAAATGGTATATTGCCGTATAAATAAATAAAATAATAAAGTATATAAATAATTCTACGTTTTTTGGATTTGTGATTCAAAACTATGTTAGTGGCATATTTGGCCGCAATGGGAAACTAGTTCAATATAAAACCACACGTACTAATTCTCACACCCCGAGCCTACATTGTAGACATTTACAAACGGGACAAGTTGTTTTATTCACAATGATAAATCTTCAGAGTATTTATTCATTATAAAAAGTTGTACGTTGATGTTTATGAATATCAGTAATACGAGAAGAAACAGTGATATGTGTCAAAATCGGATCTACTTAACCTACCCCAGAGTGGTTAATATGCTGTAATGCACCAGTAGAAAAAAACACAGTAGTAACAATAGAAATATAGTCAATAAAGTGAGAATTACTATAGAGAAGGACTAAGAAAATTATCAAGCAAAATTTGGATTAAATGACTCAAGAGCATCCAAAACTAACGTGCATTTTACCCTCAATATATAATCACTAATAACTAAATGTACAGTAAGTAAAAAAGTTAGATTCATAAAATTCTTATCATAAAGTAAAGAGTACAATTTTAATTAGACGATAATCAAACTAAACAAATATATATAATAGTCATAAATGTATCAACTCATTGACAGCTCTTTATTGTATTCTTTGTTATAGCATCTAAGGCCGAAACGTATGCTCTCCCTTTTTAAGTAGCATTAAATATGTATGTCTTTGACATTTGTATTCTCTTTCCCGCCTTCCCACAAAATTTAGAAACAAAACATTTTTAGCCAAGACAAGAGTACGTGAAGAAGTCATGACTTGTAGGTTACGTTCTTAGAATGTTGTAAAGATAAGGTGCGAAACTGTCAAAACTAAATAGGGCCGTAATAAAGATTTGTTTATCGTATTTAATATAAAAAACAATTGGACTCATAAAAAATGGATTGGAAAAGGAAGGCCGGTTCTCATGGAAAGAAAAATACAAATAACCCTAAAAAGTTTAGGTAAGTATTTCAGTTTAGGGTTGATTATAGGATTAATAAGGATGTCTACATTATAAATGTATAAAAATTAGAAGTCTTGTAGATCTTGTATTTGTTTTTTATGTTTCAAGTTAACAATGCTGCTTGTCTGGTGATAGGAATTGTGTATGCCTATTCTGGTCTAATTGCTGGGTTACTATTTTACTTTTTAAAATCTCACTGCAGTACAAAAATCACAAAGGTGGTCTGCTAGACAGTCTATTGTTATTCCACTCCCCAAACTTCTCTTGACTGTTCGCCAAGTACTTTAAATTGTTCATCTCACACATTTCCTCACAATATCCATCACCATTTACAAATTCTCCAAAAATTAGGTACTTCTTGTTCATTGTTTACATTAAACGTCACTAGGCTACCTATAAGTATAATTAATAAGTTGAAATCGTATGTAGAGTTAAATAAACTGTAATATAAATTTCTTCATTTGATAAAAACAATTGAAACATTTCATAAAAACAACTGAATAAGTTTAGGCAACTTATTAAAGTCTACCCCTGGGCTCTTTTAGATTTTTAATCCTTATTAATGACTTTTCATCCAATTTTAAAATATGCACAGTAGTTTTTGCTGATAATACAACTTTATTTTGTAGTAGCTTCAATGTAAGTAGCCTAACTATTGAGATTAACTCTTAATTTGAATGATGCTATCCTGTGGTTTGGGTCAAATGGGTTTCTATTAACTAGCCTAGTCTAATACAAAAACTCAGTAAATACTGTTTAGCTTAAGATTCTCTAATATCGACCTAATAAGTAATGAACGTTGTGTAAAACTTTTAGGTAAATTAGTAAATGTTAATTGGTTTGATAAAATGTTAAACTATGATAATGTTTGTATTCGCTTAAGCAGATTAGTCTATTCGCTTCTTCAGCCTGGGTTGGGGGAGACTAATAAGCGGCCTACACTCGTTATTCGGTTGTCTTTTTTCTCGAATGGTTCATATATTATCCAACTTTGATATTTAAAAATCATACACAATAAGAGTTATAATAAATTACTGTAAAAATAAGAATTTCGTACATTACAATTTAAAAAAATATAAATTTAACACTAACATTATAAAAACAACAAAACCAACTAAGGCCTAAAATTAGATATCAAAGAAACCTTACAATATTTATAATTTGCCCAACTTGATATTAATGAGTAACCGCTTTTGTAAAATGGAGGAAAGAATTCTCCCCATATAGGTTACCAGGAGCCAAACTCACACGTTGAAGCCACTTAAACAAAGTGGCTCTCATCACTTGTGAGAAATATCTCACATATTTTCCTCATATTCATCGCCATATTCAAATCTCAAAATATTAGTTACTTCTTTTTTTTTCCAACGGCATTACCATTTTATTGGGTAAATCAATACAATACAATGATTCACAAGCAATTATTCAGTCAATAACTTGTAGAAATGAATTAACAATAGCAAAAATAGACTAACAAATAACTAATTAAATAAGTTGAGATTGATAACGAAATTACATAATCCTTGGGTTACCCCAAACATAAATGATTTACAAACGATTCTAGCTAAATAAATACTATTACGATACATGCAATCCCTAATATCTAATGTACGTATGCATTCCAACAATCCAAAAATGAGATTACTTAAATGGTTGTTTAATAAATTAGTTGAGTTAACAACGAGAAACTAACCTACAATCTCCCAAAAACAAAAATTTAATATACAGGCAATCCTAAAAAAATAATACTATTGTGATACATGCAATAGAGTCCATATAATTTAGTGCATTCCGACAATAAAAAAAAGACTGTGCGATCGATTACATAAACCATGCAGTCTAAAATAAATACTCTGATAAGTAACAGATTTGGCCATACAACAGCGACTAGATAACTACTCTTCACTGAGAATTTTCATAACTTTCTTCCTAAATGCTGGGAAAGAAGAGTTGAAGAAAGAAGAGTTCTTGCTGTTTATTGTTTACATTAAAATTACTATAACTAATAGGTGAAATCGTATGCTGGTTGTATATGATTACTGATTATTTGTATCACTAAACGATGGCAAATGTCCGGAAAAATCCTTACATTGTCAAAAACAAACTTCAAAAATAGTAAGGTAGACTATAAGTTTTGACTATGTTTATTGCATTTTATAACTTATGTTGTAAAATGACAATACGGATTTCTGATTCTATGTAGCCTACATATCTTTGAACCAGTATTCAGTAGTACATGGAACAGGAACAGTGTGAGGTATTTCTGCACCCATAGTCTGACATCACTTTCAGCACCTTGATAACGCAATTCATGATAGAGAAAATTATTATATTCAGTAGTAATAACAGGCATATTACCTCACACTGTAAAATCAGCTATGCAAATATGTCACAGAATAGGATTTCCTGTATTGATTTAATATAATTTGTTTGTCTGCAGCTCAAATCATCAAGGGCCTATTGTGGAGTTTGCATTGATGCTGCTTGATGGATTAAAACATTTCAAAAGCAGAATTATGACTATATAGCATTTGCTGTTATAGGTCCAATGTGGATGATGATGAGGATATACCAGCTTCGTTCGAGGAAGAACTGGCCATCATGGACCAGATGGAGATGGAAGCAAATGAAACTGAGTCACAGGAATCATCTGAACAGGTTTGTTGTAAGAAGAGATTGAGAAACATAATATTTATTTAAAGGTTGTTAAAAGTTTTGAGAGGGTTTTGGTGATTTAGGATTGGTTACTTTGTAGATATTCTGACTAGTGTTGCTATAAAGGCTATGAATTAAACTCTATCACTAGGGCATAAGTTTGGATTGTGTTCGATAACAGACT
This sequence comes from Homalodisca vitripennis, assembly GCF_021130785.1. Taxonomy (NCBI): domain Eukaryota; kingdom Metazoa; phylum Arthropoda; class Insecta; order Hemiptera; family Cicadellidae; genus Homalodisca; species Homalodisca vitripennis. Next base: position 40,729,973 of record NC_060211.1, on the reverse strand, counting down.
CATGTTGTATTGTTATAAGTTAGTGATATTCCTACTCCTAAGCTACTCGGAAATAATTAACTGTACTTAACAAAATTATGACTTCCTTTTTCAACATTTTAAAATATATGTCATGAAATGGAATATTTCAATATACATGCCTTTATATTATAAAGTGTGTGTTTAATAAGAAACTGAATGTTTTGAGAGTATGCCATACAGCAAGGGGAGCATGTTGCTGCTACAGAATGTAGCTAGTCACAGATTGAGATGAGAGTCAATTTGCCAGTGTAGCAAAACTTCAATGTTGACACTTTCTTTGCTTAGTCAAGCTTACAAGAAGGATTCAATAAGTCACATACAGTGCTCTGAGTCATTTGAGCATTTGAAACCAACAGAATGTTGGTTAGTGATGATCCCAAGTTTATACAACTCTCCAATATCAATAGATGATGACCATGCCAAGAAACTTTTCGCGGTGATTCATCGAAATTTTCATTTAACAGAGAAGTTGCAGGTGAAATTGGCATACATTTTCAGATCCTCATACCATCAAATTTTGAATGACAAACATTAAATGGGCTGTAATGGAAAATAAAACCCAGTTAGTAAAGTAACAGAATAAAGGGTTTAAATTATCTCAAAGTGAACCAGATTGAAAACAGATTGATCTGTGTTATCCTTTGATAGTAAAGCGGCATTTTCTCCTTTGGGAGCTAGCTGTTTCAGGGAAACTGTGTTCTCATCTCCGTTATTGAGACGTACATTTGCATAATTGGGATTTACATATATTAGTTCGACCTCATCTACCAGATTATGCCATTGTAACGGTTGATCTGGCCATTTCCTTGGAGTATTATATGATGTAGTTCTACTTGTCGCTATGCTTTTGGAGTTAAGAAAGTCTTTAAGATCTTTTGACATGAAAGATGAGCCCCTGTCGACAAGTATGAATATAAGAGGGTAATCCAAATAAACAAAACAAGTCACTTAACTTTTCAATCACTGTGCTCGACGTTATGTCGGGGCATGGATAGGCAAAAGGAAAACACGAGAATTCATCAACAATTGTTAGTAAATATTTATTTTTGGAGATTGTTAGCAATGGGCTCTTAAAATCCATATTCAACCTTTCAAATGGAGCCGTTCATTTTATTAACGCTGTTTCTTGGTGTTTATAAAATCGAGGCTTTATTTCTGCACAGATGGGACATGTAGCAGTATCTTCTTTATTTCCTCCAAAGAATAAGGCAGATTACAACTTCCTACCCAGTGGGCTATCCTAGTAATCCCAAGATGACAAAGTTGAGCATGGAGTTGATACTGTTTGTTGTTGCCTGTTGATCTGCAAACTCTGCAGCTATCTCATTTTGTTTACCAGATATGTAAAGAATGTCGTATTTATAACATGCAAGTTCTAAGCACTATCTAAGTATCTTCTCGTTTAAAATTTTACTAGAGTACGACTATTGTGAAACACGAATGAGAAAAAATGACAGAATGAGTGACTTAGTAGCAATCGGTCATACATTTTCAGTCAGGTTACTGAATAAAGGAGGATGTTCAACTCGAGCATGAGCCAGAGAACAGACAATAAGTGGAGATTCACTTCCACCAAAATTCAGTTGAATTTGAGAATGATGTTTCAGTAAATCATGACCCACTATGACATCAGCACAAAGATCTTTTAATACAGTAATTTTTGATCTTGTGTATGAATGCTCAAGGAGTTCTACATTTACAATATAGTAGCGAACAATTTGAGAACCAAGTGAAGCAGATGCCATTGAAACCTTGTGAGATCTAGAGAAAAGTCTGATTTTACTGCGACAAACGATCACTTAAAACTCTTTGAGCTTCCAGTATCTATCAATGCCTCTGTTTCATATTTGTTAATGTTTACTTTAATTACAGCATGTTTTAAGCATGAAGGAGAAGCTGCTGTAATAGTAGCAACAACATTTAAATTAGTTGTAACAGTATTAGAGGTTTTGACATACCTTTTCTTTGGCCTTAACCTACAAACCTTAGAGTAATGTCCCGATTTAGAACAAATATTATATATAGCGTCCTTAGCAGGACAGTTTATGCGGGAACAAAAGTCCACTTAGAAAAACATCTCGAATAAAGTTATTTTTGTGATCTTCAGTGGTAACTGCCAAAAATTTGCAGTCTTTGCTCAATACTTTTAAAGTCAACAAGTATTCACTGATGGACTCACCTGATCTTTGCTTACGTGAAGCTAACTGATACCTTGGTAGTATTTTCACTTGTAGGTTTGATGAATATACTATTCAGAAATGTTAACTGCTGCTTCGTATGTTGTGGACTCAAATGTGAATTCAAAGATTGGTTGTAAAACATGATTGATGAGGAGATATAGTTTATCCTTGGATGTAATGCTTTCTTCCTTGAGATTGTATTCACAAATGTCTCAAATGTTCTTAACCAGTATTTCCAAAGTTTAGAGCAAGAGGGTGAATTTGGGTCAGTATCAAACTTGTCAGGTCTTAAAAGCCTATCTATGTCAATTAGAATTAAAATAGAATAGGAAAAATACTATTTAACAATTATATGAGATGATTAAATTGTAATGGAAAACAAAACCCAGTTAGTAAAGTAACAGAATAAAGGGTTTAAGTCATCTCAAAATAAACCATAGAAAATTGATACAGTTGAAAAATACAGAATAAAATAAATTTTGACAAAACACATGTGATGTAAACATATATTAGTTTGTATTAATTAATTAATTATTCACCATATTATGTGCATTGCAAAATGTGTGTCCTGTTTTTTAATTTATGGCCAGGAACAGGCCTTGTTAAAATCAGCTAGAAACTACTGCTTGGTATTTTCAATGATAATGTAATCTTGCTTATGAGCTGGCTGATCTGAAACAACCTTGAGTTTTAACCTATAAGAACAATCAACAACGAAGACTTGCTTAAGAGCTGGCTTATTAATATGGTATGATTAATATGCATCCAAATGCTTTTCAGGTTGTCTTTTAAATTCTATACTTTTTGAATATTCAAATTATAAAATTTAAGAATGCATGAGATTTTATTTATGAATAATCAATAAAAAGAATTCAAGGACTTGGGAAGAGTACTTATAATTTTAAAATGAGCAATTCTCATAATTCTAAAACCAAAAATAAGGGTATAACGGTTTTAGAAGGTTAAAATTTTATTATTCTTATGGTGCTGAAATAAATATGGCCAGCAACACAGCTCAAGAGTCAAGAATCAAGATGTTTATTGTCATCCCACATATACAATGTACCTATTGACAGTGTCAAAGGTGTACCTTTGTCTGTAGAAATACAATAAACCTACAGACTACAAAGCACATAATTCCTAGGCTTATGTTTACATACTAGATTGCATACGGTAAAGTACAGGTCAGAAGTCTAAAAACATAAATTGTCCATACTACAGCGTAACATTTCATCAACAGAGTAAAAAGCCTTTTCTTTGAGCCATTTTAACATAACTGTCTTAAAATGACAGTTAATATTCGCTATTAACCCATTACGGACAGATGCGAATATATCAGCTAAAGACTGTGTCTGTAGGCTACAGTTTTCGGATATATCTGTAAAATCATTAGCAAAACCATACCAATATATTTTTTAATGTAAAACTCATCATCAGAGGTACCATAATTTATGAAAATATTTATTAAAACTGTCGTCACAAGTTAAATGATTTTGATGGGATATTTTATGTTTTGACAAAAATGCTTTCGAATGCCACTAAAGATTGGGTTTGGCTATTTTCTCATAATACTATAATTATTGGTATCATGTTAATTGTAGATTTTGATATTAGAAATATTCTGACATTGATTTAATGAACATAGGGTCCAGACACTCAGCAGACGAGTGCAAAGTGGAGTCGTCCACCCCCTCCCCACCTCAACCCTGCTTCAGACAAGCTCATCTTTCAGCAGATAGACATTGACCACTACACAGGTAAACTTTCATTTGGGCCCCTATAGGCCTAGTGCATCAGTTAATATTGATAAATCAGCTGCCAATCAAGTTTTACTGCTTACCTGCTAATTTCTATTAGGCTAATAATAATAATGTCCCTGCATCGATGGATAACTCTGTGAAGTGTGGCACATTTCAGTTTGAGAATACTCGTATTTATGTATTGATAAAATACCTTTCGAGACATTAGCTGACTTGTACTATTAGCCAATAAGCTGATCAGAATTGTCTATCACGTTTAATATTCGCTTGTGATAGGCCTATTGAATGTTTTTTTTTTCGTACTATTTATTTATTTTTATTCATTGTGTTTGTACTGTGTTCGTGAATTTTAAACTATGACGACTCCAGATGGATAATCATCGCTTGTATTTATTGACAACAACACCAGAAGATGACTTATTAAAAGTCGAAACGACTACAGTTTCAACTGTTTGACAAAGGTACGCAGTAATTGTTATTAGCCAATCCGCAATACAGGGCTATATAATATGGAAAAGAAGAATTATTGTCATTTCTGAATAGCTAGTCGGCCTTTATTGCTAACATTTGCACACTTTGAAAAATGCTCGTAACTTAATAATTTATTGGTTTCCTCTTGTAATAAAAGATTTGACATTCTGTACAATGGGATTTGAAAGTACAGTATAGTGATACAAATTTAACCACATTTGGCTTATGCATGATTTTGTATCCAGGAACCTTGTTTTTTGTAAAAACACTTGTGCTGTTTAGTAGAAACACAGATTTCTGTAACTTATTGGCTTCATGTTGTAATAAAAGCTTTTAAACTCCGTATAATGATATTAAAAAGCATGAAGAGTAAAAATAAGTACTCTAAATTGGTCTTATTTCATATTTAATCTGTAAACGTGAACTTGAATGGTAGACGTACAGCTGTAATTGTAGCGTAGGTCTACTATAACAGCTATATTAAATCAAATGACACTTCCAGAGGCTTTTTATTTCTCAGTAATCAATATTTTGGCGTCAATTTGTGGTCTGTTTTAATATAAATTGTATAAATATTTTCGTATAACATTTTGAAATTGACAGTTTAGTACAAGAGTAAAAATATTATTTTGTTGATAGTGCATAGTTTTTGGCTTTTAACACTTTATATTATTGTAGAATATTACACTTAACCATTCTTCTAGTTAAAATATTTTTGCTAAGTATGAAGTGTGTATAATGCAAACAATTCTAGAATCTCAATGTTTTACATATATTTTTGTTCAAATTTAATTATGTATGCTCGTCAGACAAATGGAATGAACTTCAAATTGGAGCTGAGTATTTTATGATATGCCATGTCAAAACATATATTGTCAGAATAGCAACTAAACATTTGAGAAGATTATGAAAGGAAACTTTTTATGAAAAGAATGAGAGGGATAACTATTATGATACAAATGAAGGTTTATATTACAGGAACCCCATTAGCGGGAATGCCTGGTTCCCAAGTGGCTCCAGTCCCGGTAATGAGAATGTATGGAGTAACAGCGGATGGGAATTCTGTCTGCTGTCATGTCCATGGTTTCACGCCTTACTTCTTCGTCTCTGCCCCAGAAGACTTTACGGAGACTCATTGCAGGCCATTTAAGGTGAACTGCAACATTCCTATAATATTTTTAATTCTATGTTAAAAATGATGTGTTCTGATTTCAAAATTTATTGCTAAGCTTGTTAACAAGTTCATGACGATGTGTACCCCATCGGTAACACACGATTTTTCATAACTGCTGTAGTGTACCAGATAGTGTAAACACCAGGGGTACATGGAGTCAAACATTTTTTAATCAGTGTTTTTATTGATGGCCTTTGGTGGTTTGTGAAATATGAGAAAATAGAAGTAACTTAGACTATCATGTACAAAGCAAAACCATATGATATATTTTTGAATAACCATACGATAGTCGCATTCACGATTGCTTAATTTTTTAGATAAATTAATTTTTTATGTACCCCTTGGGTTACACATGTATAAACATTTAAAAAAGTGTATTTAAATATTTATTTGTGCAAAAATTGCAAAGCCCACATACTTTTTTAAAAAGGATTATACTAAGACATAAAAAAAACCATTAAGGTTTTTGGTCATTATTATTGAGAAATTGAATGGCAAATAAAAATGTCCGGAAATTAGCCATCATTGTGAATGTGTGAATTTATTTATAAATAACTTAAAAAAAATTCTATTCTAATAAAATCTAATTCCATTATAGGCAGCACTGAACAAAGCAGTGATGGCAGACATGAGAGGGAACCGAGACAACATCCAGGAGGCGGTGTTGGAAGTGGAACTGGTCCGCAAAATCAACCTATTTGGTTACAATGGCAATGATCCCTCACCATTCCTCAAAGTCACTGTTGCCCTCCCACGTCTTATCGCTCCCTCCAAGCGGCTCTTAGAGAAGGAAAATGTCTACCCTACATTCCAGAACCACAGATATAGGGCATTTGAGTCAAATGTTGACTTTGATATCAGGTTTGTCTAGTATCTTTAATACCAAAGATAATTGACAAATACAATATCTTTAATTTAAAAAAAATGGTGTTCCACTACTGTAATTTCTGAGTGCCAACACAGTTTGAGGAGTTAAGAATAATAAAAATTAAATTGATTCTCAATCTGAATTATATTCACTTATATAATATAATTTGCTTATTATCATAGTGTTGTTATTAATATAAAAAATGTAGACTTTCATATAAGTGTAGAACACTCCAAATCTTTCTTGAACCTAGAAATCAAAAGTGTTGAAGAGTGACTGTTATGGTTTACTTTAAAATTGTTATTGTACAATGCTAAAACTATTCCTTATATATACGTATAACAGATGGATTACAGAAACATTGCATTGGTTTTTTGCAATGAGAATAAATATAATTTGTTTAAGTATATTTTGAACTATGTTGTATTTCTGGTTTGTTGTTCAAAACACTTCTTTCTTAATAGACCTTGTTTAGTTACTGTAATGTTTTGATTCTGTTTTTGGATCGAAATTAAGAATTGTACATAAATGATTGCTGTCTAAAGACTAATAAATAAAATCATTACTCTTGTCAATAAAAATTCCTACCCTTGCGTTTATCATTTACAAGGTAGGAGTATACAACACCATGAGTCATGTAATAGGCTTCGCTGAGGCTGCATGCAAAATTACAAGTCTATAGCTCATGTTATTAAGCTACATATGTTTTTATTTAATAGTTTCCCTTCAAAGACTTTAAAAATAGATTTTTCCTATCAGAAAATTTGTTTAACACTTTCTATCCTGACCATATTTTGCAAAATATCTTTCAACCATCTGTCCGAATTTTCGCAATATATTTGCTAAAATACCTAGCAGTATTATTCCTGTTTTGCAGACCTTTGTAGCAAAAATAATTTTTTTACCAATTTCACAGATTTAACAAAATATTTATTTTTGGGATAAGTTATTCTAAAATAACATCCCCAAAAAATATTTTTACATTTTATTTATGAGAGGTAATTATAAAAAAATAGTATGCACTTATTCTGTATGGTGGTATAGGGGAAATGTAAGTTTTGTTATGTTTTTTATTTTTAAATAATTAATTTGTCTCTATATATATATATATATATATATATATATATATATATATATATATATATATATGGACTTTGGAATCAAAAGGGTTAAGACACTGTGCTAGTGCTAGTCAGTACCCTACAGTAATACTTTGTTGTTGTTGTTTATTTCCAGTTTGATAAAGAATAGATACAGTATTTCTGAAACATTGTGATCCTAATGGTGTATGTAGTTTGTTTTAGCTATGATACTGTTTGTAGGTTCATGGTGGACAACCACATGACAGGGTGCTGCTGGGTTGAGTTGCCTCCTGGACAGTGGAAACTGCGAGGATGTCACCCCCACTCCAATCTGACACTTCCTACTGTGTCTCGGTGTCAGCTGGAGGTGGATGTGTCATTCAAGGAGATCATCGCTCACCAACCTGAAGGGGAGTGGGGGAAAGTTGCGCCCTTCCGTATTCTCAGCTTTGACATAGAATGTGCCGGCCGGAAAGGTATTTACCAAAATGCTAGTCAGCTGTCTTCTCTCGTTAGATGTTATCCAATAAAATTTAACCATTTTAGGACCAACCGAGCGATTTATTGTCAGTCGTAACTTTCACGAAGAAGGCCAGCCGTGCGACCTATCGCTGACAAAACCATTTACTTTATCATAAAAAAAAATCATTTTTCACAAAATATATTCGACTTTATCATTGTTCACAAAATATATTCCAGACTTTTTTCAATTTTCAAAATATATATTCATAAGTCACAACGATATATTATTTTTGTATTCTGTATGTATCCCTTTACTTGTTTATTTCATCTGGAAGATAGTCTCATTCGTGCAGGTATGTTTTCAGTTTTGTTTTCTAAGTAGGCTATAAGGTTTTGTCTGTAATCATAGTCTCATTCGTGCAGGTATGTTTTCAGTTTTGTTTTCTAAGTAGGCTATAAGGTTTTGTCTGTAATCATGATAAAAACTTCGATTGACCAAATATACTTAAGTTAATGATGTATTTACAGAGTATCTGAAATACTAGAGCTTTAAGATTTGGTAATTTATACAAAATTACATGTAATATCAAAATATACCATTTCCCTTGTATAAAGTATTTTTAAATTCAATGGTTTTTCATGGTCAAACTTAAATTTTCACACAAGGGTTTCTGTATTTATTTTGGCAAGGGTATCCACCGTTTCATTAGTATTTAGGGGCAACCTACTGAGTGTAACTTTGTTCCTCTTTGCCAGTTCCACTAGTACATTCTTATACTACTTTTGGGTTAAAGTGCTTTTAACCCTTCCCACGCTGTAGACGGATATATCAGAATGGTAGACTTGACCAAAACGCCAAACATGAGTATATCCGATATTAAACATTGTGTCCCCATACTCAATTTATCTCTATCTTCAATATGAATAACTTAGATGTGAATTGTTTTCAGGTATTTTCCCGGAACCAAACCATGACCCAGTGATACAGATAGCCAACATGGTGATAAGACAAGGAGAGTCTGAACCTTTTGTCAGAAATGTATTCACCTTGGACACTTGTGCTGCTATTGTCGGCTGTCAAGTACTAAGCCACGACAAAGAGGTTGACATGTTGGAGGTAAATTTACCTGTATAAAATTTGCTTAGATTTCTTTTAAGGAGAGCTGATTTTTTTTATCTTACTCTGCACTTTGCTCATAACACTATTAATCTGGTGAGGAACTTCACAAGTAAATTCGTGTCTGTTAATTTTTTGTTGAAGGGTAATGCATGAGGAGCCTTAGATAATAGATGTACTTGAACGTTCCAGTTTAAAATTACTTAAAATATTGACATTATTCTTGTTTTGGTTAATGTTATTTTGTCAGTCACCAATAAGATAAGTCAATCAGGTTTCGGCATCAACATTATTTGTGCATTTATTAATGTATTAGAGGAACATCTGATATTGTTAATCCTACGCTTGTGTCATTGTCCAGCACAGCATTGTCCTCAGTCTGAAAGAATGTGGCAATCATGCTGATTCCAAAAGGGCCTCTAATTTCTTTTAGACGTTGCGCCAAAAATATATGTGATCTTATGTGTGAATATGCATACTGGTGTGACAAATTTTTTTTAAATTTTTGCTTTGGAAATTTGTTATGAGAGTGGAAATGGCATGTAAATGAGCTTAAGGGGGCTGATTTGGACATTTTTAAAGAAAAAGAACAGCACGATCTTCCTATCAGACTTATTTTGCTCATCGCTATGGGCCTGGCGAGGAGCTTATCGAACAGAATAAGGGGGAGGGGGAGAATGTGCAGTAATCAACACAATCATTAAAAAGTGCTTTGGTCACAGACAATTTTAAACCCACTCTATGTCTTAACACTTCCAAAGTCTGATGCCTTAGACCATACAGCCTTCCGCTTTTCCACTTGATTCTTCAAGAGTTCTACTGGTTTGGTCATTTGGGACAGAGGGCATTGGTAATGTATTGGGATGAGTGGGATCCTGTTTAAAATAAAATAAAATGTAACTTTGAATTAAAATAACTTAGTTAAAGTAATTAATTGCCCAAAATATTACGCCAATATTATGTTTTTAAGCAGTTTGTCAACTGAACTTTCTTCGAAATCAGCAGTAGTGGAAAATTATACTCTTGTTTCAAAGAGTCTTAGTTGAGTTTAGAAATAGTTTTAAATTTTTATGTCAAAGGAAAGATTTGAATTAATTGGACTGAAAGCCAGGGATTGTTACTAATTGATATGAAAATCAGCAGACTCACCTTGAAAACTATCTTCTAGGATTCACTGATTGAAGGAACTTATAAAAGTATACATAGTAAGGAAGTTTTCGATTATGTCGAACCAAGAGAAGTAGATAATAACCAAAGCTTTAAAATATAAAAAAATACCTTAGTCATTATTTTAGTAATTTCCAATTAATGATTTGCATAATACATCATCTGTACGTTATGTGATAGAAATGGGCAGAATTTGTGCGTGAAGTGGACCCAGATTTGTTCACTGGTTACAACATCAATAACTTTGACTTTCCATACCTGATCAACAGAGCAAACCATCTCAAGGCCAAGAACTTTACTTTTCTGGGAAGAATAAAAAACATCAGGTTAGTTAAATAGTGTTTTGTGTGATAAGAATAAAATATTTTATAAGTTTTCATTACAATTCTAATAGGGTAAAATGCGTTTTTTACCTTTTGAGTGACAATCACTTTTGCGGAAGGTTGTGCTATCAGTGCCAAGCATTTATAATAAGTCACCTCTCTTATTGCCAAGCACTCTTTTGGTGTTCAGCCAAATAATTCTTTAACTTAAAAAAATTAACATAATGAGATTATTTTATTATGTAGGGGAAAAAGTGGACTATAACTTGAAATATTTATTTGAATGATAAAACATGTTTAAAGTTTTAAATAAAAATATAATACAAACAAAAATAAAAGTTTTTTAAACTGGAATACAACAATTGTAATTTTACTATCTTAATTTATTTGTATGCATCTGTTTTTATTGTCCATTATGCACATAGAAACAATCATACCAAATTTCATAAAAGTAAGTATCTGTATAACTGAGTTTTGATTTTTTAATATTTGGTATTTGTGTATTGTTCCACAAAATAATTCACAACTTTTTCAACACATAAGATTTTTCAACATAATGGGATGAATTTTGTTTGATTGTGTTGGGGAAAAGTAGGATATGACCTATATTTATTTGGATAGTAAAATCTGTTGAAATTTTTAAATTAAAAAAGCATGCAACAAAATTTTAATTTTGTTAGGTGTTGATAAGAAAAATTTTAATATTTTTATCTTAATACATTTGGATACAACTTTTTACTGTTATTTATGTAGGTAGGAACAAGTATAACTTGGCAAGTTTCAAAAAATAAAGTATCTAATACTGAATATGACTTTTCTTTGTTTGTATTAGTGCAAAACATTGAAAATCTGTACTCGCCTGAAAGTTATCTCTCATATTTGGCAAATAACTTTTACCAGCTGTAGCAAATCAAATCAAGATAAGTAATCTATGTTTATTCGATTTATTATGTAAAAAGTGAGACTAAGTATGTATAATGCCATAAGGATGGTATCAATACTAAATGTTCTACATTTAGTAACAGAATAATAAATATTCAAAAGGCCGATTTAGTCAGTCCTCGGCACTTTTAGAAAAACATCCAGGCCGATCACATCTGCTTTAGGAACTCAAAGTGGTTAATGATTGTTCAGGGATAATCTGTCAGACTACAATAATTAAAAGTCTTATTCTTGTGATTCTATTAATGATATAGATATTGCTCATCCTTTGAGTTTAGAGGTGATTTAAATTTTCAATCCTCTTTTCACACATGGAACTGTAAAGATATTTCTTAACTTATCAGTTGTAATTTCCAGGTCTGTGATTAAAGAGCAAGTTCTTCAAAGTAAACAGATGGGGCGTCGTGAGAACAAGCACGTCAACTTTGAGGGCAGAGTCCCTTTCGATTTGCTTCTGGTGAGTTACTAATAAGCAAATAGAAGCTATAAAATCGTAAGAATTAGTGGTACTTTGGTTATTATACGGAGGCCATTCTGTCCCTATCTACTACTTGTTATTATGTGATATAAGTAGGTTTAGATAAAGTTATAAATCTTACTAGTAGTACCAAAGTTAACCCTTTCAAGACTCATTAACTAGTGCTAATTTCTCCATCTGGTAGTATTTCAATGTTCAGTTGAAATACAGTGTTGTACTTTTTAAGCTAACACCTTTTATTATGAAAAATAAGGTAATGCATGATTTTTTATGATTAAGCTTTAAATGTAAAGTAAAACTAAAAATGTTTTTTGTTACACCATTATATTTTACTTTATAATTTAATACTTAAAACAAATACTTTCCTGTTTTTAAACCAAAATCCCAAGTTTAATGTATATTTTAAAGCTGTTGGTGCAACAAATCACATTTGTTTTGTTGAATATGTATGTTAAATTATTCCTTTTGTTTTGTAATGTTATTTCTACTCCAATAAACTGTACTCTACTCCAAAAAATATAATACAAAAAATGCCTTTTGTTAGGGATATTTAGGCCTAGATCAGGTGGAAGAGACAAATTGGTCTCTTCATCACTAGATGTTAAATCGTCATCTAGTATATCACTTATGTCATTATTTTGTAATTCACTAAAACTTGCAGTTTAGCTACAAATAATACTAAATGAATAATTCACAAATTTTTTCAACAATTAAACCTAGTAACTCAATGAAAAGTAACAACTTAGGTATTTTCGTATGAAAATGAGGCGTTAAACTGATTAAATTATTTAATTGCACTTTACTTACATATTTAAAATAGATTAAAAAGTAAAACAATCTTGCATTATGACGTAAACAGCAGTAAAAGTACAAAGAATCCGATTCACAGTGACTCGACTAGTTTGTTTACATTGGCAGACAGTTCACGCTGATGGAACTTAAGTTGCTCGTCAATAAACCAGTAAATGTACTGTGAAAAAACAGCTAAAATAGTGTTTCAAATAGTTTAAACTATTCTCGAGAGGAAGCAGCACAATCCAGAGCCAGTAGAACAAGCTGAACTAATCTCAAACGTCTGCAAAATATGATGTAGTATGCTGACTGTGTAGTGCCTGTGATTCGTCATCTAGCGGAACCACAGCATTTCGGACAGTGCATGTCTTTCGTCCGGAAAGGGTTAAAGTTAACCTTTACTAGCACTCACGTGATCTGAGCTAGAATTTGGGTGCTATCTTGAAGTATGCTTTCTTCTTTCGCCAGAAGTGCGGGGGTGATGCCAAATGTGCCACCAAAGCCCGCACTGATAGTGCACTACTCAGACATTTCTCTCTAAGTTCTTTGGTATCCAGCAAATAACAATGCTTTGAAAATCCTGGTTTCTAAAGATGAAGAGAAAGAAACCAGGTTTTACATCTGTTAATGTTTATTCAATTCAACTTAAGGAATTTAAAAAGACTGGTCTAAAGAATTTAGCTTTTCTCAATTAAACAATGAGTATTTTTAATTTTAAAAGAGATGATCAAATCATATGAATATGTATATTTGTCTTTATATCTAAACATTGACATTCTGATTCCTGAAAATTAAAAAAATTGGTAAATTTTGTTGCAGGCAATAACTTAATTTAAGGTCTCAACATTTCCAAAACTTAAAAAATTTGTTAATTTTATAGTTCTTATTCTCTCACAATCTTTCGTTGCAAACAATTTAATAACACCATTTCTTGCAACACTAGACTTTCTTTTGTGTTGAAAATCTGTGTTTTATATTCTCAATGCTCAATTCCTGCAGGAAGAGAAGGACTATGGATAAATCACATTATTTTAGACTTGCAGCTCTTGACTCTCTGGTAATATTGGCATTGTGTTGACAGTGTTTGCTGCGGGACTACAAACTGCGCTCATACACTCTCAATGCTGTCAGTTACCATTTCCTGCAGGAACAGAAGGAAGATGGATAAATCACATTATTTTAGACTTGCAGCTCTTGACTCTCTGGTAATACTGGCATTGTGTTGACAGTGTTTGCTGCGGGACTACAAACTGCGCTCATACACTCTCAATGCTGTCAGTTACCATTTCCTGCAGGAACAGAAGGAAGATGGATAAATAACATTATTTTAGACTTGCAGCTCTTGACTCTCTGGTAATATTGGCATTGTGTTGACAGTGTTTGCTGCGGGACTACAAACTGCGCTCATACACTCTCAATGCTGTCAGTTACCATTTCCTGCAGGAACAGAAGGAAGATGGATAAATAACATTATTTTAGACTTGCAGCTCTTGACTCTCTGGTAATACTGGCATTGTGTTGACAGTGTTTGCTGCGGGACTACAAACTGCGCTCATACACTCTCAATGCTGTCAGTTACCATTTCCTGCAGGAACAGAAGGAAGATGGATAAATAACATTATTTTAGACTTACAGCTCTTGACTCTTTGGTAATATTGGCATTGTGTTGACAGTGTTTGCTGCGGGACTACAAACTGCGCTCATACACTCTCAATGCTGTCAGTTACCATTTCCTGCAGGAACAGAAGGAAGATGGATAAATAACATTATTTTAGACTTGCAGCTCTTGACTCTCTGGTAATATTGGCATTGTGTTGACAGTGTTTGCTGCGGGACTACAAACTGCGCTCATACACTCTCAATGCTGTCAGTTACCATTTCCTGCAGGAACAGAAGGAAGATGGATAAATAACATTATTTTAGACTTGCAGCTCTTGACTCTCTGGTAATACTGGCATTGTGTTGACAGTGTTTGCTGCGGGACTACAAACTGCGCTCATACACTCTCAATGCTGTCAGTTACCATTTCCTGCAGGAACAGAAGGAAGATGGACAAATAACATTATTTTAGACTTACAGCTCTTGACTCTCTGATAATATTGGCATTGTGTTGACAGTGTTTGCTACGGGACTACAAGCTGCGCTCATACACTCTCAATGCTGTAAGTTACCATTTCCTGCAGGAACAGAAGGAAGATGTTCATCATAACATCATATCAGATTTGCAGAATGGCACTCCACAAACTCGCAGAAGGTAGTACTCTCTTGTCAGTTGTAGACCGTAATCTAAGACTGTGCTTTGGTGAACTATCATAAGTTAAATGAAAATCACACATTGATAATAAATTTCACAGGCTGGCAGTGTACTGCCTGAAAGATGCATACCTGCCCTTGAGGCTGCTAGAGAAACTCATGTGCATCATCAACTATATGGAAATGTCCAGAGTCACTGGAGTGTCCCTGTCCAGTCTGCTCACCAGAGGGCAGCAGATCAAAGTCGTCTCACAGCTGTTGCGTTCGGTACGTGCCACTTTGGGTTTCTTTATCTTTGCTGAAGGTTTTGGTGGTTAAATAGTAATGAGTTGATAGAATGTTTTTGTATTGGAGGTATCACATATACTGTGTATTTCCTTTGAATTTTGAGACCTGATATAGTGACTGAATTGTGAATCAGTGTTTCATAAAACAACTTAAATTGACCTAAAAATTTGTTCTTTATACCATGTGAAAGACCATGAAAATCTTAACAAATTTCATATATTATAACATTTTTTACTAATAAATAAACATATAAGGTGGCTCAACCATAGGTAACATTTTATTTCAAATTACAAGCATTAAAAAACATTATTGTAATAAAGCTATTTATTTAATTTTTTTAAATAAATTGTTAGAAATAAAATGTAGATTAGCAATAAATTATTTTCATGGATTTTTAGGATATAAAATTTATATTTGTTGTAAAAAATTCCCCACATTTTATAAAATAAAATGTTTGATGTAAAGTTTGTTGCACAAATCAATATGGATTATTAGTAAGTGTAGAGGCAAATAACTTACTAACATTTCTTTTGAAGGTGTCAGCAACTTTGTAAAAACCAAAATAACCCTATTATATGTACACTGAAAACTCACGTTTTTCACTTAGACAGAAATAAATTCACTTTCTTACTTTTATAAAACAAATACGGTAAAACACTGTATAATAAGTAATTATTTTAGTTTGTATTTACTCAAATGCTTGGTTACCATCACATAACAAGAATGGCTATTATACATAATTGTACATATCACAATACTCGTCCGCCACATCATATGACTGGAAGTCAAAATCATCACAAACAACATATGTTTCACAGATCAAAGAATAAGGAAAACAACGTAAAACTAGTATTTATCGATAGTGTGGAATACAGCTACCTGGTTATTTGGCCGAAACAACCTTTATTATCTATATATATAAAAATGAATGTTTGTGTGTTTGTCCTTTATGGAATCGTGAACTATTTGAACGATCATTATGAAAATTTGTATGTATATGTATTTTTCCACGGAGAAGGTTTATATGCTATGCCCATTGATGTAACTCGCCACCAAGTGACGCTGCAAAAGATAATAGTCTTTAAAAGCGCCTGCACATTACTAACTGCAATTACCTGACAGTTATGTATATTAAATAACCAAATACTGTTTGAAGGCGCTAAGTTATGATGGGGAATTTCTCTTTAAGATAAAAAGCTTGAGTGTTGGACTACTTTATAATAAAGTAAAGGTACGTGTACAATAGCTATAAATATACGGACACTTTCTTGGTCGTGGCAACAAGACAAACTCTACATCGGTGTTGGAAATCTAATTGACTCGTACCAGAAGTGCACATACACGGGCAAAGCTTACGTAGAGCGTGCGAAGCAGCGGGAATCAGCTAGTATAAAATATTATTGAAATATGGAAAGTCAAAATTAGTGATGCTGGGGCATCTAAAAGGGTTCAGAATAACAGATATTTGTTCGTTTGTCATTGTTGTTTTACAAAAACAGGTCATTATGTTTTGAGGACTGAAATCTATCCTTTTCTTCATATATCAAAGATCAAAGGTTAAGCATGCATAAAAAAGATAAGGAAATCAACATACATGACAAAAAAACTCATCAAAGACAAATTTGTCAATAGGAATAAGTTATATGTCAATAAATCCATATACTTCTTTACCTGAATGTCCAGAATAGTATAAAGAAGCTCAAACCATACCTCTACACAAAACATACAAGTTATTCTTCTGCGGTATTCATTTTGCTTTTTAAAGCTAGGACTATCATATTTCACTGTAGACGTTGACTGGCTCTCACATCTTCATATGTTGTAGGCCAAGGAGAAGGGGTTTGTGATGCCAGCGTATCAAGGGGGAGTCCAGGAGGAGCAGTTTGAGGGAGCTACTGTTATAGAGCCAAAGAAAGGCTACTACGCAGACCCAGTGGCTACTCTTGATTTTAGCTCTCTGTATCCGAGCATCATGATGGCGCACAACTTGTGCTATACAACTCTCCTTCAAGGCAACGCCAGGGAAAAATACGGGTAAATTCCTGTACATTTTTGAAACTTAAGAATCTGTAAGTAATTTTCACAGTACTTGGTTTACTACTAGAATTGTATTTTACTTATTTTTGCTCTTCCTTTCAAAGTTTTGATAATAAATGGCAAAGATAATTCGGTTATGCCAAGTACTGAGCAAATAACTATACATGTCATATTATATGTTCGAAGAATACCTCATTGTTTTAATGTAATAATATTATATTATATAAAATCAATTACACCACTTTGGCAAATGGTATTAAAATAAAATTGTATGCTTATCTGCAAAGTTTTTTTAGTCCATACAAATTTCATTACTGTACAACATTTTATGATGTGTTGAAACTGGCACTAAACCACTGAATTTACTGTGATCAACTAAAAAAATTTGATCTCTTTATTGTTTTTTACCTCTTTGACTATTTTAGCAAATTAAGTTTTTAAGACCGTAGTCTAGTCAGACAGATAGGTTGGAGGAGTGTCATACAAAATTTCTTGCTTCCACATTATGGCAGCTTCAACAAGGTACATAAACCGCCATGTAGGTTTTGAGATGTGCTCTCTTGTTATATGATCACACGCACGTCCTAGAAGTTGAACAGGGCTTGAAATGCACTTTGTACTTAAAACCTTAATCTTTAAAATTTTCCAGATTAACCCCGGACCAGTATTCCAAGACTCCAGCAAACAACTTCTTTGTTAAGAGTTCAGTGAGAAAAGGAATTCTACCGGAGATTCTTGAAAATCTGCTGAGTGCCCGAAAAAAAGCTAAGCTAGATCTGAAGAACGAAACAGATGAATTCAAGAAGAAGGTGTTGGATGGACGGCAGTTGGCTTTAAAAATCAGTGCCAACTCTGTTTATGGTTTTACTGGGGCTCAAGTGGGAAAGCTGCCCTGTCTTGAAATTTCTGGTGTAAGTATTACCATTTCTTAATTGAATAGAATTCAAATTATATCACTAGATTGTTGTTACAGTTTATATCAGGCTGCTTTGGTACTAACAACAAAGGATGTTTGCCTTTACACAATTACGTAGATATCTGATATTTTTTATATATTTTAACTGTCTATAGACTTCTACAAACAAATGATCACTTCGAACATTCATTAACACTTCAAGTGCTGTAGCTGTTTTGCTGCTACCCCCTTAAATTGTCAGCCTGATTTTTATATATCAAGCTATTAAAAAATATTGTTCAATAACGTTGTGACAGATTTTCATAATTTGTTTGTTTTTTGTAATAAAGTGAACAGTATAATATATTTTCTGATAAAAATTAAAATACAATAATTTTCAATATGTGTAATATGACATTTTTTAAAACTATAACATGTAAAAGGCTATGAAATTATAAACAAAGTTCATGTATAATGTTATATTTTTTTCGCAATTAACTAATGTATTGACATTGGAGTGGTAGGTCGGTGAGTACAGACCTATTGTGACCACCTATGTTATGTAATTCAGTTATAATAATTAGTGTTTTGTTATTATTAAGTGCATGTTTTAGAGTTAGTGTACATGGATTTGAGACACAACATGGTCGTATGATTCCTGACTTATGCGTGTCTTAACGCTCCAGTATGATTTGTTTATTTTAACCTAAATTGTAGTTACGTGTTAAGTTAGCTATTCCAACCTGAGGAAGAGATCAGATTGCAGATCTCGAAATGTAGTGTTACTGATTTGTTGTATCACTGAACGATGGCAGATGTCTGGAAAAATCCTTTTTCCTTCACCAACCCTCTTTAGTATTCTATTATTTTACGAGCGGTGTCTAAATGTTGTGTATTGTTTATAGAGTGTCACCGCTTATGGACGAACCATGATAGAGCAAACTAAGCAGGAGGTGGAAGACAAATACTGCATCAGAAATGGCTATGACCATGACGCTGTTGTGAGTATACTCGTAGTCTAGTTCAGAATCTTGTTAATTATTTTCTGCCTATCTGTAGTCACTGATCAAATAAAGGATCCGATTAGAATTAACAATTAACCCTTTCCGAGCCAATGACGTTACTAGACGTCATGCCTAAACTAGCGCTAAAAGCCAACGACGTCCACTGACGCAAAATCAATTAAAAAAAAAAAAAAATTATTTAAAAGCATTTCTGGGTAACAAACTTAGTAAAAACTGTTAAACAAGGGACAACCGTTCGTGTCTATTTTGAAGGTCACGGCTCTTGTTCGAGCGACAAAATAGCGGGCCAAAATTTTCATAGTCTCCCGCAGATCCAACGACGTCTACTGACGCGCACCCAGTCTGCCTTTAGCCTTCCATGAGGTTAGATTTTATTTGCCCTTCCATTTTCGATCTGTGTATTTATCTTTTCAATTTTGATGTTAATCAATATTTTTAATCAATGTACAGTGTAGTTTATGTATTATTATCGTGATGTAGGGCTTTATTGTCAAGTTTTTTTTAGTTTCATTGCTTTTATTTATTTGTATATATAATATATATATATATATAATATATATATATATATATATATCTTCAAATATGGAATAGAAAATGAAATAGAAGGGGAAGGAAAATAAAGGGGGGAAGATAAGAAACATAAAAAATTCTCTAATATTTCGTTCATAAGACATTTTCAAGAGATATACAGAAGGTGGAATAAGCAAAATATATCAACAAAAAATAAATAAACAAAAAAGAACACATCAATATAGTTAATAAAATAATTTTGAATTACGTACAAAAAAGAGGTAAATAATTTTGCTTTAATATTCAAGATTATAAAGTTTATAAAATTAAAATTGTAACAAGTAATTTATACCATACTGCTATCCGTTTTTATTTTTATCTCAAATTTAGAACCATCCGGGGGGTTGGGGAAAATATGTTAATTTTAAAAGATGATATGTTTAGTTTTGTAGCAACCTCCTGATGAGGCTATTAATTCTCCTAAAATAATTTTATTTTAAGTTTATTGGGGGTTCTGAAAATTTTGTTTAATACTTTTTAGAGAAAAAAAGCATTCATCGAAAGAAATAAAATTGTTTTGTGTTATGCTCCATTGCGTTTGGGGGGCCGACCGTAAATAAGGATTTGGATTTTATTTCAAGATTTGTATCGCCCTTGCGGATTTTTTTTGTTCCCATTCTAATAGTGCAATGGAGTTATGTCTGACACCTAATGTAGTCCTTCGGGACAGTCTTTACATGACAATTGGTAAATAACCCATTGCTGGATTCACAAGTCATTTTACCAAATTATCGTGATAATTATTAATTAATAAGGAATATTAATTAATTAATATATTTTTATAATATAATCAAATTATTAAATTTAATTCATATATTATAGAAATTATTAATGAAAATATTTTAATGAGATAATATTTTATAATTTCCTTTTCGTTTTATGTTTGTGTGCGCCTTGGTGCCTACAGAAAAAAAAAATGTTTTGAACTTTAATTATTAAAATTAATTGGTTTTGCCCAGCCCGAGGGCTTTTATTTTTTTATTTCTTTTTTTTTTATTTTATTTTATAATTATTCCTTTTTTTTTATTTTAATATATATTTTTTTTATTAATTTTTTATTTTTTTTATGTTAATTTTATTTTTAATTTTTTATTTAATCTTTTATTTTTAATAATTTATTTTTTTTATTTTTTTTTATTTTTTTAAATTTTTAAATTAATTATTTTTATTTTTATAAATTATTTAAATTTATATATATTTTTTTTTTTTTTTTTTTTTATTATTTTTTATTAATTTTTTAATTTTTATTTAAATAAAATTAATTTATTTTTTTTATATTTTTATCTTTTTTTAATTTTTTTTTTTTTTAATTTTTATTATTTAAATTTTTTTAATTATTTTTTTTTTAATTTTTTATTTTTTTTCTATTTTTTTTTTTTTTTCTTATTTTTTTTATTTATTATATATTTTTTTTTTATATTTTATTTTATTTTTTTTTTTATTTTTTTATTTTTTAAAACAGGGTTTTTTTCTATGGTTTATTTCACAGCAAAAAGTGTATTTGTTTTTTTTTTTTATTGTTTTTTTTTTGTTTAATTTTTTTTAAATTTTTTTTTTATTTTTTATTTAAATTTTTGTGAAGGTGTTTTAGCTCCATCAGAGGGTTAGTTTTGGTCTTTACTAAATATGTTTTTTTTCAAATTTTTGAGGCTTTTAAAAAAATTAACTTTAGCGTGGAATTAGTGCAATATAATTTTTGGTCTATTACAGGTGAAGCCTCTGTAGAATTATATTTGGTGTTGCAGTTTTTATTATACCATTAATTTTGTAATAGCCCTGGATGATAGGTGGTAATAAAAAATTTTCCTTGGTTTTTTTAATTCCTAGGTGTAGAGGTGTTTTTTAAATTTTTTGCATGTTATCATTTACCATTTTGTTAGGGATACCCTCTTTTTCTAAAAACATTTTTTTTATTTTTTCAGTGTTTTTTGTGACAAATAATAATCATGTTTATTAGTGCAGGTCTGTTTTGAGTTGCGCTTTTTGGTAGTTCTTTTTGTGGGAATGTGTATTTTTTGTTTAGGATCCAGGGCGGAGGGCAGCGTTAGTAGGGTGTGTAGTTAGGGTGTGGGGGGATAATGGTTTGATGGCTGGGGGGATGGTGTTTAATCTTTGTCAGGGGGAGGGGGGGATTATATTTGTTTTTTTAGGTGTGGGGTGTTCCCCCCTGGTCTAATCTCTCATATAATACCCTAAAAACACATCCCGCCGGCCCCTCCCCCCCCCCCCCCCCCCCCCCCCCCCCCCTCCCCCCCCCCCAGAACGTAACAAGTGGGATTTTTAGAAGAAAAGAAAATAATTGGAAAAAGTGAATTTTTAAAAACTGAAAATGGAATTTAAAATTGTTGAATAAAATGTATGTTTGTTAAACTATCCATGGCCATGTTGCCAAAATAATAAAAAATGTCGTCAATAAATCGGAACCAAACTAACTGGGTTTTAAAATTTTGTGTGTTTAAAATTTTGTTCAAGGAAAATCCAAAAATAATTTGCATATTGAAGGTGTTGCCATTCTGGTTTCCCCCCATTGCGGTTCCTTTCATTTGTAAGTAAATTTTTGTTTTTAAACATCTAAAAATTATTTCATGGTAAGTATAAAGGTTACTAGGGCAGATTAAAAGAGAAGTAGAAGGTTTTGAATTCCTAGGTCTTAAATTTTAAAAAATGTTCTACAGTTCTTATTCCATGTCATAGGAATATTGTGTACATGATTTCCACGTCAAACTGTAGCCACAAAATTAGTTCACAGTCCAGGGGCTGGGGTATTTCCAGAAGTCTGTCAATGAAGTGATTGGTTGTCCTTATGTGTGGACTGTTTAAAGATTTGGCCCCACCAAAGGTTGCAGGTATGGAGCGTCCAAACGAAGCTTTGAAAATTCTTTCTTGTTGGTGAATCGTAGGCTGGGGAAACCAAATGGGTCGTCCAGGCGGAGGTGCGAAATCGGGTTTTTATGTATTTTAGGTTTAAGCGAGTAGGGAAAAAACTGGAGTTTCTAGGTGGAGTTGGGATGTTTTGTTAATATGATTGATTTCTTGGTCGGACACCAAATTTTGCGGGAGGTTGGGCCTTTCATTTTCAAAAAATTCAGAAATTTCTGTTGTTTTAAATGTTCAGTTGGGATCTTTTGACAAATAATTTGTATGTAAGTAGTAATCACTTGAGTTGTCTTTCAGCCTCTAACGTATAGTCAGTGATATTTTGATATACAATCGAGTTGGGGTTTTTGGTTTTTTTTTTTTTGGGTCCTGCAGGTTAAAATTAACCATGTTTTTTTTATGTATGTTCTAATGAAGGTGATTGCTTTTTCTTCATTATAACTCAGAGTTTTTGTTATTTTTGGAAGTGAATCATCCAATGTGGGGATTTGCTATATTTGATATTATGGTTGTTAATATACTGTTCCACAGGATGATCAGGGTCGGTTTTTAGGTGGTTAGGTAGGAGGTTCCCACTCAGAAATTTGTCCTTGACTTATAATCGATTATGTTACATGAGGTCTGAAGTGGGAAATTTGGTTTTTTGCGGAGAAGATGAAGTAATTAGTTTGACTCGGTGTCATCTCGTGCGGATATTGCCTATGCAGAGCAATCCAGCTACTTCTAAGTCAAATATGATTGAATGTAGGAGTAGGTGAGGAAGGGTCAATCTTAGAAACACAGACATTTCAGCTTTTGTTTAGGTATTGTAGCTGGATAAATTTACAATCGATTTGCAGATATTGAGGATATCTTCAGCTTTTTACAACTTTCACTACAATTTGTTGCATTTTGTTGATCATTTTCTTGCTATGACTGGTTTTTTTTTTACTGTATTACTGGGTTGATGGGATTGTTCATTATTAAAAAGGATCTTTTTGATTTGGATTAAAAACATATCCTTAAAATTATTGTTGGTTTTAAGGAATGACCAAATTTTTATATTCTCGCGAGGCACAATTTTGAAGTTTTTTTTAGTAGTGATTGGGCCTTTTCGGACATATGTTGTTAGCTTCATTGAATTATTTCATTAAATTGATTATATATTATCTGGAGGAAAAAATTTTATAAAAGCTCGTGTTTAATTTCTTCCACTGTTTTGTTTGTGTTCTTTTTTAAACAAATCCTTATAATAAGTTGTAGGAACTAGATTTGTGAAGCTCAAAAAAACAAACTAGTTCGTGTAGGAAATACTTTAATTTTCGTTTGTGCACACTTGGAAGGAGCAAGGAAGAGCAGAAAATGGGAAAATTTTGGACGGTAGTCCATGCGGGAGTAGTAATACCAAAGTTCAAAACATGCACTTAAAAACAAAATATGACAGTTGTAATACGGCCCATCTTTTTTTTTAAGTGGGATATCGTTATTGTTTTTACAAATGATGACTTGCTTGAGTTCATTATGTTTTGTTTTTATTATAAAGGAAATTTGAAAAAAAAAAAAAAGATAAGGAATAAGAGTAAAGTTTTAAAGAAGTAGGAAAAAGTTATTGTATATAAGAAAGGTATATTTACCAAATGGCTTTCTTTAACGTGGAAATGCTTGATTGAAAAATCCCAAGTGGGTTATGTTATCTTCCAATAGAAATAGGAAAAGAATAGACAGAAAAAGAACATAATAAAAATTCTTATATTTCGTTCATAAGAACCCATTTTCAAGAGATATAAGAAGGTTGAATAAGCAAATATATCAACAAAAAAATAAATAAACAAAAAGAAACATCATATGTTAATTAAAACTAATTTTGAATATACGTACAAAAGAGTAAATAATTTTGCTTATTACAAGGAATATTAAAGTTATAAATTAAAATTTGTAAAACATGTTAATTTATACATACTTGCTATCGTTATCCATCAAAATTTTTTTAGGACCATCGGGGGAGATGTTAGTTGTAGCACCTCTGATGAAGCTATTTCTATAAATAATTTATTTAAGTTTATGGGGTGTTCTGAATTTTGTTTAATTACTTTTTTAGAGAAAAAAGCTTCATCGAATTTTTTGTTATGCTCCATTGCGTGGCCGAAATAGGATTTAGAATTTAATTTCAATGATTTGTTTTTTTTATCGCTGCAGATTTTTGTTCATTCTAAGTGCACAATGGAGTTATAGTCTGACCAATGTAGTCTTCGGACAGGGGTTCTTTACATGGACAATTGGTAAATAAACAATTGCTGGAAAGATTCACAAGGGGGGGTCATTTTACCAATTAGTAGATAATTCCTTTTCGTTTGTGCTGCTCAGGAAATGTTTTTGAACTTATTATTAAATTACATGTTTTGCAAGCGAGGCTTTTTTTTTTTTTTTTTTTTTTTTTTTTTTTTTAAAACAGGGGCTTTCACATGCCCACAAAAAGGTTTGTTTTTTTTAAATTTTGAGGTTTAGCTATCAGAGGTAGTTTTGGTCTTACTAATATGGTTTTTTCAAATTTTGAGGCCTTTTTTTTAAAAATTACTTTTAGGTGGAATTAGTGAAATATATTTTGGGTTTACAGGTGAAGCTTTTGTTAGAATATTGTGTGCCAGTTTTTATTATACCATTAATTTGTATAGCCCTGGATGATAGGTGGTAAGTAAATTTTCCCTTGGTTTTTTATAATTCCTAGGGAGTAGACGTTTTTTAATTTTTTGCATGTTATCATTTACATTTTTGTTAGGATACCCTCTATTTCTAAAAACATTTTTTAATTTTTCAGTGCTGTGTGACAATAATAATCATGTTTATTAGGCAGAGTCTGTTTTGCTTCTAATAGTTAGACTTTTTGGAATAGATTTTTTAACGATAAACCAGGATGGCAGCTTGGAGTATGTAATGATTGCATTGGATTTGTATCTTTGGACATGGATTTTTGTTTTTAGGTGTCCCCTGGTTCTTTAAAACACATCGACCATCTATAGATAACACAAAAACACATAAAGACGGATATTTGCTTATTCACCTTCTGTATATCTCTTGGAAAATGTCTTATGACGAAATAGATAGAGAATTTTTAGTTCCTTTTTTCTATTCTTTTCTATTCTTATTGAAGGATATATATATATATATATATATATATATATATATATATTATATTTTTACCACATTCTTTATATTTTCTCTAAATAAAAATTACTATATGCTTGTTTTTTTGTAAAATATTACAATAATTGTGTTCAAATATTGTTAATTTTATATATGAACACATAGAATGTCAAAATTAAATTTTTTCAGTGAAATTATGATTTTACCATTTTTTGGCTGTAAATTAACAATAAAGAGTGAAAAAAAATATTTTGTCAATTTTTAACCTCTTATGTTATAAGAATTATAAAAAAAAATTGGTTTTGTTATGTGGGAATTTTTTTATTTTTAAGGTGTATGGCTCTTAGGAGTAGTTTTGGTTATTTATTTGTGGCTCGCTAAGGGTTAAGAATATTGATGAAAATTTTGGAATTGGAATATATATGTGTTACAAGCTGTTAATCTGTAATAATTATTTTAATTTATCGACACCAATATCATACATAGCATTTCTGTAGCATCTGATGTTTCTAAACATGAAAAATAGGGTTTTGTGCTGATTTACGTTTATAAAATTTAATTTTAGTTTAAATGTGTCATATTATAATATTACAAATATTTTTTTTCTAAAATTTTTTAAAATTAGAAATCTATTTTGAGATTGTATAATAAAATTTTCAAATGATAATTTTGTTTGTTATTACATATTTAGTAATGCAGTAATCTATGTAAGTGCTTTTGCAACTTAGATGTAGACCAAAAAGCTTTAATTTTTGTAGTAGCATAAAGTGGTTTCATAAGATAGTACTTTTGGTTGAACTTCTACAGGTAATTATTGTAGTTTTTAAAATATACTTGATTTTTAAAGCTGAATTGGTTTGTACTTCACTTTGCCTAACCTTTCTCGGAGTTTGTCAAAGGGGCATTTTTTTTTTATTTAAATATTAAAATATTTTATATAATACATTTGAGTGACTTCCGTATGTATTGTGTGAAGGTAATCTACGGTGACACTGACTCTGTGATGGTCAAGTTCGGAGTGAGCAGTCTGGAGGAGGCAATGAAGTTGGGACAGGAGGCAGCTGACTATGTGTCCTCCAAGTTCATCAAACCCATCAAACTTGAATTTGAAAAGGTCTGTTTGATTTGTTTTTTGTCATTATTTGTTCTTTATTTGATATGCTTTGCTTGTTTAGAATTTCTGTGAGTTAAAAATGTATATAAGAAGAGATTAAGTAAAATTTGGACCTTATTTTGAATTTAAAAAATCTTAATTGAAGAAAGTAGATTTGCATGATTCTGTGATCAACAAGAACATGCTCATGAAATTAGGTAGTATTTCCTTATAAGATTACCATTGGAATTTTGGAAGCCCATGGAGCAGAGACCTAGAGTTGATTATTTCAAATCCACCTTCGGCACATCTATAGATCAACCGCTTACAAAAAGATACTGGGCGATTTCAGTTCACGCAGGGTGGGGTAAATATCCTTCCACCGCCCTCTCCCAGTATCCCCACCACTGCTCGGCACTCGCCTTTCCCCTGACCTTGCCAATGCCTCTGCACGGCTAACCTCACACCAAAATGCAAGCTCCCTGGATAAGTCTGTGGCTACATTAGTCTGTTCAATTAATATTTTACGCTTGGACTGCGAACACTTATATAGGCCGACACACAAACAGAGATGAGGAGATATTTGTCCCACCCTCCATCAATGGAGGGGGGCCACTCCTGTGTGCGGCTGCTCAGATATTTGCGTCTGCGCAGGTTTCTTTGCGAGCGGTTTATCTATAAAGGGTAAGAGCTTTCAGTTGATACCCAATTTGAATATGAAGTATTAATTTTTTATACCTAAAATCGTCTGAAAATTAAAACAATCTTTTAATAATATAGATACCTTGTTGGATACCTAGTTTCCATTTCACCTTTCTTTTGGTGCAGTGCTTCTGAGATCTGAGACTGTCAGACTGCGTCCCTTTAGACGGACGTGGACTCCATATTCCGAGAGTCAGTCTGTGACATTGCCAAATCTCAGATAATGCACTAAGCGGAATGTGAAATTGAGCTGAATTCAACTCATTCATTATTACTTTGCATTCATTAAACTCTTCCCACCATGCCAGTATTATGTATAGGGTAGGGTACCTCATTAAAGTATTTATAAAACTAATAAATATCCTTTTATTTGCAAAATATGGTATAGCAATAAAAAAGCTACTTTTGTATTTTAACCAACAATTGTTTTTATTTTATAACTTATGCAAATTTGCAATTGAAAATGGACAGGAAGTGGTGTACTGTTACATTTTATTTATTGCCTTTTGGTAAATTAATGAGTCTTGAGACGAGTCCTGGAGTTGATAACTAGGAATTTGTAACATATTGAAGTATTCATCCTGTTTAACGCAGTCCTGTCATAAATATTGTGGAGCGTATATCAGGTTTATCTGTGCAGGTGTACTTCCCGTACCTGTTGATAAACAAGAAACGCTACGCCGGACTCTACTTCACCAAGACGGACACATACGACAAGATGGACTGCAAGGGGCTGGAGACTGTGCGGCGTGATAACTCACCTCTTGTCTCCAACATGATCAACATGTGTTTGCAGAAATTGCTCATTGAGAGGTTATACACGTGTTTTATACTTGGGTTATACTGAGAGCCTGTAGCAACACTTTCTAAGCGTCAGAATCTGGGTCTGAAGTAGTGAGTAGTAGTGGAGGGAGGAGGTTGAAATCTTGTCTATAAACTTATAGTTTTTAACAGTCCTGTCCCATCTCCCAATATGAACGACTTCTCCCCTTATTCTGTTTGATAAGAACTCTTATTGTCCTGTGGCTCATTAGTAAGGGAGGAGAGGAGAGGATAATTTCACAAAAAGGTCCATGATCTCATTAAAAAAATCACTGTATCGAATCATCATGTGTTTATATTATTATTATTTAAAGTATTATAATTAACAGAAAATAATAATAAACACAACGGATACCCTAAAATGCAGAACTAGTTGCTGTTGTAAAAACAGCTGAAAAAATAGATCAGTAGTGCTACACAGTGGAGAGTAAATTCAGCTGATTCTTCAACTTCTACATACAACTGTATTTGCAAACATATTTCAAAAACTGAAAGATGTTTGTTGCAAACATTTATTATACTAGTAATGATGCTCACGCAGTCTACAAATTATTATTAGAACTAGTTGGTGGTAAAAGCGGATCCCTTTTGTGACCTAAGCTCGTGAGCCAGGCACAGCTACTGCATGATAAGATAATAGACAACTATTCATATTTGATTCTAAATGCTGGGTATTCAAGTACCCCTAGAATGAATATAACATTGAAATAGCAGTTTTGAATGATTACTATGGTCTTTTCTATTGTACAACCGCATTTCTTAAACTATTATTGACCGCCTGATCTATTATTTCTTTCAGCTGTTTTTACCACAGCAACCAGTTCTGCGTTTTAAGGAATCCGTTGTACTTATTATTATTTGCTGTTCATTATAATACTATAAATAATAATAATATAAACACAGGACGGTTCGATACGGTGCTATATTAATGTTTTGATGCCGAAATGCAAATTAATTTGTGACCGCTGGTAAAGGGTGACTGCCGGGAACCGGACGTATTTTAAATGAATAGTACAACCTTATTTTATATAGTAAAATTATTTAATTGTGGAATATATATTGGTGAAAACATACCATTTCAAAAAACATATGTTTTATGGAACCTTTTATCCTAGTTTGGGTTTATTTCTTAAAGATGATATCATGCATGTGATGGCCGTTAACCTGGATACAGGTTTCCAACCTCTGGAGAAAATCATTACGCACTCTCATCAACATGTCTTGTCCAATCAAATTCACCTCTTCGGTGATTGCATCTTTTAGCTGCAATAATGTTCGTGGTTTGTGAACATAGACACGAGCTTTCAAATACCCCCATAAGAAATAGTCACAGGGCGACAAATCTGGTGACCTCGGCGGCCACGGCACGTCACCAAAACGTGAAATCAACTTGCCAGGGAACATCTTCTTCACAACTCGCATCGATGCAGCGGCAGTATGCGCTGTAGCCCCATCTTGTTGGAAGTAAACATTTTTCACGTTTATTCATCGCCTCCGAAGTTGTAGCTTGAGATATGTTTCCAACATGTGAACATAGCGTGCAGAATTCACTGTCACTGTGACTCCATTTTCCTCAAAAAAATACGGACCAATTATCCCAAAGTGGCCTACAGCACACCAAACCGTTACTTTTGGAGAGTGGAGTGGTTTTTCATGAAAGTTACATGGATTTTCAGGAGCCCAATATCGTAAGTTTTGTTTGTTCACTGAACCGTTTAAGTGGAAGTGAGCTTCGTCGCTCATTAACATCATTACATCAGGATTATCAGTAAACAACACCTGCATACGTACTGCGAAATCTTCTCTTTGTCCATAGTCCCTCTCTTTCAGTTGCTGTACCACCTGTATTTTATAGGGATGAAATTTCAAATCTGATTTTAAAATTATTCTGACAGAATCGCGCTTCATGCGTAGCTCTTGTGCTATCTTCGTGCAGAGCGACCCGGGCTCCTCATCAAAGCAGTTCTCACTCTAGCGATGTTGTCTGGTGTTCTCACTGTTCTTGCTGGACCGGGTGGCTTTTTCTTTGATACTGTTCCTGTTGTTCTGAACTTGTGCACCCATCTTAGCAATGTATTCCGGCTTGGAACCGTGTCATTTCACGCAATATTAAAGTGGCGTCGGAAGATACGCTGTGTTTTGATAACGGATTCGCCATTTTTAATAAATGTGTCATATGCAAAAACACGATGCTGAACTGACCACTGATCCATCGTGACTAAAATGGTAAAGCTCACTCAAAACAATGACATAACCTCAATCTCCCTAGAACGTGTAACAACAATGTAACAGCTGTTGCAAATTCGTCCGGTTCCCGGCAGTCACCCTGTATATGCCCTGTCAAATATATCAATCCGTGATGGGTTTAAAATCAGTATAAAATGGAAATAATTGTTCTGTACTTTAGGTATTTAATATTTAATGGAATATATTTCTACACAAAACAATACTGAATTGAAATCAAACAAACGAATTTATCTTAACCAGTCATCTATCACTGATGAAGAAGTTTTAACCCTCGCTTAGGTTTTTTATATATCTGTCATGGTAGTTGTTAAAGGGCAGGAAACAGGTGTCTTTAGTGTTTAGCTGTCATATTAGATATTAGTGTTCTGCTTGTTACTGTCAAAATTTATTAAGTGTTCAGTTTCAATTACGTTTAATAAATATACAAGTTATTTTTTTTTAAATACGTTATGACATTTGATAATGTTTTAATAAGGGCAATAGTTATCCCATCTTTTAGTCAAAATTAATTTTTTTACTTTAAAATGTACTTTTTTCGTATAATTTTATTTTAGTTTGTTTTTTGTTGATACCAACAGTTTTAACTAGAAATAATTTATCAATCTGGATTTATGTAATGTGTTAATATGGTTAATGCACTCTGATATTCTTAAAAAATCTTATTCTTATAGCATGATTTTAAAAATTGGTATGAAAAATATGTGTTAATTTATAAATCATTATCTTTTTTTACTGTAGTATTTTACCCAACCTAGTTAAATCATTAAAACTTATGGATTTCAACAGGCTTAAAACATCTACAATGCAAGTGTGTCTGTCAGCTATTTTTAACTTTTCATATTTTAAATTAATCAATTTAAAAGGGTTTGGTATTGGATTTAACAACAAATTTGACTACTTGTACACCCTTATAATTCATTTTGCATTTGAGGACTATGAAACATTATATAAATACTGCTATATCAATATTTAATACCAAATTTAACTTTCATTGTGATTCAAGGTACTGATATTAATTGATATTGTTTGGAAGAAATTTAAAGAAAAGGTATGTGTCTCAGGAATCCAGATGGAGCTGTGGCATATGCCAAGCAAGTGATCAGCGACTTGCTATGCAACCGTATCGATATCTCGCAGCTGGTGATCACCAAGGAGCTGACTAAGCAAGACAAGGACTATACAGCCAAGCAGGCTCATGTAGAGTTGGCACATAAAATGAGGAAGAGAGACCCTGGCAATGCACCCAAGCTAGGGGACAGAGTACCCTACGTCATCATAGCTGCTAGCAAGGGCACACCTGCATACCAGAAAGCCGAGGTTAGTACCAAACTGAAAATATTTTTTGAAACCCCAAGAGGAATGACACTTTTTAATTAATGAATTAAAATTTGGTATTTCTGATTAATATCCTTGTTTCTTTAGATGGATATAAAATAAACTCCTACGTGAAAACTAATTTAACTTTGAGAATGAAATTTGACACTGTATGAATACCAGTCTGTATTGGCACTTGTATGATTAGTGCAAGTAAACACTTGACTTTGACAAAACACAGATAGTTTTATTACAAACAAGAAACTCTGTAGAAATAATAATCTTACGGACAGAGTTAATTTAAAGGAGAGGTTAATCTTCTTTTAAGGCTTATTCTGTCTATTCTAATAGGCCACTGGCCTGTGCGAGAATCTTATCAAGCAGGATAAGGGGAGGTTTGATACAGTAAAAGATTGATGGTACTGATAATAAGTGTTAAAGCCACAGAGAGGATCTTAGACCGCTCGGCCATCAGCAATCCCAAAATGGAATTTTAGTTATCATGAACAATCGCGGTACAAAATCAACACGAAATTGATGAGGCACAGTCTTTTGTCATACACCTAATACGAGGGCTGCTATTTGTGTTTATCGCCTTAGTAACACTGATTGTTGCTAAGCACCACTTGACATTTCCAGTGCAAAGTTCACATTGTTAAACATAACAACCAGAACAATTGTTATTTCATTGTTATTAGTGTTATTAACACGATTGACCTAAGGTGAAAATGGAATTAAATCTGTAACATTCTCTTGCAATAATTATTCATAACTTTTGATGTGGCCTAACACAACAAGAGTGCACAGATGAACGTAATTCCTTATATGGTAATGAAGCGCCTTCCTATAGCAACTTAAAAAACTGGTATAATGAATCACACCAGGTAATGGTGGTGGTTATCATGGCTGACGTCACACCAGGACGAACTCCTTGAAGGTCGTCAAACATCGGTTGTTGTGAAAGAAATCATTGATGCTGTGCTTGAGCTGATAAAGCATAATTGTCATGTGACATATCGTAAAATTGAGGCATCTTTAGGCATTAGTATGACAAGCATCAATAAGATTTTGCATTACCTGACAAACGCTCAAAAAGAGGCTCGTATTGATTGGTGCAAAAAAATGTTGAACAAAATTTGCTCAAGGTGCATCAAAAGATCCTGAAACAAAGTAGCAAACCAGTGTATGGGTCTTTTAAGATGAACCAAATCCAACCAAAGTTGTTCATGGAAGAAGCAAATCAAAGCGAATGGTTACATGTTTTTTCAGCATTACCAGTCATGCGGCAACTTTGCCATTAGAGCAACATAGTATAGTCAATTAAGAATGGTATATCACTATTTGTTTGCAAGAAGTCTTTAAGAAACTTTGGGAAAAGTCAAGGAAAAATACATATCATCCTTCATCATGACAATGCGATCTGCCACAGATTGACTGAAACAACGGAGTTTTTAACAGGACAAAACATTGAATTGATGGGTCATCCACCGTACAGCCCTGACTTGACACCTAATGACTTATTTTTGTTCCTGAACATCAAGAAAAAACTAAGTGGGTAACGGTTTCATAAAAATTAAAAAGCTGTTGTTGCATTCAAAACCATATTTTAGAAGTACCTGAATCGGAGTGGAAAAAATGCTTTGAAAATTTGTTCCAATGCATGCACAAGTGTATCAATCTTCACGGAGAATATTTTGAAAAACAATAAAACCAATTTTGTCCTTTAATTCTTGTATTTTTATCATTAGGCCAGAAACATAAGTAGCATCCCTGATATAGGCACAATAATTAGTGGTTTTAGTAAGCGCAAAATAAAAATCTACAGTTAAAGCTGAAATGGATTGGTACAAACTTTCATTTTACCAGTTTTATTTACAATCAGATTCAGAAGTTGAAATTGAAACCAGATATATATTTCAAGATCTGGTGGAACCGATTGTCAGAGGATCCGATCTGCTCAATGATAATTATAGTAAGAGGTTGAAAAAAGGAGTTCTACACTTCACCAAAGGCTAAAATAACTAAATTGTGGTTACAACACCTTCAATTCAAAATTCACAGTTAAAAAGTTAAATTGATTGTAGATTAAATTCTATATTTAATAAGTAAATTACATTTGAAAAAGTTTGTTTAAGAAGTAACTACCAGAAGGTGAGAATTGTTACCCTTTCATAAAAAATATATTAATGTATTATTGATTTTATTCATGGCTTTTTGTTTTCCTTTCTTTCGTTTTTGTATAATTTGCATTGTTTAAAATTTTTTTAATTGTAAAATAAATGAAAATATTGTAAATTAAGGTATTTTGATCAATTATACACTAGGTTTTTCTAAATTCATTATTATTTATTTTTAGCTATAATTCTAAAAGTTTTTAAAGTACAGATTTTAGTTTACCGGTTTTTATGCTTCTTGGTAATGCTTCTGCAATTCAAAAAGAGGATTTTCCAATGGTACTAATCTCAATTTGTACAGAACGCTCAGTTGTGTATTTATGCTCATCTAGTTAATCATTAAAAATAATTGAAAACATATTACTAAAGTTACTTACATTAATTAAATTTGTACAAACACTTTTTGAGGCAATAGCCGAATTTAATTTTTTCAATAAACATTGAATCACAAAAAGTACTTGCTCCGCCAGTACTCAAACCCTGATCTCTCACTTGCCGGGTAAATGTGCTACCATTACACCACAGAGCCCTTACTTTTTACGATTCAATTATTTTGTAAATGGCTGTATCTGTCACATATACGTTTAAATAACCAAACTAATATATGATCGGAAAACCAAATACCTGTCAAACAACTTTTATTTACATTAATTAAATTTGTATAAATGGCAATAGCCGAATTTAATTTTTTCAATAAACATTGAATCACAAAAAGTTACTTACTGTTATGGTTTTACCTACATTTCAAGTGTGTGTCCAGGACCCCATATATGTATTGGATAACAACATCCCCATAGACTCCACATACTACTTGGAGAACCAACTGTCCAAGCCTCTCCTCAGGATATTCTCACCCATCCTTGGTGACAAGGCAGAGTCCATTCTACTTCGTAAGTATTGTTCTTACTTAATATTTGTATTACTTGCTAACAAAATTAAATATTTTTACATGTTACTTCAAAATGGCAGCAATCAGGTCAGTGCGTTTTCAAGTCACATACAGGGGCTGTAGTACAATTCCTGGCGTTGGTATTTTCCATTAAATTGTAGTTTTTAGTAACATAATTATATGACGCCTCCAATGAAATCACACGTGTTATGTCATTGTTGCTTTCACTACAGTTCAATAAATCTTAAAGTTTATCTTTATGAAGATATTTAATTATATATCTTCACTGAAAACTCATTTCTGATTTGAAAACATAACATATTTTTTTTAAACAACTAACAGTTGGTGAAAGCTTTGAAATATCAAATCATTACAGAGTGACTCTGAAGACAACCAAATCAACTATGATATTGTCCCACTCTTTATGAACTATTTTGTATCGTAACACAACACTATATTCCATAAAGTACTGACTTTATTGGTTTAGCAATCGCTAGCAAGACGTGCTGTGTGTGCCAACAGGACACTAGCGAGTCAGTACACATGGGTGCATACGAGACATAAAGAATTAATTAATGTTTCCTTTTCACTATTCGCAGGATTCTAAGCATTGTTCTAAAGCGAATATTTAGTGTAACAGTAATAAGTAACACTTTATTCAAAAACATAGTACAGATAGTTTTTACTTTTATTGCTTATTTTCTATATAGACAACCCAAACTGAGATTGTAATTAGGATCAATCAACAGAATTGTAGTGTTCTATTAGGCCTGGCCATCATATCTCGCTGCTAACAGTTGTTCCAATGAGATGTCTGCGTTCAAGTTTGCTGTTAAATAAAATATGTTTCATAACCTATGAAATAGTTTGTAATATACTTGCAAGTTATTTTGTTTTGTAACAGCTTTGTTTACTTATCTAAGAACTTCTGGGAGTATGATTGCTGATGAATTGCTTCCCTACAGGGGGAGACCACACGAGAACAAAAGCAGTGGTTACCTCAAAAGTGGGAGCTCTTGCTGCCTTCACTACCAAGAAACAGACGTGTCTAGGGTGCAAGGCAGTGTTGCCAACCCAACAGGAGAACCAGCCGTTGTGTCAGCACTGTCTACCTAACCAGGCCAAGCTCTATATGCAGGAGCTAAATAAGTAGGTCTTACGTTAATGGCATTTAGTTATATGAATTAAAA
This sequence comes from Homalodisca vitripennis, assembly GCF_021130785.1. Lineage (NCBI taxonomy): Eukaryota > Metazoa > Arthropoda > Insecta > Hemiptera > Cicadellidae > Homalodisca > Homalodisca vitripennis. Next base: position 40,693,640 of record NC_060211.1, on the reverse strand, counting down.
GTTGTGGTACATCATTTAAGAATAACAGTTGTATTTTAACTCAAAAAAGAAATAGAGCAGACAAATATTGTAGATTAAAGAGAGAAAAAATGTTAAACAAAAAATACTATTTTATTACAAATAAAATTTATCATTGATAAACTTTCAAAGGTTAAACTTATTGTTTAAACCATCCGTTTTAAACTCTTTTTTCATTAAAATGTTTTTAAATATTGATAAAATCAATGAGAAAACTAAATAAAATATATTTGGAAAAATATTTTAAGCTGTTAAAGTAAACTTATTGTACACATATATTACATCCATTTTCAAATTTTGTATGTTGTAGTATTTTTCATTGCTCTCAGGTTGTATTTTGTAACTTGTGATGCGTAATATTATTGCTTTACACAACCTTGCTTTATACTGCAATGTCTGGCCAACCAGATAACGTGTAAGATCTGAAGTTATTGCTTCGCACAGGTGATTGTATTCTGCTTTGTGTTTGTAAATATTCAGCATTCAAGTAGGAGTTGTTTATAGTGGTTAGACTAATATTGTTGTAACACATAAGCAAAAATTCAATTCTACAATTAATTGAAATTTAAATAACTAATAAATTACTATACAAATCATAGTGTACTTCAAGAGAGAGAAAAATCAATATTCTTGGAATTTTCATTGTTTTGGAAAAAAACATTTATTTTGAGAAATTATATAAATAAATAGTAGTATTTCTATATAGAGAAATAAATTGCAAATAAAATAATAGCAACAGCATGGTTTTTTTAAATTTTGTGCACAAAAACAAGTAATATTTTGAAAAATCTAAAAATATCAAAATCTTTTTTTGTTTGTACAGTATTTATTTTTTAAGTATATAACCAAAAATATTACTATCTATTTATTATTAAAGTGTATTATTGAGTAGGTCAAACTGTTTGTAAAGTTGTTATATTTGTTTAATTAATTTCTGATTGTTCCGGCAGGTTGCAGGAGATGGAGACCAGGTTTTGTCGTTTGTGGACTGAGTGTCAGAGATGTCAAGGCAGTCTTCATGAGGAGGTCCTCTGCTCCAGGTATTACTTATTGCAATGTGTGTCAATCTTTAACCCTTATAGGACGAGCAAAGTAACCCCTTATTTATGGCCTACGAAGTACATTGTTCAAGAAGACGATGGTTACATGTAGCCTGTTTATCATAAAAACTAGCAAGCTATATGTAGACCGATTTTGTTTTAATGTTTATGAGCCAAGAAACATTGAAGAATCATAATTCTTCTTTGGTAATATGTGTCCTATGACTTTTCTACAAATATTTTATGCTGTTGTGTTGGTAATGTATAATGTACATCTTTTTTGTAACGTACAGCTGTTGCATCATCAAGACACTGTAGCTGTGTTGATTGTGTTGTGTATGTATGTTTTCATCCTTATTTTCCAACCAATCAACATAACATTTTGTACTATTATAGGAAATAAAGTAAAAAACTTAAAATTGTTTTTTCCTGCAGTAAAAATATTTCTTTTTTTCTTGTAGTAAACTAGTAATAAACAAAATATAACAAAAACAAAAAAAAGACAAAGTAATATTAAAAAAATGTTGTACTCAATCAAATTATTATTGTACTCTTGACATAATTGGTTTGTTCTTAGATACTTAACGAATTAAGTTTACAATATATAAAATTTTATTTATTCAAAATTTACATTTAATTTTTCAAAGTGTTATAATGACTCTATTCACCATATATTTAAAATCTTTTCATTTCACTAGAATTTGTTTTGAAAGTAAATGTGTTCTGTATATTGAATGATATTGGAATTTCTCAATGGCCTGTTAGTGAAGGTAACAGGTTTTCCGGATATTTGCCAATATTATGACAGTCTATGTTGTAGCTATGTGTTAAGTTAGTTATCCACCTGATGAAGAGATCAGATTACAGATCTCGAAACTAGTGTTACTGATTATTTTTATTTCATTGAACGGTGGTAAAGGTCCAAACGTTATACATAGACCTGTTAGTGTCTAGGCTGTATGAATACAAATTAAATAAAGCAGGTTCAAGAACAGATCTCAGAGGAACACCATATTTTATGTGGTTGGATATGGATGGTTTATTTTCAATTTGAACTAGTTGAGTTTGACCATACAAATATGTAATATTATGTAATAGTTTTAATCGTATCTTTGGTCATCACAGTTAAAAATCAATGTGCCAGCTGAATTGAGGTTCACATAGAGTGGTAACCCTTTCCAATTCATTTATTTGTATACGGTTAACATTGATCAGTTACCAACTGGAAATGCTATTACAATTGTGTTTACACTAAGAACAAAACACAAGATATCCACATTTAAAATTTAAAACGTCTAGAGTGTAAATTTATTTTTGTACATGTTTAATTAAATAGTTTTAGCTGCCACGTGTGCAGACTTAAATAAATGTTGTAAACCAACATTACTGTATTAAATTATAAATAAGGTACAAAGCTTCTGATGTAAAGCTCTAATTTTACAAATCCAAGCAAAGTGAATGCCCATGTCATCTATTGGGAAATTTTTTAACTACATAGTCACTCACTAATAACAATACAGATGGTGGAAGTAGTCAAGGCAGAACAGCTCTGACAAAAAATAGTAGTGGGAATTTTATGTTGGGAGACCTCCACAAAATATAAGAAACATTTAAATTCTATAAGTTAAATGGTCTAGTTCTTTCTTGAAATGTTAAATCTGTCTATCAGTGTTTTGTACTATTAGAGGGTAGTGTAGTAAGTTATTACAAATATTATGCTTGGTTATGAAATTTCGGAAAAACTTTAAGAAATGTACTTCTTAATTCCCATTCACCTGATTCAAAATGTTACTTCTCTTTTTATCTAACTGATTTTGGTGTAAAAAAATTACCAGCCTAATTAGATATTATAGTTTATTCTATAACTTATTAATATATTCTATAACTTACGATATGTTGACAGTCGAGATTGCCCCATCTTCTACATGCGCAAGAAGGTGCAGATGGATTTGACGACTCAAGACAAAGCCATTCAGAGATTTGGCAACCCTACTTGGTGATTGTACCTGTATTGTAATATTTGTTATGTACCACTTTTAATTCGTATTAAATACAATTTAAATTTTTAATTATAATGTAAGTTATTTTCCTTTTTAATGTCATATATTTTACTATAAAACTATTATCCCCCTATCAGTTTTAGTTTCCATCTGAACATACTTCTTCCACATATTTGTGTTAAACCATAGAATAAGTATTTATGGAGGCTTCTAAAGTACTGGTAGCAGCAATTAAATTGGGCAAAACAATGCAAGATTTTGGTTAAAAGTTTCTAAAACAAAAGATTCATAAAAGATAGAGCAATTTCTTTCCTCTATCTTTATAGTAAAATCTTCATTGAATGTTTTAAATACCATATTTGTAATAAAATTATTAATTTAATAAATTGTAAATATTTTTACATATTTTTTAGTGTTTGGAAACAAAACATTTTATTATTACTTTTTAGATTTTTCTAACTAACTGTAACATACTTTACCTAAAATATTACAATTTTTTTACATACAGAAAAATTTTGCATGCATATATCTAAAATAAGCTCAAAAAAAAGAGTAATTTTTTACGATTTTGCTGAACATTTACTTAAATTTCTCGTTTCTTAGGAAATTCAAATTACTTTATTCATTGCACACAAAATTAATATGCAACTAATTAAACATACTGTACAGTTGGAAAATAATCCAAATAACTTCATCTTGACGTTATAGTTATTCATCCTTACACAAACTGTGAATCGACAAATGGTTTTTGAGCATGGGAAATAGTTACATATTCCATCCTTCTTCCATCACTTTCACTGATATCAGAATTGCACTCGTAATCACTGTCTAGTATCAAAGCAACAACAAAATCCTGCAGTTTTTTACACCCGTAATTATCAATTTTACAACTAACAAAAAAACACCTAACCTCACATCTAGCAGCTGACAAACGAAAACTGTGATGAAACGTTTCAAGAAATAGATAGTCTAATCAGTGCTCCAAGTAATAAAACAAAATGAAATGTATTATTTTCTTAGTTAAGGGACCATTAAATACTATTGCAACGATATCTGTTGGATGTTTTCAGAACAATGAAGAATGGCCCATAACAATAAAGAGTGGCTAATCATAGAATATGTAACCAGCGTGTGGTTCGGCATTCAGTCTGGGTCATTCTGTATGTAATCAGTGTGAATGTGTTCCCCAATAAGTTAATACTAATTTACAAAAATAAAAAGATTAAAGTGTTACAGGGTTTTAAGATTTTATTGTTAATAGTAGTACTGTGTCTTAAAGAAAACAAATATTTGGTTGAAAATCCTATTTTTATTCGTATGTAGCATTAAAAATAAAACATCTTTGCAGATAATTACTAGTTGTAATTAATAGTTACGTCATCATAATAAATTACAAGATTCATAAGCAGTTTATCCTATTTACACTACATATTTGGACAATTGCAGGGTCTATGTAACGCTAATTTACTAAATAATGAATGCCTAATATTAAATCATTTTGATGTGTGTTGAAAAAGCTGAGTGCTGTGAGCTCTGAGCGCCGTAAGTTCTGAGCGCACGGAGACTTACGGGGAAGGATGAAAGTTGACAGCCAGGACTGGCTAGGCCCTATCATAACCCTAATTTAAAACTATCATTACCTAACCTTAAAAATAAAAGAAATATACTTCGTGTATGTTCTTGAATCTGGTGCCTAGTTACCATTGTGGCACTGGGTAACCTCGTCACTTTGCTTGATAGAACAGATTTATTACTTTAGCAGTACGGATTTCTGCTTGGCACTCGGAGCAGGACACAATAATTTTTTACACATTTTATATTGAAATTCATATAAAAGTAGATGAAATACAACAAAGTATTCACGAATTTGTGCGTAGTATGCAAATTACGGATTTCTGAAACATGTTTTATTTATTGGCTGAGCGTTAGCTAAACCTATCACTCGTGGGGCTGCATTAATTTCATTTCTGACTGTCTGTTCATACAATATCTCAATAACAAACTGACCTCGTTCTTTTCTACTCTCCATTTTTATCTTCGCACATACCTGTCCTTAGTTGGTAATTTGATATGAGAATAATGATTATATACTTGTAGTTAATCAATGGATATCTTAATTGGGGGCATATGTTTTCAAAGAATGTTTTAAAACGCTTGTTTTTTTAATGTGACATAAATTTCTACAGTAGTGGCAATCCACGAGGGAAAGTATTTTAAAATTTGTAATTTCTAATGAAATTAAAAGTTTTTGTTTACAATTCTGTTATGAATTATCAGTACCAAAAAAAAACTCCCAGTATTCAAAATAAAGAGTTTTAAACATTGATGGTTGTGTGTTTTTTTTAAATATAGTAATTACAATAAAATGTAACATTTTCAAATCTAAATATTATTGTGTTATGTTTATTATTATTATTATTATATGTTATTATTATTTCAATATTTTATGTTTATTGTGACAATTATCAGAGTTTTTCATGAACTCAGTGAATTTGGATGAAACCTTTACTGTTCGAATAGAAAAGAAAACCATTAAGTTTCTGTTCAGTTATGTCAATAGTAAATTTCTCACAAAAACAGGACAATATCCTGATCTGCTTTAAGTTTTCCAGCTAGAAAATTATTATATATATATATATATATATATATATATATATATATATATATATATATATATATATATATATACAAGAATATCTTCTTAGCAAAAATATAGCTGGATATTTTCAAAGTTTTACCTCATTTCTAACTGGAATTAATATAGAAACTAATATAAGCTCCATCTTCAACATTATGTTTTATGTTTCTCAGATTGTGTTTCTACTCACATTACAGAATTGAGTTTTGAATAATAAACATCATAATTTTGAATTAAAAGAAATTATTAATTAAAACTAATTAAATTCTTTCTCAAATAATTGAGATGATTATTGGGTGATTGTTTTCTTTAACTGTAGATTATAATAACTAAAAAAGTTAAGTTGTAATCAATATTTCAAGTCACAAATGAACACAGAATCCAAGAGGTAGTTTCAGCATAAGAAGAGGAGGCAGAACTTATTTGGAGGGTTGAGAATCATCTGTCATTTTCAGACGATAGATGTCCCTGACAGGTATTGAAAGTGAAAGCGTTTAAGTGCTACCTGAAATAACATCTTCAAAAATATCTTGTATATTACATTTTGTACAAACTATCAACCTGATGTTTTATCTGATATGTAATATTATTTAATGGAATTTAGGAGATTTGTACGGATAAAGCAAAATTAATTTTATTAACCCTAAGGGAAAAGTGTCAAGAATTTTAAAAGATAAATTCAGAGAAAACAAGTAGAATATTTTTAAAAAATCAATGGACAGAGCACACTCTCTCCCTTGGCACATGAAATGTATACGGTAGTTTTTATATTCATTGGTATAGTGCTGTTTTCAAAGTTGCTATAATAGCCTATTACCGGGTTTATTTCATTAGCTGTACAAAATAATTATTGATGTTAGGAGGCATTTTCTCATAATATACACATGAAAACATTAGAAACATGTGATACAAAGTGGATATCCTTTTTGTATGAGGTGAAGTGAAATGTGGGAGTTAATGGTTTTGGGCTACTAGGAACAAAAAATAAAAAATTGTAGTACTTAACTTGTAATTTTACATATTCTAACAATAAACTAAAAATTTCCAAAGCCTTAAAGTACATTATACACACTATTTATTACAAAATTCACTCCTTTTAGTACATTTTTAATAAGTGGTAGTCAGCGAAAAGGCACCATGCACAGAGCTACTTCACAGTTGGTGCACATGTACTGCATCTTTCATCCACAATGATTAATTTCAGCAATGCGTTCATTTACCAAACTCCTGTTGGAATCACTTGAATTGTTGTTCCTTGGTTGATTAATTGAGTCCACATTCCAAACATCAGAAAAACTCACAATTCTGAATCATAAGTCAGAACTACATATTCAGACAAATCTAAAAATAATAAAACATAATTATATTACAACTAGTTCCTGCCATACTGTTGAAGCACAATCAAAACTTGCTGTTACAACTTGAAAAACTAGAAAACTATAACGGTCTGTTTCTTTATCCCAGTAGAACTTCAAAACGTGCTTTTGTAACAATTAGCGTACTTAGCTGACCGTCAGAATGTAGGTCAGCGTGTATAATCTTACAGCTGTAAGAAACATGATAACGTGTGTGACAGTCAAAGGGTCAATATATAAAAAAACAGAACTATCGATATTATATTTAGCACAACAATGTGTCTAAAATATTATGTAAAAATTAAAGGTATGAAATGAAAGAATTAATTTAGTATACATACTTATAAAAGGTATAACATAACCATAACCACTAAATATAAATAATTATACAGGAAATAGAACATTTTTCTAAATTCTATTAAATGATCTCCCCTCTAAAGCAATGTCCAGCTGCTTTGAAAAAGTGAAAATGTCCTCTACAGAAAATTGTATTTCTCTTCTATGTGATTCACAGAGATGATCTGCAAAGCTAGTTTGTTACTCCTAGATTCTCTTTTACAGTATGAAAATTAAAATAATTTTCATTTTTATGGAAGTCACTTTTAGAACTAATATTATTTTTACAATTTGAAATTGTGTTTACAATTGGTATAGATCACTTAAGGGGTGGGGAATTCACGGCAAAAGAAATAAAAATATTATTTTTCTTGTAATCTCTTCACTTATTTGAATTCCCCATTATTTTAAACCACAACAATATATACTATATGCCTTTTAAAACAATTTTAATATAAAAAGTCATTTAAAGTAGTGGATTTCAATGTTTAAAGTAAAAATTTAACTTGTTTCTATTATATTCAAAGTTATTTATATTGATACATAAAGTCTATAAGATATAGAGCAATATTTATAAATTATTAATTAAAATGTTTGAGATATTGTGTGGTCAGACAGAAATGAAAATTTTCCAGCTCTTCGGCTGGATAGACTGCTATTACTTTGCCAAAAAATATCATAAAAATAATCTATAAATAAATTGAATGTAATGAATTAAGGTGGTGTAGACTCTGTAACAACTAATAAAATTATAAACTTTGATGAATGTTGTCCTTGGTTTCTCAGCAGTAAAAATGTTGATTCTGGCAAAGAATACCCTTAAAAATATATTTCAAACAAGTTTGCTATTTAAAGGACCATTCAGCTGACATGAGGACAATACAGACATCAGGTTGGGAGTGTGTGTGACAGGACCATTACTACCTGTGGAGTGTGGGGGTGGTTGGTAAGATATAACACTGAGCGTACCACTCAGTCAGCCTGACGTGACATGTTGCCGCTGCTGCCACTACTGCTGGTCACGACTGGCTCCATCTCCGTAGCTCAAGACGTTAAGGACGGCTACAATATTTATAAAGGTAGATATTGAATTCTTCACAAAACTGAGGTTTCAGGAATTGCTGTTTTAACTATAACAAAAAAAAAAAAAAAAAAAAAAAATAAAAAAATAGAAATTTGTCTCTTTAGGAAATAAATAAATAATAAACAAATAAATAATATTTTAATAATATTAACAATAGATAATTTCTCACTTATAAGTTCAAAAAGAAAGATTAGAGAAAAATGAGTTATGAGTAAAACTGGTATATTTACGTTATAAAATAAATTGTATATTATTAATTATTAACGTAGGTATGGAGAAGAGGGGTTGATTCAATGTGAATGTTGTTGATTCAGATACACCTTTTTTTTATCTCTCCAGATGATCATGACTCCAAATTCCAGGAGTAAAGTCTGTGACAGAGTCGGATATCAGACACTGCACTAAGAGGAAAGTGAACTGAAGCTACTCGTATACTCAACATTCACATTGAATCCTAACAGTTTGAATTTTAAAAAGAAAGGAAAAAATAACAATTTGTGATATAATTTTACAGATGTTAGAGGGTTTGGATATATCACGAGTTCACTACTAATGGATACTGTCATGTATCAATAGCCTTTGACTGCACAAATCATCAGCTGTTGTGGAATGTAACTTGTTTAAAAAAAATGTCACCAATTAATTTTTTGAAATTTTCTCTAAAAATTAGATTTGGAAAAATTTTAAATAAATTACAAGAATTCTAAAAGGTATTACCAGTTGGAAAGAGATATTAGCTGATAGTGTTTCTCAAATTACAATTTAATTTGTTTTGTAAATTATTGATCTAATATATAGAGGAACATAATTTTATTTACTGAAGGTATATTCTCTTTAACACAGACAAAATCACAAACACTAAAATTCTGCACCACTAACCTAAATTTCCAGATATTTATAATTATTTTAAAAACGATGATTTAAAATATTCCCAAGCAAAACTTTTCAACATTCCAAACTATTTAAAATAACATGTTTATAATATGAATTTGAGTTTTTAAAATAGTGATAATTGCAACATTTAAAATGTACATTTTTATATCTGAATTCTTAAATAGATGTATAAATACAAACAAGGGTAATAATCTATTTATTTGTTTAAAGCCATACATTCAATTTTGCGTTGAAATAATACAATTACACAGGTCTACAAAATAATACTTATTGAAAGTTGTTTCTATTTTAATAGCTGAATGATATGTACTTTCAGTGCTGAATTCAAAAGTGTAATTCATTTTTTCGATCACGTCAGGTTATCTCACAAACAAGGATTGTGTATTTGTAGAAAATCCAAATAAAGTCTGTTTCAAATTTTTTCTTTGTTTATAGATTTTATTAAACACAAAAGAAATACTATAGTTTACATCTAGAGTACAGAACTTTAAAAATTTACAAAATTTCATAATCAAAAGTTTTTATTACAGTGTTTTTGTTTCTCATTAAAGTTTCTTTTTTGCTCACCCTCCTAACCCACAGTAGTTGAGGGTCGTTTCTTTTAAACATCCAACAATAGTCTGGTATCATCCCTGGTACCTTCTTTCTATTCCCTTGATGTCTTGATGGAACCTTTCCCACTGTTCTTCACTTACAGCACCAAGGTTTACTAGAAAGTAGTCCAATGTGAGTGAAGAGAATGAACTTTTATGGTCATGTTACAACCAAGTTTCTTGAAGTTTTTCACCATATCTGCAACCATTGACTTGTAATTCGTATCCTTTTTGTTTCCGAGAAAACTGGTTGCAACTAATTTAAAAGATACCCATGCCGCTTTCTCATTTGTTTCCAGTTTATTCTACAAGTTGGTAGCTCTCATAAGTTTTCTTATGTCTGGCCCTACAAACACTCCTTCTTTTAGCTTTGCCTTGGACAAACCAGAAAACTGCTTAAAAAGGTATCAAAAACATACCTCTTCTTTTGAGACTGCTTTCACAAACTTTTTGATTACATCCAACTAAAGTGAAGTGGGGGAGTAATATATATTTGGGATCAACAAGACTTTTCCTCTCAAAATTTTTAACGCTCAACTCCAAGGACTTCTTCATTGGCTACTCCTTTTATACAATGTTGCTTTCTGTCTAGACTGTTTCACCAACAGAGAAGCAAGTGAACTTTGTGTAATCACCTTGTTGATCAACCAACATAGAAATAACTTTCAAATCACCACATATTTTCTGATTGTGAATAACCAAGTTTGTGTAACAAAATTTCAAGATTTTAATAATATTCTTTAAAATGTCCAACAGGCACTGAAACATACTCACTTCCATTGTGCAGGAGAACTGTTTTCAGGCTTCTTTAGGATGAGTAAAGAAAGTCTCCATTCTTCTAGAACATATTCTATCTTAAAACTGCACGCATATCTTTGCTGAAAACAAGGCCACTTTCCTGAGAGAACAAACTCCTTTTCACTGTTTTCTCGCAATCAGCTCTTAAAATACTATAAAGTTCACTGATTATATCTGAGACAACTTTTCTATCACAGACCTGTGTTTTCTGTATTAAAATGTAATATTTAATTTTTAAATAACTTTAATTTTAAATTCAAACAGTTTTGTTTAATTCACTAAAATGAAATTATTTTAACAATTATTGTAAAATTCAAAACCTGATAAAATTATAATGAAAATAAATTTTAATTCTAATGCAAATACTATAGGAGCTAGAAAACGTTATACAATACAAATTTGTTTGGTTTGCTGCAATATATAAAAATGATGTACACGGTACCTTTTTTTAGTATTTAAACATTTTTAGAAATGATTTTTCTAAATTCTAGCTTTGATTGCATGGAGAGAGTTTTGAGAAAATATCTTATTGGGTACTGAAACCTATTTAATTAATTTAATATTGAAATATTTCATATTTAATGGCAAAGTAAATATTTTAAACACATATTTTTTATCTTCACACTCAAAGTTAAAATGTGTGATACAAAAAATCTACATTGCATACTTTTTGGACCACAAGTATAATTTAGTTTTGTTTTCACAACAAGTGTTTGACTTGCAAAGAGTTTGAAAGTTATGTGTAAAATTAAATGTAATACTCAAATCTCAAGATTTGAATTTCCGGGACAGTTATTCTACCATTCTAGGATAATTCTTCTGTCACAATCGATAAACACCTGTATATTTGTCAATTTCTTCCAATCATGTCACCACTTTTGAGCTGAGAAGTAAATAATTTTTTATATATTTACGATGAAGAAATGTGACAAGTTTCAGAAGCAAGACTCCAACTATTGTGACTTTAGTAATGAATAAATGAAACCTAAATGGTTTGATGTTTTAAAGAATGGTCAGTGTACACTAGAAACAAATGATAAAAAAATGTATCAGCTTACTGAATTCTATTTTAAAAATATTCTGTATTTTTGTTTGTATTTAGACATGCAGAGAGGAAAGGTGGAAGAGTTGGAGAGGCTGGTTAGTGATGTTGACTTCCAGATAGACCATGCAGAACATACCTGTGAGTCCTATGAAGCTCAATTGTGATAATAGTCCATTTACTTGCTAATTGAATAGCAAGTAACCTCATCTTTCGCTTTTTCAATACTGATATTTATTGACTATATCATAAAATTACATCAAATGTAGTATTATGTTGAAAATTATTATAAATGATATAAAATTCTGAAAGGTACAAATCTATTATGTTTTCAATAGTTAAATTTTTTCATTTTTTTTGGCGCTTTTGCTGTTTTGATAAAGTGGTTACACTGTTTATAAGAAACTACACAGTGAAAAAAAATAAAAGGAACCTTTCTTCAGTTCATACAGATACTATTGAGAGTCTAAAAAGAACAGTACTAATAGGTTTCTCTGTGCATAAAGCATAAATCCATGCAACATTTCATGTCCCAGTTTTATGACATTCTTAATCATGGGTGTCTGTAAAGGGGAGCTTAGGGAGCTCAAGCCCACTCCCCCCAAAATTTTGAAAGGCAAAAATTAACATTGCACTCGGTAGATGTTTTAGCGTAGAACATATTTACAAGGTTTTAAAACACGAAAATTTCCTGGGGAAAGATTCCCGAGCCCCTATATTTGGAGGATTATTTTATACCTCCTAAATAACCCAGTGTGTTCAGCTCCCATTCCCCCGAAATAATTTTTCTATACACGCCACTGACCCTAATTTATTTTACACACAAAATCTTTGTTTTCTAGTGTTTATATTCTTATAAATATAACATAATAAAATTAAATTACAAGTAGAAATTGTAATAGAAACGTTATATAGAAATAATAAAAATATAAGATTTCGGAATGTCAGCATTATTGAACATTATATTGCTGTCCACATAAAATTATCCCCTTTTATTTCTTACAATTGGGTATTAATTAATAAGCTTTTCTTAGCACTCTGCAAAAGGCTATGCAGAAATTCAAAATGCTCAGAAACACATGCAAATAAACATAAAAAACCCACAGTTAGAGCATAAGCACTAGGGGTTGCCAAAAAAGTAGCCTCCTACAAAACTTCTGTTGTGACAATTTTATGGAACCGTTTGCTTGAAAGACTGAATAAAACCAATAAGAGTTTTTTCTAAAAGAAGATGGTAACATGAAAGAGGCAGTACAGCTGCTGGAGTCCATGTTATGGATGTACATCAGGATTTTTCAGCACTGGAAATTGAAACCCAAAGTTTATTGACACTGTTGACTGAAAAAATTTCAATGAAAGAAGATGAAATAAAACAATTGAAAAGAAGAAAAATTTGATGATGAGACCCTGTACGCAACAGATCATGAATTAATATTACAGGGAAGAGATACAGTGAGAAGGTAAATATTCAATAAAGTTTGTGAAAGAATAGTTTCTGAATTAAAAAAGAGACAAGGAAAACTTCAGCATATTTTAAACGTCAGAACTTGTTTTGTGTTTAAGATGATCAACTTTCAAAAAGTCACCTAAAAAATCTATCTGAAGTTTATTCAACGTAAATATGAGTAAGAATTGTCCAGGAAAATGGTATAAGCTTATAGTGACAAACAACGGGCTAAAAGAAACCTTTCCCAATCTAGAAACTATCTTGAAAATTTTTCTTACAATTCCAATATTTAATGCTTTCGGATTAGAGGTCCATTAATTAATGCTTTGAAGAGGATAAAAACTATCTTTGCACAACTCTTCAGAAGATCATCTGAATGACTTGGCAATTCTTAACATTGAAAGTGACTCTTTGAAAAATATCAGTTATAACAAACTGATAAACTCTTTTGCTACTCAAAAAGCCAGAAAAAAATGTATGTAGACTTTGCTTTACAAAATGTAAATATTAAGAATAAGCTACAGTTTCTTACAATTTTATTATCTATAGTTATTACAGCTATTATTTTCAATACATCCTTAAAAACATATTATAATATTGCTTTTTCTGTGTCATTAAGATTTAATTGACAAAAATTCCCATTGTGAAGTTATAGTGCTAGTTATTAATAATAATGTACTTTACACTGTACAAGTTTTATTCATTGAAATTCTTTCCTATGGGTAAATGAAACATGTTGGTATTTAACTGCAGACAAGGGGCCCACTGAGATTGTCAGTTTTACAAGAATTTTAGAACTTTACTGAATATAATTTAAAACTATACATTTGAACAGGTTTTTAATCTTATGGAAAGGTAACATTTTGTAGATGCGTGGAATCAGAGTTTAGTCAGTAAGAACACTATTTCTGCTGTAGTATCAAATTTATTTTTATTTTAGACTATAATCTTACCTCTATATTCTTATTATAAGAGTGCAAACCATACCATTACATGTTTGATATTATGTTGAAGAAGTTTAAATTATACAAATTCACAATGCCCGTAGGAATAAGATAAATTTGTCTCTCTCTCTAGGGCCAAGCGTTGGGGGAAAGTTTCATATGCTCAATAGTGCCAAGAGGACCATTAACCAATTTAAGAGTGAGTACAGCACTTTACTTACAACTTACAGGTTTAAGAGAGTTAGGTTCTAAAATTACTAAATGTTCCCTATCTACAGTAATCTCAATGCGATATACATTTGAAGTATTTTAGATTTTTGAAAGACTATTTGAAACTAAAAATTTATATAACATCCAAATTGTGAAAACAATATATAACAGCTATGGCTGCAAGGCGTATCATTTTTGGGTTTTAATGTGTAAAGTATAAAAGCACCAACTTTTTGCTACATTATTTTTGTCAAAATGTAAAATTCTGTTAGAAATTGAAAAAAAAACTTGAATTTTCTATTCTTGTTTTGACCCTGTCTTATGTTGCCTGTTCTCAGGCCAGTGGCCCTTGAGGACGGGTAGAATATAAAACATTCACAATTATTTAACCTTTTGTAAGGTAGAATATTTTTATTACCATATTGCCTGCAGTATTTGTCCATGTAATACAGTAACATGTCCACTGTAATATTTCCATAAAAGAATACGTGTGCATTTTTCAACATGTGCTTTTTCTATTCTGTCTTCTACATTTAAAATTCGACGCTTTCAAAGAAAATGGCATTTTATAAGAATTGTGTTTTTATATTGTAAACATAAACCAAAATTAGGGCTATGAACTTATAATTACTTCGAAAATACTTGAATTATACATGAACTTTATTCAATAACTCAACCTCATTTATTTTCTTTTAATATTACGCTGAATTTTTGAGTAGAAATATAAAATAAATTTAAACCGATATACTCAGCAATATTATGTTTTCAGATCAAATGCTCTCTAAAGATAATGATGATGGTGAAGACATTGAGCAAGGCGATGAAAGTGAATCGGATATGTCTGATGAAGGTAAAATAATTATTTACTGTAATATGCTAAGTACTATTGAATTGAATTTTTTACATATTTAAGGGTTATAAACAGATGACAGATAATATTTATGGTGATAACGACCCCAAAAGGACTGTATGATCTTATAAATCTTTTAAAATCTTCATTATCCAACAATTAACAAACTTATTTCTATTACAATTTGATTTAGATATTATATAACGTTAGTTGATGTAAATGAACAAATCTGGACATATGAACTAACTATTCTCTATGTAGTACGTGTTAAATCCAGTAGTTTTAGTATATTAACAATAAATAATTATAAAAAAATAGCCCTAGATGGAAATGTACAGTAATTAAATATACTTAAGTACACTAAGAAGTAAGTTATATTATAAATTTAATGTTTTTCAGTTTTAGATGAAGATGACGTCACAACTGGAAGAATTCTTATCCCGAGAACACATGGTAAGTAAAAATACTTAGCTATGTGAAGCATCAGATGTCCAAGGTACACCAGGTTCATGAAGGAGACAAAGTACAGCATTCATAAAGCAGGTTCAGAAGTTTGGTGTCTTGAATTTCTCCTTAATATTGGGAAACCGTACTCTAGTCTAATAGTGTGACTCTTTAATTTCGAGGAAAATGTGAATAAAAAAACAGGAATATGTATTGCTATAAAACAGATGTATGATAACTGTGCATGTAGCTCCAATGTACTATTTATAGCACATTGCATCATTATGGCTGCCATTGAACATTGAAATGAAGAAAATCTACACTTATTCAATGTGAGGAACCTAATTCACAGTTATAACACTAAACATAGAGACTTAATTTATTAAAATCAGTTAGACTAACCAAAATCCAGTACACATATCTATATGCTGGGATAAACCTCTTTAATAAGCTGTTGTTATTGTTAGGGATACTAGTTGTAATAATTTTAAGAATGTTATGTAGAGGTGGCTCATACAAAACGCTTTCCACTGCATTAAGGAAATGCTATCCTGTAGTACCAGCAGCTTACAATTTTATCACTCTGACTTGTACTATAACTAAGTATTACTCTTATCTGTTTTATTAGTGTTATCTTTTAATCTTATGCAATTACCATTGTCTTTATTTACAGATAGGCCTATGCTATCTTACTATTTATGCTATCTTAGTATTGCTCCTTAGACTTTGTTATAATCCATTATATTATGTAGTACGATAGTAAAATATTCTTGAAATTATTATTCTTGATTTTCGTGGGTTCTTCCACTGTAATACCCATAATATTCAATCCTGAATTTTTCAGAATCAAAAGGGTTTATTCTTGAACATAGAGTACGGAATTGGTGTTAATAAACATTATAATAATTAATGTACAGAAAACATGAGCACAAAGTTTGATAGTCATTCAAGCTGAGCAGTGATCCAGGAACTCGTTCATCGTGTAAATCTATCCCTCCATGAGCCGTTTTCGTAGCATTATCTTCAGCACCTTAACATTATGTGTCTTCAGCTCCGCAGGAAAGTATATTGAAGAACTTTGCCCCCACATATGAAGGTTTCTTTTCCAACAGGGCAGTTCTGTGGTGTGGAATAATGAAGCCTTCTGCATGTCGTGTAGGTTGTCCATGAAAATCTTTGTCTTTTGGTAAGTCAATATTGCAGGCAAGTGAAATGAAATCAATTATATATGGGGATGTAACAGTCAGTATATTAAGATTCTTTAAGCGTCTCTAAAGCTGTCATATGTCAGAAAGTTAACTATGCTCTCAGAGAGAGCTTTCTTTTGTAGAACCATAATTCTTTGCAGATTTTCTCAAGGACTGTTTCTTCATAGGAGTATATCGTACTTATTACGTAACTCAAAAAGTGCATGATAAGTTGCTTGTTCTGTGGACTTCAGTTGCTTTAGTGACTTGGATCTTAAATAACTGGGTTCTCATTAACAGATCCTCGAGTACAGCTTCTAAGGATAAGGAGATATTCAACTCCAGAACTTTGAACCTGGTTTCTCTTTGACATGATATCCGGCATGAACCTGATGAACCCTGAACATCTCAGTGCTTACATATCTTTTTTTATGTGGCTCTTAAACTCTAGATAGCTATATTTGTCAGGATTCTGCATAATTTATTATGGATTTCAGCCTGTAGTGATGATTGTAGGCATAAGAGTTTTTCAAGGCATTTTAAGTTTCAAGGTTAGATTTTAAAGATCTTTGGGTTTCTTGACCCCCATGTCTCCGGTTTCTTGGACCTTTAATCTACACTGCTCTCAATGTTCCCATTTAACTTGTCAGGTTGAGGACTAAACTGTAAATCAATCTCCAAGTTTCTTGCCATTCATTCTTAGGCATCCTAATTCTACAGAATCTTATGTCTTGATCTCATTGACATAACATTGGCTACCCGTATGCCTTTTTAAAGAACTTAAGTTGTAGGTAATTTATTTTTTAGCCTCTTATTTTATGACGTCATTGATTTGGAGATCTGAATATACAGGTACCCAAATGTATAAATTCTTGTTGAGCCTCAATTCTTTTTGCCGGTGAATTTGGTCTTCCTATTCTCTTGGTCTTAGTAGACAAGTATTTCTCTATCAAGTTCTGAGATTTTAACTGAAGTATCATATTCATAAAGATAAAATTCATTGTACCCAGTATACAAATATTTCCATGAATAAAGAGTTCTCCAAAATTTAAAAAAATTATCTAAGTTTAATTTTTAACTCCACTTCAGATTACCCTATTCTACAAACATACAGCATATTATGACTTTCACTTTGTCATCCAGACCTAAATCCAATAGAATTAACTATGGAGGAGGTGGAAGGGTTTAAACATTCTAGCTGTAATGTAGTCTTTGCCTAAAAATAGTTATTGTACGTTAACAGTAGATGTTTATACAATGATTTTCACTGCTCTGAAGGTGATTTTAGTAAATTAGTAAATTGAGGATATCCCAAATTAAATCATAGCTGACTCAATATTTCAGTGATGTGAAGGTGGACAATGTCAAGCTCAAGCTATGTGCCATATTGTGGGGATTGAGACTGGCTGTGTCTCAATCGGCCAACAATTATCTCTTCAGGTGATCCTATACACAACTAATATATCACAACTATGACTCAATATTTCAGTGATGTGGAAGGGGGAGGATGCCAAGCTCAAGCGAGGGGCCATATTGTGGGGATTGAGACTGGCTGCGTCACAATCGGACAACAATCGTCTCTTCAGGTGATTCTTTATCCTACACAACTAATCTGTGATGTTTGAAAATGCAAACCACCTTTGAAAAAACATTTTTAATGCACTATTTTGTATTAAAAATTTGTGATAGTTTAACAGAATTTAAAAAGGCCACATCCAATATTTCAAGAACTAGCAAAATATAATATAGTTGAAAAGAATTTTTTTGCATAGGGTTGTGTTATTCATAATATTATAACCCATGCTTATTAATCAGTCCAAAATTACATATGCAGCAGCATAAAAAATACCTTGAATTGAATAAATTTGAATTTTAATCTCAAATATCTGAAAGTAAACAAAGATGAAGGCGTCCTGTACTCAAGTAACTTATAGAGTAGATTTTTACAGTAACGTATGGAAAAACAATCGATTTTGCCCCTTTAGACGTTTTTAGGTTACAATTCACCATTTAGATGTCATTCTTTTGTCAATACATAAAAGATCTGCTTCAAGTATTTGTCATATAGTTTTGTTAGGTACATAATTTTCTACTGGTAAGGTAAAGCAAAATGTTAATATCGCTACTGTTACTGTTATGTTTCCTAGGGTAATTAGTATTATTCAGATTGAGGATGTGTTTATTACAATAAAACACATATGAACATTCTAGCAATTGACTTTTAAATGATACATTGTATTAATACAGTTTTACTCCATAAAATGTTTACTTATTTTATAAACGATATGCAATTCTATACGTAGTATCAAGATAAGAGTTTCTGATGATGTTACAAGTTGCCAGTATGTTGGCAACTCTGGCACAACCAAACAAACTCACCTGGAGCTAAAACGTAATTGTCACATGTAACGCATCTTCTCTATAATTGGTGTATTTGTTAAAGGTCTATAATCTTGGGAACCAGAATATATTTAACTTCGGAATAGGTTTTAATTGTGCATTAGATTAATCAAATTTAAGTTCACTTATTTGAATGAATACTTATTCAATTATTATGTATTTGCTATTAGTTATTGTTTGAAGACTAAATCTGAATTATTTTCAGGGACCTGATCTTCCTGTCAAAGACAGGAAAATATATGCCTTTGAGTTTTTATAAAGGCATTAAAGAAGAATTGCTAGCCACTTCTAAAACAGTGTGTGAACAGCTTCACAGAGATCATCCTCAGTGCAACTGAGTTGTCTTTGATGTAAAAATCTGTCTGATTAAAACGAAATTCAAAATAAGATATTTGGGAGTACAACTTCATTTTACCTTTCTGTTCACACCTTCACTGCAGCTTATACTGAGTGATGGTAAGTATGCTAATAAGGCAGCAAGCTCACTAAGGCGTTTTTTGCAGTCGAAACGTTTTAAACTACTGAACAATAACTGTCATTACAATATGTGTAGTTAAAACCTTCACTGCTGGTCTATACTGAGTGAAAAGTAGTCCAATAAGACAGCAAGCATACTAGGGCGACTGTTGCAGTCAACATATTAACAGATGAAATTTTAGTAACACAATAGTGCTCATTGTAACAGCTTAATACCAAATAAAACCAACAGTTTTCTAAAATACTTATTTAGTTCAAAATTATTGTACATATTTTTGCAATGGTATTGGAACTTAATACAAGTTATTAATTTCAAAATGAACAACTTACACCAATCAAATGGAAGGTCAGTTTTATATTTTTAGACTACAAAGAATGTCTGTATAGTAATATTTCTTGCAAGTGCAAAATATAGATTGCACTTTTTATAAAACTTTAAGATTTATTCTAAATATTATTTAATAGTGTTGGTAACTTTGATCTTTTAAAGTTACTCAATTTCCAATTCAAGAAAGAGATCGTTGGGGTCACCAATGTTTTCCCAGAAACTATCCACTTCGTCCTCCAGTAGCCCAAACTCCTCTATTTCCTTTGACAAGTCTGCATCATTGCTCAGATCGATCCAGATGTCCATATCCTCTACAGGCTGTTCTGGCTTCTCTGTGGAATTGACTGTGGCTTCTTGCGGGCTTTCAGTAACTGTCTTGATTTTTGGCTCCCTTTTCTTGTATTGCTTCCTAACCAACTTTCTCTTTACGTATTTCCGTTTCACTCTCGCCACGGGCGGCTCACCAGGTTCTGCACCGGTTTCCATCTTTGTGTCATTTATTTTGACTGGAAGAGGAGAATAACTGTTGCAATTCTCTTCTGTATTTTCATCTTTAATCTTTGTTTTTGGCTTTCTCTTGTATTGTCTCTTGACCTTAACTTCCTTTGCCGCTTTTTCCGTTCCTTCCAAATCCATGACCATTCCAGAGTCACAGCTCGTATCGTCCTCACTGATAGATTCCGCTCTTTCTCTTCTGTGGTTTCCGCTCATTCCTGGCTCTGGCCCCGGCTCTTCGAAACCTCGGCTCTTGCTTTGTACGCTTCACCCTAACCACGTCCGATGGACACGCAGAGTCAGAGCTGGTGTTTGTCTTGTCATCTGCTTCACTTACCTCATTTGTCACAACACTGTTCAAGCTCTCCTTTTTTGTAGGCTCCAACTGAGGGTTCACCATCAGGCTTGTCGTATGGGGAGCAAAACTTACCCAGAACCTGTACATAAAAATTGCATACATTTTCTTTAAAGATTGTTTTATCATTTAATCATTTCAATATGGTGTTAAAATTTTTTTATATTTAGTCACAATTTTCTGTCAATCTTTGTAACCGATACGTTTACATTATAATAAATAGTAACAAGATAGGTTTTGTGAAAAATATATTAGCTTTAGACTCTTTGTCTTTACAGGGTCGTTTTACAATGGGTGCGGCGTAGGGCAGCTATGTGTGGTAAATGAAAAATAAAATTTTGATAGAAACAAATTTTAGATTTATTGAATAAAAACTAATACTAATGAAACATAATTTTGATGAAATGAAATTATGGCTATGCTTAAAATAACATCCTACAACACAAAATCCAATTAGCTTGAAATAATTAATTAGAAAATACCCCTACTCCCTAGCAGTTAAAATTTAGAGTCTGATTAGTTAAAAATGTTGATCAAAAAGGTTTTAAATACTCTTAAACATATTCACCAAATCCCATGATGGCGACACGGCGGTCCTCACAGATAATTGAAAAATTTAAATTTGGATCACATTGAAAAAAGACTGATTAATAATTGAAAAATTTTGAAAACTGTTTCACAACGTACTACATCATCAAGAGGTCGAGGAAGAAGACTCTCTCTTTCCCAAACTCCGCGTCAGTAGCGCAGAGAAGGAAAAGTGATACCCTTCAAAACGGAAATTTTCCGTTTTTCTGGTCGAAAAATGATCCGCTTTTACTTCTGGCTAACAACCCACTCGAATTCGGTGCGCAGAGAACGAGTTTGCGTTCCCGCGGGGTCGCTAACCCTCCAATGAGAGTAATCCTTACGTTTAGCCAATCGTGGCACGCGTTTTTGCCGTGTTTACCTTTGTTCTTTGATGTTGATGAGGAACTATCGAGTTTTATTAAATATGGCCACTTTACCATTCGAGATTTATGTTTGAGGTTACAAAACTGTCAGTGACGGGCTATGTCACCATGCACAACTAAGCTTCATAATGAATTGAAATTTGATTATTCTCAAATATGAGAATGATAACATTAACTAAGCAATTAAATTGTCGGTCTGGATTCCTATTCATTTAGATTTATTATTAATAGAAAAATATTATTTATTGTATTATATTATTCCCGAATTTATTATTAATTGTAAAAGTTGATTTAGGTTACAGGCTAGGCCCTATACCCGTTACATCTTATAATGTTCTGTGTGTACTAATAAATTAGTCAATTACGTTGTTTTGAGGCTTTAAAAATTGTATAATTGAATATCAACCCCCAGAATTTCCCTAAACATGAAATATTTAAGAATGAAATGAAATAACAATTTGATATTATAATTATGATCCAGAGCAGGTGTTTTTAAGATTCAGTTTTGATTAGCCCTTTCAGTGCCAACATCTGGGTAACCGGACGTTTTAAAAGCATGCATAAAGTGCCGACATCCAGTTTACTGAACTTAGATATAAGTCAGTAAAAAACGAGGACATTTGCTAATCACGTTATGCATTTTTGTCATGTAAAAGTGAGTAAAATTTAAAAAATGTTATAATATTTTTATTTTGAATGATAATTTGATAACGATTAATGGATATGTTTTAAATAAAGTGTTCTGTTAGTGTGTTTGGCTTTATTGAGTGAGAGATTTTTTTTGGGGTTATTTATTTGTTAAACCTAAAAATTACAAAAGAAAAACATTTATGAGATTTTATTGTTGTTATCTTTTATTTTTCTTGCAGTAAAAGACATTTTCAAGTATATTTAGTGTTAATATACACATTTTTGTACTTATCAAAAATTGACCAATAAATAGCAGTTATGACATTTTATAATAACCGTATGCACATTGCTAAAAATGGCATGGCACTTCTGGATAACACCTGTAAAAATACCCTTGGCATTATGGGCTAACATTCCACAAAAATTTCTAGCACTGAAAGAAGAGTTAAACGATGGAATTTCATAAAATAGAGTATTAAGTTTTTTCACTCCCCAAACAAGCTCTTGTTGGGTATTGTTTAATGATCTCATATTAACACATACAAGGCAACTTTAAAAACTTTCCTTTATTTTAAATTGTGCTTAAACATAACAAAAACCAGTAAAATATAAAATATGTACTGTCAATATAATCCTTAAATCGTGTATTACTAGAGTCCGATGGACACAGTCCATAATTTTAGCAGCCATCTTGGCTTTAACAGCATAAGAAGAAGAACCCACCTCAACACATTTGAACCCTTATTTTTTATTGTTGAGTTGAGGGACACGTCTCAGTTTAAGATGTTATTAGTACGCATGAAAGTGCATTTTAGTTTTTTATACTTTTTAAGGTGGAATTTTTATTAGTTATTCAGAAAAAATGTCGGAATATTTTGTACCTAACCATTTGAATATTAAAAAAGCGTACATTTTACAAGGAAAACTAAACAGCACTTATGTGTATTTATCTTAAATGAGATATATCCTGTAGCTGTAAAATTAAAAATAAGCGAATATAACTGTTATTACTAAAGGACACTTAACTGTGCAGTCGGCTCTTAACATGATTAAGTCTAGTTCTTTACAACTTGATGGCCGTAAAAAGTCTTACCATTCCTCGTAAAAGTCTGTCAGTATCTCGCTAGTTGTAATAGACCTACAAACTAATAGCCCACCACACAACAAGCGTGAGGAGAAATGCTGGGTGTGTGATACTGTGGTGTATATAGAAAATTATTTTGGGGTGGGGGAGCTGACTCACTGAATGGTTTAAGAAGTATAAAAACCTCCAACAATAGAGTCTCAGGAATCTTTCCACTGGAAATGTTTGAGCTTTAAAGCCTCATAATTTTGTTCTAGCTTAAAACCAACTACTGTGTGCAACTTTAATGGGTGTCTTTCAAAATTTCGGATGGGGGGGGGCTTGAGCTCTCTCCCTTTTTGTGTGTGATGTAATGAATGATCAGAAATGATAAACACCTGGGAAATGTAGAAGACCTTCTCACACTGGGGAAGGCAGTCCCATGTGGCGTTGACGTCCATCTTGAGCTGATTCTTGCTGATGTTAGGTTTGAGCCAGTGCATCAAGGTTCGGTTCCGTTTGCTGAAGAGAGTCTTGGCTGCACGCGTCACCTCATCGTGGATCAGACTGTCTGTTCCGGACGGGCTGTCCTGCACATGACGTATTGATTACTGTCTCATTGTGAATAAGAGCAAGAGACTTGGAGTACAGTTTGGATTCATAAACTCTTGTTCATACGAGGGCTATTCAGAAAGTAAGGAACATTTACATCTGACGCTGCCAGGCACGCCAATCACGTATATATTGGTGTGCTTGTGCTCAGTACCTCCAATCGTCAGCACATATCCACACTGCCCGTTTTTTTTATATTCAAATTTGAAATGTGTGCTGCAACGAAAATCCCACCGTTATGAATTGTAATTCGTTTTTGGTTGGCAAAAAACTTAAAACCAATAGAAATTCATTGGGAACTGTGTAAAGTGTACGGGAACAAGGTGAAATGACTGAAAGTTATGTCAGAAAGTGGTGCATTCAGTTTAAAAATGGCAGAACAAACATTCATGATCAAGAGAATAGTGGACGTCCGAGCATTGTGACTGACGATCTGGTCACCAAAGTTGACGAAAAGATTTGTGAAAACCACTGTTTCACAATAACCGACCTTATTGATTTTCTCCAGCGTGCTGCAGCAATAAACTTTGAGCGGTACTGCCAAGCATTTAAAAATCTTAAAAGAGCTGTCCAAAAAAAGTGCTGAGGAGAATTGTCATCCAAAATTTAGCTTTTGCATGACAATGCCTGACCTCACACGGCAAACCATACGCAAGAACTCTTGAACTTGTTCGACTGGGAAGTTTTTGCTCATCCTCTCTACAGTCGTAATCTTGCTCCAAGTCATTTTCACTTGTTCCCAAAAATGAAGACTTGGCTAACAACACAGTGTTTTGACAACAATGAGGAGCTCCAGGTGCGCATTATTGAGTGGCTGAGATCACAAGCGGCAGAATTCTATGGCACAAGAATTTCAAAGGTTTTCCATGGCTATTATAAGTGCCTGAATTTTTATGGCGATTATGTAGAAAAGTAGTATTTTAGTCCCTCTCTCATAAATATATATATATTTTTTTTTTCATATATATATATATAAATGTTTTTTCTTGTACTTGGGTTTTTTAAAGTTCCAAAACGTTCTTTACTTTCTGAATAGTTCTTGTACGAAAGAAATTATTTTCCCATTCTGCCTCTAACTAAAGGCTATATTTTACTTGTGTTAAAAGTTTGGATCGATGTTTACAAAGCTTCATTTGATTCAAATTTAACAGCATGCAACATAAATTGTCTTTTGTGAGTACTGTCGGACAGTTATGGCTTAAATTAGGTTTGTAAGAATGTTTTGTCTTAATTAATGATGCCATTTATTTATAATTCTATGTACAATACTGAATGAATACTGATATTTTAAAACTTGAAGGTAAAGAAAAAAAGCACTACAATTTTTGTAGTTCTGAGTTATTTTTATATACAATTAACTGTTCAATTTTGAATAGTTTGATTTAAAATAGATTTTATCTTTGAAATGTAGAGATATGAAAGTTTTAATATGGTGATAAAAATATATCTTTAGAAAATACGAGTATCCCTTTAAAATTTTTCCATCAGTACTTCAGGTAACTAATGGCCCATATTGATATTAGGCCTACTCTGTGTGGGCTAAATCTATAAATCTTTTAAAGGTAATAATAAACATTTTTAACACAGTAAATAATGTTGCTGATACTGAATGTTTTATAATTCCAATAACTTGCCTTTCCACATAACATATGTTTCTTTTTATGTGTATAATTTTTTAATTTATGAATATCCAATAAAGATATAATATATTTGTTGAATAGCTGAAATGGTTTATCATATTAATTGCATGCACAAGTTTTTGTGTGAAAGAATCCTTTTCTTATGTTTTTACATTTAAAGTAGTAAATGAAACGTTACTGAGTAGTGAGAAAATGTTGTATACATATGTAAAGCATACCTAAAGAAAATTGGAAGTTTTTTTACGTAAAGAAAAACCTGGAAGAAAATATATTTTGACGACATCCCATGTGTTGCCAAGTCAACAATAATTTAAGAGTCACTAATAGATATATGTAAATTTTTAGTAAAATAACTAATAACTATGCCCAGTCACCTGATCAACTGATGAATTGGAGGAGCTGAGGGCATTGAGTAGACTCTCAGGGCTGACCTGGGAAACACTGTGGCATCCTTCGCCTCTCTCCCTCATACCCGTGGCACAATTGCTGCAACAAACATGTCCTTCACATGTAACCATCAGTGTGAAGGTTCCAAGATGAGTGTACTTACACATGTTTTAGTCAAAAAGTGTATTTTTTTAAGTCTTCTTTTTTGCAGAACATTTTAAAATAAAAATTTGTCCTAATATGATGCTAAAGAATTCAAAAATGAGATCTATATACTTAATTTTAAAAATATATTCATTTGATGTATAGTCAATCATTTCAGTATTGTATTCTAAATGAATTTTTTTCAAGTTTGTTTTTAACAATGGAAGGACTGAGATGGAAAACATGAATTTTTTGGACATTTTCCACCGTTTAGAGATACAAGAAATCAGTAACACTACGCAATCAGAAATCACTCACTAGAAAATCACTCACTTAAAATAATTAGTGTTTATTTTTTATTGAGCGCATGTTTTTAGAGATAGTGTTCATGGAGTTGATGCACACGCAACATCGTTACAACGCTCTGGCATGATTGGTTTTTTTTTTTAAACCTAGATTGCAGTTATGTGATGGGTTAGCTATCCATCTATAGAAAGAGGTCAGATTATAGATCTCGAAAAGTAGTGTTATTTATTTCTTGTATTAAATGAACAATGGCAATTTAGGAAAATTCTGTTTCCTTTTAAAATCCTTCCAATAAAATAAACTTTAAAACGAAGAAGTAACAGATATGGTTTTTTTACATCTGCAGTCTGATCTCTTTGTCAGTTCACAATCAGATAACAAATCAAAGATCTTAAAAGTATGTATCTTAAGTTAATTCTTCATGTTAATAAAGATCATGTCGTGAGATCTACACTAACTTCACTAACCTGGTTATACATGTATGGGTAGACATTGTTGGCAGGGTAGCCAAAGCCTGGTGGAAGGATGTAGGAGGGTGGCTGGTAGCCAGGGGGTGATGGTGTGAGAGGATTGGGAAAAGGTCGATTATAGTTATAAGGAGGGTTTCTCACAGCAAACGGTGTGGTCACTGTAGGTTTCGGAGCTGGTTTCCAGTACGTCAACCCTTGGTTCACCAGTTTCCTCCTAAGTATAAATATGATTGAAAAATTATTCTCAACTGTTTTATTTTGTCATTTACACAAAAGTACATGAATATTAAGTGTCAATAGACAATATTCTTTATTTACAAATTCATGAAGAGTTGTAACAGCGTCTTTAAATTAATAATAAAAATTGATGTTTACAAAGTTTTTATTGGCCTTCTGTTTTCATCCTATCATACAAAATCTCTTCCAAGGTATTCTTCAACAGCGTACAAGGAATTTGTAGCAGTCACTTCTTTACTTCATTTTTGAAACTTTTTGCACAAGACTTCTTGAGGTCTTCCGGTAAGTGATTCCACATCCCTTGTATGAGGGCTTCTCCTCAAACAGAGCTAGTCATGCACAGGAAGTTGGAAGTTTGCTGCACCTTGAATGTTGTAGTGATGACCGCTGGAACCTCTGAGAGTCCAATCTCATGAACAAATATTACTGCTTCCAGAATATACAGAGCTACAACCGTTAGTATTTAGAAGTTGATAAAGGATAGGGCGACAGCTCTCCCTCTCTCTCTCTCTCTCGGAAGCCAGCAAGTGCCCTCTTTTGGATCACTAAAATGCAATGTAAGTCGCCTATTGAAGATTTATACCACACTAAGAGACCATAGTGGAGATGATGTAAACATAGAGTGCATGGTATACTATTTTAACAGTGAGTGTCTCACTTATTTTTGTTAGTCTTCTTATAACATAGATGCCAGTATTAAATTTTCTTCAAATGTTGTCAATGTTATGTGTCCAGCTGAGGTCTTAATCCTTTTGCAAACCCAAGTACTTTGTCTCTGTTGCCACCACGACACTGGGTCTGAATTTGAACTCTAAAAACACACTAATCAAAAGACTTTCGATAACAAGGGTTACATTCAGATTTCTTTTATTGTTCTGAGTTTACTGACAAAAGAAATACTTTGTTTTGATGATAACTTTGAAGACGTTAACATAAAATGTCTTGGTTTGAAACATTTCTACTAAGCCAGAATTTTGGAAAATTCAAAACCCAACTGTAACACATTAGTGCAACTTACTTACAAACCATTATATTGTTGAGTTTTCTAATTTCAGAATGTTGCATTTTTCCTTATAAGACCGCAAACAATATGTACTCAGTTTTGGCCTAACTATAACAGTCTTTGTTGTCTTCATGGGTATATAATGGGTGCTCAAATTAAACCTTGACACTTTTTAAACAGCTATTTCTCCGCTGTTATTATATTTAGAGTCTTGATTGTTGCAACTATTTAAAACACAGCTGACGCCATTTCAGTAATCGTGGAGGAGTGGACTGTTCAACATCGTGCTTTTGTTATTGAAGCTTTATTTAAAAATAGTGACTGCTATGCAATGGTTATTTCATAACAAATTCCGTGTTCGTCATCACGGAGCTGTTTCTTATAGGAATACTATTGAAAGGTGGGTGAACAATTTCAGAAATTGTGCTTCTACATCAAAAGTGAAACTACAACCCGGTAGGCCTAGATCTGTACATACTCCAGACAATGTTAAGAATGTGCGTGTATCTGTTCTTAACATTGCCAAAGCCCAAAGCGTGTATCTGTTTTGGGTGCAAAGCCCAAATTGATTTGCCGCGTTAGGAGTTTCAAAGACCAAGTTTATAAAGAATTTTACATTCCTTCGAGAGAAACCAAACCTTCCCACTCCCCCCCAAAACCAACAAATTTTTTTTCCCTAAAATCCAAAATTTAAATTTTTCCAACAAACCTTTATAAAAAATAATTTATGGGTTATTAACATTTTAAAATTATTTTTTTAAGATAGGTTAAAATTAAAAAAATAATTATTTCCGTAGCTTTTTGGGTTTTAAATTTTTCATTTAAATATTTAAAATTTGGGGCCCTATTTTTGGTTTAAAATTTTTCGTATCACGTGGGTTAAAATTATTAAAATATTTTGGGTATTGTTTTGGATTCATTATGTTGTTTGAAACAATTGAGGCAGCATTGTCTAATCAAAAAGTAAATGGGATTAGAATTACAGGGAGGAGGAATAAACCCAATTGTTGCGCAGTACAATAGACATGGAGAATTTAACCCCTTTTAAAAAAAATAAGGTGTAAGAAATAATTACTTATAAAACTATATTTTTATTCCTAGTTCTTATTGCCCTTTGGGGATTGTTAGCCAGTTTGGTAATTATAATGTAACAACGTTTGATATTACATTCCTATTTTAAAGTGTTTGCCTAGAATATTTAATTTATGTCTAAGTGTTTTATACAATTTGTAAAGTTTAAATTAATCTTGTTTTGGTTATATAAATGTTTAAATTATATTTTTTCACAAATTTAATATTCTTTCCGTTTATTATATTTAAGCAATTTTATATATTTAAAAAAACCGTATTATAATTGGACATGACTTTAAAATGTCTTCGTAGAAATTAAAAAAATGACTTGCAATATTTCCAACATATTACGTTATCAGGGGTTTTTAGAATCTATTTAAAGTGGCTAAATCGATGGGGTCCCAAGGAAACTTTGCGAGCTTAATTTATCTCTAACAATTTGAAATTTTGGTATTCTTACAAGGAAAACCCAACTAGATACTTTTGGTGCACCAAATTGATATTGTGTTTAGGAATTTTAAATCAATCTTTAATTTACTTTTGGAAGAATAACTACAGTCAGATTGTTTTGTAAATACTTTTTGTGCCTCAAAATTGGATGTAATTAGTAATGTTTGAACCCAAAAACTTATGTGAAAAAAGTCAAAACGGTTATATAAAAACTTGGGGGTAAATGGACCAAAAGTTAAGAGATGTTATGACGATGCATCTGAATTAATAGACAATTTTGTTAGCATAAAAAATTTCCAAGGTAAAAAGATACTTTCTAAAGTAGTATTAAGTCTCAGATAAATATTTTGAATCTATTAAAATATATTGCATATAAATTTTATATAAAAATTTTAAAAAAAATGGTCATGAAATATGGCATAAAAATATCTTTCTAATGAAGAAAAAACCTGTTTTAAGGAACACAAAACAGAAATTTGAATTCCCATACTTGAAACTGTCAATTAAAGAGAATTTGTTAAATTGGAGTCAAAATTGGAATCCATTCTAAATTCTAGCTGGATTTCATATTTTCTAGAAGATTAAAATTTAAAAAGTTGAAAAGAGTTAAGCCTTTAAGTAAGTATTTTAAGGTAAGTCTTCAAAATTTTTGGATTTGGGAATTGGAAAAAGGTATAAAAAATAAATTTTTTCATATATTGTATTACAACTTAAGGAAACAAAACTTATCTTGAAATCTTTATCTGAATCAACTATAATTAAGATTTTTAGAAATTTTGTTATGCCAACAAAAAACTTAAATTTCCTTAAAAATTCAGATCATTTTCCAAAATTTTAAATATTTGGTTAAATTAAAATGCCAGATACAGGAAAAAATAGTTCAATATTTAAAGGGTCCCAAGCCAATAAATGGGTCCAAAATTGGTTTTATAAAAATTAAATAGAAAACTTTTTCCAATTAAACTTGAACAGTCAGAATATATTTTTTTATGTAAAAGATTTAAAATTTTTTTCAAATAAAGTTTACTTAAAATAAATAGCTATCTGCATGATTTTAAGAGTATGAACATGTTAGAAAGTTCCTAATTCTTTATTTCATCAATGATTTAAAATAATAATCTTATTCAAAAGAATTTAAGTGGCTTAAAATTTAATTTCAAATTAATGATTAGAACGATAATGGTAAAATTTTGTTGCATAACAAAAAATAAAGTATTCATCTTAAAATTTAATGTCACAATTATTATCTATTTAACAAATATGAAACATTTGACAATGTTTTATTTTTATCTAAAAGGGACAAGGAGAATTATTCAAAGTTACTTTTGAAAAACATTAATGTAAGCAAAAGTTTATTTAGTAAAATAGAACATAATTGTTATAAAACTGGTTAAATTTTAAAATTTTTGTTAAATTTTAGATACAATTGGATTAAGTTGAATTTTTCAATCAAATTTTTTCTTTAGGTCCTTAGCAAATTTTATTATAAACTACATTTATTGAAGAATATTAGTTATTGGAAAAATGAAGATCATTAACATTTTAAACATTCTTACATTTAAAGATGAGCATAATTGAGCAATTTTCAACCATTAACAATTAACGTTAAATAGAAAATAGTATGTTAATTTCCAGTTATACGCGCCTTTAAGTGATAACTTATTGTACAAGGAAAGTGTTCCAAATAGAGTGTAATAAAGAAATTTAATTGAAAGGATGAAGTAGAATATTGTATTTGCTAATATAAAATTCGTTTTAAAAATATGTCAATTATTTGAATGTATTTTTGTTAAGAAATGGAAAGTTTTTTATTCCTTTAACTTTTGGTAACCTTTAACAAACTTAATTTATTAATAATTGAATTTATATTTTACATTTATTAGTTGGTATTTAATTTTTATTTTTCTTAAAATTTTTAATGAATTTAGTTTTGAATGGTATGTTTTTAAACTAAACTTTTTTTCACAAATAAAAGCGTGACTAAATATTAATAATTCTAATTCTTTGAGTTTTGTACCTTTAACAATTAAGAAGATATTTTAAGTTGTTCGTGATTATAATTAGTTCAGAGTTTTTTTGTCAAAATAAATTAATCGTAAAGTAATAATATAAAATTTATACAATATCTTTCTATTTGTTTAGAAATTTATTTATGATATTTAATGATAAATATAAAAACGTTTAGGTTAATTTGAAGGTACTTTAAATTATAAATAAAGTACATTTATATTTGAAAATTTTGCATCTAATATATCAGAATGTTTTTTTATTAAGGAAAATTTTAAATTAATCAGTTTAGTTGAATTATGGGTGGCAGAAACTTTCATGATTCATGGATCAGAACCTTAATCAGTTCTGAGCATTTCAACTGCTAGGGATTGGAATCATTTTATTTTACAAATAGGTCAACTATAATACACGTAGCAGAATATATTGAATGTATTTAAATTTCAGTTGATAACAAAGTACTGATGGACTTTATCTAACAAAATTACAATTTAAAGAAAAAAGTAAAATTAATTGCATGGAGGTTTTACAGTCTTTAATTACATCTCTGAATAACAAAAGTCTGTAATATTGCTAGCCATGGGTAGTATGCTTTGACTATAATTATAGCTTAGAAAGATTTTCTAGAGTCGTTAAGATTATTGTTTTGAACTTTAACAGTTAATATTAATGAAGAAATTTTATTATATTTTTCCCTTAATGAGATGGATTCATCTAATTATAGACAAATTCGAAAGTTTATTTTATATCCAAATAATTCAAACAATGTACAAATGTTAATGTTTGATACAGTATATTCATTTAACATAGTAAATATAGGAATTCTTTTAAATATATTGCGTACAATACTTCTACATGTTGGACTAATGAAATGATTAAGTCAATTAATGACCAATTTTGTTCATGTTTTTTAGGTATTTTACATGTACAGATGCCATAGCATTTGTAATACAAAAGAACATAATCTTAACATATAATACTTCTTGGCACTTATCAAATGATCACAGAAGATGTTGTTTACTAGTGATTTTATCAGAACTTTTTATTGTAAAGTGCAATTACAGTTAAAAAGTTGTATTTTAATTAATAAAGAATTGTTTTTTAAAATTCAAAAAATTGTATAAATTTCAGAATATTTGAAAGTAGTAGTTTAATACCGCCCTATTATGAAAATTATAACTTATTATAAAATCTCGTAACAGACTGTTTGTCAAAGATCCAAGGTAAATGTAATAAGCAGAAAGAATGGAATGTTGTGTCGAAACTGGTTTCATTATACTTTTACTGAACAAACTCCTAAAAAATCTGGAATTAGTCTTTACTGCACATGTTACAAGAATAATTAAATGCTTTGCACAAAATTTAAATTATTTTAAATAATTAGTTTACAGAGATTTCACATATACAGTTTACTTTGTTACATGTGTAGTTTATGAAAATTGATTATCTATATATGCAAAACAGAATGATATACGTTAAATCATAACCTTAATATAATATAATGGCATTTTCACAATATACACTTTCAATTTTCAGTTCAATTTTAGGATATTCAATAGAAATTAAATAAGGATATCAGATTACATTTTTCACAGTGGATAAATTTGAATGTTTGTATATTATATAAAATCAAGTATTATATTATAAATATTAAGCTTTATCAAGTTGCTAAAACTTTATCACTAAAGGTCTACGTCAAAATTCACAAATCGGCGAATAAAAGCTTTAAACTTGGCATTCTGTAAAGTTTTATTAAAGTTTGTTATTTCATATAGAGTACTTGAATGTAAAATTAACATCCCGAGTAAGAATAATTCTTGTTTATTGAGATGTTATGTAAAGTTGCTGAATCATTGGTAGGTTGATACTATGTTCTGCTTGCTAGGATCCGCGTTATTTTTGTGAAATTCTAGCTAGTTCAATCTCAATATGTTGCGATTTTACTCATATATAAATTGTTATTCAATTTTTGCTTATATTGTTTTAGGCTGTCTTGTGTCAACATGATAGTATTTCCTAGTAATATTGTTTTAATACTTTATATCATAAGTCAGAAAAATGGTTGTTGTTTGAAATTGTAAATTTTGTAATAATGAAAGAGGCTTTTACATTCAGATGACAAGATCATGCTTTATAAACTCATTTTTATATGAAATAAGTCAATTAATATTATTTGAAGTTTACTTATGAATTGTTGAATAAATCAATAAAGTTACAAATATATTCCAATGTTTTAACATTTTAATCAAAAGTATAGATTCGATAATGCAATTAATTTTAACTAAAGAATTCTTATAATATTCAGATTTAAGAGCTTATTAAAACACAGTCACTTTCGTGTTGCAATGAACCCAAAACAAAAATGTGCTATTTGAACAATATCGCAATTAACAAGTTCGAATCAAAATTACTAAATAAATTTCACTATATATCATGTGTTATTGTACTTATTTCATTGGAATTATTAGGAATTACAGTAAAATTCAAAGTCAAATAATTTTTTAGTATCTAATTAAAACATTTTTGACGGTGATGTTTTCTGATTTTCAAATTATAGCATAATACCTGAATGCTCTATTTAAAATTCTTAACTACGCGTTTGCAATTATCCTTTTATGTTATCAGAGTTGTAATATGTGTAATTACTTCAACCAAAATATTACTACGATTGTTAACATGTTCTGTTCTTCATCATATGCGGTACGGCCCTTTTGATTATAATTTGATTTTTTCCATAGTGATTTGTGACAATTTCCAAGATTAAAGATTTATTTACATATGGTTCTGGACTACTCAGTGTTAAAAATTCTTTTGGATCTTAAATTTTTCAGGTAATCTGTGTAAATGTTCATCCCCTCTCCGTTCAAATCAGCGTCTTCCACGATTGAATATAATTTTGATTCTTTTCTTATAATTGTCGAAATTTATCACGTTCACTATAATTGATCAATTTAAGTCTTTCTATTTTCTTTTATTATTTTTCTAAAGCTTTTTTATTTAAATTTTTAGCAACATGTGCTTTCTGACGTCATCAATACGCAAGTCCATTTTATCCCACAATTGGCTTTTCTGCGTGATTTTATTTAGTACTTCTTGGTAAAACATGAATTTTGGTTATGTATAACTCATTTTAAATTAATTAAATTTGTTCCCGTATAAAGTTTAATATATTTCTCCGTTATTAATTAAATAAAATCTCAATTCCGACAACATGTGATTCACTGACGTCACAGTCTGCCGATTCACTGACGTCACAGTCTGCCGATTCACTGACGTCACAAGTCTGCCCAATTCCCCGCGAATATTCAAATGTCGTTAATTTGACACAATGTGTAGAAATTAACATTTCATGGGAGTCTTGTAAAATTCAAAATCTACACAATTAAATCTTTCTCAAGATTTCTTACGGGTAGTTAGTAGAGGTAGGGTCATTGCAATTGGAACTGCCTTGTCAATGATACTCTATCACTGGAATTAGTTATGGTACGGTGACAAATTTAAAGGAAAATATTCCACTGGTACTGTAGTGACAATGCTGTTAAAATGAGTGTACTGTAAAGAAATAAAATTAGTTTACCAAGCATGTTTAGTACAATTTTAAATTTAAGGGTCATTGCTTGGAGAGCTTCCTATAAAATTAACTTTCCAAACCGTTATTTAAACTCTTAGTCCACATCTACATACATTTTGATAACAATTAATTAAAAAAAATTGCTTATCATCATAATACACGGTTTGCACTACATGTGCGGATTACTTCAGTACAAACAGACAAAACTTAATCAATAACAAACCCTTTTTTCATTCGCATTTATCATAAAGGAATTTAAATTCAAAGTAAAGAGATATATAGACTTAATGTTTTTTAAATCGTCATCCTTATAGGTTTTCAAAAATGAAAGCAATGAATGGCTGCTTTCAGTTAGGTAGCGAGGCAACCAAGGCCCCAATTGTACAGTCAATTCTGGGCAGCTCTTCTCGTGATACTGCCTCCCCCCATTCACTATCAGCATTATTCTGTTGGGTGGATGATCGTTAGTGCAACAGATTTGTATTTTGAACGCTTTACTCACAAACAAGAAGAAGACATTATTTTTAATAAATGTTATTTATTTTACGATTGGTTTTACATTAAAATGCAACATTAAATCTTCAATATTTCAGAGGTTTTGCCCCGACTCACTCTTCAAAATTAGTAAATCATCTGGTGGGGAAACATATTTTACTTTTACATGAAGTTCTCGAGTTTGTTATAGTACTTAACATTTTCTTTCTAATAATATTTTTTATTATTATTTATTTATATTTTATTCGTGGAATTATTACTTATTGCAAATATTATTTAAAAGATCACAGTATATTTTCCTTTGGTTGTGGACTTACCGTTTTTTGTGAACATTTGATTAAAATATATTATAAGATAAATTAAATGGTTATTGTATAACTTCTGATATACTGTACCAGAAGTTCAACGCCAAAGGGTTGAAAGTCCATTGTTTTATTTTATATGTAGGTCAACTATAAAAAACACGTTTTGATGAGTATCTAATTTTAGTGTATGTATTTAACAATTTTGTTGAAACAGTACTGGAGAAGTGGAACAGTAACAGTGAACGAAATCTAATCAATTTTAAGAAATAAAATATTTTAAAATATTAAAATCAGCAAACTGGAGGTTTAAAACTTTTCTTAATTGTTTACTATCTCTATCAGTATTAATTATTAACAAAAGTCACTAATACTTGACTAGCGCCACAATGAAGTAGTGAGAACTATGTTGACTATTAAATATCAGCCGTTCAAAGAGATAACCAGTAGGCGTTCATAACCATTACTTGTTGCTTGCTGTCTCTTTGGACAGAAATATGGGAAGTGACAGTGAATTTATTATATTTTTCAACCCCTACAGGTCGCAGATGGACTCGTCATTCTGAAAAATTACTAAGCACAAATATTGTATTTTACTATGTCACCTGTTATTGTTGAAATATCAAAACAAATAAAAACAAAAACTGATCTATGATATATGGTTTGACTACGAGTATACCTTCAGTTTTAACATAAGTTAAAATATATTTTGAATGTTTATATCAATCAATATGTGGAGGTACAACCCCCAAACCCTCCCCGGATACATCTATGCCAACTAATGAGACAATGATTAAAGTCACATTTAAACTGATGTCCAATTTTGTTTATATATAGATTTATATGATATTTATAAACATAGTTACTAAAAAAGAAAAAAGGGTTTAACCTAATAGTTTAATTAAGAATCCAACTAATCTGTTTAACTTCCAAATACAATTACACATGTGAGCACAAGTGAAACAAGAATCGCTTCTTTATCCAAGAAGAGGTTCTTTAACTGAAAAGGATTTCTTTAACCGAGAAGAGCTTTTTTATGGTCAGGTGGAAGCAAATAATGCAAATTTACGGATATAAAAAATTTATTTTAATTCTTGAAACTAAAATGTAATGAAAGGTAAAGTTAAATGTAATAACTGAATTATAAGTTGTATTAAAACTCTTGTCAGAATATTTTATTAATGTTGTTAGTTTGGGGGAGTGGCCCAGCCCGTAAATATGCTGTTTATGTATTATATACGTACTTATAGAATGTGGGTGTAACAGACCTGTAATTAGTTGCAGCATCCATGAGGTTGTACATGTAACGAGGGAAGCACTGGGGGTGGGACGCCCTGGTGTGGTACATCAACCCCATACACAGCATGAACAAAATCTCCTCCCAAGGCCATTCCGGCAACTTCAGCCTCTTTCTATACTGTCTGCACACGATCTGTTGACAGAATA
Organism: Homalodisca vitripennis; assembly: GCF_021130785.1. Classification (NCBI taxonomy): domain Eukaryota; kingdom Metazoa; phylum Arthropoda; class Insecta; order Hemiptera; family Cicadellidae; genus Homalodisca; species Homalodisca vitripennis. Next base: position 40,655,918 of record NC_060211.1, on the reverse strand, counting down.
GCATTAAATTGGCTTTGTCACAAAATTTAATTATTTGATGACAATTGTTATACTGTTCGTCAAATACAGTATTGTTGATTAACATTGTTATCACTTAATTCATTTCAGTGCGCATACCAAAATGTGCTTTTTATGTTTATTGCAAAATTAGTAATGTACTTCATATATCTTACAAGAATTAGATGATCATAGACTGATTAAAGGTACATTAATCACATGATGACTTGTAATAATAATAATAATAATAATAATACTCTCTTTGTTGATTTTTGACAATATATCACATTGTCAAATTTATAGCAGTTGTCAATTTATGGATATTCAAACACTAAATAATCTACACATTCAGATACAGTCAGACGTACATTTCAATCATTCACATTGTACTTGGATCCAGCTTTTGATTTTTTGTAATATTAGATATCCCAGCAGGAGGGAGTCCAAGGAGTCTGGACCCCTCCAAATTTTCAATTTTTTTTTATTAATTTTTTAGTAAACTATTATTATTATTTAAATAATTCAGTATCACTGACATGTACTGCTGAAAGATTGCTCGACCCCCAAAATGTTTTCCTGGCTACGTTCTTGTCCCAGCAACTCATCATGAACTCCGCTAGCGAATAAAATGCTTTTGAAACCAATAGGCATTTCAGATAAGTTTTGAATTGGTTTTGATTGTTTGCATTTTTACACTTTCAGAGAACTTGTTAATTAAATGGAAGCCGACCTGATGCGGTAAGTGCTTAGATACCGTTAGTCTGTGGTACTAAGCACTTGTACTGTACCTGGGAAAGATTGCTGAATGCAATCAGAGCCAAGGAGAGGTTGGGGTGAATGAGGTAGCAGAGAGAAGCCACGGCACCGGCAGGCAGGATATGCCAGGCCTCGTCCTTCCCTCGGCATTTCACCAGTAAACAGCTGATGCTCTAGAACCCCAACAATCAAAATTTTGACGGATATTTTTTCTTCTGCTCAATCACAAACTATATACAGCTAATATTAAATTAAACTTAGTATAAAGTTAAAAATTGTGAACAGTTTTTTGTTAACTGTATAATCAAGCATTTTAAAATCATAATACTTTCACTGTTGGGTATGGTGAGGTGAGAGAAGGAGGGATGGTTGTTAGGAACATACTGGAAAGAAAGATAATTATGAAAAAATAAATGAAAGAGTGCTAATAATTAAGCCCAAGACTAAAAACAGGAATGAACCCAGGAGCATAGGCTTTTGATAAAACTACTTAATATAAAAAGACAACCAAATGAGTTGTATGTTGTGTGTACTTCATGGAAGGCCTGTTGACAATAAAGTCATTGCAAATCAAAAACTTCACATAACCTATAATTTCAAGTGATGGCAACCACAACTTACCTTGAGTAAAGTCACATAGAGTCCAGCAAATAATGGCAATCGTAGATTATTGAACTGAAAGAAGTTCTTTAAGAATAAAGTCGGTTTGGCAAGGAGCTTGAAGTTAAAAGACAGTCACTTTCAGGGATTGCAAAAGAAGCCCAAAACAAAAATATGTTCCTCCAGTCTGAAACAATATCAGCAATTTTAACAACTTGAATAAAAAATTACTTAAATAAAATTTCACAGTATACATGCAGTGGCTTTATTGCTTGTTTATATGTTACAATATGGTAAATATTGAGAGTTTAAGAAGCAATAACAAAGATTGATTTTTGCCTCATTTCCCCAATTATTAAGAAAATATATATATACATACACAGGTCTGAGAAGCCTACTTCAGTTATAAAACATCTACTTTTGGCCATAGTAATTTACTTCCGGATATTTCTGGTGCCACAATTGAGTTTGCTTTGCAACTCAAAAAGATATATACATAAGCAGATCTGGAAAGTCTACTTCTGTCAAAGGAAAACTAAGATAGTTTACAGTAAAAATTATATAGTAACTTTGTATTTAATATCTGAATTACAGTACTGATCAAGCACTGCATACTTAATATTTGCAAAGTCATAAAGTCAAAAGTATATGTCTACTAAAAGTATTTTTACTACTTAACATTTTTTTGACTGGATATTTTCTTACTCTGTGATCAACAGTGGATGTTGAAAAGGTTGAAATAAGAATCATTCTTATTATCAAGCTTACACTATGCTTTCAAAACTATAATTATAAACAAATTAATTAACACAATAGTTGAGCTGTCATAAAACAATGTTCACACAGATTTTTGTTAAAAAAAGTACAGTTGGGAATTGTTATAAAATTGCAAAATTGTATGTTATAAAGCTTTTATAACTATACTGGTTTTGTTGTTGTTTGAGTTTAAACACTTTCACAAGTGTCATTTTGTAAATATTACACAATTATTTTTAGAGTACCTTTTATTATTCATAACATATGTGCAAAGTTTGGTATCTGTAGCTTTACTAGTTCTAGAGATAATAATTTTTGTATAACAAATACAACATGGTTGCTAGTGGCCAAACAACACATTTCTCGACCTTTAAAACGCTGGACAAAATTTTAATTGTACAAAAAAGGCTATTAAAACAATGCTTAATTTAAACTATGATGGCACTGTAAAACATTTATTCACTGATTTAAAAATATTAAACAGTCTATAATTTTTATATTTTGGAATCTATTATGAATATCAGAAAACAATATTAGCAAATTCCTGGTACACAGTTAAAATCTTTTATTTGATACTAGAAACAAAAATAATTTATTTTTTATTACATCACAACCTAAAATTATTAAAAAAAGACAAATTTTTATGCGAGGATAACGTTTTATAATCAAAGTCCAAATTTTATTAAAATATATAGTTGACTACAAGAAACTTCTATACACCGTTAAAAGGCATTCTGACAGACCATTATTCATTTAAAGAATTTCATGAGCTGACCAGCATTAAGGAATCTTAGATCACTTAGCTTATATTAGTTTTAAGGATTTTTAATACAGTGTGGACACTATTCATTGTGCAAAATGTATTAACTGAATAAAGATATGATAGATTGATGTAGGGAGACAGTTTGTGCCATGTTTTGGCACTGTTTATTGTAGATTAATTTCCAATCTAAAGTTGGTCCCTCTATACTATACTTTGATTATTATGTTACTCCACATTAAATTTAATGATGATTCATTTATACTGCTATGGAAAAGTCCATCTTGTTCCTACTATGTTATCAGTCCTTAATGAGGAAAGCATGAAATGTAATTCATTGGACTAAAAAATACTGCACATCAATTTACTGATATGTCTTACAAATACCATTGTACAATAGGAAACACACACAACATTGTAGCCTTATAAGGTTTAATAAATTTATTTTATTGAGCATCCACCAATAAATTATAGTAATACAACAAGATCATAGAAAAGTTATAGTTAAGGAATTCTACCTGAAACCACTGAATTGTGATATTAAGAGCTAACATAAAACAATTGTTCATTGTTAGCTAAATACAAATTCAGTTGTTTAAAATTATTTACAATCACTTACCCTCGTTATGTCGTTGAGGCAGGACTCCTTGTGAGGACAACGTAACCTCATCTCGGGATCTTCAGGAAGTCTGTGAGGTGTGAATGGCCTGTCAGCAAAAGTGAGATCAATATGTTACGTAAAAAAAATATGGAAGAAAATGCCACACTTATCAAGCAGTGGAGTGTGTAATGTTGGCACACACACACACACATACCGCAGCGTACTCCAGTATCTGTTGGTAACAAATGTACTATACGTAGCACATCAAAAATAGCATACACAAATACTTCAAAGATAGCTCGACACATGTTTGGGGCGCATAATTACATATGTTCTATCGTAATAGTATAACACAATTTTTCCTGTCTCATTGCAATATGTTCATAAATATACAATTTTAGATGTCTTGGATATATTTTAATTCAGACATTTGGAAGACTGGAGGGATGAGCATTGGATGCTCACATTGGACGTTTTTGGAAACATCTTCATTACAACTTCTTTTGAATTTAGCATTACACATCATCCGATAAGTGGTGTTCCACACAGTCAAAATTTAGCTACCAAACCATGGTTGTAAGTACAATATACCTCAGTCTACAATGATTCCATTATATACAACGGTCATATGTACAGTGCAAATGTTGACTCTAACTCAATTTCATCTTCTGGATAGTGCAGCATCTGAAATCTGACACTGTGACAGAGCTGACTCCTGGAATCTGGATTCTACGTTTGGTAAGATACAAAAAATCAGCGATCAAGAAATTGAAAATGAACTCTTTGTTTTGCTTTGACTCACATAATCACAAGAGGTCTGTTTGATCCAGTACCCACCCCGTTTAATCCGTATGAAGAGGTGTTCTAATTGTCTCACCAGGTGCACAATTGCGTGCACTACGATTTTTTTAGACATGATCTCAAAGCACGGCGGAGCAATTGCATTTTGCACCCATTTTTTTTTTCACTGACTTTTTTTGTGTCTCTTCAGACATGGATTCCAGATTCTAGAAGTTAGGTCTGTAACAATGTCACATTTCAGACGCTGTGCTGAACAGAAGGTAAAATGGAGCAAAACTCAAAATTCGCATTGGATCAATTCTTCCCATGATTGTAGCAAATAAACTTAATGAATATTATTTGAACATATTCAATAATCTGGAGCTGAATACAGCTGTAAGTGAAAGTTTCAAAACCTTGAATTTAAAAAAACTGTTTTATATACAAACACAAACGTAACTCTATTTTTATTGACCCAGTTGAACTTTTAGCAGTTATAAGTTCTCTTAAAAATAACACAGCACCTGGTATAGATGGAATAAGTAGTAGCTTATTGAAAGAAGTATCTACAATTACAGCTGTATTGAATGTATTATTATTTGTTATTAATTTAAGTTTACAAGGAGGTGTATTACATGAACATTAAGTACAGTAATTTTGTCAAGTTTTACAATAGAATATAAAGTAAGATATACATATTTACATATAGAGAGAGAGTTTATGCAGCTTCCTTGAACTCTTCTATGTAGAAGAGAATCTACAACATAGAAGAGTTCAAGGAAGCTGCATAAACTCTCTCTCTATATGTATATGTATATCTTACTTTATATTCTATTGTAAAACTTGACAAAATTACTGTACTTAATGTTCATGTAATAAAGATATTTGACTTTGACTTTGACTTTATTTCCAATGAAACATAAAAATGCTGTTGTTGAACCTATTTTTAAGAGTGGATCAAAATTTTTAACTAGTAATTATCGTCCAGTATCACTTCCCTAAGGTTTTTGAAAAGGTAATGAAGCAAAAGCTAACAAAATTTATAAATCTAATAAATAAATTTGGTTTCAGATCTGGTCTTAATACATGCATTATTAAATTTTATGACAAAATTTATCATTGTATAAATGAACGTAATTGTGTTAGTGGGCTTTTTCTAGACATGAAAAAAAGCTCTTGATACTGTTGACCACAGTATTATATAGAAAACTATTTAAATGTGACATGAGAGGAGTTATTCATAATTGGTTAAAACTTATTTAATTGGTAGAAAACAAAAAGGTTTTTTACTCTAAAAGTGGAAATAGTCCTATTAATAAAAATCTATATAGACTTTAATTGAGACATACTAATAACTTAAATTATATAACTGAAATTCCAAGGCCATATTATTATGAAACGTTTATGACAATAAAGATTTATTTATTTACATAATTCAACACAATTTTTGTACATTATGCCGTATTAACCATAAATACTTAATGATTATCAATGTATAAAAAAGAATTTACCAGATTTAAAAGTATACAGTATTATACAAACCATAAAATTGAGTAAGAGCCCTTTATTGTTCTTAAACAGTAAAGAAGCAGACTGGCTACAACTGGAAAAGATGAGGAACTCTGTATTCCTGTTAACGGAGAACAGCCCTTCTTCTTCAAATACCTTAAGGTACAAGTCCGCTACCTAGAAGGCACGAAACATGGGTACGGTTAATATATATCTAAGTATGCTCCTGAAAGTAGCATAAAGCATAACATTTTTAGATACCAAAAGTGTTCTTCTACAGTGCAATCTTACTTGTCATTCTCTTGAAAGATCTATAGAGAATTGAATAAAATTTGAAGCAATATTTAAATATTTGAGATGGAATTTAAATTGAGTATCAGGAAATACTAATTATACTAAATAATTGGTTGTGTTTAAAGAAATTACTGCAATATTCCGTTAAGGATATACAAATTTCATAGGGATTTATTTTGTGGCTATAATAGACTAGCAAATTTTCTGTATTTCTTCAGGGAAAAAGTAGTTTTTAATGTGTAAAGTAAAATTATATACCACCATTCCTGTGGGTTGACTGATTAAATACCCTTATATGGTGACATAATTTAACTAATACTGAATTTCTTTTGTATGTTACTTCAGAAACTGAAGATTGTGATTTTGTCAATCTTCCAGCTTCCAGCTCTAAGGGTAACTTCCTAGAATTCATTGTTATTTTTTGATCAATTTGACAGAAACTGATAAGACGCAATGGAGAGAATTTAGTTTTTCAGACATTGCTTTTTACAGTTTCACAATAAAGTAGCGGAATCCATCTAGGTTATATATCACTTTTCAAGATAAAAGCAGTAAACTCAATAAAATTATAGAACCAATGGCATGTTAGGTTTAGGGCTTTGTCAAGGCCAAATTATTATACAGGCTGGAGTGTTGCCCCCACCACATCACACTATCCATTCGGCCGGCCGTATACTCCTCACATATTTATCACAGCTGATTGATTATAAGTGCGCGAATCCTATGTTATTAGTTGTCTGCTTCTAACTACTTTTTTTTCTCTCACTAAGCCTCAGCGTCTTAGCTATGCTGGCTTCGATGTTCACTGGTTTTTATTGCCAAAGTACATGACTGGGACCTCCCCGGGATTTGAACATGTGATCTCTCGGTTAGAGAGCCGAGACTATAACCATTAGTCTACAAAAGGAGGACAACTAACTACTTTAGTCTATAAAGATTTACAAAGTATGAATGTCACTTTAAAATCTCATGATAAAAGAAAAATATAACCTATTTTAATAAACACACTGTTCTTAAAAAAGACAAAATGCTAGAATGGCGTTGATTGATCTTCAAATGCAAAAGAAAATACATAAAATATTAGCAATTATGAGGTCAGTGCTCGTTTATTTCCATTGACTAAAGCGGAGCAGTCGAATGGGTCTTCACAGAATCAGAACTCTAACCTGTATTATAGTCTGGTCTTAGCTATGTGCAAAAACAGCAAAATTAATCTAAGTCTGTGCATGAAAATAACTGCAAGACCTCTTTACAACAGCGTCCGCTGTCAAGAGTTATCAGACTATGCGTACCTAGATTCAAATAGTGTTAGAATTCAGGAATGAAAGAAGTGCAAACTCTGATCATCAGCATACAATCAAAATATTTTTATATTCAATTCACAGTGTTAAAATGGTGATCAAAACGATCTAAGATTTAAAATATTCAGGCTTATGACTTAAAAAATACACAACTAAAAGTAAAGACTGAACATTAATTGTCTGTACAATATTTAAAGATTGAAATTGAACGTAGTAAACAAAACTTACTAGAGCTATGAACAGAGTGAAGTCCAATCCACGCCTTGAAAGGATCTTCAATGAAAAATACCGCCTCCCCCCACTATCCCAGGGATCAGTCCTAGGGTCAGAGCAGTGTACCTTCCCAGCAACCACCTAGAAAAGTCACCAAAGAGTTCAATGGGTCATGATCAATATACAAGTTGGTGACTATTAACTTTATTGGACGAGCATTAGCGAAGCCTATAACGCAAGGGAATGGATAAATGTAATTTCAGTCCACATGCTATCTCGAAAACAAACTGACTTATAAATGTGAAATTTTGTATGAAGCTTCATTTCTATAGAAGCATGACTGATTTCAATGGTGGTCCATGTCACCCCATTGGATTTGGGGTGAGCGTTAGCGAGTATTTTGATATTGGCCTTATAGGCAACCAATTGAAACATATTACTCAGTAGATTGATACAAATTCTGTTTTGTCTGCCAGGGGATGTACAAATTTCAATTCTTTATTATTGTTTATCTTTCTGCAGGACATCCTAAGAATGGAATGAGCTATGGACTTGAAATTTTGCATGCAAACATCGGTTGAAGGCTGTTATATGACACGTAGTGTGGTGCTTGCTACCTTTTTTGTTTGAGTATTTTTACATTTTAAACAGCCGAAAACACTGTCTTTTGCAAAACATGACTGTTTTATTTACTTTGAAATTTAAAAAAATTAATTAATTAATTTTTTAAATTTGACTATAACAGACTAAGTAGGGGGGATACTTAGGGGGATATGGGGATCAATTTCCCTCAAAACTATGTTTTACCATTTGATTTTTTTGGTCAAATACAACTAAAACCACTACAAGTTCTAAAAATATGTCAACAGACAAATATATACATATTAAAAAAAATTCTTAATATAGTTTACTTACTTTTATTCTAGTATACATAGTAAGTCCGTAAAATATTCCCCCTGAAATAAATTTCTGTGTTCGCCTCAGAAACTAAGTTTGCCATCACATTCACGTGTTCAGAACTTTGGTGAGAATATTCCGAGACGAGGTTTTGTGGTGTGGTTTTAGTTGTTAAACAAAATAACATCTGATGTTTTAAATAAATTATTGTGTGTCATATAATTAGTTTTCAATTAGTTAATTTTTAAACTATAGCCTTAGATTTTTATGAGGTTAAGAATGACGCAAGATGGGGCGGGGGAGTCCAAAATGTATCATGATAATATGAATATTATTTCAATATCCAATGGCAGCCAATAGTAGATATTTTAAACCAACACAAAATTTTTATTTTTACAGCAATGACTAAATAATCATATAATATGTGTGGAGATGAATTGGTAAAGCCAAATACTAACCGAATTAGTCAGTGGCTACAATAGGAAAAATATTAGGTGAATTATCAATATTGCTTTATAAAAAAATGAAAATTGTTATCAATAAAGCTAGAAGGGAGATAAGGTTCCTGGGAGTCTTCCTTGGGAGATAAGATTTAGTTTGGGTCCACCCAACAAAAATTTGAGAAAATAACCTCCTAGAGAGATTGTATTATAAATGCCATTTTACCTCAATTTCGAATTAAGTGCCAATTTCTCTATTTGGAAAAGAAGGCACCCTTGGATAAAAAAGGTTTTCATGACAAATCGATTGAAATCTTATTTTCGCTTATTAAAATTGCAAGTAGTTAGGGAGTGGTTATTATTGAATCTAGTGAATGAAATAATAGATGACCAATACTGAGGAAGATATATCCATGATTAATATTACAGCACTGAATGTTTTAAATCGTACTTGATTGAAATGAAAACAGAGAAAAACATTTTTATGAATAAATTTCTGATAATATTGACTACAAATGTTACTTAGAGTAAAGAATTAAGAGATGTTTATCACATGTTAGACGTTTGATAAAGGTTAAATTACTTTCATAAATTGCTTGTTTATTAACATTGTATGTACCCTTAATTGTATGAATAGGAGTAATTCGTGCATAATTTAAGCAATACTGAGCACTAGAAGACGTGGAAACATGTTGGCGCTGAAGTTCTGTCGGCTTGTTTACACTCGGTGGTGCTCTGTATTCAGCAGAAAGTTGTATTATCAGTCTACTAAATATGGGCGTTATTTAACGTAACATGATAAACAAACGGTTTTGCCGCGCAGCAACAGTTGTACCCGCAACGTGTTTCGATAAACTCCCTGTTATTTTGGCAAAGTGATGACAGCGAACAAATTATTCGTTTCGTTACTGGCAACGGTATTGTAGAGAAGTTATAGCATGACCGGTGACTTCGAGATGCGGCCGTAGGCAAAGAAGGAACTAAAGTGGTGGGGGGGGTGGAGCGGCTCAGTCTGATGCCGTATTTAGCCTTGTGAACTTCGGTCACCAGTCTTTTATACGTGCCGCCCAAAAAACATTCGCTTGTGCCAATTCACGAGTTGTAATACAATTTGTGAATTAATTGCGTTGTGCTCATTACTTTTTAAGTAAAGAGTTTGTGATGGATCGTAATGTAAAAAGTAAAATTGGAGGTAGAAAGTTTATACACGGCCAAACAAGAGAAGTGATTGTAAATGTTTACCATTTGATGAAACGGGAAGCAGAAACCAACACACTTATAAATTTGAAGAAAGTTCAACAGCGTGTCTTGGAGGTAACTGGAATTTCTGAAAGTACGCTGAGACGAATTTTGAAGGAGGAATAAAAATAAGTTTTATATTAATTTTTAATTTAGCAGCTAGACTATGTCAGTTGAAAATTTTGTAGTGTATAATATTGTATCTACTATCGTAAATCCTGAAAACTTGCACGGTTAGTATATGATAAATTGAATTTTAATGGCTAACAAAGCGTAACAATTACAATTATTCTGAACTGTTGTCGTCGTTGGAGATCAAGAATAATATAAATTCCTACCCCTTCCCAATTTATGAGAACCTATACTAAATTGTTCATCATAAAAGGACCACCGTGGTAAGAACATAAGGGTATAGAAATGTTGGCAAACACTACAATATTTCGGCTCCCGCCACCACTATGAGGCGGGAGCCGAAAAACTCTCAGTAGGGATAGTAGCACCGTATTCACTCCCCTAATCTAGATTGTGCCCCCACGCGCTCACCTCCTCCACTCTTCACGCGCATCCCACCGGTCATGCTATAACTTCCCTACTATAAGTGTGACCTGGAAACAGTCTAAAACGGCAGACTCGAAACTCTTCAGCTGTTGGTCTAAGCAACGGGGTTGTAATGAACAACAGAGTTGTAGAGTGACCATTATTGTTATTATATGGGCGTTATTTAACGTAACATGATAAACAACGGTGTTCCCGCGCAGCAACAGTTGTACCCGCAACGTGTTTCGATAAACTCCCAGTTATTTTGGTAACGTGATGAAAGCGAACAATAAATTCATTCGTTTTCGTTACTGGCTACGGTAAGTTTGACCTGGAAAACAGTCTAAAGCGGCAGACTCGAAACTCTTCAGCTGTTATTTGATTAACGGGGTTATAATAAACAACAGATTTGTAATGTGGACTATTATTATTATTCAATTGCTGGAAATCTATCTTCAACTCGATAATATCAGCTTATACATCAGTTTTGTATGTAGTGTGTGATTTATACTTAGTAGACAAAATTAATTGTTCAGTTATGTTTAATACATAAAACAAATTGTTTAGTTACGTTTAATACACAATATAATTGTTCAGTTTGACTATGTTCATGTTTGAAGAGGTCATGATGGGACCGTATCACGGAAAGATGTTTAATGTACTGTTCAATTATAACAAAACATACTAATCTTTGTTAGTGAATGCCAAATCTTCAAATATTAAAAAAATTTATCTTATAAGATGTATAATAAATTATCTGACTCGATGAATCATTACTTAAATATCGATACAAAAGACGAATTATCTTCAATCCTAATCGTATTTTAAATGCGAAGGTGCCTTTGTTTGTTTGTTATGTTTTCACGCATGAACTATTCAACCGTGTACTGAAATTTTACCCGGACATAAAAATATTTAAATTCAAATTCAATTTGTGTATGGTTCCTGGGATGATGAATGTAGGCTTGGGAATATATTCTTATCTAAAAATATCCCTCCGGGCTACACCACACTGGTGTCTAAAGCAGAAAAACTTCCATCTTGTTTGAAAGAGCCAGTTAAATGTAATCAACTGTTCTCTGTAAACATTGGATTATGCCAGCACGACCAATAATATGTTTAGTTAATTTAATAAATATTTTTCAATTTGTTTACATTTATAAAGTGAAAGCATAACAAAAGTAACAACACTTATTTTTATAACATCATGGCAACGAGGCAAACAAATTAATTTATTCGGGATTTTAATTAGTGAACTAAATTGGGAATGTATGCATGTAAGGTATTAATTTTGGTCTCCTTAGGCATTGAGGGACGGCATATTTTACAGTAGCTGACCAGAAAAAAAGGAAAACACAGACCAGAAAGGACCAAAAACGGAGGGACTGGGGCATTAGCTTGATTCAACAAACCATTCGCTCCGTGACTACAATTTAAGGAACCAATTGAGGCCGTGATTATAGTAAGTGGAATCAGAAAGCAATACACGAGACGCGAAATGAAATTTTTATGACAAAATCGTCGTGGGAACATCGAATCCATTTCTTACTGATGAAGATACAATACTGATAAGGTATATAAATAATGATATAATTTCTACACTGGACCGAGGAAATAGTATGATATAGCGAACAATGATGATATTGGGAAGCAAGAACATGTACTTTACTGCATCTTGTATCATCTTTACTTATGGATGACAACTATCATACTGTAAGTATTGAAATTTGTAAGTATTATTGATGTTAATTTTACTTTTTATTTTCAATAATAATATCCATATATCCATACAATTTATTGAACGTTTACAGTTTTTAATCCAACCTCATTACAAAATTATACATAGGTCTATTTATACTGTTTCTCGGAGCAAAATAGCAAACTCAAAATATAATTCATTTGACCTAGAATTGCAACATCTGAAATAATAATTGCTCGCAATTTTTGTTTAACTTCTGGTCCTCCTTCATGAACACTGTAGTTAAGAATAAAAGTAAAATTAAAAAAGCACATCTTTAAAAAAATTTTCTCATAATCATTAATATCTAAAAATAATTTCAAGACAACTAATAGACTAATTACTATATATATATATATATATATATATATATATATATAGTAGAATATATATTTTAGAATTAATTTTAGAATTATAGTAGAATATATATTAGTAATTTTAGAATTCACTAAATTAATTTAATTAAACATTGCTTAAAAGTGGTCCGATTAATAAGGTTTTTACGTGATTATTTTTAGCTGCACATATTACTATAATTAACAGAATAATTAGATGTTGTCAATGGGTTAACGGTGGATGGGGGGGGGGGGGTGAAGCGGTGTAACTAACGAGGCCTGAGGGGGACCGACGAATATCTTTTCTGAGGCCCGCCAAAGCTGAGTATGGCTCTGGATGACATTCAAGGTTGAACATTGAAAAATAGAACTGAACTATATTGTTGATGTGAGAATACATTTTTAAAGAACCCGTCAACTATTTTCTTTATGAAAATAAAGTTGAGCTATACACTGGAATCTTTATTTGAGAATAGGGGTTTAGTAGGTGACTTCACAGTCATCCAACTCATCAAATGAACATCTCGCAACGAGAACTTGCTTGTTGAATATTTAGAATCTCCTTTCCATCTCTGGATACATCTTGATTTTTAAAGTATTTGGATTTTTTTAGGTTAGATCATAGTAGTTTAAAACAAGAATTTAACATTTATGACAGAAATCCAGAGTTTTATATTAGTAGAAACAGCAATTTCAATTTCAGACCTGAAGAAGCACATGACAGCAACGGAAGAGCCGGTACAGAAGCCTCCAAACAGACAGGACTTGAGGAAGATTTTCGCTTGCTGGACAAGTACATCGTTACTTGAAGCTTCGGTACTTGAGCAGCCACTGAAACTGTTAGAGCAAGGTCAGCTCTGAGAATTTTAGTATTGCACTCCGTATGTAATCAAATGTTTATACAAAATTGGCTCTGACACATTTTAAGTTAATCAAATTGCAATGTGGTTGAGTTATCCGGTATGGTTCTATCTTAAGGTACTGATTGGTGTCAGAAATTTCAGATAAGAAAGATGCCCTTTCAAGGTCAACGTCAAGTAGCTAAATCGATTAGCTACCCATTGATTATAGTCTTTAAAATGTGATTTAAAATGTCCAGAGCATAAATTTGTGAGCATAGGTAGCTTTTTCAGGTTATTATGCAGTAACAAGGAGACCTATTTCGACTACTAGAAAAACATCTGAAAATAATTCAAAATGGTTCGAAAATTATGTAAATTAATTGTGAATTTTTTTGAAGATATAATGCTCCAATAATGTCTACTGCAAAAATGAATTTGGTAGGTACTGAAAAAAGTAAATGTTTACGTTAATGCATAATTTTTCTATTAGGTGCTTGAAAAAATCTGCTCATAAATTACAACGCTATAACTGAAAACTACTGAATTGTAGAAAGAAAAATAAGTATACAAACGTACAAAAACTTGAAACCTTTCTGAAAAAATACTAATTTAATTTTTCTTGCGCTAGAAATCACAAGATAGAATTTAATTTTATTCATATATTTTTGTACTGACTCGGATGCCACGTGACTTTTCAGGATTACTAAATTTTATAGTGTCATCTTACTGATCCTGGAGTGAAACAAAATCGCAGGTCTTTAAAAAATAAAAGAAGTTTCAACACTATTTAATTAGTTTTGTACACGTTCTAAATTTGTACGCTATGTACCTGTAACATTATATTCGTTACACTAGGGCAAAGGCAATATTGAACACAGTACAAAAACTGTAATTTTTTGGTAAATATTGGATTTTAATCAACTTAATATTACTGTTTTTATATTAAAATGTTGCACATTTAGCTTAATGTAAATGTATTTAGTAAAATCTTGAAATCTAGTAAAGTTTTCATGAAATCAAAGATTTTGAACCACTGCCATTCTATGTTATATTTTTTTTTTTTAATTTTTGTACATTTATAATGGGACTAGCTTTATAACATGAGTACCAAATTTAAACACCCTGTCTTGAAATACCCATGAATAAAAAAATATGGATGGACAGACAGAAAACGAAGCGTTTTCAGACATACTGTTTATTCTTTTCTACATAAGTTTTTTCTTACAATTTTCTTTGTAATTGACGATAAGAATAAAATTTTGCACATGTAAAACTGCTAATTTTTTTCACAATATACAGCATTTACTGTACAACAAACCAAATCAGAAAAAGTCATGAGAGATTTAAGAAAAATCTTACATAAATCATAATTCTCCAATTGTAAAATAGCTCGAAGTCACAAATTCTGCATTCTTTTGTGGACTCGTCTGAAAACTCATCTTTCAGCTGAATTCTCAGACGTTTATAGAGTAACCAAATGTAAAATTCAAATTTCTGAGTACATTCAGACTAAAAAGAGACTACTTCTCATACAATGGAATCTTATAAGCTGATTGTTTCACAAAATAAGAAACAGTTAATGGTATTCCACTAAAAAAAAAAAAAAAACAGAATTTCAAGAGTAGCTGTTGTAAATTATATTGATTCCCCCACCCCTAAAGGAAGAACCGACACTGTAGCTGAGTCACTCACCAGATATATAAACACGAAGAACTTGGCGCTACCCCAGACGGCCTGGAGGGTGGTGACCAGTGCGTTGTAGCTGCAGCTGGTGGTCCAGGGGTGGATGGATGTGCAGGGGAGGTGATCTACCACCGTGTACCTGTACTTGCTGAACACGACCATGTCTGTCACAAACTCACACCCCACTCAGTCACAACTGTCCACACGCTGGTACTGTGGCACTTGTCATTTGCATTCAATCAACACACTTTGCATTTACTTCATTCTGTCTTGCGACGTTACAGTAACCTCACGTTACGTCATTGTTCTAGATTTGTTACCAAACAAATCGTTTTAATTATGGTGTAGCCCACTTGTAGCTTTCCATTTAGCAGCTAGATTTTGATTCATATTAAATCAATTACACTTCAACTAACCAATAGAAATCTAAATGTAAAAATATCTGTTTACGAATCAGGCAAATTCGTTGCACCTCTGAACGTTGCAACTTCTACATATAATAAAACTGAATTCGTAAAGATTCGCACACTTATCTTTTACGTTTATCCAGAAATAGACTACTAATCTCTTATCGCATACAGTGCAAGATGACGTATTGTATTCCCACTGCACAGTTAACGACAAAACGCTTTCTCACTCTTGGAGCAATAACGAGGTACAAAGGCTGACGTTTCACACCAGTTGCTGACGCGCCCTGTGCTCGCTGTTCAGCACTGCTACTTGTTCGTTTGCTGACACATCGCTTAGCGTGAGGTACGAAGAGAACCCCCAAAAAGACCGGAAATACTGCTAAATGATGGTATTGTATCTCGGGATTTATAGAGTATGACATTGGAATAGAAACATAAAAATTATTTGTGCATTTAGAAGGGGCTTTATAAATTAGATACTATATATAAAATATAGTATATATGTAATATATAATAAAAATATATTATGTGTATATATATATGTATATATAATCAGTTTTTAAAATAAGTATAACTAACATTATTAAAGGGTAAAGGGATAAAATATAGGGTTCTACATAGCTTGTCTTTGGCTTCCAAATTATTCATATTTATATCAATTCCATCCCTATAAATATGAATTCTAATAATGTTATTACATCTTGGGCTATGCTTACGTTCAATTGTTTTGCCGAACTCCTTGTACACCATCCGTCATTGCATGTGAAGAGTCACTACCTACCTTAAAAACTATTTCATAAGTCCAGTATTCATTTACTAAGTTTAACTTTTACAACTTGAGCCAAGACAAGAATATTAAACCATCTACAACAGGACCTACATTGTAAATGTTTCAAACTTCATACCAGCATATGTAGCCTGTATGCTCTTGTTTAAGATTTCCTTCTGACTCCTTGCGGGCCATCCCCCTGACATGATAAAAATATAGTATTCAAAAAGTACATTTATATGTGCAGTAATGATGTACCAAGTTTTATTACTTTAACTGTTATCGTTCTGGAACTATCAAATCCATGCGGGATTTTTTTTACACCCTGTATATTATGTTTGCATAAACAGTCTATATGCGAACAGTCAATTATATATGTAAATCTTCTAGGCATGTACCAAAAGAAACATCCATGTCATTTATATAGCACACAAAAATCTTTTTCGGTCACTTTTTTTGGAAACCGCTCATGTAATGTCATAACAGTTCCTGTCAAACTTAAGTTGTTGTACCTGTTTTGTTGATCTATGAAGTGATTATTTTTCTTTATCTTGTAGCAGGGATCTGAAGATCAGCTGGCGAACTATATTAGTTTTTTCTCCACGCTAAACTCAAACTTTGTTATTGTTCAGTTACAACTAAATAACAGCTGTTTTCTATATGTAAACCTAATAATGTGATAAGGTTTTTAACATTATTGTCTTCAACAAAATATAAACAGTAAGTAATTATGATATATCAGACAAACAGTAGTCGATTAGCGTCCAAAGACCTTAATCACAATGTAGAGCTACAAAATAATTTTAAATCATGGAAATCTTCCTTCTAAGTATATAAACATGCTCACTTTTGTTCAGTAAATTCGAATCAGGATGGTTTTGATAGCAGCTTTGTTTAGGTAGCGCAAATTGAACTTTGAGAAATCTTCTACATATGAATTTCCAGTGTCTTTTTGGATACCACATTTACAACGCATCATGGGGCTTGCAATATCGTACTTAGAACTTTTGGATTGGAAACAATTATTTTCAGATTTGATAAAAAGTTCACAGTGCTCTACAGTTGAATTAGTCCAGACAGGTTTCAAAGTAATGTTTTATAGTGACAATTTATTTTCAGAAGTGAGATGGGATTTTTTCCCAGAAAGCCAATTCATTTTCGAAAAATTGTGTATTGGGTTGCAGTAATGTGTTCCGAATTTGGGTTCGCCTTGTTAGTCACCTATCGGAGCGGGTTCTTAATTAAATATTTGATATAATTGTATTGACTTAATTGAATTTTGTAAGGAAAACGAGTGATCAATTTCCAAAGTTAAGAGTAATAATGTAACATACACATATTTGTTTTCATTTACTTTTATTCTCCAGCGTTTGAACCAATCCGATATTGAATTCTTGCAAGGTATGAGAATGGATTTTTAACGAGAAGCGAAGACATAAGTGTCTTCTGCAAAAGCTGCAGTTAAAGTAGTTTCATTAAATTGTATATCTGCTGAGAAGAGTGTGTAAAACAGAGGGCCCAATACACTCCTTTATGAAATTGTGGATTCAATCTTTTTAAGGTCTGAATTTTAATAAAAAGTTTTAATTGTGGAGTATCTTTCAGATAGATAAGGTTTAATAACATTATAGAGAGTGAGAGGTAGAAGTGATTCTCTATCATGAACAAAAGGCCAGTTTTGTCAGACTTTCCTGAATGCCTCTCTTACAGCAAGAAACGCTACAGAATACAGAATATACCTCTCTACCTTTAACCTTTTTAAAGTTTGCTTAATCAAATCAAATCGATTGTTTTCGTTTATCGTACAAGAAATTGTAAAGAAGATGTCAGTGTACATTATGCTATATAAACAAATGTAATTTACTCTTTTAGTAAACAAAACATCATAATATACACTTACACTATAAAAAACACTTAGAAATGAAGTATTTGTTAAATTCCTTTTGAATGAATGTTGATTTCGAATCTCCTTTATAGTAAAAGGCAAGAATGTTGTAAATAGTACGGTAACACATGAGTTATAATGATCCTTTTCAAATTTTTATAATTTGTGTTTAGGTACTGCAAGATTGCCTCTTCCTCTTATGAGGTATAAATGTTAGTAGTATTTTTTATAAACAGCTGGGAATAGGTCCTGAACATGCAACACTCGTGTCCCAACAGTCCGACCAACACTATTACAAACAGTCCTGCAAACAATGGTTTGCAAAGATTTTCTACTTTTAGTTTTTGTCTTGCTTTAATACATCATTTCTGTAATTTAAATAGTCTTAGACAGTTTTTATTGTTCGAGAATCCCCAGAAGATAATACTGCAACGAAGAATAGATTCTACTGAAAAATGATATTCAGTACATGACAACTGCATGTCCAAGAAAATTGGCCGGGGCGAAGCATACGGAACGGACTCTTTTGCAAACATGATCAACATGAAGCTCCCAAGAAGAGTTCACATCCATATGTAAGGCCTTCTGGTATCCATATCAGCTGTGTGGATTGTTTCCACTGCAGCTACTTACCATATTGTATTTTTGTGTACAGGCCTATACAAGCGTAAAACATAATTTGAACAGACTAATGTAGCCATAGATGTATCCAGGGAGCTTACGTTTTGGTGTGAGGATAGCCGCTAAGTGGCAGTGGTCAGGTCAGGGGATAGAGCAAGCGGGCGAGTGCCAAGCAGTGGTGGGGATACTGTAAGAGGGCGGCATCACAGCGACGGAGGGGTATTTACCCCACCCTGCGTGAACTAAAATCGTCCAGTGTCTTGTCTTTTTATAAGCGATGTACCTATAGTAGTATCATGATTAGGACCGCGTTTTACACAACGGTTTGGGTGCCTTCAATAAGACTTGGTATGCCCATACCAATGGTACTTCTTACATTGTACCAAATTATTACATTTATGGGGAGATTCAAGTACAGTTTTGGCATTAAATGGGAACCCAAAACTGTAAATTTCATAGTTATTAGACGCAGGCTGTAAATTAACAAAAAGACAGATAAAAGTTCTATAAGTCTAGCTCTTCTTAGATTATTCGATATAATCTAAATAGCATGACTATAAGGTTATATAGCGGTATTCTACTAATATAGCTGAAAACTAATATTTTCAAACTAAAAATATTACATTTATATAAACAAAATAGTTCAGTCCATTTGTATCAAGGAAGAATTTAAAGAGTACTAAACATTAAAAAATGTAAATATAAAACAACAAAATTTGGAATGTATGAATATTAAATGTAAAAATTACCTTACCAGATTAGAAATTTACATTTATACAATAAGGGGAAACGGAACGCGTATTTCTGTAATGTTAATGTAAGCAGCATATTCTAAGAAACTACTGGGTATTTTTAATGGAAATTTTTACCATATATCTAATCACCTTTGGTACATACGCTAAGTTTTTAATAGTTTTTTTTAATTTCTGAAATTATTTTTGTTTTTAATAGTTTCCAAATATATTTTAGGTCATAAACAACTCAGCTTATGTGAGAAGGTTGTGTACATATTGTGTAAAATTTTCAGTTAGACATCACAAGTGGTGTTGAGACAATTTTCCTTTTTGACGAAAGAATTTATTTTCGTAAAAAAAGCTATTTACTAAAACATAATACGACAGATTATTGTACCTTGGCTGTGGTGTAGGCCTACCTTGCGCATCATTTACTATTTCCGATAGGTGGTGCTATCTGTTGGAATAACGCGGTATCATGTCGGCCATGACACCTTCTCCGTCAACCACAGAGAGCTGTAGCGCAATCGGTCAAATACCATGATTGTGAGTAGTATTTAACCTGTATTTTTCACTCTTAACCTCAATAACTCAAGTTCCAGTTCGAAGCAGATATATTATGATTGTTGAGTAGATTAATATCCCATCTGGTAGGGCTAGTAAGTTAAAGGAATACATTGATTTTACTTGTTATTTTTTATAGTGAAGGGTTAGGCGTGGGTAGTCATTTTTCTTTTCTGCTCAAACGCTCGCGTACCTTGGCATCAAATGGAATCTTGCATCTTGAACCACCAGATCAAATGCAGTAGGTTACAGAGAATTGCTTTTTCTTGTTCTAGATCTGATTCTATCACCATGAAGCAAATCCGGTACGGAGGAAACTATTGAATGCGGAGGCATAGCAGAATGCCACCGATGTAATAACAAATTATGATCCTGAAAAGGCCGAAAACACACACGAAAAGTGGGGCCAATAACTTTGAATACTGTGTAAAATACGTTATAAAGCAAATTTTTACTGCTTCATAAGAGCAAAGCCTGGTTAGCTTCAAAAATGTCGTAAATACGCAATACAGACGAACAAAAAAGGGAGTAGGTATTTTACCTTTCAAGTTTGCTACGGAAATAAAAAAACTACCTAGAAAAATTGAATAATAATGAAATGGCCGGCGAAGAATGGATACGAGGAATTTTTAAAGACACTCTCCGACAAAAATCCCATTAGAAAGCCAAAAGCCACTAGCGTTATCTGTGAGACGAGCTTCAATCGCCATAGCATTCACTGTTTTTTCGCGAACATAAATGCCGTTCACCACTCATTCGGACCAATTCCTTCTGAAAATATATGGAACACAAATGAACCAGGACTGACCACAGTCCAAGACCAGTCTCGAACCGTAGCTCCTAAAGGCATAGACGTATCCCGTGGGGGGGGGGGGGGTTGAGGGTTGTAACCCCCCCCTCTATTAATATAAATATTCAAGGTATATTTTAATTTGCGTTGAACTGAAAATGTACTCGCAGTTGAACAGTGTATCATAGTTCAGTTTTGTTTTAATTTGTTTTGATATTTTAACTATAATAGCTGACATACAGTAAAACAAAAGATTTGTTCGGAATGACGAGTCCGTCTGTGACCCGTGGGATTGACAAATGATACAGACCTCACTTCCAGCGCTTCGGGCGAGGAGGAGAGAGAGCGAGATATAGTCATAAACCCCTTCCAGTCATCTTTTTGAACGGTTCATTTGTAATCTAAACTCAGTGTTCTCATCGCTTTCGTTGGTGGCGCTAGTCGTGTATTAGTGACTTGTGTTATTAATGAGTACAGATACTTACAAAAATAAAATATATAAGTGCAAAACCTCTAGATTGCTGATTTGATCATTTAGAAATATTATAATTCTTAAAAGCGATTAAAGTTTACTCGCAGGTACTGTCACAATACTCCTAGTATTGTTTCAACCAAAATTATGTAAAACGTGTACAAAATTAGATGGCTTTCAAAACGAGTTTTATAAAAATGTTGACAACCCTTTTTTTATTTTATAAAAATAAAATAATAACCTAAGAGAATGTCTAATATGACAATATAACCCTTGCTATTAATAGTATGATTACATTAAAATTGCCAAAAAAACTAGATTTATTTTGTATCGATTTATATTCGTGTATGTTCATTAATTACTAAGATAGTTATTAACCAATCACTGTAACGTGTTTCTGTCACACTTTGTGTATGAAAACCAAAAGTTACAGAACCAAAGTAATTAAATATCGTGCTTTATAAATAACATTTAACTTTAAGTTCATGTTTTGTATGTCTATATTTCTTCATCGCCGAGCGTCTGCTGTACCTATGCGCAATACACGCGTAACCGCGGTAAAAACACAATTACTAATTATGTCTCACAATTTATCGAGTTGTATACACAGTACATATATTTTCTATAAATTTACTAAGAATAAGCATTACGATGTCTAACAATGAAAGAAACATATTTCACTGCGACAATGCTCCCAGCCAGCCCTTAATATTGAAGTGACAAGTTATTCTTTTCTAGACTTGGACGAAGCTCTTACAGTCATTAGAGCATCAATAGAATATCCTTAAAATCTATATTAGAAACTTTATGTAGAAAAAATAAATTATACTTTGATCTATTTCAGGCGTTAACCTTTTCATCCCACCCTTGCATTTATTTAGCTCTACTCTAGGAAAGACTGTAGTCTGGAATTGTCAATATTAAAAAAATGTATTCAAAGAGGTTATATACTCTTCATTTATTCATAATAAACTTCCAGATTAGGTTTTCCAAGTATTCACTAAAGTAGAATCAATATAACTCCAATTTGTGTACATTAGTATGTTGATGTATGTTTTATTTAAAATATAGTTTTGGTAAAAAAAACAGGAGCAAATAAATACTGATGTATAGTTGGTCTTTGTTATTATTTATTCATACATAGTTTCATGTTTAAAATACAAACACATAGAAGTTTAATTTAATAAAAGCAATAAATAAAATTATGCATGAGTGGAATCACGATCCACCGAAGTGTTAGAAGTTGTAAATTATGTATTACTCAATTATCTCATTAAATGTTAATGTAGTTCAGTTAATTAATAATAAATAGCTGTAATGTATAATTTACATAGTACGGTTGAGCAAGTATACATATTACTATTAAAATGAACTTAATTAACACCAGTTGTATTATTAATTATAGCACAATGTATAAAACCATAAGGTAGTGTTTTACTCACAGACTAGATGAAAATGCATAAATAATGAGGTAAGTTTATTACAAAAACAATATCAACTGTTTTGTATACGAGAAGAAAAAAGTTAAATACATCTAGGAAAATAAAAAATATCATGGTTAAAGGAAAAAATTATGATGGTTAAACGATTAAATCCCTGAGCAAGGATAAAAATTGTTATATGTAGGTGGTCCAAAAAGGAAACTTAACGTATTTACAGTAGCGAAATTGATAACTGCTTTAATAATATACCAGATATAACTTAAAAAAATTCTTAAAATATGTGTGTTGTATTCTTTTAAAAAAATATTTGTTATTGAACATAAATAGATAACATTACCAAAATTAACACTTTAAATGCCAAGTCGGTCAGAGTTGACCGACGCCTATGATGTTTGTACAGATAACTGTCGGCCATACCTGACCGACAGCGTTGCTTACGCAACAGACAACCATTATGCCCGTCCTGTATAATGCACTACACTCTAGCGGAAATTATCAAAACTACGTGACCTAGAATGACATTGGCTATTTACAGAACACTGTTTCAGTTCAGATACGCTACAATAAAGTGCTGTTATATGGCTCGAAAGATAGAGTATTTCTTTAGCATCTCGTCGGCCAAAGATGACCGACAGATGTTTTTGTAATTTTGGTGTAACATAATTTTTGTTATTTTATTGTAAAAATAGTAGTGATTATAGCAAATACTATTACCCTGTGTTGCATTATAAAATTTAAAGGAAATCAGCAATTTGTATGGTGCTTTTTCTTGTTTTTTTTTTAAGATTTAAAGATGTTGTTTGTAAAATAATATACGTATTATGCTGTAATAAAATATACGTTTTATTTATTACCACACAAAAAGTGTTAATTAATTATTTAATCTGTAAACCGAGAAGGTTACTTACATGAATATCATAATGTACAGTATTATTTAGAATTATACTGTCAGGAATAAAATATTCATACATAATTCAGAACATTACTACAAGCTTTCTTATAGCTTCTTTTAAAGTTGGCTTCCTTATACCTAAATTACAAATATAATTAACACTTTGTGACATAAGGTTTTTGTTAACTTACCACAAATGAATGATCTAATTTTAAATGTCATTTCTGTATTACATAGTAAATTTTTCATTTGTGAATGTCCTTGAAACATGTTTCACATAAAAATGGTTTGTCAGGACACACGCTACAAAATGTAGTGACTTTTGTTCATATTTCATTGCTACACTTGCGGCCTCTCTGTTCGGACAGTTTTTTGATAACACATTTTGCAAACTTTCCTAACTCTGTGTTTTTTTTGCACCTTCTCCAACCATAGCAGATGATGTTAGATAGTGATGCCCAGTCCTTGATACTTCAGGAATGCGTGGCGTTTCCTGCAAACACATTAAGGAGCAAGCTAGCTGTTCTTTGAATTTTGTAATCGAAATTAAGTGTTATCTTTTTAGCATTGGGAGGTTTTTTTGTTTTCAAAAATGTATTGTATGCCAACCAGCTGTTAACCACAGAAGTACCAAGAACGAGTTCTTCACCTACTTTGTGGTACCATCTCATAGTCTTTCTCACAGCGGTGCTGTATGAAGACATCTGATCAGAAAGATCTATGCCTACTTTAGCCTTATTGTAGGCTGTGACAACAAGTGGCTTTAGTACAGACGGCTTGTCTGGGTTTTTGGATGGAATTTTCTACATATTCCGGTTTGTGCACAGTTGACAACATTAAAACTTCTCGTTTATCCTGCCACTTAGTTATAAGGACCCCTTCATCATTTTCTAAAACAAATCATTTCTCCTTTCTGGATTTTTTCTTTTGTCAAGTCTTTTGGAATGCCCTTTCGGTTTCGTCTTAAGGTTCCACAAAGATGAGTTTGTCTCGATAACAAAGAGTTTGCTAGTTGAACAGAGGTATAATAATTGTCAACATATAGGTTGTGGCCACTGTTCAAATGGTTTGCCATGAGCTCCATTACTACAGAGGTAGCTACTGAGTTGTCTGTTGCAGCAACGGTACCTTTCCCCATATAAACTTTTATACCATAAGTATAGCCAGTTTTGTCACAAAGTTTAAAATATTTTAATACCCGTACTTATGAGCTTTGCCAGGTATGTACTGGCGGAAAAGTAACCTACCACGGAATGGTATCATTGTCTCATCGATGACAAGGTCTTGTTTCGGCTTCTTTTAGGTTAAAAAAACATACCATTTATAATAGAAAGCAAGGGTTTTATTTTTGCCGATACGCCCATCTCTTTGCAGATTGTTGTTATCATTGAAGTGCCAAAAGCGTAAAATTAATTGGAATCTATTTCGGCTCATTACTTTTGAGGCACCTGAGAAGCTGTATAAAGCATTTGTGGACCAATAATCACTTATTCGGGGGAAGTGTTACTAGGCCCATGTACAAAAGTAGGCCTATAAACTTTTTCATTTCTTCTGGATTGGTGTCTCGCCAATCTTTAAGCCTACTCTTACGGCTCAATCGTAATTTAGAAATTACATCGTGAGCATTCCGATTTGTTTCTGTGACCATCAGATCAATGACATCGGCATTAAGACACTGTTCAAAGAAGTCGATCGGTTTTGAATCATTTAGTGGTAATAAATTTGAATGTAGGCCTAGAGTTAAACTCAAAGATCTGCTGTTTACCTTCAAAACTATGCCAATTTGTCACCTTCGTCAGGAGTACTGTTAACTGTCGTTATGGTATTATCAACATCGGCGTCTGTGTCTTCGTTTTGCAACCATAAACTCATTTTTCAGCAGCTTCGTCCGAGCCATCACTTGGTTGAAAGTCAGGGTCTGAATCCGTGTCGTCAACCACACTATAGTCCATGTCCTCAACACTTTCATCTTCACTTAATCCCGCAAATAAATCACCTTGGAGATGAGGGAAGGTCAATTATTCTGTCAATTTCCGATTGTCGCAAAGGATCGCCCATTTTACGAAACGCACTTCCACTTTCTAGGCTAAAGCTTCAAAACAATAGCAGGTTGATGAGGAAAAGGCGCGAAAGTACAGTGAGGTGTCGTCCGAGAGTGATGTAATACACAGCTGACTACAGCTGCAGTACAATCCGTGAGCTATTCTGCACTACCAACCACAAAAAAACGTAATATCCCACACCTAATATTGTGTCGGTCATGTTACGACCGACGGCATATTTTATAGTGTATACTATGTAACTGTAAATGGATACGTGTCGGCCAAGGAATGACCGACGATGTAAAAACATTATATATACAAAAAAAATTATCAAATCACAATGGTAAGTGACCAACTAACAGAAAAAACATGAATAGTTTCCTAGTTTTTAGCCACGGATAATTTTGGCACTCTAACGCTAAAACAGAATATTTAGGCTTGGCAATCTAACGTGTTAATAATGAAACACTGTTGGATATCTGTGATTTACGTACTAGTGTACCACCGTTGGTACATTAAACCCAGTGGCATGGAAACATTACTTGAACACTTCCTGTGGTACATAAAGGTCACATTATCTATATTAAAATAAACTACAGGATAATTCATACGATCTTTGATTATATACAGTTAATTTTAATAGTACCATTAATAACATACAATGTGTTTTATTAAATTTTCTCATGCACCATCATGAAACATGAATTTTCAAAAGTCGATATGTACCATTGCACATGACATAGTGAACATCTTTAAATTGCCTGACGCTATGATGAAATTAGTAAGCATTACGCTCAAACGTTTAATTTTATTTCCAGAGAGCGTACATACACAAATGATAAGTTTAGTATTGAGAAATGTACATTCTTTCTTTACAGATTTATGATTAGTGAAACAGTTGTTAAGGCAGGAGTGCTATTTTAGTTTGTACTAAAACTAATGAAATATTTGGAAAAGAAAATACAATTAAAGGGCAACATTCGTCCTTCAAAGATAAAAAAAAAAATATCCAGTTCTCAATCTTCTTTAACAGTTAAAATAAAATTAGAAGTTTTGGTGAGTATTTATTAGATTACAATGGAAATTGTTGAGGTGTGTCAAGAGGGTAGGAGATCATATTTTTCACTAGGAAAATGCTAACAAAACGATTTTAATTGAATTATTTCATTTCCACTCTTTATAACAAATGCATTGGTAACCTCAAAGAGAACCCCAGAGGGTTCACTCCTAGCTGGTTTATACCTTCCAGTTGAACACAGACTGGGTACATAAAAAACCAATGTGTCTGGGCAACCTTATGGGTGTCCAGGAGAGGCACACCACTAACTGCAAATTTTGAGATTTTGGGGCGCAAGGGTAATTTAATACATGTACTTTACTGCGGGAGATGACTGTTGGAGTTGGTAGGGTTCGTTCTCTGAGAGTCAAAGGTTCATGCCACCCCATGCCTCTTTGACTGGAGAGGCTGGTTCAGAGCTGGCTTTCCCTTCTTCTGAGGTGACATATGACTTAAGATTAGTTCCCTAAATTTTTCCTCATATATCTCAACAGGAGGTGGCATCTACCCCCAACCTTGCCCAGTCAGAATATCCTGTCACTCTGGAAGTAGTGCAAAGATCCTTATTGGATTAGGTGCAATTTTTTAAGCTTCGTGTCCTAAGAGAACAAAAAAACCTGAATGGGAATTACGTTTCTTCTAAATGGTTTTTAATATTTGAGATTAACCTGTAAATTTTTATTTATGAAAACAAGATTTCTCCTTTGAAAATTGTTAATATGACACAAAAGTTGGTCCCTGAAGTATCGGTTTAGTCAACCTCCTCTACGGTTGGACCCTTGCCTCCTCCTTGGTGAAGTTTTTGTCATGGCAGGCGCACAGTCAGCCTGCAGCTGTTTCAGTTTGTCTCGGAACTCGTCGGTCTCAGCTAGGGAGTTTGCCGTCCAGCCAGGTTGTCACTGCCGCACATTTCTCGGCCACAGCAGCCTTCTCCTCGGCTGTCAGCTTGTCTCCTGCTTCTTCTGCTGCCTAAAGAATAAATAGTACTTCACTTATTAGTCATTCAACTTGAGTAAGTATTACTTAGAATTCAGAACTTTACTGAAAAAGATACAAAAAATTGGAAAATGGAAAGAAAAGACTCCTTGTGGATGTTGGTGCACACTCGGAAGCTGTACAGCTATAACTAATTTAATACAGGAAAGGACCAAGTTGTCAAGTACATTTGAACCACCCAATGAATGCCCAGAAGCAGCATGTCGCTAACCACAAATTGTGGAAAGGAGACAACTTGATAACTGAGGAGAATAATAGTTGTAATTGGTAAGTTTCACTTCGTTTGAGGGTAAAAATATATTTAGTAAATAGGCTACCTGTGGAAGAAGCAGAGGGTAAAGCACTTCAGAGTTTGATGGAACATTTTGAATGTAGGAGAGTCCAAAACGTCACAACACATGATTGGATTAATTAATTCACTGTAGTATATAATATTCTTAGTTGCAGAATCCTATCGAGACACAACTTACCTGCTTGACACTAAATGCATAACTCTCCAGCTGATTTTCTGGCTGCTACGCGCTCTCTTTGCTTGTCATCCTCCCCTCTGTACTTCTCAGCCTCCGCCAACATCCTCTCTATCTCTTCCTTGGACAGCCGCCCTTTGTCGTTCTGGATCGTGATGCGCTCCGATCTGCCAAAGAGAACGTTTTTATTCTTCTGTTATTTTGGTTTAATGAAATAAATTCTTGTAATGCACGGCTAGATTATCATGGTGTTTTCGTATCCACTGAATTATTTTCTTTGTTTGAAGTTTGTTTTTGACTATGGAAGGATTATGAAGGAAACAGTATTTATACGGGCATTTGCCATTGTTCAGCGAAAAATAAATCAATAACACTACGTTTCAAGATCTGTAATCCGAAGTTCTTCCTCAGGTGAATAACTAACCAAACATATAACTACAATCTAGGTGAAAGTAAACAAATCATACCAGAGCATTGTGACACACATAAGTCAGGAATAACAACAACCATGTGTGACAATTCCATTAACTCTAAAACATCACTTAATAAAAACAAAAGACTAATTATTAAAACTGAACTACAAAAAGTAGGTTTTCACTCGCCGACCAACCACCTAGAACTGAATCATATAGTTTGTCTATAGTGGGGAAAAAATAGCTTCACCTTAACCCATATAACAAAATTAATTTCTTTTGCATCTTCATACTTTAGTTACACAACTCTATAGATAGATCATGATATAGTAAAAATATAAATAATGTTTTCTTGTTATGGTTAGAATTAGGAAATGGTTTTCCAAGAAAGAAGATGCTAGTTAGCCACTAACCATGCATCTCAGGTTCCGATTTTAACATGATAACGAAGTTTAAAACTACGCTATAAGTAGGATTTGTTATAAAATTTGGAAATAATTAACTGTAAAATCTGAAATAGCAGTAATAGTTCATAATTTATATTCATTAGTGTTTTTTATGGGAAAATCTATACTTACCACCTTAACTAACAACTTACTGTAACTACTGACCTGCCGGTGCTGCTATCCTTTGCTGACACATTAAGGATACCATTAGCGTCCAGATCAAACGTGACTTCCACCTTGGGTACTCCACGTGGCGCAGGAGGGATCCCTGTCAAGTTGAATGTGCCCAACAAGTTGTTATCTTTGGTCATCGCTCTTTCTCCTTCAAATACCTGCAAACAGATTTACTGATTGTAGAAAAATATTAAGCTTTTAAAAAAATGCGCCTGTGTAGAGATTCAAAGGTCTGTGTTGTACTGAATGCGTTTATTTTCTGAGTAAACAAACATGTTTTGTAATTGTTCTTGAAAAGTAAACTTTAATTAAGAGATTTAAGATGTGAGCTTTCAATGATGATATCATTTTAAAACAGCATTTAATAGAATTATTGTAAGTTTTCTTTGTTCTGTATATTCAAACAATATTCTTAATTCTTAAAGACATATTTTTTAAACATTTATAACCAGTTGCCACTAAGAATTTTGGTTTATTTTTTATTAAAGCGATTAAGACAAAGCGATTTATGGTTTCTTATACACATTTTCAGTGGAATTTTTATTTTAATTGTTACCTAGACTCGAAATATTTTACACAAAAGATCAAACTTAAAGAATTTCTACTACAACATCATTTTAAAACCTAAGTGAAGTAAATATTTAAGTTCCTGACATAAGAAAGCGATTAAAATATTGCTTTATTTTACGGTACGTATTATATATTTAATGGCTTAGAAGAAAATGAATAAACATATAATTGATGAGAAACATATATAATTGAAAAATTATATTTGCAGCTAGTACAATTTAAAAACAGTTATGTAGTATTAATAATAAAAAAGCAATCAAAGGCCATTAAAATTCTAAACAATGTACAGAGAAAATATGTTGTTTGTTTACTTTTACTAATGTAAATTGCAGTGGATTTGAGAAATACAATACATTACTAATGTAATGATTTTTAAGTACATGGAAGTAGGCCGCCCCAAGGGGGAAAAATGTACAAGATGTTATTGTACCTGTAATGGTAACAGCGGATTGGTTGTCGGTGTAAGTGGTAAATGTCTGCGTCTGCTTGCAGGGGATACGGGAGTTGCGCTCCACAATCTTGGTCATCACTCCACCTGCAGTCTCTATACCCAGGGATAGCGGAGCCACATCCACGAGCAGCACATCTTGGATGGCAGAGCTTGTGTCTCCTGAGAGGATGGCTGCCTGGACTGCTGCCCCGTAGGCCACAGCCTCGTCCGGGTTTATCGACAAATTGAGAGGCTTTCCGCAGAAAAAATCCTGAAATGTATATTTGTGACATTAATATAGAATATTAACTAAAATTTGAGCCCCAGGATGGTTCACTTCTGGCTGGTTTATAACTTCTAGTTGCACACTGGGTACAGCAAAAACTAATGTGCCTCTTAAATTTTGGCAACCCTGTGGATGTCCATGAGCGGCACATCACTAACAATGTTGAGATATTGGGGTGCAAAGGTAGATCGATAGGTTTAGTGTACTGCGGGGGATGTTAAAGGCAGTTAGCTAGCCTAAAGATAAGGGCTTGCAACTCCTGCTCACTCTTGACTTGAGAGGCTGGTTCAGAGATGGTTCAGAGATTGTTCTTCCAAGGAGACATGACTGTGATTCCCAAAATCCTTCCTCATGGATCTTGACAGGAGTCTGCCCCTACCACCAACCTTACCCATCCAGATTATCCTGCACATAACTTAGCAATGGTGGAAAGAGCTGCCACCAACCTTACCCATCCAGATTATCCTGCACATAACTTAGCAATGGTGGAAAGAGCTATGTGAATGTTGAGTTTAGCTCCAGTTCACCTTCCTCTTAGTGCAGCATCTGGAATCTTTCCCTGTCACAAAATTGACTCCTGGAATCAGAAGTCATGTTCATCTGAAAAAATCTAAAAAAAGTCGGCAACGAGAAGCCAAAAATGAACTCTTCACATTGTTTCCATATCACAATTCCTAGACAATAAATACAGTGTAAAGTGTAAAGGTGAAGAGGTATTCTCTTTCTCTCATCAAGTGGACAGGTGAACCAATCTTTAACAATATATATTATATATATACAATCCAGAATTTTGTATTTGCATGATAAAATATCTGCCATAGTGGGTTGCTGATAGTTATGGCAATAGCTTTGAGAGTAGTATCATCTGACTCATAACTATTACCATAGATGGCAGCAGTGGTGAATTCAAACCATCTGGTTCATGTTGGATAGCCTACATGAATTAATGTCCTTTCACACTGTGGGACGGCATATTTACAGTAGATAGCTGAAGAAACAAGATCGGAGGGACCAGTCACTAATATCTCACCGAACCATTCACACTGTGACAACAATCTGGAGAAACAAAAGAGGGCAATGTGCTCGAAACCATTGCAAATATAATCACAAAGCAATGCACTGGACACAAAGTGGAAATTTATATGTCAGAAATTCATCGAGGCGATAGTGGTTCCGTTTTGCACAGAAGAGGCTTACGGTACTGATAAGGTAAAAATTAATATGATTCCTAGACTGAACCAAATAGCGAACAGAGATTGAAAAGCAAGACCATACAGAGTACTGCATCAGGTTGAAAGATATCTATGCTTTTGAAGAACTTTGAATCGAGATACAAGCAAAGATAGTGAGCAGGGTGGCCCGCAAAATAGGCAAGCATTTCATTTTAGGGAATTAAAATAATCATAAAATAATTTTAATATTAATGGTACATTGGGATGGTTCGAAAAAGTTTTGGGGAATTCAGTTGTGTGTGTGTGATTTTTGTACAATACGGTGTTGAAAACAGCGGCGCTTGATTTCCTAAATGAATTTTAGTAAGTAGTATTTAAAGTTTATTAATGTCAACTAAAAATTCGTTAGACAGGAAAAAGTAAAAAATAGTTATAATGAAATATTTCATCATTACATCATCGCATGAACATTAATTTTATTTGTTATCCAGCGTAGCGGTGGAGAAAGCTGAGTCACATCTGCGGTGCGGGTCATTGTTAGTTGGTCAAGGACACACTTACGCAATCTACTGGAGTGACCGATAAGATAAGTAAGACCTCTTCTTCGCTACATAGACTGCGCCTTCATTTTGTTACGTTCATGTACATCTTTGTTGAGTACTGCGTCGACTGAATATTGCATCCAAAGAGTTGGAGGCGTCATTACTAGAAAAAACTCGTGATAAATGATGGAGAGTGATGGATGAACAGCTTCAACTTGCTGAGCTTAAACGAGAAGCAAGAGCCTGTCTGTCTGTCCATCCGCACGTTATCTTGAAAACGAACTGAAACTAGAGAATTTTCATTTTGCATTAAGCTTCATTTTTATGTAGCCAACATCGAGTTCAACGATGGTGTATGTCACTCCATGAGATTTGGCTGAGCATTAGTGAAAATTTTTAAATTGATATTATAATACATCATTACATGGATCGTTATAACCTTTGATGGAGAAAGAGAAAATCACAGAAAAAATAAAATTTTAAACAAACTGAGTACAACCATGTGACATTTTAACATATGGCTTGGTGACTCATGCAGCTATAGACTTGACATTTTGCAGACAACCTCAGCGAAGGCTGTTAAGTGACATGTGGTACGGTTATACTCTTACATTGTTTTATGTTAAGTTCATAGTCCTGATAACTTCTCTGGTTACAGAAGTAGAAAAAATGTTTAACACTTCTGGAGAAGATACAGACGAAATTTATAAGCTGATGTAATGAGTTTTAACTACAATGAGTGAAATGTTTTCATCATTAATGGCGTAAGGAAATTATATTCAGGTATTACATTATGCTTTAAATAATGTTTACTTATTTGGATTGAAATGTTATAAATCGCAATATTTTACTTCCTCCAGGTATATTATGTGCACATATTGTAAAAATTTTATA
This sequence comes from Homalodisca vitripennis, assembly GCF_021130785.1. Lineage (NCBI taxonomy): Eukaryota > Metazoa > Arthropoda > Insecta > Hemiptera > Cicadellidae > Homalodisca > Homalodisca vitripennis. Next base: position 40,622,572 of record NC_060211.1, on the reverse strand, counting down.
TTTGATCTTCAGCATATTTGAACCTGATTTAAAAAACTTACAAATTTCATAATTTAAATGTCTGCAATTTCACGTGGAGTGTTAAAAATGTCTTTCTACTTTTCTGTATTTCAGAGAAAAGTTATCAGAGTTATGATACTAACATAAACAATATTTTCCAAACCAAAAATCAATTGCACCACCTTAAAGTAAAAATATTATTAAAAAATATTCGTTTCAAAATAAGGAACCAGACCACATTAAAGACTTAACGCAATATACATTTTTAATGGAAAGCAAACTAGAAATAAACTTAGCACACTAACAGAAATATTTAAACACTTTTAAGATTGGAAAACGTCTTAAAGAATGTTATATGTAAATTTTAATGGAGGACTGCGAGGCTTTAAAAAATATCTAAATTTGTAGTTGAGCAGAGCAATAGTTAAACAAATAACAAGAAACTATTTAGGATATTTTTTAACTTCCGAAACACTTTTGTAAACAGAATCACAGAACTTCTGTAACAGATTTTACGCCGAATTGGGCCATGTCTTTAAAATTCGGCATGTCTGAATATTTCGCAAATTAATCGTAGTTTCTACTTTATCATATACAGAGACATCAATTCATAAACATACGATACTTATAATTATTATAAGTGACAATAATTGGATTTTTACAATGATTTCTTTTATAAACTCGAGCCTAAGTCCAGACACCACCAGTCTGACGCTGATTTTATTTCAATTTCTTCTTTTTTGAAAAATGCTTTCCCTTCTCCAGATATGTATGCTTTGGATATTCTACAAATCAATCTTTTTGAAAGTAAGCTATACAGGGTGTTCTGAAAAAAGGTGCCCATAAGTCAGGGCGTGATTCCTCACATCAAAATAAGAAAAAAGGTCTAATTAACATAGGTCCGAAAATGCTTAGTTACCAAGTTATACAGGGTGAAAGATTTCGTCTGAATTTCAGTTCCCCTGCTGCAACGAAGCCCTACGGGTATTTGTTGGCTGTTAATTAAGATGTACAATTTAGCGTACTTTATGTAAAATGAACTGAAAAATTTGAATGATAAAAACCGTTTCCAGACCTGTAGCTACAGTAATTTTTAAGATATGTGACGAAATACGCGAAACTTGGTCCCGAAAAACAAGTTACATTTAGGTTTGAAGCAGATTTACTATGTTAAATGTACAATAAACACAAAATATTTTTTCACGGTACTTGGTAGAAAATTTAATTTCGAAGAGGAAAGATGTAAAAATAAGTCTATAATAGACCAAACGCAAACTTTAAAAAATAATCCCTTAATTACATACAAAACGCATGAAAAATAGACAAAATCTGTTAAGCTCTCTACAAATGTAATATTGAAATTAAAAACAGCTGTTTTATTAAAAACAAAATTAATGAGTTACTATTATTTTTTATCAAGTAAATATTTTTAAACAATCATACATTATCATAACATAAAAAAGTTATCTGAATTAATCATTCAACAAAAAAGTTACACTTGTCCTAAAAAAACTAACCACGTCACAGTAGATGTTCAAAATGTTTCCCTCATTCAAAATACAAGCATCCAGCCGTCTTCTCATAGACTGCCGAACTCTTTCGAAGATCCCAGGTGTCTCACGTATCCTTTGAATCCCGTTAACAATCCTTATTCGCAACTCTTCTATGGTATCCACAGGCGAGTCGTAGACAAGCGTCTTTAAATGTCCCCATAAGAAAAAAGTCTAGAGGATTGAGGTCAGGTGACCTTGCAGGCCGTGCTACTGGGGCTCCTCGACCAATCCATCTGTTTGGATATGCTTCATTTAAAAAATTCTCTTACTTGTAATGTGTAATGAGCTGGAGCTCCATCCTGCATGAACCACATGTTGTTGCGTGTGTATAGTGGCACATCTTCGAGTAACTCATTCAGATTAGTCCGTCAAGAAATGTAAATAATTTTCACCATTGAGCGTATCAGGTAAAAAACTAATAAAAATTTTATCACCCAGAAATAGCAGCCCATACGTTTATAGAAAACTGATATTGGTGACGGTTCTCTGAAATAGCACGTGGATTTTCAATTGACCACATGTGAGTATTGTGGGTGTTTAAGAATAGCCATTCTTGAAAAATTTTGCTTCATCAGTAAAGATAATGTAATTTTAAAAAATGTGGATTTCTGCACCTTTGGATAAGCCATTGGCATAGCTGAACACGAGGAAAGTAATCTCGAGGCAAAAGAGCCTGGGACCCTTTGATAGTGATAAGAATGCAAACTGCTGCTCGTGTAAAATCTTCCAGACAATTGGAATTACTAACACCGAAATCCAAGGCTAGTTCTCTAGTACTTCTTCCAGGATGATTCTCTGTTTCGTCCAACACGCCCTCCTCCAATTCAGCTGTACACGTTGTACGTGGCCGTCCTGATCTACCAACTTTTCCAGATTTAAAGGTTCCCGTCTCGCTTAGCCTTCTATGAATGGAAGAAAACATTTTATGAGTCGGTAACTGTCTATGAGGAAAATGTTCCTGATAGAGTCGTCCTAGCCTGAGGACTGTTGCAATGTGCAAGACCGTACATTAAATGCATGTCTGCCATTTCACCATTAGTGTACATAATATTTCATATGTACCGTGCCATGATGAATAAGATATTATTAGCTACTCAACAAATTAACTTCAACGGCACTCGCACTAACTTGTATTAAAAGTACAGATCGCAACACATTGCCCGGACGACACTTAATTGAGCAATGGAAAAATAGTCTGCTTGTAAATGTTTATTTAAATTTATTATAAAACAACCGCAATGTTACATTGTTAAACAATATGTTTTAATGGGGTGGGGGGGGGGGGGGGTGGGGGGGGGGGGGGGTGGGGGGGGGGGGGGGTGGGGGGGGGGGGGGGTGGGGGGGGGGGGGGGTGGGGGGGGGGGGGGAATTTTGTAAATATTTTTACATATTTTTTAGTGTTTGGAAACAAAACATTTTTATTACTTTTTAGATTTTTCTAACTAACTGTAACATACTTTACCTAAAATATTACAATTTTTTTACATACAGAAAAATTTTGCATGCATATATCTAAAATAAGCTCAAAAAAAAAGAGTAATTTTTTACGATTTTGCTGAACATTTACTTAAATTTCTCGTTTCTTAGGAAATTCAAATTACTTTATTCATTGCACACAAAATTAATATGCAACTAATTAAACATACTGTACAGTTGGAAAATAATCCAAATAACTTCATCTTGACGTTATAGTTATTCATCCTTACACAAACTGTGAATCGACAAATGGTTTTTGAGCATGGGAAATAGTTACATATTCCATCCTTCTTCCATCACTTTCACTGATATCAGAATTGCACTCGTAATCACTGTCTAGTATCAAAGCAACAACAAAATCCTGCAGTTTTTTACACCCGTAATTATCAATTTTACAACTAAACAAAAAACACCTAACCTCACATCTAGCAGCTGACAAACGAAAACTGTGATGAAACGTTTCAAGAAATACAGTAGATAGTCTAATCAGTGCTCCAAGTAATAAAACAAAATGAAATGTATTATTTTCTTAGTTAAGGGACCATTAAATACTATTGCAACGATATCTGTTGGATGTTTTCAGAACAATGAAGAATGGCCCATAACAATAAAGAGTGGCTAATCATAGAATATGTAACCAGCGTGTGGTTCGGCATTCAGTCTGGATCATTCTGTATGTAATCAGTGTGAATGTGTTCCCCAATAAGTTAATACTAATTTACAAAAATAAAAAGATTAAAGTGTTACAGGGTTTTAAGATTTTATTGTTAATAGTAGTACTGTGTCTTAAAGAAAACAAATATTTGGTTGAAAATCCTATTTTTATTCGTATGTAGCATTAAAAATAAAACATCTTTGCAGATAATTACTAGTTGTAATTAATAGTTACGTCATCATAATAAATTACAAGATTCATAAGCAGTTTATCCTATTTACACTACATATTTGGACAATTGCAGGGTCTATGTAACGCTAATTTACTAAATAATGAATGCCTAATATTAAATCATTTTGATGTGTGTTGAAAAAGCTGAGTGCTGTGAGCTCTGAGCGCCGTAAGTTCTGAGCGCACGGAGACTTACGGGGAAGGATGAAAGTTGACAGCCAGGACTGGCTAGGCCCTATCATAACCCTAATTTAAAACTATCATTACCTAACCTTAAAAATAAAAGAAATATACTTCGTGTATGTTCTTGAATCTGGTGCCTAGTTTACCATTGTGGCACTGGGTAACCTCGTCACTTTGCTTGATAGAACAGATTTATTACTTTAGCAGTACGGATTTCTGCTTGGCACTCGGAGCAGGACACAATAATTTTTTACACATTTTATATTGAAATTCATATAAAAGTAGATGAAATACAACAAAGTATTCACGAATTTGTGCGTAGTATGACACAAATACCATATTTGTGTCATACTATTTGGGTCAATTTCTGAAACATGTTTTATTTATTGGCTGAGCGTTAGCTAAACCTATCACTCGTGGGGCTGCATTAATTTCATTTCTGACTGTCTGTTCATACAATATCTCAATAACAAACTGACCTCGTTCTTTTCTACTCTCCATTTATATCTTCGCACATACCTGTCCTTAGTTGGTAATTTGATATGAGAATAATGATTATATACTTGTAGTTAATCAATGGATATCTTAATTGGGGGCATATGTTTTTGAAGAATGTTTTCAAATGCTTGTTTTTTAATGTGACATAAATTTCTACAGTAGTGGCAATCACAAGGGAAGTATTTTAAAATTTGTAATTGCTAATGAAATTAAAAGTTTTTGTGTACAATTCTGTTATGAATTATCAGTACCAAAAGAAAACTCCCAGTATTCAAAATAAAGAGTTTTAAACATTGATGGTTGTGTGTTTTTTTTTAAATATAGTAATTACAATAAAATGTAACATTTTCAAATCTAAATATTATTGTGTTATGTTTATTATTATTATTATATGTTATTATTATTTCAATATTTTATGTTTATTGTGACAATTATCAGAGTTTTTCATGAACTCAGTGAATTTGGATGAAACCTTTACTGTTCGAATAGAAAAGAAAACCATTAAGTTTCTGTTCAGTTATGTCAATAGTAAATTTCTCACAAAAACAGGACAATATCCTGATCTGCTTTAAGTTTTCCAGCTAGAAAATTATTATATATATATATATATATATATATATATATATATATATATATATATGTATATATATATATACAAGAATATCTTCTTAGCAAAAATATAGCTGGATATTTTCAAAGTTTTACCTCATTCTAACTGGACTAATATAGAAACTAATATAAGCTCCATCTTCAACATTATGTTTTATGTTTCTCAGATTGTGTTTCTACTCACATTACAGAATTGAGTTTTGAATAATAAACATCATAATTTTGAATTTAAAGAAATTATTAATTAAAACTAATTAAATTCTTTCTCAAATAATTGAGATGATTATTGGGTGATTGTTTTCTTTAACTGTGGATTATAATAACTAAAAAAGTTAAGTTGTAATCAATATTTCAAGTCACAAATGAACACAGAATCCAAGAGGTAGTTTCAGTATGAGAAGAGGAGGCAGAACTTATTTGGAGGGTTGAGAATCATCTGTCATTTTCAGACGATAGATGTCCCTGACAGGTATTGAAAGTGAAAGTGTTTAAGTGCTACCTGAAATAACATCTTCAAAAATATCTTGTATATTACATTTTGTACAAACTATCAACCTGATGTTTTATCTGATATGTATGTAATATTATTTAATGGAATTTAGGAGATTTGTACGGATAAAGCAAAATTAATTTTATTAACCCTAATGGAAAAGTGTCAAGAATTTTAAAAGATAAATTCAGAGAAAACAAGTAGAATATTTTTAAAAAATCAATGGACAGAGCACACTCTCTCCCTTGGCACATGAAATGTATACGGTAGTTTTTATATTCATTGGTATAGTGCTGTTTTCAAAGTTGCTATAATAGCCTATTACCAGGTTTATTTCATTAGCTGTACAAAATAATTATTGATGTTAGGAGGCATTTTCTCATAATATACACATGAAAACATTAGAAACATGTGATACAAAGTGTATATCCTTTTTGTGTGAGGTGAAGTAAAATGGTAAAATGGTTTTTAGCTACTAGGAACAAAAAATAAAAAAAATGTACTTAACTTGTAATTTTACATATTCTAACAATAAACTGGAAATTTCCAAAACCCTAAAAGTATATTTTACACACTATTTATTACAAAATTCACTCCTTTTAGTACATTTTTAATAAGTGGTAGTCAGCGAAAAGGCACCATGCACAGAGCTACTTCACAGTTGGTGCACATGTACTGCATCTTTCATCCACAATGATTAATTTCAGCAATGCGTTCATTTACCAAACTCCTGTTGGAATCACTTGAATTGTTGGTCCTTGGTTGATTAATTGAGGCCACATTCCAATCATCAGAAAAACTCACAATTCTGAATCCTAAGTCAGAACTACATATTCAGACAAATCTAAAAATAATAAAACATCATTATATTACAACTAGTTCCTGCCATACTGTTGAAGCACAATCAAAACTTGCTGTTACAACTTGAAAAACTAGAAAACTATAACGGTCTGTTTCTTTATCCCAGTAGAACTTCAAAACGTGCTTTTGTAACAGTTAGCGTACTTAGCTGACCGTCAGAATGTAGGTCAGCGTGTATAATCTTACAGCTGTAAGAAACATGAAACATGATAACGTGTGTGACAGTCAAAGGGTCAATATATAAAAAACAGAAATATCGATATTATATTTAGCACAACGTGTCTAAAATATTATGTAAAAATTAAAGGTATGAAATGAAAGAATTAATTTAGTATATACATACTTATAAAAGGTATAACATAACCATAACCACTAAATAAAAATAATTATACAGGAAATAGAACATTTTTCTAAATTCTATTAAATGATCTCCTCTCGGAAGCAATGTCCAGCTGCTTTGAAAAAGTGAAAATGTCCTCTACAGAAAATTGTATTTCTCTTCTATGTGATTCACAGAGATGATCTGCAAGACTAGTTTGTTACTCCTAGATTCTCTTTTACAGTATGAAAATTAAAATAATTTTTATTTTTATGGAAGTCACTTTTAGAACTAATATTATTTTTACAATTTGAAATTGTGTTTACAATTGGTATAGATCACTTAAGGGGTGGGGAATTCACAGCAAAAGAAATAAAAATATTATTTTTCTTGTAATCTCTTCACTTATTTGGATTCCCCATTATGTTAAACCACAACAATATATACTATGTGCCTTTTAAAACAATTTTAATATAAAAAGTCATTTAAAGTAGTGGATTTCAAATGTTTAAAGTAAAGTAAAAATTTAACTTGTTTCTATTATATTCTAAGTTATTTATATTGATACATAAAATCTATAAGATATAGAGCAATATTTATAAATTATTAATTAAAATGTTTGAGATATTGTGTGGTCAGACAGAAATGAAATTTTTCCAGCTCTTCGGCTGGATAGACTGCTATTACTTTGCCAAAAAATATCACAAAAATAATCTATAAATAAATTGAATGTAATGAATTAAGGTGGTGTAGACTATGTAACAACTAGTAAAATTATAAACTTTGATGAATACTCCAAAGTCCTTGGTTTCTCAGCAGTAAAAATGTTGATTCTGGCAAAGAATACCCTTAAAAATATATTTCAAACAAGTTTGCTATTTAAAGGACCATTCAGCTGACATGAGGACAATACAGACATCAGGTTGGGAGTGTGTGTGACAGGACCATTACTACCTGTGGAGTGTGGGGGTGGTTGGTAAGATATAACACTGAGCGTACCACTCAGTCAGCCTGACGTGACATGTTGCCGCTGCTGCCACTACTGCTGGTCACGACTGGCTCCATCTCCGTAGCTCAAGACGTTAAGGACGGCTACAATATTTATAAAGGTAGATATTGAATTCTTCACAAAACTGAGATTTCAGGAATTGCTGTTTTAACTATAACAAAAAAAAAAAAAAAAAAAAAAAAAATAAAAAAAATAGAAATTTGTCTCTTTAGGAAATAAATAAATAATAAACAAATAAATAATATTTTAATAATATTAACAATAAACAATTTCTCACTTATAAGTTCAAAAAGAAAGATTAGAGAAAAATGAGTTATGAGTAAAACTGGTATATTTACGTTATAAAATAAATTGTATATTATTAATTATTAACGTAGGTATGGAGAAGAGGGGTTGATTCAATGTGAATGTTGTTGATTCAGATACACCTTTTTTTTATCTCTCCAGATGATCATGACTCCAAATTCCAGGAGTAAAGTCTGTGACAGAGTCGGATATCAGACACTGCACTAAGAGGAAAGTGAACTGAAGCTACTCGTATACTCAACATTCACATTGAATCCTAACAGTTTGAATTTTAAAAAGAAAGGAAAAAATAGCAATTTGTGATATAATTTTACAGATGTTAGAGGGTTTGGATATATCACGAGGTTACTACTAATGGATACTGTCATGTATCAATAGCAAGACTGCACACATCATCAGCTGTTGTGGAATGTAACTTGTTTAAAAAAATGTCACCAATTAATTTTTTGAAATTTTCTCTAAAAATTAGATTTGGAAAAATTTAAATAAATTACAAGAATTCTAAAAGGTATTACCAGTTGGAAAGAAATATTAGCTGTTAGTGCTCCTCAAATTACAATTTAATTTTTTTGTAAATTATTCATCTAATATATAGAGGGACATAATTTTATTTACTGAAGGTATATTCTCTTTAACACAGACAAAATCACACACTTATTATTCCATTTCAACTTTCACACATATTTCCAGAAACAAGTATTATTTTAAAAACGATGATTTAAAATATTCCCAAGAAAAACTTTTCAACATTCCAAATTACTCAAAATAACATGTTTATAATATGAATTTGAGTTTTTAAAATAGTGATAATTGCAACATTTAAAATGTACATTTTTATATCTGAATTCTTAAATAGATGTATAAATACAAACAAGGGTAATAATCTATTTATTTGATTAAAGCCATACAATAAATTTTGCGTTGAAATAATACAATTACACAGGTCTGCAAAATAATACTTATTGAAAGTTGTTTCTATTTTAATAGCTGAATGATATGTACTTTTCAGTGCTGAATTCAAAAGTGTAATTCATTTTTTCGATCACGTCAGGTTATCTCACAAACAAGGATTGTGTATTTGTAGAAAATCCAAATAAAGTCTGTTTCAAATTTTTTCTTTGTTTATAGATTTTATTAAACACAAAAGAAATACTATAGTTTACATCTAGAGTACAGAACTTTAAAAATTTACAAAATTTCATAATCAAAAGTTTTTATTACAGTGTTTTTGTTTCTCATTAAAGTTTCTTTTTTGCTCACCCTCCTAACCCACAGTAGTTGAGGGTCGTTTCTTTTAAACATCCAACAATAGTCTGGTATCATCCCTGGTACCTTCTTTCTATTCCCTTGATGTCTTGATGGAACCTTTCCCACTGTTCTTCACTTACAGCACCAAGGTTTACTAGAAAGTAGTCCAATGTGAGTGAAGAGAATGAACTTTTATGCTCATGTTACAACCAAGTTTCTTGAAGTTTTTCACCATATCTGCAACCATTGACTTGTAATTCGTATCCTTTTTGTTTCCGAGAAAACTGGTTGCAACTAATTTAAAAGATACCCATGCCGCTTTCTCATTTGTTTCCAGTTTATTCTACAAGTTGGTAGCTCTCATAAGTTTTCTTATGTCTGGCCCTACAAACACTCCTTCTTTTAGCTTTGCCTTGGACATACCAGAAAACTGCTTAAAAAGGTATCAAAAACATACCTCTTCTTTTGAGACTGCTTTCACAAACTTTTTGATTACATCCAACTAAAGTGAAGTGGTGGAGTAATATATATTTGGGATCAACAAGACTTTTCCTCTCAAAATTTTTAACGCTCAACTCCAAGGACTTCTTCATTGGCTACTCCTTTTATACAATGTTGCTTTCTGTCTAGACTGTTTTCACCAACAGAGAAGCAAGTGAACTTTGTGTAATCACCTTGTTGATCAACCAACATAGAAATAACTTTCAAATCACCACATATTTTCTGATTGTGAATAACCAAGTTTGTGTAACAAAATTTCAAGATTTTAATAATATTCTTTAAAATGGACCCAATGTCCAACAGGCACTGAAACATACTCACTTCCATTGTGCAGGAGAACTGTTTTTCAGGCTTCTTTAGGATGAGTAAAGAAAGTCTCCAATTCTTCTAGAACATATTCTATCTTAAAACTGCACGCATATCTTTGCTGAAAACAAGGCCACTTTCCTGAGAGAACAAACTCCTTTTCACTGTTTTCTCGCAATCAGCTCTTAAAATACTATAAAGTTCACTGATTATATCTGAGACAACTTTTCTATCACAGACCTGTGTTTTCTGTATTAAAATGTAATATTTAATTTGTTTAAAATAACTTTAATTTTAAATTCAAACAGTTTAGTTTAATTCACTAAAATGAAATTATTTTAACAATTTATGTAAAATTCAAAACCTGATAAAATTATAATGAAAATAATTGTTAATTCTAATGCAAATACTATATGAGCTAGAAAACGTTTGACAATAAAATTTTGTTTGGTTTGCTGCAATATACAAAATTATGTACACGGTACCTTTTTTTAGTATTTAAACATTTTTAGAAATGATTTTTCTAAATTCTAGCTTTGATTGCATGGAGAGAGTTTTGAGAAAATATCTTATTGGATACTGAAACCTATTTAATTAATTTAATATTGAAATATTTCATATTTAATGGCAAAGTAAATATTTTAAACACATTTTTTATCTTCACACTCAATGTTACAATGTGTGATACAAAAAATCTACATTGCATAGTTTTTGGACCACCAGTACAATTCAGTTTTGATTTCACAAAAGTGTTTGACTTGCAAACAGTTTGAAAGTTATGTGTAAAATTAAATGTTAAACTGAAATCTCAAGATTTGAAGTTCCGGGACAGCCATTCTACCATTCTAGGATAATTGTTGTGTTACAATCGATAAACACCTGTATATTTGTCAATTTCTTCCAATCATGTCACCACTTTTGAGCTGAGAAGTAAATAATTTTTTATATATTTACAATGAAGAAATGTGACAAGTTTCAGAAGCAAGACCAACTATTGTAACTTTTATTTATGAATAAATAAAACCTAAATGGTTTGATGTTTTAAAGAATAGTCAGTGTACACTACAAACAAATGATAAAAAAATGTATCAGCTAACTGAATTTTATTTTAAAAATATTCTGTATTTTTGTTTGTATTTAGACATGCAGAGAGGAAAGGTGGAAGAGTTGGAGAGGCTGGTCAGTGATGTTGACTTCCAGATAGACCACGCAGAACATACCTGTGAGTCCTATGAAGCTCAATTGTGATAATAGTCCATTTACTTGCTAATTGAATAGCAAGTAACCTCATCTTTCGCTTTTTCAATACTGATATTTGTTGACTATATCATAAAATTACATCAAATGTAGTATTATGTTGAAAATTATCATAAATGATATAAAATACTGAAAGGTACAAATCTATTATGTTTCAATAGTTAAATTTTTTTCCATTTTTTTGGCGCTTTTGCTGTTTTGATAAACTGGTTACACTTTTATAAGATACTACACAGTGAAAAAAAATAAAAGGAACCTTTCTTCAGTTCATACAGATACTATTGAGAGTTTAAAAAGAACAATACTAATAGGTTTCTCTGTGTACAAAGCATAAATCCATGCAACATTTCATGTCCCAGTTTTATGACATTCTTAATCATGGATGTCTGTAAAGGGGAGCTTAGGGAGCTCAAGCCCACTCCCTCCAAAATGTTGAAAGACAAACTTTAACATTGCACTCGGTAGATGTTTTAGCGTAGAACATATTTACAAGGTTTTAAAACACGAAAATTTCCTGGAGAAAGATTCCCGAGCCCCTATATTTGGAGGATATTTTATACCTCCTAAATAACCCAGTGTGTTAGCCCCCATACCCCCGAAATATTTTTTGATATACGCCACTGACCCTAATTTATTTTACATACAAAATTTTTGTTTTCTAGTGTTTATATTCTTATAAATATAACATAATAAAATTAAATTACAAGTATAAATTGTAATAGAACGTTATATAGAAATAATAAAAATATAAGATTTCGGAATGTCAGCATTATTGAACGTTATATTGCTGTCCACATAAAATTATCCCCTTTTATTTCTTACAATTGGGTATTAATTAATAAGCTTTTCTTAGCACTCTGCAAAAGGCTATGCAGAAATTCAAAATGCTCCTTTAGAAACACATGCAAATAAACATAAAAAACCCACAGTTAGAGCATAAGCACTAGGGGTTGCCAAAAAAGTAGCCTCCTACAAAACTTCTGTTGTGACAATTTTATGGAACCGCTTGCTTGAAAAACTGAATAAAACCAATAAGTTTTTTCAAAAAGAGGATGGTAACATGAAAGAGGCAGTACAGCTGCTGGAGTCCATGTTATGGATGTACATAAGGATTTTTCAGCACTGGAAATTGAAACCCAAAGTTTATTGACACTGTTGACTGAAAAATGTCAATGAAAGAAGATGAAATAAAACAATTGAAAAGAAGAAAAATTTGATGATGAGACCCTGTACGCAACAGATCATGAATTAATATTACAGGGAAGAGATACAGTGAGAAGGTAAATATTCAATAAAGTTTGTGAAAGAATAGTTTCTGAATTAAAAAAGAGACAAGGAAAACTTCAGCATATTTTAAACGTCAGAACTTGTTTTGTGTTTAAGATGATCAACTTTCAAGAAGTCACCTAAAAAATCTATCTGAAGTTTATTCAACGTAAATATGAGTAAGAATTGTCCAGGAAAATGGTATAAGCTTATAGTGACAAACAACGGGCTAAAAGAAACCTTTCCCGATCTAGAAACTATCTTGAAAATCTTTCTTACAATTCCAATATTTAATGCTTCGGATTAGAGGTCCATTAATTAATGCTTTGAAGAGGATAAAAACTATCTTTGCACAACTCTTCAGAAGATCATCTGAATGACTTGGCAATTCTTAACATTGAAAGTGACTCTTTGAAAAATATCAGTTATAACAAACTGATAAACTCTTTTGCCGCTCAAAAAGCCAGAAAAAAATGTATGTAGACTTTTGTCTACAAAATGTAAATATTAAGAATAAGCTACAGTTTCTTACAATTTTATTATCTATAGTTATTACAGCTATTATTTTCAATATATCCTTAAAAACATATTATAATATTGCTTTTTCTGTGTCATTAAGATTTAATTGACAAAAATTCCCATTGTGAAGTTATAGTGCTAGTTATTAATAATAATGTACTTTACACTGTACAAGTTTTATTCATTGAAATTCTTTCCTATGGGTAAATGAAACATGTTGGTATTTAACTGCAGACAAGGGGCCCACTGAGATTGTCAGTTTTACAAGAATTTTAGAACTTTACTGAATATAATTTAAAACTATACATTTGAACAGGTTTTTAATCTTATGGAAAGGTAACATTTTGTAGATGCGTGGAATCAGAGTTTAGTCAGTAAGAAAACTATTTCTGCTGTAGTATCAAATTTATTTTTATTTTAGACTATAATCTTACCTCTATATTCTTATTATAAGAGTGCAAACCATACCATTACATGTTTGATATTATGTTGAAGAAGTTTAAATTATACAAATTCACAATGCCCGTAGGAATAAGATAAATTTGTCTCTCTCTCTAGGGCCAAGCGTTGGGGGAAAGTTTCATATGCTCAATAGTGCCAAGAGGACCATTAACCAATTTAAGAGTGAGTACAGCACTTTACTTACAACTTACAGGTTTAAGAGAGTTAGGTTCTAAAATTACTAAATGTTCCCTATCTACAGTAATCTCAATGCGAGATACATTTGAAGTATTTTAGATTTTTGAAAGACTATTTGAAACTAAAAAATTATATAACATCCAAATTGTGAAAACAATATATAACAGCTATGGCTGCAAGACGTATCATTTTTGGGTTTTAATGTGTAAAGTATAAAAGCAACAAATTTTTGCTACATTATTTTTGTCAGAATGTATAATTCTGTTAGAAATTGAAAAAAAAACTTGAATTTTCTATTCTTGTTTTGACCCTGTCTTATGTTGCCTGTTCTCAGGCCAGTGGCCCTTGAGGACGGGTAGAATATAAAACATTCACAATTATTTAACCTTTTGTAAGGTAGAATATTTTTATTACCATATTGCCTGCAGTATTTGTCCATGTAATACAGTAACATGTCCACTGTAATATTTCCATAAAAGAATACGTGTGCATTTTTCAACATGTGCTTTTTCTATTCTGTCTTCTACATTTAAAATTCGACGCTTTCAAAAGAAATGGCATTTTATAAGAATTGTGTTTTTATATTGTAAACATAAACCAAAATTAGGGCTATGAACTTATAATTACTTCGAAAATACTTGAATTATACATGAACTTTATTCAATAACTCAACCTCATTTATTTTCTTTTAATATTACGCTGAATTTTTGAGTAGAAATATAAAATAAATTTAAACCGATATACTCAGCAATATTATGTTTTCAGATCAAATGCTCTCTAAAGATAATGATGATGGTGAAGACATTGAGCAAGGCGATGAAAGTGAATCGGATATGTCTGATGAAGGTAAAATAATTATTTACTGTAATATGCTAAGTACTATTGAATTGAATTTTTTACATATTTAAGGGTTATAAACAGATGACAGATAATATTTATGGTGATAAAGACCCCAAAAGGACTGTATGATCTTATAAATCTTTTAAAATCTTCATTATCCAACAATTAACAAACTTATTTCTATTACAATTTGATTTAGATATTATATAACGTTAGTTGATGTAAATGAACAAATCTGAACATATGAACTAACTATTCTCTATGTAGTACGTGTTAAATCCAGTAGTTTTAGTATATTAACAATAAATAATTATAAAAAAATAGCCCTAGATGGAAATGTACAGTAATTAAATATACTTAAGTACACTAAGAAGTAAGTTATATTATAAATTTAATGTTTTTCAGTTTTAGATGAAGATGACGTCACAACTGGAAGAATTCTTATCCCGAGAACACATGGTAAGTAAAAATACTTAGCTATGTGAAGCATCAGATGTCCAAGGTACACCAGGTTCATGAAGGAGACAAAGTACAGCATTCATAAAGCAGGTTCAGAAGTTTGGTGTCTTGAATTTCTCCTTAATATTGGGAACCGTACTCTAGTCTAATAGTGTGACTCTTTAATTTCGAGGAAAATGTGAATAAAAAAACAGGAATATGTATTGCTATAAAACAGATGTATGATAACTGTGCATGTAGCTCCAATGTACTATTTATAGCACATTGCATCATTATGGCTGCCATTGAACATTGAAATGAAGAAAATCTACACTTATTCAATGTGAGGAACCTAATTCACAGTTATAACACTAAACATAGAGACTTAATTTATTAAAATCAGTTAGACTAACCAAAATCCAGTACACATATCTATATGCTGGGATAAACCTCTTTAATAAGCTGTTGTTATTGTTAGGGATACTAGTTGTAATAATTTTAAGAATGTTATGTAGAGGTGGCTCATACAAAACGCTTTCCACTGCATTAAGGAAATGCTATCCTGTAGTACCAGCAGCTTACAATTTTATCACTCTGACTTGTACTATAACTAAGTATTACTCTTATCTGTTTTATTAGTGTTATCTTTTAATCTTATGCAATTACCATTGTCTTTATTTACAGATAGGCCTATGCTATCTTACTATTTATGCTATCTTAGTATTGCTCCTTAGACTTTGTTATAATCCATTATATTATGTAGTACGATAGTAAAATATTCTTGAAATTATTATTCTTGATTTTCGTGGGTTCTTCCACTGTAATACCCATAATATTCAATCCTGAATTTTTCAGAATCAAAAGGGTTTATTCTTGAACATAGAGTACGGAATTGGTGTTAATAAACATTATAATAATTAATGTACAGAAAACATGAGCACAAAGTTTGATAGTCATTCAAGCTGAGCAGTGATCCAGGAACTCGTTCATCGTGTAAATCTATCCCTCCATGAGCCGTTTTCGTAGCATTATCTTCAGCACCTTAACATTATGTGTCTTCAGCTCCGCAGGAAGTATATTGAAGAACTTTGCCCCCACATATGAAGGTTTCTTTTCCAACAGGGCAGTTCTGTGGTGTGGAATAATGAAGCCTTCTGCATGTCGTGTAGGTTGTCCATGAAAATCTTTGTCTTTTGGTAAGTCAATATTGCAGGCAAGTGAAATGAAATCAATTATATATGGGGATGTAACAGTCAGTATATTAAGATTCTTTAAGCGTCTCTAAAGCTGTCATATGTCAGAAAGTTAACTATGCTCTCAGAGAGAGCTTTCTTTTGTAGAACCATAATTCTTTGCAGATTTTCTCAAGGACTGTTTCTTCATAGGAGTATATCGTACTTATTACGTAACTCAAAAAGTGCATGATAAGTTGCTTGTTCTGTGGACTTCAGTTGCTTTAGTGACTTGGATCTTAAATAACTGGGTTCTCATTAACAGATCCTCGAGTACAGCTTCTAAGGATAAGGAGATATTCAACTCCAGAACTTTGAACCTGGTTTCTCTTTGACATGATATCCGGCATGAACCTGATGAACCCTGAACATCTCAGTGCTTACATATCTTTTTTTATGTGGCTCTTAAACTCTAGATAGCTATATTTGTCAGGATTCTGCATAATTTATTATGGATTTCAGCCTGTAGTGATGATTGTAGGCATAAGAGTTTTTCAAGGCATTTTAAGTTTCAAGGTTAGATTTTAAAGATCTTTGGGTTTCTTGACCCCCATGTCTCCGGTTTCTTGGACCTTTAATCTACACTGCTCTCAATGTTCCCATTTAACTTGTCAGGTTGAGGACTAAACTGTAAATCAATCTCCAAGTTTCTTGCCATTCATTCTTAGGCATCCTAATTCTACAGAATCTTATGTCTTGATCTCATTGACATAACATTGGCTACCCGTATGCCTTTTTAAAGAACTTAAGTTGTAGGTAATTTATTTTTTAGCCTCTTATTTTATGACGTCATTGATTTGGAGATCTGAATATACAGGTACCCAAATGTATAAATTCTTGTTGAGCCTCAATTCTTTTTGCCGGTGAATTTGGTCTTCCTATTCTCTTGGTCTTAGTAGACAAGTATTTCTCTATCAAGTTCTGAGATTTTAACTGAAGTATCATATTCATAAAGATAAAATTCATTGTACCCAGTATACAAATATTTCCATGAATAAAGAGTTCTCCAAAATTTAAAAAATTATCTAAGTTTAATTTTTAACTCCACTTCAGATTACCTTATTCTACAAACATACAGCATATTATGACTTTCACTTTGTCATCCAGACCTAAATCCAATAGAATTAACTATGGAGGAGGTGGAAGGGTTTAAACATTCTAGCTGTAATGTAGTCTTTGCCTAAAAATAGTTATTGTACGTTAACAGTAGATGTTTATACAATGATTTTCACTGCTCTGAAGGTGATTTTAGTAAATTAGTAAATTGAGGATATCCCAAATTAAATCATAGCTGACTCAATATTTCAGTGATGTGAAGGTGGACAATGTCAAGCTCAAGCTATGTGCCATATTGTGGGGATTGAGACTGGCTGTGTCTCAATCGGCCAACAATTATCTCTTCAGGTGATCCTATACACAACTAATATATCACAACTATGACTCAATATTTCAGTGATGTGGAAGGGGGAGGATGCCAAGCTCAAGCGAGGGGCCATATTGTGGGGATTGAGACTGGCTGCGTCACAATCGGACAACAATCGTCTCTTCAGGTGATTCTTTATCCTACACAACTAATCTGTGATGTTTGAAAATGCAAACCACCTTTGAAAAACATTTTTAATGCACTATTTTGTATTAAAAATTTGTGATAGTTTAACAGAATTTAAAAAGGCCACATCCAATATTTCAAGAACTAGCAAAATATAATATAGTTGAAAAGAATTTTTTGCATAGGGTTGTGTTATTCATAATATTATAACCCATGCTTATTAATCAGTCCAAAATTACATATGCAGCAGCATAAAAAATACCTTGAATTGAATAAATTTGAATTTTAATCTCAAATATCTGAAAGTAAACAAAGATGAAGGCGTCCTGTACTCAAGTAACTTATAGAGTAGATTTTTACAGTAACGTATGGAAAAACAATCGATTTTGCCCCTTTAGACGTTTTTAGGTTACAATTCACCATTTAGATGTCATTCTTTTGTCAATACATAAAAGATCTGCTTCAAGTATTTGTCATATAGTTTTGTTAGGTACATAATTTTCTACTGGTAAGGTAAAGCAAAATGTTAATATCGCTACTGTTACTGTTATGTTTCCTAGGGTAATTAGTATTATTCAGATTGAGGATGTGTTTATTACAATAAAACACATATGAACATTCTAGCAATTGACTTTTAAATGATACATTGTATTAATACAGTTTTACTCCATAAAATGTTTACTTATTTTATAAACGATATGCAATTCTATACGTAGTATCAAGATAAGAGTTTCTGATGATGTTACAAGTTGCCAGTATGTTGGCAACTCTGGCACAACCAAACAAACTCACCTGGAGCTAAAACGTAATTGTCACATGTAACGCATCTTCTCTATAATTGGTGTATTTGTTAAAGGTCTATAATCTTGGGAACCAGAATATATTTAACTTCGGAATAGGTTTTAATGTGCATTAGATTAATCAAATTTAAGTTCACTTATTTGAATGAATACTTATTCAATTATTATGTATTTGCTATTAGTTATTGTTTGAAGACTAAATCTGAATTATTTTCAGGGACCTGATCTTCCTGTCAAAGACAGGAAAATATATGCCTTTGAGTTTTTATAAAGGCATTAAAGAAGAATTGCTAGCCACTTCTAAAACAGTGTGTAAACAGCTTCACAGAGATCATCCTCAGTGCAACTGAGTTGTCTTTGTTGTAAAAATCTGTCTGATTAAAACGAAATTCAAAATAAGATATTTGGGAGTACAACTTCATTTTACCTTTCTGTTCACACCTTCACTGCTGCTTATACTGAGTGATGGTAAGTATGCTAATAAGGCAGCAAGCTCACTAAGGCGTTTTTTGCAGTCGAACGTTTTAAACTACTGAACAATAACTGTCATTACAATATGTGTAGTTAAAACCTTCACTGCTGGTCTATACTGAGTGAAAAGTAGTCCAATAAGACAGCAAGCATACTAGGGCGACTGTTGCAGTCAACATATTAACAGATGAAATTTTAGTAACACAATAGTGCTCATTGTAACTGCATAATACCAAATAAAACCAACAGTTTTCTAAAATACTTATTTAGTTCAAAATTATTGTACATATTTTTGCAATGGTATTGGAACTTAATACAAGTTATTAATTTCAAAATGAACAACTTACACCAATCAAATGGAAGGTCAGTTTTATATTTTTAGACTACAAAGAATGTCTGTATAGTAATATTTCTTGCAAGTGCAAAATATAGATTGCACTTTTTATAAAACTTTAAGATTTATTCTAAATATTATTTAATAGTGTTGGTAACTTTGATCTTTTAAAGTTACTCAATTTCCAATTCAAGAAAGAGATCGTTGGGGTCACCAATGTTTTCCCAGAAACTATCCACTTCGTCCTCCAGTAGCCCAAACTCCTCTATTTCCTTTGACAAGTCTGCATCATTGCTCAGATCGATCCAGATGTCCATATCCTCTACAGGCTGTTCTGGCTTCTCTGTGGAATTGACTGTGGCTTCTTGCGGGCTTTCAGTAACTGTCTTGATTTTTGGCTCCCTTTTCTTGTATTGCTTCCTAACCAACTTTCTCTTTACGTATTTCCGTTTCACTCTCGCCACGGGCGGCTCACCAGGTTCTGCACCGGTTTCCATCTTTGTGTCATTTATTTTGACTGGAAGAGGAGAATAACTGTTGCAATTCTCTTCTGTATTTTCATCTTTAATCTTTGTTTTTGGCTTTCTCTTGTATTGTCTCTTGACCTTAACTTCCTTTGCCGCTTTTTCCGTTCCTTCCAAATCCATGACCATTCCAGAGTCACAGCTCGTATCGTCCTCACTGATAGATTCCGCTCTTCTCTTCTGTGGTTTCCGCTCATTCCTGGCTCTGGCCCCGGCTCTTCGAAACCTCGGCTCTTGCTTTGTACGCTTCACCCTAACCACGTCCGATGGACACGCAGAGTCAGAGCTGGTGTTTGTCTTGTCATCTGCTTCACTTACCTCATTTGTCACAACACTGTTCAAGCTCTCCTTTTTTGTAGGCTCCAACTGAGGGTTCACCATCAGGCTTGTCGTATGGGGAGCAAACTTACCCAGAACCTGTACATAAAAATTGCATACATTTTCTTTAAAGATTGTTTTATCATTTAATCATTTCAATATGGTGTTAAATTTTTTATATTTAGTCACAATTTTCTGTCAATCTTTGTAACCGATACGTTACATTATAATAAATAGTAACAAGATAGGTTTTGTGAAAAATATATTAGCTTTAGACTCTTTGTCTTTACAGGGTCGTTTTACAATGGGTGCGGCGTAGGGCAGCTATGTGTGGTAAATGAAAATAAAATTTTGATAGAAACAAATTTTAGATTTATTGAATAAAAACTAATACTAATGAAACATAATTTTGATGAAATGAAATTATGGCTATGCTTAAAATAACATCCTACAACACAAAATCCAATTAGCTTGAAATAATTAATTAGAAAATACCCCTACTCCCTAGCAGTTAAAATTTAGAGTCTGATTAGTTAAAAATGTTGATCAAAAAGGTTTAAATACTCTTAAACATATTCACCAAATCCCATGATGGCGACACGGCGGTCCTCACAGATAATTGAAAAATTTAAATTTGGATCACATTGAAAAAAGACTGATTAATAATTGAAAAATTTTGAAAACTGTTTCACAACGTACTACATCATCAAGAGGTCGAGGAAGAAGACTCTCTCTTTCCCAAACTCCGCGTCAGTAGCGCAGAGAAGGAAAAGTGATACCCTTCAAAACGGAAATTTTCCGTTTTTCTGGTCGAAAAATGATCCGCTTTTACTTCTGGCTAACAACCCACTCGAATTCGGTGCGCAGAGAACGAGTTTGCGTTCCCGCGGGGTCGCTACCCTCCAATGAGAGTAATCCTTACGTTAGCCAATCGTGGCACGCGTTTTGCCGTGTTTACCTTTGTTCTTTGATGTTGATGAGGAACTATCGAGTTTTATTAAATATGGCCACTTTACCATTCGAGATTTATGTTTGAGGTTACAAAACTGTCAGTGACGGGCTATGTCACCATGCACAACTAAGCTTCATAATGAATTGAAATTTGATTATTCTCAAATATGAGAATGATAACATTAACTAAGCAATTAAATTGTCGGTCTGGATTCCTATTCATTTAGATTTATTATTAATAGAAAAATATTATTTATTGTATTATATTATTCCCGAATTTATTATTAATTGTAAAAGTTGATTTAGGTTACAGGCTAGGCCTATACCCGTTACATCTTATAATGTTCTGTGTGTACTAATAAATTAGTCAATTACGTTGTTTTGAGGCTTTAAAATTGTATAATTGAATATCAACCCCCAGAATTTCCCTAAACATGAAGTATTTAAGAATGAAATGAAATAACAATTTGATATTAGAATTATGATCCAGAGCAGGTGTTTTTAAGATTCAGTTTTGATTAGCCCTTTCAGTGCCAACATCTGGGTAACCGGACGTTTTAAAAGCATGCATAAAGTGCCGACATCCAGTTTACCGAACTTAGATATAAGTCAGTAAAAAACGAGGACATTTGCTAATCACGTTATGCATTTTTGTCATGTAAAAGTGAGTAAAATTTAAAAAATGTTATAATATTTTTATTTTGAATGATAATTTGATAACGATTAATGGATATGTTTTAAATAAAGTGTTCTGTTAGTGTGTTTGGCTTTATTGAGTGAGAGATTTTTTTGGGTTATTTATTTGTTAAACCTAAAAATTACAAAAGAAAAACATTTATAAGATTTTATTGTTGTTATCTTTTATTTTTCTTGCAGTAAAAGACATTTTCGAGTATATTTAGTGTTAATATACACATTTTTGTACTTATCAAAAATTGACCAATAAATAGCAGTTATGACATTTTATAATAACCGTATGCACATTGCTAAAAATGGCATGGCACTTCTGGATAACACCTGTAAAAATACCCTTGGCATTATGGGCTAACATTCCACAAAAATTTCTAGCACTGAAAGAAGAGTTAAACGATGGAATTTCATAAAATAGAGTATTAAGTTTTTTCACTCCCCAAACAAGCTCTTGTTGGGTATTGTTTAATGATCTCATATTAACACATACAAGGCAACTTTAAAAACTTTCCTTTATTTTAAATTGTGCTTAAACATAACAAAAACCAGTAAAATATAAAATATGTACTGTCAATATAATCCTTAAATCGTGTATTACTAGAGTCCGATGGACACAGTCCATAATTTTAGCAGCCATCTTGGCTTTAACAGCATAAGAAGAAGAACCCACCTCAACACATTTGAACCCTTATTTTTTATTGTTGAGTTGAGGGACACGTCTCAGTTTAAGATGTTATTAGTACGCATGAAAGTGCATTTTAGTTTTTTATACTTTTTAAGGTGGAATTTTTATTAGTTATTCAGAAAAAATGTCGGAATATTTTGTACCTAACCATTTGAATATTAAAAAAGCGTACATTTTACAAGGAAAACTAAACAGCACTTATGTGTATTTATCTTAAATGAGATATATCCTGTAGCTGTAAAATTAAAAATAAGCGAATATAACTGTTATTACTAAAGGACACTTAACTGTGCAGTCGGCTCTTAACATGATTAAGTCTAGTTCTTTACAACTTGATGGCCGTAAAAAGTCTTACCATTCCTCGTAAAAGTCTGTCAGTATCTCGCTAGTTGTAATAGACCTACAAACTAATAGCCCACCACACAACAAGCGTGAGGAGAAATGCTGGGTGTGTGATACTGTGGTGTATATAGAAAATTATTTTGGGGTGGGGGAGCTGACTCACTGAATGGTTTAAGAAGTATAAAAACCCTCCAACAATAGAGTCTCAGGAATCTTTCCACTGGAAATGTTTGAGCTTTAAAGCCTCATAATTTTGTTCTAGCTTAAAACCAACTACTGTGTGCAACTTTAATGGGTGTCTTTCAAAATTTCGGATGGGGGGGGGGCTTGAGCTCTCTCCCTTTTTGTGTGATGTAATGAATGATCAGAAATGATAAACACCTGGGAAATGTAGAAGACCTTCTCACACTGGGGAAGGCAGTCCCATGTGGCGTTGACGTCCATCTTGAGCTGATTCTTGCTGATGTTAGGTTTGAGCCAGTGCATCAAGGTTCGGTTCCGTTTGCTGAAGAGAGTCTTGGCTGCACGCGTCACCTCATCGTGGATCAGACTGTCTGTTCCGGACGGGCTGTCCTGCACATGACGTATTGATTACTGTCTCATTGTGAATAAGAGCAAGAGACTTGGAGTACAGTTTGGATTCATAAACTCTTGTTCATACGAGGGCTATTCAGAAAGTAAGGAACATTTACATCTGACGCTGCCAGGCACGCCAATCACGTATATATTGGTGTGCTTGTGCTCAGTACCTCCAATCGTCAGCACATATCCACACTGCCCGTTTTTTTTATATTCAAATTTGAAATGTGTGCTGCAACGAAAATCCCACCGTTATGAATTGTAATTCGTTTTTGGTTGGCAAAAAACTTAAAACCAATAGAAATTCATTGGGAACTGTGTAAAGTGTACGGGAACAAGGTGAAATGACTGAAAGTTATGTCAGAAAGTGGTGCATTCAGTTTAAAAATGGCAGAACAAACATTCATGATCAAGAGAATAGTGGACGTCCGAGCATTGTGACTGACGATCTGGTCACCAAAGTTGACGAAAAGATTTGTGAAAACCACTGTTTCACAATAACCGACCTTATTGATTTTCTCCAGCGTGCTGCAGCAATAAACTTTGAGCGGTACTGCCAAGCATTTAAAAATCTTAAAAGAGCTGTCCAAAAAAAGTGCTGAGGAGAATTGTCATCCAAAATTTAGCTTTTGCATGACAATGCCTGACCTCACACGGCAAACCATACGCAAGAACTCTTGAACTTGTTCGACTGGGAAGTTTTTGCTCATCCTCTCTACAGTCGTAATCTTGCTCCAAGTCATTTTCACTTGTTCCCAAAAATGAAGACTTGGCTAACAACACAGTGTTTTGACAACAATGAGGAGCTCCAGGTGCGCATTATTGAGTGGCTGAGATCACAAGCGGCAGAATTCTATGGCACAAGAATTTCAAAGGTTTTCCATGGCTATTATAAGTGCCTGAATTTTTATGGCGATTATGTAGAAAAGTAGTATTTTAGTCCCTCTCTCATAAATATATATATATATTTTTTTTCATATATATATATATATAAATGTTTTTCTTGTACTTGGGTTTTTTAAAGTTCCAAAACGTTCTTTACTTTCTGAATAGTTCTTGTACGAAAGAAATTATTTTCCCATTCTGCCTCTAACTAAAGGCTATATTTTACTTGTGTTAAAAGTTTGGATCGATGTTTACAAAGCTTCATTTGATTCAAATTTAACAGCATGCAACATAAATTGTCTTTTGTGAGTACTGTCGGACAGTTATGGCTTAAATTAGGTTTGTAAGAATGTTTTGTCTTAATTAATGATGCCATTTATTTATAATTCTATGTACAATACTGAATGAATACTGATATTTTAAAACTTGAAGGTAAAGAAAAAAAGCACTACAATTTTTGTAGTTCTGAGTTATTTTTATATACAATTAACTGTTCAATTTTGAATAGTTTGATTTAAAATAGATTTTATCTTTGAAATGTAGAGATATGAAAGTTTTAATATGGTGATAAAAATATATCTTTAGAAAATACGAGTATCCCTTTAAAATTTTTCCATCAGTACTTCAGGTAACTAATGGCCCATATTGATATTAGGCCTACTTTGTGTGGGCTAAATCTATAAATCTTTTAAAGGTAATAATAAACATTTTTAACACAGTAAATAATGTTGCTGATACTGAATGTTTTATAATTCCAATAACTTGCCTTTCCACATAACATATGTTTCTTTTATGTGTATAATTTTTTAATTTATGAATATCCAATAAAGATATAATATATTTGTTGAATAGCTGAAATGGTTTATCATATTAATTGCATGCACAAGTTTTTGTGAAAGAATCCTTTTCTTATGTTTTTACATTTAAAGTAGTAAATGAAACGTTACTGAGTAGTGAGAAAATGTTGTATACATATGTAAAGCATACCTAAAGAAAATTGGAAGTTTTTTACGTAAAGAAAAACCTGGAAGAAAATATATTTTGACGACATCCCATGTGTTGTCAAGTCAACAATAATTTAAGAGTCACTAATAGATATATGTAAATTTTTAGTAAAATAACTAATAACTATGCCCAGTCACCTGATCAACTGATGAATTGGAGGAGCTGAGGGCATTGAGTAGACTCTCAGGGCTGACCTGGGAACACTGTGGCATCCTTCGCCTCTCTCCCTCATACCCGTGGCACAATTGCTGCAACAAACATGTCCTTCACATGTAACCATCAGTGTGAAGGTTCCAAGATGAGTGTACTTACACATGTTTTAGTCAAAAAGTGTATTTTTTTAAGTCTTCTTTTTTGCAGAACATTTTAAAATAAAATTTGTCCTAATTTGATGCTAAAGAATTCAAAAATGAGATCTATATACTTAATTTTAAAATATATTCATTTGATGTATAGTCAATCATTTCAGTATTGTATTCTAAATGAATTTTTTTCAAGTTTGTTTTTAACAATGGAAGGACTGAGATGGAAACATGAATTTTTTGGACATTTTCCACCGTTTAGAGATACAAGAAATCAGTAACACTACGCAATCAGAAATCACTCACTAGAAATCAGTTTTAAAATAATTAGTGTTTATTTTTTATTGAGCGCATGTTTTAGAGATAGTGTTCATGGAGTTGATGCACACGCAACATCGTTACAACGCTCTGGCATGATTGGTTTTTTTTTTTAACCTAGATTGCAGTTATGTGATGGGTTAGCTATCCATCTATGGAAGAGGTCAGATTATAGATCTCGAAAAGTAGTGTTATTTATTTCTTGTATTAATGAACAATGACAATTTAGGAAAATTCTGTTTCCTTTTAAAATCCTTCCAATAAAATAAACTTTAAACAAAGAAGTAACAGATATGGTTTTTTTTACATCTGCAGTCTGATCTCTTTGTCAGTTGGATAATCAGATAACAAATCAAAGATCTTAAAAGTATGTATCTTAAGTTAATTCTTCATGTTAATAAAGATCATGTCGTGAGATCTACACTAACTTCACTAACCTGGTTATACATGTATGGGTAGACATTGTTGGCAGGGTAGCCAAAGCCTGGTGGAAGGATGTAGGAGGGTGGCTGGTAGCCAGGGGGTGATGGTGTGAGAGGATTGGGAAAAGGTCGATTGTAGTTGTATAAGGAGGGTTTCTCACAGCAAACGGTGTGGTCACTGTAGGTTTCGGAGCTGGTTTCCAGTACGTCAACCTTGGTTCACCAGTTTCCTCCTAAGTATAAATATGATTGAAAAATTATTCTCAACTGTTTTATTTTGTCATTTACACAAAAGTACAAGAATATTAAGTGTCAATAGACAATATTCTTTATTTACAAATTCATGAAGAGTTGTAACAGCGTCTTTAAATTAATAATAAAAATTGATGTTTACAAAGTTTTTATTGGCCTTCTGTTTTCATCCTATCATACAAAATCTCTTCCAAGGTATTCTTCAACAGTGTACAAGGAATTTGTAGCAGTCACTTCTTTACTTCATTTTTGAAACTTTTTGCACAAGACTTCTTGAGGTCTTCTGGTAAGTGATTCCACATCCCTTGTATGAGGGCTTCTCCTCAAACAGAGCTAGTCATGCACAGGAAGTTGGAAGTTTGCTGCACCTTGAGTGTTGTAGTGATGACCGCTGGAACCTCTGAGAGTCCAATCTCATGAACAAATATTACTGCTTCCAGAATATACAGAGCTACAACCGTTAGTATTTAGAAGTTGATAAAGGATGGGCGACAGCTCTCCCTCTCTCTCTCTCTCTCGGAAGCCAGCAAGTGCCCTCTTTTGGATCACTAAAATGCAATGTAAGTCGCCTATTGAAGATTTATACCACACTAAGAGACCATAGTGGAGATGATGTAAACATAGTGCATGGTATACTATTTTAACAGTGAGTGTCTCACTTATTTTTGTTAGTCTTTTTATAACATAGATGCCAGTATTAAATTTTCTTCAAATGTTGTCAATGTTATGTGTCCAGCTGAGGTCTTAATCCTTTTGCAAACCCAAGTACTTTGTCTCTGTTGCCACCACGACACTGGGTCTGAATTTGAACTCTAAAAACACACTAATCAAAAGACTTTCGATAACAAGGGTTACATTCAGATTTCTTTTATTGTTCTGAGTTTACTGACAAAAGAAATACTTTGTTTTGATGATAACTTTGAAGACGTTAACATAAAATGTCTTGGTTTGAAACATTTCTACTAAGCCAGAATTTTGGAAATTCAAAACCCAACTGTAACACATTAGTGCAACTTACTTACAAACCATTATATTGTTGAGTTTCTAATTTCAGAATGTTGCATTTTTCCTTATAAGACCGCAAACAATATGTACTCAGTTTTGGCCTAACTATAACAGTCTATGTTGTCTTCATGGGTATATAATGGGTGCTCAAATTAAACCTGACACTTTTTAAACAGCTATTTCTCCGCTGTTATTATATTTAGAGTCTTGATTGTTGCAACTATTTAAAACACAGCTGACGCCATTTCAGTAATCGTGGAGGAGTGGACTGTTCAACATCGTGCTTTTGTTATTGAAGCTTTATTTAAAAATAGTGACTGCTATGCAATGGTTATTTCATAACAAATTCCATGTTCGTCATCACGGAGCTGTTTCTTATAGGAATACTATTGAAAGGTGGGTGAACAATTTCAGAAATTGTGCTTCTACATCAAAAGTGAAACCACCCGGTAGGCCTAGATCTGTACATACTCCAGACAATGTTAAGAATGTGCGTGTATCTGTTCTTAACATTGCAAAGCCCAAAGCGTGTATCTGTTTGGGTGCAAAGCCCAAATTGATTTGCCGCGTTAGGAGTTTCAAAGACAAGTTTACAAAGAATTTTACATTCCTTCGAGAGAAATCAACTACAACAGCACTTGTAGAATTTGTTGAATACATTATTGACCTCCTATAATCAGGAAGTACAGATAGTAGTATGTTTTTGGACCTAAGCAAAGCCTTTGACTGCCTTGATCAAGAACCAATATTGGCTGAACTAGAAAACTTGGAGATTAAAGTTAATGCACTAAATCGGTTTGAAGA
Source organism: Homalodisca vitripennis (assembly GCF_021130785.1). Taxonomy (NCBI): domain Eukaryota; kingdom Metazoa; phylum Arthropoda; class Insecta; order Hemiptera; family Cicadellidae; genus Homalodisca; species Homalodisca vitripennis. The sequence goes on along the minus strand of NC_060211.1, from coordinate 40,593,900 downwards.
CTACTTACTAGACAAATACAAATTGTGGAAGTAAATCAGACAATAATTTATTGGAGTGACTAGAAGTGCAACATCTAGACCACTAGATGTAAAAAGATACATCCTCACCAGCAGTAAGTCAATTAAAGTCTCAGAAATATCAGCCTATATATATATATATATATATATATATATATATATATATATATATATATATATATAAATGTAAATATGGCTCATGATTATTGCATACAAAATGATCTTGTCTTTAATGAAGGAAAAACAAACCAGTTAACTATAGGAAACACAAAGATTCTACTACTGGACTTCCAAACATTGAAACTGTGCAATGTACAAAACATCTTGGAGTCATCCTTGATAGCTGCCTTTTGTGGGACCATCATATTGACTCTCTATGCATGAAGCTGAATTTCACTCTTTTTGTTCTGAGAAGAATTAAGGCAGTATGCATATTCTCTGCAACATGAATAGCTCTTTGAGTCGCATGTAAGGTATGGTATTGTTTTAAGGAGTAGCTCTGAATCTAAAAATATTCAGCAAGTATTGGTCACTCAGAAAAAAGCCCTATAAAATCATGAATAAGCTTCTTCCACATGATGATTGATGTAGGCAAGCTTGTAAGGAACCAGGAACTCAACTGCAATGACAATCTACTTAACTGAAGTCATTACCTATATGCATGCAACCAGAATTTAACTATAAACTCTGATCTCCATGGCCGTCAAACAAGACATACTAATGTCTTTAATCTTCCATTACACAAAACAGATACATTTTCCAAGAAGTCTTCATATCCAGGGGCTAAATTCTACAACATGCTCCAGACTGCAGTGAAAAATGGAGATTCCAAGACTTTTAAGAGAAGGCTGCATGACTGGATGTTGCAGGAGACGCTATATACTATAGAAGAATTTGCAACTAGAAGCAACAACTACCACCAAGATACCTTGACCTAGCATAAAATTATATGTTTAACAATATTATAATTGTATAAACTAGTTTTTAAGATTATTTTGAAACCTATTTTGCACTTTAAGTTCATGAATAAAGTTCACTGTATCTGTATCTGCATCACATATTAGGGAGCTTACAGAACACACTGGTTAGAAAGTATGCTATAAGAAAGTAAAATTTCCTCAAGCTGTAGTTCAAACAAATCTGTCTCATATTTCATGAACTGTTTCAAGCAAAGCTGTTCAAAATTTATATTCCAAAATTAAAACATGAATGATTTACAGAAAGCCATAAAAATGGGTGTTATAATTTTTTGTGTGAGCTACCTGTAGAAATGTAAAGCATTTTGTCCTTTCATAAATGGGTATTAAAGGTTACATAATATAACAGATTTAACCAAATAATGAACATTTTAAAAATAAGGTGGTTATTATTTTCTTCTATTATACACAGTGTTATTCTAGGGAGATAATTAGTTCACAAGGTTACTTGCCGGAAAATAACATTAATGGTCTTTGCTAATGGGGTTAATTTATGTGAATATAGTAAACTAATCTGTTATAAAACTGTGTCGTTTCTAAAATTATTAAAATTTAAAGTGTACATGATTTGTGAAACAATTGATTTAAACGTAAGAATTTGTTTGCTACACAACATTGATTTTGTTATTAGGGTGCCCTTAGCACAAGTTCTATGGTCATCTTATACCATGTTATCATTGAATGCATAAGCAAGTTCACTTAGAAAAATATACATACCCCGTCTAAAACCATTTCTTCCATTTAAAAATGATGTAAAGCCACAAGTTTCCTTTTTCAACTTCTTTCACAACTAGTTGATGTAAAATACAATTTGAATATTATTATTGGTTATATGTCCAGTTGAAATCTGGGGTGCCTACAGACTGATAAACTTTATTGTAAACAAAAACATATGTTCCAATTAACCAGTTTGTACAGTACACAGCATAGTTATTTTGAAAGATAGAAATGTAGGAAGCCCAATATGTTTTTTGCATATACAATAGAAAATCACTAGTTCTAAAATCATGTGTCCATTTGTATTGTATGTATTTTTTTGTAGAAAATATTTGTGTTGAAGACTTTATTCTCTATCCCTCTTCCTCTCTTTTTGTTCCTCCCTTTAAACAAACCCTATTTATTAATAAAGGCAATCATATCTATATACAGTATATAATGTGGAGGAAATATGTTTTAACCTGGCAAATCATATAAAATTTAAAACAATGGCAATTTGGACATTGGAATGGATATGTTTGTTTCAAACTAAAGCTATTCTGGGTACTTTGGGATTACACCGACCACACCCAGACATGAATCGTTATTTCACATTTCGTTTCTACTGATTACTAGATTAGCGTATAGAACAATATTTCGTCAGTATAAAACAGGAATTGTCTTATCGCAAACCCCTCCCCATCCTCAGACAGAGGTCAAAGTCGAGCGTCTAGTAGATAACGTGATTGCAGAGCCTCGCCGCCCGATCAGCTGGTGCATCGCTTTGTTGTACTTTCGTGTTTTTACCTCTACATTTCTCCAAACACAAAAATTTAACAAAAAACAAACATTTACCAAACTAAACTCTTTATTAAAAAAACACTCAAAACTTGTTTTTATTCTTGATCACATTCCGCCACCCAAAATGCGAGTGCCTCCGGCCATCAGCGCGGGCTTCGACAGCACCTTCGGTGCTGCCCCGCGCTGATGTCGACGAAAGAAAAACATCCCTCGAGATAGTACCTATCAGTTAAAATATCAAATTCTAGAGGGGCTAATCAGAAAATATAAATTGAATTGTAATGGAAAGGCAATTATGTACCGTGCAAATCACGTGATGCCGCGCGGCCTGCCGTAATCAGGATTCTCGAGAAAGATAAGATAACAGCGACAATAATACCGATCACAATACCTGGAAATGCTTGTAAGTTTGTAATTTTGTAATTGAAGAGTTGTTTTTTCGTTCTATCATGTTTGTTTCTATAAATTTCTATTTTTGTGTTCTTCATACTAGTGTGGTCGGTATAATCCCAAAGTACCCTATTCTGTTTCATACATGAAAAAATACTATAGTAAACTACCTTAAATATATTCTAACTTTAGTGCCATGGTACTCATCCACACCCCACATTTTAAAGAGAAGAAAATATAATTGCGTGACTTATAATTTTAAAGTTTTTGTAAAAAAAAGAAGAATAATAAGGAAGAAGTTTCAAATAGTAAAATTTTACATTATGTTTTATATGGAGCTATATGAATTGTAGTAATTATGTTATTTTAGCATAAAATAAACAGTTAATTTAATCCTTGTAAATTTAATTATAATATAGACAGTTTATATTCAAATTTACTAAATTTCAAAACACTTGCTCTTCTAGTATTGGTAAATTTTACCCGCTTCTTAAACAGATTATTATTGAGATAAATGGGTATTTGAGCATAACTTATCTACAATTTATTCCTCTGTGATCAGAACTTTAATATTCTGTTATATATAACTGTTGGGCATGGATCATATATTATTATTACCAACCACTTGGTAAGCTTACACATTTACACCATCAGAAACATATTGAAGAAATAAATTGGAGTGATAAAAAATCTGTATAGCACTTTATTAACAAAATTTACAAAAATAGGCATCAAAGGTCAAAATTGGATGCAGGAGGCTTTCACAGTCCTCTTAAAGAACTTTGAGCACGAAACTTGTCCCAAATTTGTAACGGCATGTAGCTGGTCGTAAATTAATACCTTAGAAGAAGGTGCTTTTCTACCAGTCCGTAGATAACTTGAGTTCTGAAACAGATAAATGAGTTACAGATATTTTATTTGATAAAATAGTATATTTATGCTTAATGGAGAATATAATCTATATTTTTTTTATATAAATGCGAATGTTTGTTTGTATGTTCCGTTATAACTCTGGAACCAATGCACGAAACATCGTGAAATTTTGTACAGTGATTCTACACGTTCCTGGAAGTAACATAGGCATACTTTTAGAGAGGTATTTGGTCCAATTTTAATAGTTTATTTCATTAATTTTTTAATTATAAATTGTTGTTGATGTTGGTGTGTTTTATATTGGATCCGACAGACTGCGCTACGACATGTAATACAAAGCGAACCGATACTTAACAGCTGATAATACTTTCAGCTGAAGTTCATCAAAGAGGCAGAAACATTTGTTTACATTTAAAATTTAAAACATTTTTATTGTAAAGTGCTTGATCAGTAGTGTTTTTAAATTCAGATTGCATCAATGATCAATAAACTATTAAATTCAAAGAAAATACTATTAAAAGCTATTATGAAAAAAAACTCATTATACAAATCCGTGAATGTTTGCACATAAGATCGAAGGTAAATGAAAAGAGCCGAAAGAAGACACTTTATGATCGAAACTTGGTTTCTTTGATACATTTTATTGAAGGCACACTCCTAAAATAATACTGGAAATATCTTAGACAGAAAATTAATTTTAACAGACCGAATGTGATTCTTTATAACCTAATTAGTTTACCGAGATTCATCCATATACAGTAACTGTTCTGAATAACTTTATCAACACCTAGCAAAAACCACGAAAGATAGAGGCAGGAATATGATACATACCTTTATAATGCGCCCAAGAGGCTCACAAAGGAACGACTGTCAATTATCTCAGCAATGTTTAGAATGTGATAGAAAAAGAATAAGTGAATATAGTGTACTGTTTTCAACGGGAAATTGCGTGCGAAGCCGCGGGAAACTGCTAGTTTTATATAAAATAAGATTAGTTAGTACTGAAGGATTTAAGTTTTTCAGTATCTATAACTTTAACAACGTAAGAGGTACGCCATACAATGTGTCGTGTAAAAGGCTTCGCTGATGCTGGATTTAAAATTTAAAGTCTATAGCTCATTTCATACTTGACATGCTCTGTGGACAGACAGTAAAATTTAACATCCCCAGCAGTAAAAAAATTGTACCTGTCTATCGAGTGATAGGCTTCAATGACGCTCAGCCAAAACCCATGGATGGATATGCATCATTATGGATCTCATTCTTGTCTGTTGCTACGGTCCTCACGTTTGTGTGAAATTCTGCTACGTTCCAGGTCCCAAGTTGGCTGTGCGAATTTTCTCACAATCGGTATTCAAAGTGTGCTGCCCCTCATTGGTTATGCGACTTGCTTCGTGTTGGCTAACTCATATTATTCCAAGTTGATATTTAAATAACGATCAAACTTCAATGTCTGTGGTGTTGTTGAAAGTGTAGTTTGTAATAATGAAAGTAGGCTACACGTTATATATATCACTAGCACTGGGTCTATATTATCTCAGGTTTTTTAAGTAGGTTGAATAATGGTTCAAACTTAATATTACTCTATTGAAAGTTCTGATCAATATGATTGTTTATATCATAATAAAGTTCACAAAATATTCACTGTTCTTATCAATCACTTTGAATCAAATAAGTTTTGAAAGTAATATTCTTTAATTTAAAGCTTATTATCTTTAATTTAAAGCTTATTATCTTACTTACCACATTTCTTTGTAGATGGGATACTCAATGAAAGACAAAGCAAATGACTTTGATGTCAATTTATTTTATATTATACTGTCTAATTCTACTCACTTTGCTTTGATTTTTGTTCACTAACACAACGTCCCATCGCTAATTACAACTTCAATGCACTATTGTACAGTTTCAAATTTCATCTATACGAGTAGACATCCTTACTGCTTCAAGTCCAGACAGATAAGAAGGGTTCTCTGTATAAAACTACGCATACCGGTTCACACAATGTTCATCCCCTCTCCCGTTCAAATCAGCGTCTTCACGATTGAATATAATTTGATTCTTTTCTTATAATTGTCGAAATTTATCACGTTCACTATAATTGATCAATTTAAGTCTTTCTATTTTCTTTTATTATTTTTCTAAAGCTTTTTTATTTAAATTTTTAGCAACATGTGCTTTCTGACGTCATCAATACGCAAGTCATTTTATCCCACAATTGGCTTTTCTGCGTGATTTTATTTAGTACTTTTGTAAAACACGAATTTTGGTTATGTATAACTCATTTTAATTAATTAAATTTGTTCCCGTATAAAGTTTAATATATTTCTCCGTTATTAATTAAATAAATCTCAATTCCGACAACATGTGATTCACTGACGTCACAGTCTGCCGATTCACTGACGTCACAGTCTGCCAATTCCCCGCGAATATTCAAATGTCGTAATTTGACACACTGTGTAGAAATTAAATTTCATGGGAGTCTTGTAAAATTTAAAATCTACACAATTAAATCTTTCTCAAGATATCTTACGGGTAGTTAGTAGAGGTAGGTCATTGCAATTGGAACTGCCTTGTCATGATACTCTATCACTGGAATAGTTATGGTACGGTGACAAATTAAAGGAAAATATTCCACTGGTACTGTAGTGACAATGCTGTTAAAATGAATGCACCGTAAAGAAATAAAATTAGTTTACCAAGCATGTTTAGTCAATTTTAAATTTAAGGGTCATTGGAAAGTAATTTTATAGGAAGCTCTACATAGAGCTTCCTATAAAATTACTTTCCAACCGTTATTTATTATTCGAAAATCTATCTTAAAGGTCGAAACTCTTAGTCCACATCTACATACATTTTGATACAATTAATTAAAAAAAATTGCTTATCATCATAATACACGGTTTGCACTACATGTGCGGATTACTTCAGTAAAAACAGACAAAACTTAATCAATAACAAACCCTTTTTTCATTCGCATTTATCATAAAGGAATTTAAATTCAAAGTAAAGAGATATAAGACTTAATGTTTTTTAAATCATCATCCTTATCGGTTTTCAAAAAAAGCAAGAAATGGCTACTTTAGTTAGGTGGCGAGGCAACCAAGGCCCAATTGTCAGTCAATTCTGGGCAGCTCTTCTCGTGATACTGCCTCCCCCCATTCACTATCGGCATTATTCTGTTGGGTGATGATCGTTAGTGCAACAGATTTGTATTTTGAACGCTTTACTCACAAACAAGAAGATGACATTATTTTTAATAAATGTTATTTATTTTACGATTGGTTTTACATTAAAATGCAACATTAAATCTTCAATATTTCAGAGGTTTTGCCCCGACTCACTCTTCAAAATTAGTAAATCATCTGGTGGGGAAACATATTTTACTTTTACATGAAGTTCTCGAGTTTGTTATAGTACTTAACATTTTCTTTCTAATAATATTTTTTATTATTATTTATTTATATTTTATTCGTGGAATTATTACTTATTGCAAATATTATTTAAAAGATCACAGTATATTTTCCTTTGGTTGTGGACTTACCGTTTTTGTGAACATTTGATTAAAATATATTATAAGATAAATTAAATGGTTATTGTATAACTTCTGATATACTGTACCAGAAGTTCAACGCCAAAGGGTTGAAAGTCCATTGTTTTATTTTATATGTAGGTCAACTATAAAACACGTTTTGATAAGTATCTAATTTAGTGTATGTATTTAACAATTTTTGTTGAAACAGTACTGGAGAAGTGGAACAGTAACAGTGAACGAAATCTAATCAATTTTAAGAAATAAAATATTTTAAAATATTAAAATCAGCAAACTGGAGGTTTTAAACTTTTCTTAATTGTTACTATCTCTATCAGTATTAATTATTAACAAAAGTCACTAATACTTGACTAGCGCCACAATGAAGTAGTGAGAACTATGTTGACTATTAAATATCAGCCGTTCAAAGAGATAACCAGTAGGCGTTCATGACCATTACTTGTTGCTTGCTGTCTCTTTGGACAGACATATGGGAAGTGACAGTGAATTTATTATAATTTTCAACCCCTACAGGTCGCAGATGGACTCGTCATTCTGAAAAATTACTAAGCACAAATATTGTATTTTACTATGTCACCTGTTATTGTTGAAATATCAAAACAAATAAAAACAAAACTGATCTATGATATAAGGTTTGACTACGAGTATACCTTCAGTTTAACATAAGTTAAAATATATTTTGAATGTTTATATCAATCAATATGTGGAGGTACAACCCCCAAACCCTCCCCGGATACATCTATGCCAACTAATGAGACAATGATTAAAGTCACATTTAAACTGATGTCCAATTTTGTTTATATACAGTAGATTTATATGATATTTATAAACATAGTTACTAAAAAAGAAAAAAGGGTTTAACCTAATAGTTTAATTAAGAATCCAACTAATCTGTTTAACTTCCAAATACAATTACACATGTGAGCACAAGTGAACCAAGAATCGCTTCTTTATCCAAGAAGAGGTTCTTTAACTGAAAAGGATTTCTTTAACCGAGAAGAGCTTCTTTATGATCAGGTGGAAGCAAATAATGCAAATTTACGGATATAAAAAATTTATTTTAATCCTTGAAACTAAAATGTAATGAAAGGTAAAGTTAAATGTAATAAATTAACTGAATTATAAGTTGTATTAAACTCTTGTCAGAATATTTTATTAATGTTGTTAGTTTGGAGGAGTGGTCCAGCCCGTAAATATGCTGTTTATGTATTATATACGTACTTATAGAATGTGGGTGTAACAGACCTGTAATTAGTGGCAGCATCCATGAGGTTGTACATGTAACGAGGGAAGCACTGGGGGTGGGACGCCCTGGTGTGGTACATCAACCCCATACACAGCATGAACAAAATCTCCTCCCAAGGCCATTCCGGCAACTTCAGCCTCTTTCTATACTGTCTGCACACGATCTGTTGATAGAATAGCATTAAATTGGCTTTGTCACAAAATTTAATTATTTGATGACAATTGTTATACTGTTCGTCAAATATAGTATTGTTGATTAACATTATTATCACTTAATTCATTTCAGTGCGCATACCAAAATGTGCTTTTTATGTTTATTGCAAAATTAGTAATGTACTTCATATATCTTACAAGAACTAGATGATCATAGACTGATTAAAGGTACATTAATCACATGATGACTTGTAATAATAATAATAATAATAATAATCCTTTGTTGATTTTTGACAATATATCACATTGTCAAATTTATAGCAGTTGTCAATTTATGGATATTCAAACACTAAATAACCTACACATTCAGATACAGTCAGACTTATATTTCACTCATTCACACTGTATTTGGATCCAGCTTTTGAATTTTTGTAATATTAGATATCCCAGCAGGAGGGAGTCCAAGTATTATTATTTTAAATAATTCAGTACCACTGACATGTACTGCTGAAAGATTCTTTGACCCCCAACATTTTTTCCTGGCTACGTTCTTGTCCCAGAAACTCATCATGAACTCCGCTAGCGAATAAAATGCTTTTGAAACTAATAGGCATTTCAGATAAGTTTTAAATTGGTTTTGATTGTTTGCATTTTTGCACTTTCAGAGAACTTGTTAATTAAATGGAAGCCGACCTGATGTGGTAAGTGCTGAGATACCATTAGTCTATGGCTAAGGACTGATTGTACTATACCTGGGAAAGATTGCTGAATGCGATCAGAGCTAAGGAGAGGTTGGGGTGAATGAGGTAGCAGAGAGAAGCCACGGCACCGGCAGGCAGGACATGCCAGGCCTCGTCCTTCCCTCGGCATTTCACCAGTAAACAGCTGATGCTCTAGAACCACAACATTCAAAATGTCAACTAATATTTTTCTTCTGTTCAATCAACAACTATGGAATATTAAATTAAATTTATTTTATTTTTTTTATTTTATTTTCCAACGGCAGCAGCCAATTTACAAAGACAAGCATAGATAGTAAATTACATGTAAAGTAAAAAATTGTAAGCAGTTTTTTGTTAATTGTACAATCAAGCATTTTAAAATTATAATCCTTGGCATAGTGAGGTGAGAAGGAGAGATGGTTGTTATGAAATACTGAAAAACATATAATGATGAAGAATAAGTGAAAGAGGGCTAATAATAATTAAGCCCAAGACTAAAACAAGGAATGGACTCAGGAGCATATGCTTTGATAAAACTCTCCCCCTACTTCATATAAAAAGACAACCAAATGAGTTGTATGTTGTGTGTACTTCATGCAAGGCCTGTTGACAATAAAGTCATCGAAACTCAAAAACTCCATATAACCTATAATTCCAAGTGATGGTAACCACAACTTACCTTGAGTAAAGTCACATAGAGTCCAGCAAATAATGGCAATCGTAGATTATTGAACTGAAAGAAGTTCTTTAAGAATAAAGTTGGTTTGGCAAGGAGCTTGAAGTTAAACACAGTCACTTTCAGGGATTGCAAAAGAAGCCCAAAACAAAAATATGTTCCTCCAGTCTGAAACAATATCAGCAATTTTAACAACTTGAATAACAAATTACTTAAATAAAATTTCACAGTATACATGCAGTGGCTTTATTGCTTATTTATATGCTACAATATGGTAAATATTGAGAATTTAAGAAGCAATAACAAAGGTCAAATTTAAATTTTATTTTATTCTAATATATCTACACTGTTATATAAAAATCTGATGTTGCCTCTTTGTGTGTTTTACTTTATTGTACTGAAATTTTATATGGACATTCACATAGACCCTGGTTAACATATGGGTCTATTCCTATTTTGAAAACTCCTCTGGGCAATGCCCCACTCTTCTTGAAAACTTCCTTTTTAGCTTAATCAGCAGTTGGTAAATGTGTTTTTAATTACCTGTCAAAGTCAAGAATAATACGTACGGTACTAGTTACTTGTGGCTTCGTTCATATCATCATAATGAAAACAAGGGCACTATGGGCACCTTTTGGCCATTATAATTTACTCCGGTCTCAGTATTTTTGTGCCATAGTTGATTTTGCCTCATTTCCCCAAGTATTAGGAAAATATATATATACATACACAGGTCTGAGAAGCCTACTTCAGTTATAAAACATCTACTTTTGGCCATAGTAATTTACTTCAGGATATTTCTGGTGCCACAATTGAGTTTGCTTTGCAACTCAAGAAGATATGTACATAAGCAGATCTGGAAAGTCTACTTCTGTCAAAGGAAAACTAAGATAATTTACAGTAAAAATTAGATAGTAACTTTGTATTTAATATCTGAATTACAGTACTGACCAAGCACTGCATACTTAATATTTGCAAAGTCATAAAGTCAAAAGTATATGTCTATTAAAAGTATTTTTACTACTTAACATTTTTTTGACTGGATATTTTCTTACTCTGTGTTCAACAGTGGATGTTGAAAAGGTTGAAATAAGAATCATTCGTATTATCAAGCTTACACTATGATTTCAAAACTATAATTATAAACAAATTAATTATCATAATAGTTGAGCTGTCATAAAACAATGTTTACACAGATTTTGTTAAAAAAGTACAGTTGGAATTGTTATAAAATTGCAAAATTGTATGTTATAAAGCTTTTATAACTATACTATACTGGTTTTTTGTCGTTTGAGTTTAAACACTTTCACATGTGTAATTTTGTAAATATTACACAATTAATTTTAGAGTACCTTTTATTATTCATAACTTATGTGCAAAGTTTGGTATCTGTAGCTTTACTAGTTCTAGAGATAATAATTCTTGTATAAAAAATACAGCATGGCTGCTAGCGGCCAAACAACACATTTCTTGACCTATGTTTATATCACATTTTTTGTGTGGAATCATAAGTACTATCATTGACAAAAATTTGTGACACCCTGTGTGGATAACAAACTTTTGGAATGATCGCATTGAACATGTGATAAATTAAAAAAGGCTGAAATCTTTGTTAGTGGGAGAATGCAAATTCTGTGTAGTGCTTCTATTCTTAAAATTATCTTTCATGCATTTATACAGTGTTGTATTACATCTGGAATATGGAGGAACTACTTTTAAAACTCTGGACAAAATTTTAATTGTACAAAAAAGGCCATTAAAACAATGCTTAATTTAAACTATGATGGCACTGTAAACCATTTATTCACTGATTTAAAAATATTAACAGTTTATTATTCATTTTTTATTAAACATATTTATTAATTTTTATATTTTGGAATCTATTATGAATATCAGAAACAATATTAGCAAATTCCTGCTGCACAGTTAAAATCTTTTATTTGATACTAGAAACAAAAATAATTTATTTTTATTACATCACAACCTAAAATTATTAAAAAAAGACAAATCTTTATGCGAGGATAACGTTTTATAATCAAAGTCAACATTTTATTAAATATATAGATGACTACAAGAAACTTCTATACACGTTAAAAGGCATCCTGACGGACCACTATTCATTTAAAGAATTTCATGAGCTGACCAGCATTAAGGAAACTTAGATCACTTAGCTTATATTAGTTTTAAGGATTTTTAATACAGTGTGACACTATTCATTGTGCAAAATGTATTAACTGAATAAAGATATGATAGATTGATGTAGGGAGACAGTTTGTGCCATGTTTTGGCACTGTTTATTGTAGATTAATTTCCAATCTAAAGTTGGTCCCTCTATACTATACTTTGATTATTATGTTACTCCACATTAAATTTAATGACGATTTTTTATACTTCTATGGAAAATTCCATCTTGTCCCGACTATGTTATCAGTCCTTAATGAGGAAAGCATAAAATGTAATTCATTGGACTAAACAAAAATGTACATCAATTTACTGATATGTCTTACAAAAACCACTGTACAATAGGAAACACACACAACATTGTAGCCTTATAAGGTTTAATAAATTTATTCTATTGAGCATCCACCAATAAATTATAGTAATACAACAAGTTCATAGAAAAGTTATAGTTAAGGAATTCTACCTGAAACCACTGAATTGTGATATTAAGAGCTAACATAAAACAATTGTTCATTGTTAGCTAAATACAAATTCAGTTGTTTAAAATTATTTACAATCACTTACCCTCGTTATGTCGTTGAGGCAGGACTCCTTGTGAGGACAACGTAACCTCATCTCGGGATCTTCAGGAAGTCTGTGAGGTGTGAATGGCCTGTCAGCAAAAAGTGAGATCAATATGTTACGTACAAAAAATATGGAAGAAAATACCACACTTATCAAGCAGTGGAGTGTCTAATGTTGGCACACACACACATACCGCAGAGTACTCCAGTATCTGTTGGTAACAAATGTACTATATGTAGCACATCCAAAATAGCATACACAAATACTTCAAAGATAGCTCGACACATGTTTGGGGCGCATAATTACATATATGTTCTATCGTAATAGTATAACACAATTTTTCCTGTCTCATTACAATATGTTCATAAATATACAATTTTAGATGTCTTGGATATATTTTAATTCAGACATTTGGAAGACTGGAGGGATGAGCATTGGATGCTCACATTGGACGTTTTTGGAAACATCTTCATTACAACTTCTTTTGAATTGAGCATTACACATCATCTGATAAGTGGTGTTCCACACAGTCAAAATTTAGCTACCAAACCATGGTTGTAAGTACAATATACCTCAGTCTACAATGATTCCATTATATACAATGTTCATATGTACAGTACAAATGTTGACTCTAACTCAATTTCATCTTCTGGTTAGTGCAGCATCTGAAATCTGACACTGTGACAGAGCTGACTCCTGGAATCTGGATTCTACGTTTGGTAAGATACAAAAAATCGGTGATCAAGAAATTGAAAATGAACTCTTTGCTTTGCTTTGACTCAGAGACACATAATCACAAGAGGTCTGTTTGGTCCAGTAGCCACCCAGTTTAATCCGTATGAAGAGGTGTTCTAATTGTCTCACCAGGTGAACAATTGCGTGCACTACGATTTTTTAGACACGATCTCAAAGCACGGCGGAGCAATTGCATTTTGCACCCATTCGGTACTGACTTAGTCTCTGACTTTTTTTGTGTGTCTTCAGACATGGATTCCAGATTTTAGAAGTCAGGTCTGTAACAATGTCACATTTCAGACACTGTGCTAAACAGAAGGTAAAATGGAGCAAAACTCAAAATTCGCATTGAATCAATTCTTCCCATGATTGTAGCAAATAAACTTAATGAATATTATTTGAACATATTCAATAATCTGGAGCTGAATACAGCTGTAAGTGAAAGTTTCAAAACCTTGAATTTAAAAAACTGTTTTATAGACAAACACGAACGTAACTCTATTTTTATTGACCCAGTTGAACTTTTAGCAGTTATAAATTCTCTTAAAAATAACACAGCACCTGGTATAGATGGAATAAGTAGTAGCTTATTGAAAGAAGTATCTACAATTACAGCTGTATTATTATTTGTTATTAATTTAAGTTTACAAGGAGGTGTATTTCCAACGAAACATAAAAATGCTGTTGTTTAACCTATTTTTAAGAGTGGATCAAAATTTTTAACTAGTAATTATCGTCCAGTATCACTTCCCTAAGGTTTTTGAAAAGGTAATGAAGCAAAAGCTAACAAAATTTATAAATCTAATAAATAAATTTGGTTTCAGATCTGGTCTTAATACATGCATTATTAAATTTTATGACAAAATTTATCATTGTATAAATGAACGTAATTGTGTTAGTGGGCTTTTTCTAGACATGAAAAAAAGCTCTTGATACTGTTGACCACAGTATTATATAGAAAACTATTTAAATGTGACATGAGAGGAGTTATTCATAGTTGGTTAAAACTTATTTAATTGGTAGAAAACAAAAAGGTTTTTTACTCTAAAAGTGGAAATAGTCCTATTAATAAAAATCTATATAGACTTTAATTGAGACATACTAATAACTTAAATTATATAACTGAAATTCCAAGGCCATATTATTATGAAACGTTTATGACAATAAAGATTTATTTATTTACATAATTTAACACAATTTTTGTACTTTATGCCTTGTTGTATTAACCATAAATACTTAATGATTATCAATGTATAAACAAAGAATTTACCAGATTTAAAAGTATACAGTATTATACAAACCATAAAATTGAGTAAGAGCCCTTTATTGTTCTTAAACCGTAAAGAAGCAGACTGCTACAACTGGAAAAGATGAGGAACTCTGTATTCCTGTTAACGGAGAACAGCCCTTCTTCTTCAAATACCTTAAGGTACAAGTCCGCTACCTAGAAGGCACGAAACATGGGTATGGTTAATATATATCTAAGTATGCTCCTGAAAGTAGCATAAAGCATAACATTTTTAGATACCAAAAGTGTTCTTCTACAGTGCAATCTTACTTGTCATTCTCTTGAAAGATCTATAGAGAATTGAATAAAATTTGAAGCAATATTTAAATATTTGAGATGGAATTTAAATTGAGTATCAGGAAATACTAATTATACTAAATAATTGGTTTGTGTGTTTAAAGAAATTCCTGCAATATTCCGTTAAGGATATACAAATTTCATAGGGATTTATTTTGTGGCTATAATAGACTGGCAAATTTTCTGTATTTCTTCAGAGAAAAAGTAGTTTTTAATGTGTAAAGTAAAATTATATACCACCATTCCTGTGGGTTGACTGATTAATACCCTTATATGGTGACATAATTTAACTAATACTGAATTTCTTTTGTATGTTACTTCAGAAACTGAAGATTGTGATTTTGTCAATCTTCCAGCTTCCAGCTCTAAGGGTAACTTCCTAGAATTCATTGTTATTTTTTGATCAATTTGACAGAAACTGATAAGACGCAATGGAGAGAATTTAGTTTTTCAGACATTGCTTTTTACAGTTTCACAATAAAGTAACGGAATCCATCTAGGTTATATATCACTTTTCAAGATAAAAGCAGTAAACTCAATAAAATTATAGAACCAATGGCACATTAGGTTTAGGGCTATGTCAAGGCAAAACTATTATACAGGCTGGAGTGTTGCCCCCACCACATCACACTATCCATTTGGTCGGCAGTATACTCCTCACATATTTATCACAGCTGATTGATTATAAGTGCGCGAATCCTATGTTATTAGTTGTCTGCTTCTAACTACTTTTTTTCTCTCACTAAGCCTCAGCGTCTTAGCTATGCTGGCTTCGATGTTCACTGGTTTTTATTGCCAAAGTACATGACTGGGACCTCCCCGGGATTTGAACATGTGATCTCTCGGTTAGAGAGCCGAGACTATAATCATTAGTCTACAAAGGAGGACAACTAACTACTTTAGTCTATAAAGATTTACAAAGTATGAATGTCACTTTAAAATCTCATGATAAAAGTAAATATAACCTATTTTAATAAACACACTGTTCTTGAAAAGACAAAATGTACCCTAGCTAGAATGGCGTTGATTTATCTTCAAATGCAAAAGAAAATACATAAAATATTAGCAATTATGAGGTCAGTGCTCGTTTATTCCCATTGACTAAAGCGGAGGAGTCGAATGGGTCTTCACAGAATCAGAACTCTGACCTGTATTATAGTCTGGTCTTAGCTATGTGCAAAACAGCAAAATTAATCTAAGTCTGTGCATGAAAATAACTGCAAGACCTCTTTACAACAGCGTCCGCTGTCAAGAGTTATCAGACTATGCGTACCTGGATTCAGATAGTGTTAGAATTCAGGAATGAAAGAAGTGGAACTCCGATCCTTCAGCATACAATCAACATATTTTCATATTCAATTCACAGGTTAAAATGGTGATCAAAATATCTAAGATTTAAAATCTTCAAGCTTGTGCCTTAAAAAATACGCAACTAAAAGTAAAGACTGAACCAATTATAGTTGCACAACATTAATTGTCTGTACAATATTTAAAGATTGAATTGAACATAGTAAACAAAACTTACTAGAGCTATGAACAGAGTGAAGTCCAATCCACGCCTTGAAGGATCTTCAATGAAAATACCACCTCCTCCCACTATCCCAGGGATCAGCCCTAGGGTCAGAGCAGTGTACCTTCCCAGCAACCACCTTGAAAAGTCACCAAAGAGTTCAATGGGTCATGATCAAAATACAAGTTGGTGACAATTTACTTTATTGGAAGAGCATTAGCGAAGCCTATAATGCAAGGGGATGGATAAATGTAATTTCAGTCCACATGCTATCTCAAAAACAAACTGACCTATGAATGTGAAATTTTGTATGAAGCTTCATTTCTATAGAAGCATGACTGATTTCAATGGTGGTCCATGTCACCCCATTGGATTTGGGTGAGCGTTAGCGAGTATTTTGATATTGGCCTTATAGGCAACCAATTGAAACATATTACTCAGTAGATTGATACAATTTCTGTTTTGTCTGCCAGGGGATGTACAAATTTAAATTCTTTATTGTTGTTTATCTTTCTACAGGACATCCTAAGAATGGAATGAGCTATGGACTTGAAATTTTGCATGCAAACATCGGTGAAGGCTGTTATATGACACGTAGTGTGGTGCCTGCTACCTTTTTTGTTTGAGTATTTTTACATTTTAACAGCCAAAACACTGTCTTTTGCAAAACATGACTGTTTATTTACTTTGAAATGTTAAAAAATTAATTAATTAATATTTTTTTTAATTTGACTATAACAGACTAAGCAGGGGGGATACTTAGGGGGTTATGGGGATCAATTTCCCTCAAGACTATGTTTTACCATTTGATTTTTTTGGTCAAATACAACTAAAACCACTACAAGTTCTAAAAATATGTCAACAGACAAATATATACATATTCTTAATATAGTTTACTTACTTTTATTCTAGTATACATAGTAAGTCCGTAAAATATTCCCCCTGAAATAAATTTCTGTGTTCGCCTCAGAAACTAAGTTTGCCATCACATTCACGTGTTCAGAACTTTGGTGAGAATATTCCGAGATGAGGTTTTGTGGTGGGGTTTTAGTTGTTAAACAAAATAACAACTGATGTTTTAAATAAATTATTGTGTGTCATATAATTAGTTTTCAATTAGTTAATTTTTAAACTATAGCCTTACATTTTATGAGGTTAAGAATGACACAAGGTGGGGGGGGGGAGTCCAAAATGTATCATGATATGAATATTATTTCAATATCCAATGGTAGCCAATAGTAGATATTTTAAACCAACACAAAGTTTTTATTTTTACAACAATGACTAAATAATCATATAATATGTGTGGAGATGAATTGGTAAAGTCAAATACTAACCGAATTAGTCAGTGGCTATAACAGGTAAAATATTAAGTGAATTATCAATATTGCTTTATAAAAAATTAAAATTGTTATCAATAAAAATAGAAGGGAGATAGGGTTCCTGGGAGTCTTCCTTGGGAGATAAGATTTAGTCTGGGTCCACCCAACAAAAATTTGAGAAAATAACCTCCTAGAGAAATCGTATTATAAATGCCTTTTTACCTCAATTTCGAATTAAGTGCCAATTTCTCTATTTGGAAAGGAAGGCACCCTTGGATAAAAAAAGGTTTTCATGAGAAATCGATTTAAATCTTATTTTGGCTTATTAAAATTGCAAGTAGTTATGGAGTGTTATTATTGAATCTAGTAAATTACATAATAGATGACCAATACTGAGAAGATATATCCCAGTAGCGTAGCCAGAAATTTCGTTCGGGGGGGGGGTTCCGAAACCGGCGGATCCGGGGGACGTTTTGTGTGTTATTTGCCAATGAGTTCACTGGTAAAAGGTAAATACCAAAAATATGGGCTTTAGTAACTACGCCTTATAGAAAGTGGAAAGATGTAATAGGCAAATTAAACTCTCACAGCAACTCTAGTACCACAAATTCTCTTGTATAGCTACAGAAACTTTACGAAGAAGTTCTGGCTGAGTAGAACGCACCAAAGTGATGTTGGATTCACTGGATAAGAAAGAAAAGGAACCAAAAACAGAGCTTCACTCAAGCGTATAATTTATTGACTCAACTATATTCTGTGGAAAAAATGAAATACCCCTTTGGGGACATTGGGCCACTGAGGGCCGAAAACTCTTTAGAAAAGGAGGGAAATTTTCGAGCGTTGCTCGGGTACAGATCAAACTAATAACGGAAAATGCACCGGAAAAACAAAATAAAAAATTAGAAGTTCGGCCACTTTGGATTTCACTGATTGAGGTATTTATGAATGAGTTATAACGAAGATTTTTTTGTATCATTACACTGTAGACGAGTATATAATTATCGGAAAAAATCATTTTCGGTCGGAAATAAAATACACCTGAAAAACTCTAATGATTAGAACTTCAACTACTTCGGACTTCGGTTCTTGAGGCAAACGTGGTATTTTTTATTGAGTTAGAACGACGATTTTGTTATCATTAAACTGTACTCGACTACCTATATAATTATCGAGAAAAAAATCACTTCCGGTCGGTAAATACCGAAGAAAAGCTCTCGGTACTGATTCGTTTTGACGATTTTGGATTTCACTGGTTGAGGTAAAAGTAGTACTTATAATTATTTTAGGACATTGATTTTAGAGATTAATTAAGCGCCGACTAATAAATATATAATTATCGAGAAAAAAACAAAAAATAATCACTTTCGATCGGAATATACTAAGGAAAATGAAATAACACCTCAGTCAGTGAAATCCAAAGTAATCGGAACTTCTTATCAGTAGAGTTTTTCCGGTGTATTATCCGACCGGAAGTGATTTTTTCAATTTTTCTTCTATAATTATATAGGTAATAGTCGGCGTTCAATTGATACATAAAATCAATGTTCTAAAATAATTCTAAGTACCACTTTTATCTCAACGACTCAACCAGTGAAATCCAAAATCGTCAAAATCTGAATCAGTAGAGCTTTTCCTTGGTATTTTCCGACTGGAAGTAATAATAATAATAATAATAATATTATAATACTTTTTATTGTGTCAACAATAAATTATAAAAATTGCATACAATCGTCAAATTAAATTATTTAGAAATATGTATATCTATTTTAAATTGCCCCCATTCATACCCGTTCATACACAGTCCACACTCATTCCTAAGACTCAGCCATACGTTTTAAAATCTTCTAAATTTTACCACCAGAAATAGAGGATGATCCAATTACTTCAAATTTCATCCCAGCGGCTCATCATAAACTCTTGCACTGAATAGAACACCCTCGACACCAAAAAGTGTCTCAATCGAGCTTTAAATTTTGTTGGTTCATTTAAATTTTTGCATTTCATCAGGGAGCTTGTTGATAAGCTTAACACCAACCTCAGATGGCAAACGTTTGAATGCGGCTGTTCTGTGCGGATGTAACCGAAGGTTGTCCCTGCCTTTTGTCCCGTATTGATGGACGTCCCTGCCCCGGACCAACTCGCACTTAAATCGGCAGTACAGGGCAACATCGAGGATGTAGAGACAGGGCAAAGTTAGCAATCCAAGCTCCCTAAAGGCATCTCTGCATGAATTTCGGGATTTCAATTTTGAAATGATGCGGACAACTTTCTTTTGACTTCTAAATACTCGCTCAAATTTGTATTTAGAACAGCTGTCCCATAGCCTCAACTCGTACGTTAGATGGGGGTGTACAAGGCCGAAGTAGGCCATTTTTAGTTCATCCCGGGAGCAAAATTTTGACCGTAGAGCATAAATGCCTGGAGAAACCTTTGAGCAGGTACTTTCAATGTGATCGTCCCAAGTCAGACTTCGTTCAAGGTACATTCCGAGGAACTTGGTGGAATCAGTTCCTCTATCAGGACATCGTCCGCCATCACAGCAGCGCCATCCTCAATCTCTCTTTGCCGCAAACAGAAATTTAGTGCATTTGATTTGGAGTTGTTGGTCCTCAGATTTAATTTAGAAAAAACTGAATACATGAATTCTAAAAAGGAAATGATTTCTAATTCATATTTTGTTGGAGCTTTAATGCAGAGCGTTGTATCGTCAGCATACTAGACCATTTTCCCTCTCAGGAGCGATGAGTTCAGCCTGCTGACGTACACAAGGAACAAGACTGGTCTAAGTATAGATCCCTGTGGGACTCCATAGGAAAAAAGTCGCTAATTTAAAGCGATTTAATTGTTTTTTTTCTCGATAATTATATATGTATTAGTCGGCGTTGAATTAATACCTAAAATCACCGTCCTAACATAATCCTAAGTACCACTTTTACCTCAACCACTCAACCAATGAAATCCAAAATCGTCAAAACTTGAATCTGTAGAGAGCTTTTCTTCGGTATTTACCGACCGGAAGTGATTTTCTTTCTCGATAATTATATAGGTACAGTGTACAGTTTAAAGATAACAAAAATCGTCGTCCTAACTCAATCGAAAACACCACGTTTACTTCAATCACTGAAGTCCAAATTAGTTGAAGTTATAATCAGTAGAGTTTTTCAAGTGTATTTTCCGACCGAAAATGATTTTTTTCGATAATTATATACACTTTTACAGTTTAATGACACCTAAAATCAACGTCGTAACTTAATTCTAAGCAGTCATTTTACGTCCCCAATATGAATTTGAATGAAGTGGTCGCTAATTTAAACTGTTCGCCGTGTTACGGTCCAGGTTACTTTGCGACGTCACGTGACCGCGCCCTATATAAATACCGTGATTACACTACACTATCCGAAAGGCCGAGCCCAAAATTATCGTTTGATACTTTATGATTTAAACGAAAGGACAATTATATTTTTAACAACGGTCACTTCAATCAATTTAATGTTTGTAGACAAGAGTAATGATCACTGTCCTTTTTTCTCCTGCTACATGCTTTATTTTTTAATATGTCTTAAAATTCCGGACCCCCTGGACCCCCCCCTTCGCTACGCCACTGATATATCCATGATTAATATTACAGCGCTGATGTTTTAAATCGTACTTGATTGAAATGAAAACAGAGAAAAACATTTTTACGAATACATTTCTGATAATATTGACTACAAATGTTACTTAGAGTAAAGAATTATGAGATGTTTATCACATGTTAGACGTTTGTAAAAGGTTAAATTACTTTCATATATG
The DNA here is from genome assembly GCF_021130785.1 of Homalodisca vitripennis. NCBI lineage: Eukaryota > Metazoa > Arthropoda > Insecta > Hemiptera > Cicadellidae > Homalodisca > Homalodisca vitripennis. The sequence continues at coordinate 40,572,107 of NC_060211.1, read as the reverse complement.
AGCCTGTGAAAGGAAAAGTGGTGTAAGTCAGTTTTTTTTATTTTCAGTTTTAACCTGATATGAACTCCTTAAGGGTCATTACATTTGATGGAATAGTGAAGCAAGTCAAAATTCCATTCTTTATACTGTTTATTGGTCTTTGAAAAAATTGTATTTAACAGAATATTAGTTTTGTTGTAAGGAATAGTGGTGTAGGTCTGACTTGCTTCACTGTTCCACACTGTGTTAAACAGAACAGCTGATCCATTAGATGGAATAGTAGTGTATGTCTGACTTATTCCACTGTTCCTTGTGATTCCTTCAGTTTGCTTATATAACTGGGCTTTGCAAGGTAACCATGCCTGGTACACATAGAATAAGAGATAGCTCTCGAGGAAACAAAGGCAAATCTGTGAAGTATCATCTTCAGTTGCCAAATGCTAATGTAGTAGTTTGTAAAAAGTCTTTTTTACAAACTTTTCAGATTTCAGATGGAAATGGATACATGTATGTTTGGAACGAGGTAACAGCCTCACGGGGTTCTCAGGAGATTGAGCATTTACGTTACAGAGTCTCTGAAAACTGTAACCATATTGTCATGTTTAGTGACTGTTGCGGTTGGCAGAACCACAATGTTAAAGTTGCTCTAGCTATGATGCACTTTGTACAGCAATTAGATAATAACATTAAGATTATCGATCATAAGTTTATGACGAGTGGCCATTCTTACTTTCTCAACGATGGTGATTTTGGGGTTATAGAGAAAGCCTCCAAAGGAAAGGTGATGTATACCCCTCAAGATTGGTATAGTGTTTATTGCAAAATCCAAACACAAGAAACCTTACTTTGTGAAGGAAATGCAACAGAAAGACATGCTTTCAACTCAAACTCTTGATAAATCAATCACAAGAAAAAAGAAAAATGCTGTGGGTAAACTCATATCTTGGCTCAAAATTCAATCGTTAAGGTATGTACAGGATGAATCCTTTAAAATCCTGTACAAAGAAACTCTTAATGGTGATATGCCTTTTGATGCTTTGGATATTACACCTGCCAAGAGAGGACGACACATCGAAATTCTGGGCAATGTTTTAATGGAACCTCTTTATTCGAATCCTCGTGAAGTCACTGTTTCAAAGAAGAAAGACATGATGGATCTTCTTCCGTACATACCACCAATCCACCATGGGTTTTTTATGAATCTAGTGACTGCAAGTCCCAGTTATCGACAGTGAATCAGAAACAGCCTCAATTTTTTAAAAATTACAAAGAATGTGTAACCTGATTTTAAATAATTTAATATTTTATAGTAATATTTTAAATATGTTTACTAGTTACTTTGAATAATATTGTTTTAATAATAAACTTACTATTTCATGGCCACAACGTTTTATTATTCATCACCATCCGTAACTGTTGAAGGAAAAGTGGTGTAAGTCATACTTAATATTTTTATTTTATTAGTATAAAAACTATAATAAGAAAAAAATTACAATAGAAACTGCCCAAAAAATAAAATGGTTATCATAGAATAAAAATATGATATAAGTTTAAGATAATATTTACATTTGGATTTGTGCAACTGTTTTTAGTAAACCCTTTCATTGCTCAAAACTATGGTAACTTGACTTAGACCACTTTTCCTTTCACAGGCTCATATTGCTTGTTTATTAACATTGTATGTACCCTTAATTGTATGAATAGGAGTAATTCGTGTATAATTTAAGCAGTACTGAGCACTAGAAGACGTGGAAACATGTTGGCGCTGAAGTTCTAACGGTTTGTTTACACTCGGTGGTGCTCTGTATTCAGCAGAAAGTTGTATTATCAGTCTACTAAATATGGGCGTTATTTAACGTAACATGATAAACAACGGTTTTGCCGCGCAGCAACAGTTGTACCCGCAACGTGTTTCGATAAACTTCCTGTTATTTTGGAAAAGTGATGACAGCGAACAATTCATTTCGTTACTGGAAACGGTAATTTTGACTTGGAAACAGTCTAAAGCGGCAGACTCGAAACTCTTCAGCTGTTATTTGATTAACGGGGTTATAATAAACAACAGATTTGTAATGTGACTATTATTCAATTGCTGGAAATCTATCTTCAACTCGATAATATCAGCTTATACATCAGTTTTATATCTATGTAATTTATATTTAGTAGACAAAATTAATTGTTCAGTTATGTGTAATACACAAAATTAATTGTTCAGTTATGTTTAATATTGTTCAGTTTGACTATGTTCATGTTTGAAGAGGTCATGATGGGACCGTATCACGGAAAGACGTTTAATGTACTGTTCAATTATTACAAAACATACTAATCTTTGTTAGTGATTGCCAAATCTTTAAAGATTAACAAATTTTATGTTATAAGATGTATAATAAATTATCTGACTCGATGAATCATTACTTAAATATCGATACAAAAGACGAATTATATTCAATCCTAATCGTATTTTAAATGCGAAGGTGCCTTTGTTTGTTTGTTATGTTTTCACGCATGAACTATTCAACCGTGTACTGAAATTTTACCCGGACATAAAAATACTTAAATTCAAATTCAATTTGTGTATGGTTCCTGGGATGATGAATGTAGGCTTGGGAATATATTCTTATCTAAAAAAAATCCCTCCGGGCTACACCACACTGGTCTCTAAAGCAGAAAAACTTCCATCTTGGCCTCTTAAGTTGTTTAATATACATTGAAAGAGCCAGTTAAATGTAATCAACTGTTCTCTGTAAACATTGGATTATGCCAGCACGACCAATAATATGTTTAGTTAATTCAATCAGTATTTTCAATTTGTTTACATTTATAAAGTGAAAGCATAACAAAAGTAACAAAACTTATTATTACAACATCATGGCAACGAGGAAAACAAATTAATTTATTCGGGATTTTAATTAGTGAACTAAATTGGGAATGTATGCATGTAAGGTATTAATTTTGGTCTCCTTAGGCATTGAGGGACGGCATATTTACAGTAGCTGACCAGAAAAAAAGGAAAAAACAGACCAGAAAGGACCAAAAACGGAGGGACTGGGCATTAGCTTGATTCAACAAACCATTCGCTCCGTGACTACAATTTAAGGAACCAATTGAGGCCGTGATCATAGCAAGTGGAATCAGAAAGCAATACACGAGACGCTAAATGAAATTTTTATGACAAAATCGTCGTGGGGACATCGAATCCATTTCTTGCTGATGAGGATACAATACTGATAAGGTATATAAATAATGATATAATTTCTACACTGGACCGAGGAAATAGTATGATATAGCGAACAATGATGATATTGGGAAGCAAGAACATGTACTTTACTGCATCTTGTATCATCTTTACTTATGGATGACAACTATCATAATGTAAGTATTGAAATTTGTAAGTATTATTGGTGTTAATTTTATTTTTTAGGCCTAATTTTCAATAATGATATCCATATATCCATACAATTTATTGAACGTTACAGTTTTTAATCCAACCTCATTACAAAATTATACATAGGTCTATTTATACTGTTTCTGGGGGCAAAATAGCAAACTCAAAATATAATTCATTTGACCTAGAATTGCAACATCTGAAATAATAATTGCTCGCAATTTTGTTTAACTTCTGGTCCTCCTTCATGAACACTGTAGTTAAGAATAAAAGTAAAATTAAAAAAGCACATCTTTTAAAATTTTTTCTCATAATCATTAATATCTAAATATAATTTCAGACAACTAATAGACTAATTACTATATATATATATATATATATATATATATATATATATATATATATATATATAGTAGAATTAATTTTAGAATTATAGTAGAATATATATTAGTAATTTTAGAATTCACTAAATTAATTTAATTAAACATTGCTTAAAAGTGGTCCGATTAATAAGATTTTTACGTGATTATTTTTAGCTGCACATCTTACTATAATTAACAAAATAATTAGATGTTGTCAATGGGTTAACGGTGGATGGTGGGGGGGGGGGGGTGAAGCGGTGTAACGTGGCCTGAGGGGGACCGACGAATATCTTTTCTGAGGCCCGCCAAAGCTGAGTATGGCTCTGGTTGACATTCAAGGTTGAGCATTGAAAAATAGAACTGAACTATTTTGTTGACGTGAGAATACATTTTTAAAGAATCCGTCAACTATTTTCTTTATGAAAATAAAGTTGAGCTATACAGTGGAATCTTTATTTGAGAATAGGGGTTTAGTAGGTGACTTCTCAGTCATCCAACTCATCAAATGAACACTTCTCGCAACGAGAACTTGCTTGTTGAAAATTTAGAATCTCCTTTCCATCTCTGGATACTTCTTGATTTTTAAAGTATTTGGATTTTTTTAGGTTAGATCATAGTAGTTTAAAACAAGAATTTAACATTTATGACAGAAATCCAGAGTTTTATATTAGTAGAAACAGTAATTTCAATTTCAGACCTGAAGAAGCACATGACAGCAACGGAAGAGCCGGTGCAGAAGCCTCCAAACAGACAGGACTTGATGAAGATTTTCGCTTGCTGGACAAGTACATCGTACTTGAAGCTTCGGTACTTTAGCAGCCACTGAAACTGTTACAGCAAGGTCAGCTCTGAGAATTTTAGTACAGTATTGCACTCCATATGTAATCAATGTTTATACAAAATTGGCTCTGACACATTTTAAATTAATCAAAGTGCAATGTGGTTGAGTTATCCGGTATGGTTCTGTAACGTTCAACTGTAACGTTCAATAAATTGTTTGGATATATAGATATCATTATTGAAAATTAGGCCTAAAAAATAAAATTAACACCAATAATACTTACAAATTTCAATACTTACATTATGATAGTTATCTTAAGGTACTGATTGGTGTCAGAAATTTCAGATAAGGAAGATGCCCTTTCAAGGTCAACGTCAAGTAGCTACATCGATTAGCTACCCATTGATAATAGTCTTTAAAATGTGATTTAAAATGTCCAGAGCATCTTAAATTTGTGAGCATACGTTAAATACGTAGCATTTTCAGGTTATTATGCAGTAATAAGGAGACCTATTTCGACTACTAGAAAAACATCTGAAAATAATTCAAAATGGTTTTTAAATTATGTATGTACTGTGAATTTTGTTCAAGATATAATGCTCCAATAATGTCTACTGCAAAAATGAATTTGGTAGGTATTGAAAAAGTAAATGTTTACGTTAATGCATAATTTTTCTATTAGGTGCTTGAAAAAACCTGCTCATAAATTACAACACTATAACTGAAAACTACTGAATTGTAGAAAGAAAAATAAAGTATACAAACGTACAAAAACTTGAAACCTTTCTGAAAAATACTAATTTAATTGTTCTTGCGCTAGAAATCATAAGGTAGAATTTAATTTTATTCATATATTTTTGTACTGACTCGGATGCCACGTGAATTTTCAGGATTACTAAGTTTTATAGTGTCATCTTACTGATCCTGGAGTGAAACAAAATCGCAAGTCTTTAAAAAATAAAAGAAGTTACAACACTATTTAATTAGTTTTGTACACGTTCTAAATTTGTACGCTATGTACCTGTAACATTATATTCGATACAATAGGGCAAAGGCAATATTGAACACACTAAAAAAACTGTAATTTTTGGGTAAATAATGGATTTTAATAAACTTCATATTACTGTTTTTATATTAAAATGTTGCACATTTAGCTTAATGTAATGTATTTAGTAAAATCTTGAAATCTAGTAAAGTTTTCATGAAATCAAAGATTTTGAACCACTGCCATTCTATGTTATAATTTTTTTTTTTTTTTAATTTTTGTACATTTATAATGGGACTAGCTTTATAACATGAGTACCAAATTTAAACACCCTGTCTTGAAACACCCATGAATAAAAAACTATTTTCTAAAAAAATATGGATAGAGAGACAGAAAACGAAGCGTTTTCAGACATACTGTTTATTCTTTCCTACATAAGTTTTTTCTTACAATTTTCTTTGTAATTGACGATAAGAATAAAATTTTGCATATGTAAAATAAACTGCTAAGTTTTTTTCACAATATACAGCATTTACTGTACAACAAACCAAGTCAGAAAAAGTCATGAGAGATTTAAGAAAAATCTTATATAAATCATAATTCTCCAATTGTAAAATAGCTCGAAGTCACAAATTCTGCATTCTTTTGTGGACTCGTCTGAAAACTCATCTTTCAGCTGAATTCTCAGACGTTTATAAAGTAACCAAATGTAAAATTCAAATTTCTGAGTACATTCAGACTAAAAAGAGACTACTTCTCACAAAATAAGCTGATTGTTTCACAAAATAAGAAACAGTTAATAGTATTCCACTAAAAATAATAATAAAAAAAAAAAAACAGAATTTCAAGAGTAGCTGTTGTAAATTATATTGATTCCCCCACCCCTAAAGGAAGAACCGACACTGTAGCTGAGTCACTCACCAGATATATAAACACGAAGAACTTGGCGCTACCCCAGACGGCCTGGAGGGTGGTGACTAGAGCGTTGTAGCTGCAGCTGGTGGTCCAGGGGTGGATGGATGTGCAGGGGAGGTGATCTACCACCGTGTACCTGTACTTGCTGAACACGACCATGTCTGTCACAAACTCACACCCCACTCAGTCACAACTGTCCACACGCTGGTACTGTGGCACTTGTCATTTGCATTCAATCAACTTACTTTGCATTTACTTCATTCTGTCTTGCGACGTTACAGTAACCTCACGTTACGTCATTGTTCTAGATTTGTTACCAAACAAATTGTTTTAATTATGGTGTAGCCCACTTGTAGCTTTCCATTTAGCAGCTCGATTTTGATTCATATTTTACACTTTAACTAACCAATAGAAATATAAAATGTAAAATATCTGTTTACGAATCAGGCAAATTCTTTGCACTTCTGAACGTTGCAACTTCTACATTTAATAAAACATAATTCGTAAAGGTTCGCAAACACAATTCCACGAAAGATAAAAATACACTTTTATCTTTTACGTGTATCCAGAAATAGACTACTAATCTCTTATCGCATACAGTGCAAGATGACGTATTGTATTCCCACTGCACAGTTAACGACGCAACGCTTTCTCAGTCTTTGAGCAATAACGAGGTACAAAGGCTGACGTTTCACACCAGTTGCTGACGCGCCCCTGTGCTCGCTGTTCAGCACTGCTACTTGTTCGTTTGCTGACACATCGCTTCGCGTGAGGTACGAAGAGAACCCCCAAAAAGACCGAAAATACTGCTAAATGATGGTATTGTATCTCAGGATTTATAGAGTATGACATTGGAATAGAAACATAAAAATTATTTGTGCATTTAGAAGGGGCTTTATAAATTAGATACTATATATAAAATATAGTATATATGTAATATATGATAAAATATATTATGTGTATATATATATGTATATATAATCAGTTTTTAAAATAAGTATAACTAACATTATTAAAGGGTAAAGGGATAAAATATAGGGTTCTACATAGCTTGTCTTTGGCTTCCAAATTATTCATATTTATATCAATTCCATCCCTATAAATATGAATTCTAATAATGTTATTACATCTTGGGCTATGCTTACGTACAATTTTTTTGCCGAACTCCTTGTACACCATCCGTCATTGGATGTGAACAGTCACTACCTACCTTAAAAACTATTTCATAAGTCCAGTATTCATTTACTAAGTTTAACTTTTACAACTTGAGCCAAGGCAAGAATATTAAACCATCTACAACAGGACCTACATTGTAAATGTTTCAAACTTCATACCAGCATAATTTTTTAAAGAGTGACCTTTGAGGTCGGATTTGCGGCATTGTACTCTACTAATAAAGACATTTAATTTGATGCACTACTCGACCTATGCTCTCGTTTAAGATTTCCTTCTGACTCCTTGCGGGCCATCCCTCTGACACGATAAAAATATGGTATTCAAAAAAGTACATTTATATGTGCAGTAATGATGTACAAAGTTTTATTACTTTAACTGTAAGCGTTCAGGAACTATCAAATCCGTGCGGGATTTTTTTTACACCCTGTATATTATGTAATGCATAAACAGTCTATATGGGAACAGTCGATTATGTATGTAAATCTTCTAGGCATGTACCAAAAGAACCATTCATGTCATTTACATAGCACACAAAAATCTTTTTCGGCCACTTTTTTTTGGAAACCACTCATATAATGTCATAACAGTTCCTGTCAAACTTAAGTTGTTGTACCTGTTTTGTTTATCTATGAAGTGATTATTTTTCTTTATCTTGTAACAGGGATCTGAAGATCAGCTGGCGAACTATATTAGTTTTTTCTCCACGCTAACCTCAAACTTTGTTATTGTTCAGTTACAACTAAATAACAGCTGTTTTCTATATGTAAACCTGATAATGTGATAAGGTTTTTAACATTATTGTCTTCAACAAAATATAAACAGTAAGTAAATATGATATATCAGACAAACAGTAGTCGATTAGCGTCCAAAGACCTTAATCACAATGTAGAGCTACAAATAATTTAAATCAAGGAAATCTTCCTTCTAAGTATATAAACATGCTCACTTTTGTCCAGTAAATTCGAATCAGGATGGTTTTGATAGCAGCTGTGTTAGGTAGCGCAAATTGAACTTTGAGAAATCTTCTGCTACATATGATTTTCCAGTGTCTTTTTGGATACCACATTTACAACGCATCATGGGGCTTGCAGTATCGTACTTAGAACTTTGGATTGGAAACAATTATTTTCAGATTTGGTCAACAGTTCTCAGTGCTCCACAGTTGAATCCCATTTGTCCAGACAGGTTTCAAAATAATGTTTTACAGTGACAATTTATTTTCAGAAGTGAGATGGGATTTTTTTCCAGAAAGCCAATTCATTTTCGAAAATTATTGTGTATTGGGTTGCAGTAATGTGTTCCGAATTTGGGTTCGCCTTGTTAGTCACCTATCGAAGCGGGTTCTTAATTAAATATTTGATATAATTGTATTGACTTAATTGAATTTTGTTAAGGAAAACGAGTGATCAATTTCCAACGTTAAGAGTAAATGTAACATACACATATTCGTTTTCATTTACTTTTATTCTCCAGCGTTTGAACCAATCAGATATTGAATTCAAAACATCTTGCAAGGTATGAGAATGGATTTTAACGAGAAGCGAAGACATAAGTGTCTTCTGCAAAAGCTGCAGTTAAAGTAGTTTCATTAATTTGTATATCTGCTGAGAAGAGTGTGTAAAACAGAGGGCTCAATACACTACTTTGTGGAATTGTAGATTCAATCTCTTTAAGTCTGAATTATAATAAAAAGTTTTAATTGTGGAGTATCTTTCAGATAGATAAGGTTTAATAACATTATAGAGAGTGAGAGGTAGAAATGATTCTCTATCATGAACAAAAGGCCAGTTATGTCAGACTTTCCTGAATGCCTCTCTTACAGCAAGAAACGCTACAGAATACAGAATATACCTCTACCTTTTACCTTTTCTAAAGTTTGCTTAATCAAATCAAGTCGATTGTTTTCGTTTATCGTACAAGAAATTGTAAAGAAGATGTTAGTGTACATTATGCTATATAAACAAATGTAATTTAGTCTTTTAGTAAACAAAACATCATAATATACACTTACACTATAAAAAACACTTAGAAATGAAGTATTTGTTAAATTCCTTTTGAATGAATGTTGACTTCGAACCTCCTTTATAATACAAGGCAAGAATGTTGTAAATAGTACGGTAATACATGAGTTATAAGGATTCTTTTAAAATTCGTTTGATTTGTGTTTAGGTAATACACGATTTCCTCTTCCTCTTATGAGGTACAAATGTTAGTAGTATTTTTTATAAACAGCTGGGAATAGGTCCTGAACATGCAACACTCGTGTCCCAACAGTCCGACCAACACTATTATAAACAGTCCTGCAAACAATGGTTTGCAAAGATTTTCTACTTTTAGTTTTTGTCTTGCTTTAATACACCATTTCTGTAATTTTAATAGTCTTAGACAGTTTTTATTGCTCGAGAATCCACAGAAGATAATACCGCAACGAAGAATAGATTCTACTGAAGAATGATATTCAGTACATGACAACTGCATATCCAAGCAAATTGGCCGGGGCGAAGCACACGGAACGGACTCTTTTGCAAACATGATCAACATGAAGCTCCCAAGAAGAGTTCACATCCATATGTAAGGCCTTCTGGTATCCATATCAGCTGTGTGGATTGTTTTCCACTGCAGCTACTTACCATATTGTATATTTTTGTGTACAGGCCTATACAAGCGTAAAACATAATTTGAACAGACTAATGTAGCCATAGATGTATCCAGGGAGCTTACGTTTTGGTGTGAGGATAGCCGCTAAGTGGCAGTGGTCAGGTCAGGGGATAGAGCAAGCGGGCGAGTGCCAAGCAGTGGTGGGGATACTGTATGAGGGCGGCATCACAGCGGCGGAGGGGTATTTACCCCACCCTGCGTGAACTAAAATCGTCCAGTGTCTTGTCTTTTTATAAGCGATGTACCTATAGTAGTATCATGATTAGGACCGCGTTTTACACAACGGTTTGGGTGCCTTCAATAAGACTTGGTATGCCCATACCAATGGTACTTCTTACATTGTACCAAATTATTATATTTATGGGGAGATTCAAGTACAGTTTTGGCATTAAATAGGAACCCAAAACTGTAAATTTCATAGTTATTAGACGCAGGCTGTAAATTAACAAAAAGACAGATAAAAGTTCTATAAGTCTAGCATGTCTTAGATTATTCGATATAGATTATAATCTAAATAGCATGACTATAAGGTGTTATAGCGGTATTCTACTAATATAGCTGAAAACTAATATTTTCAAACTAAAAATATTACATTTATATAAACAAAATAGTTCAGTCCATTTGTATCAAGGAAGAATTTAAAGAGTACTAAACAATTAAAAAATGTAAATATAAAACAACAAAATTTGGAATGTATGAATATTAAATGTAAAAATTACCTTACCAGATTAGAAATTTACATTTATACAATAAGGGGAAACGGAACGCGTATTTCTGTAATGTTAATGTAAGCAGCATATTCTAAGAAACTACTGGGTATTTTTAATGGAAATTTTTACCATATATCTAATCACCTTTGGTACATACGCTAAGTTTTTAATAGTTTTTTAATTTCTGAAATTATTTTTGTTTTTAATAGTTTCCAAATATATTTTAGGTCATAAACTTATTTTCTCAGCTTATGTGAGAAGGTTGTGTACATATTGTGTAAAATTTTCAGTTAGATATCACAAGTGGTTTTGAGACAATTTTCCTTTTTGACGAAAAAATTTATTTTCGTAAAAAAAGCTATTTACTAAAACATAATACGACAGATTATTGTACCTTGGCTGTGGTGTACCTTGCGCATCATTTACTATTTCCGATAGGTGGTGCTATCTGTTGGAATAACGCGGTATCATGTCGGCCATGACACCTTCTCCGTCAACCACAGAGAGCTGTAGCGCAATCGGTCAAATACCATGATTGTGAGTAGTATTTAACCTGTATTTTTCACTCTTAACCTCAATAACTCAAGTTCCAGTTTGAAGCAGATATATTATGATTGTAGAGTAGATTAATATCCCATCTGGTAGGGCTAGTAAGTTAAAGGAATACATTGATTTTACTTGTTATTTTTTATAGTGAAGGGTTAGGCGTGGGTAGTCATTTTTCTTTTTGCTCAAACGCTCGCGTACCTTGGCATCAAATGGAATCTTGCATCTTGAACCACCAGATCAAGATGCAGTAGGTTACAGAGAATTGCTTTTTCTTGTTCTAGATCTGATTCTATCACCATGAAGCAAATCCGGTACGGAGGAAACTATTGAATGCGGAGGCATAGCAGAATGCCACCGATGTAATAACAAATTATGATCCTGAAAAGGCCGAAAACACACACGAAAAGTGGGGCCAATAACTTTGAATACTGTGTAAAATACGTTATAAAGCAAATTTTTACTGCTTCATAAGAGCAAAGCCTGGTTAGCTTCAAAAATGTCGTAAATACGCAATACAGACGAACAAAAAAGGGAGTAGGTATTTTACCTTTCAAGTTTGCTACGGAAATAAAAAACTACCTAGAAAAATTGAATAATAATGAAATGGCCGGCGAAGAATGGATACGAGCAATTTTTAAAGACACTCTCCGACAAAAATCCCATTAGAAAGCCAAAAGCCACTAGCGTTATCTGTGAGACGAGCTTCAATCGCCATAGCATTCACTGTTTTTTCGCGAACATAAATGCCGTTCACACTCATTCGGACCAATTCCTTCTGAAAATATATGGAACACAAATGAACCAGGACTGACCACAGTCCAAGACCAGTCTCGAACCGTAGCTCCTAAAGGCATAGACGTATCCCGTGGGGGGGGGGGGGGGTTGAGGGTTGTAACCCCCCCCTATTAATATAAATATTCAAGGTATATTTTAATTTGCGTTGAACTGAAAATGTACTCGCAGTTGAACAATGTATCATAGTTCAGTTTTGTTTTAATTTGTTTTGATATTTTAACTATAATAGCTGACATACAGTAAAACAAAAGATTTGTTCGGAATGACGAGTCCGTCTGTGACCCGTGGGATTGACAAATGATACAGACCTCACTTCCAGCGCTTCGGGCGAGAGAGAGCGAGATATAGTCATAAACCCCTTCCAGTCATCTTTTTGAACGGTTAATTTGTAATCTAAACTCAGTTCTCATCGCTTTCGTTGGTGGCGCTAGTCGTGTATTAGTGACTTGTGTTATTAATGAGTACAGATACTTACAAAAAATAAAATATAAGTGCAAAACCTCTAGATTGCTGATTTGATAATTTAGAAATATTATAATTCTTTAAAGCGATTAAAGTTTACTCGCAGGTACTGTCACAATACTCTAGTATTGTTTCAACCAAAATTATGTAAAACGTGTACAAAATTAGATGGCTCTCAAAACGAGTTTTATAAAAATGTTGACAACCCTTTTTTTATTTTATAAAAATAAAATAATAACCTAAGAGAATGTCTAATATGACAATATAACCCTTGCTATTAATAGTATGATTACATTAAAATTGCCAAAAAAACTAGATTTATTTTGTATCGATTTATATTCGTGTATGTTCATTAATTACTAAGATAGTTATTAACCAATCACTGTAACGTGTTTCTGTCACACTTTGTGTATGAAAACCAAAAGTTACAGAACCAAAGTAATTAAATATCGTGCTTTATAAATAACATTTAACTTCAAGTTCATATTTTGTATGTCTATATTTCTTCATCGCCGAGCGTCTGCTGTGCCTATGCGCAATACACGCTTAACCGCGGTAAAAACACAATTACTAATTATGTCTCACAATTTATCGAGTTGTATACACAGTACATATATTGTCTAAAAATTTACTAAGAATAAGCATTACGATGTCTAACAATGAAAGAAACATATTTCACTGCAACAATGCTCCCAGCCAGGCCTTAATATTGAAGTGACAAGTTATTCTTTTCTAGACTTGGACGAAGCTCTTACAGTCATTAGAGCATCAATAGAATATCCTTAAAATCTATATTAGAAACTTTATGTAGAAAAATAAATTATACTTTGATCTATTTCAGGCGTTAACCTTTTCATCCCACCCTTGCATTTATTTAGCTCTACTCTAGGAAAGACTGTAGTCTGGAATTGTCAATATTAAAAAAATGTATTCAAAGAGGTTATATACTCTTCATTTATTCATAATAAACTTCCAGATTAGGTTTTCCAAGTATTCACTAAAGTAGAATCAATATAACTCCAATTTGTGTACATTAGTATGTTGATGTATGTTTTATTTAAAATATAGTTTGGTAAAAAACAGGAGCAAATAAATACTGATGTATAGTTGGTCTTTGTTATTATTTATTCATACATAGTTTCATGTTTAAAATACAAACACATAGAAGTTTAATTTAATAAAAGCAATAAATAAATTATGCATGAGTGGAATCACGATCCACCGAAGTGTTAGAAGTTGTAAATTATGTATTACTCAATTATCTCATTAAATGTTAATGTAGTTCAGTTAATTAATAATAAATAGCTGTAATGTATAATTTACATAGTACGGTTGAGCAAGTATACATATTACTATTAAAATGAACTTGATTAACACCCGTTGTATTATTAATTATAGCACAATGTATAAAGCCATAAGGTAGTGTTTTACTCACAGACTAGATGAAAATGCATAAATAATGAGATAAGTTTATTACGAAAACAATATCAACTGTTTTGTATACGAGAAGAAAAAGTTAAATACATCTAGGAAAATAAAAAATATCATAATTAAAGGAAAAAATGATGATGGTTAAACGATTAAATCCCTGAGCAAGGATAAAAATTGTTATATGTAGGTGGTCCAAAAAGGAAACTTAACGTATTTACAGTAGCGAAATTGATAACTGCTTTAATAATATACCAGATATAACTTTAGAAAAATTCTTAAAATATGTGTGTTGTATTCTTTTAAAAAAATATTTGTTATTGAACATAAATACATAACATTACCAAAATTAATAATAAAACACTGTTGGATATCTGTGATTTACGTACTAGTGTACCACCGGTGGTACATTATACCCAGTGCTATGGAAACATTACTTGAACACTTCCTGTGGTACATAAAGGTCACATTATCTATATTAAAATAAACTACAGGATAATTCATACGATCTTTGATTATATACAGTTAATTTTAATAGTACCATTAATAACATACAATGTGTTTTATTAAATTTTCTCATGCACCATCATGAAACATGAATTTTCAAAAGTCGATATGTACCATTGCACATGACATAGTGAACATCTTTAAATTGCCTGACGCTATGATGAAATTAGTAAGCATTACGCTCAAACGTTTAATTTTATTTCCAGAGAGCGTACATACACAAATGATAAGTTTAGTATTGAGAAATGTACATTCTTTCTTTACAGATTTATGATTAGTGAAAAAGTTGTTAAGGCAGGAGTGCTATTTTAGTTTGTACTAAAACTAATGAAATATTTGGAAAAGAAAATACAATTAAAGGGCAACATTCGTCTTTCAAAGATAAAAAAAATATCCAGTTCTCAATCTTCTTTAACAGTTAAAATAAAATTAGAAGTTTTGGTGAGTATTTATTAGATTACAATGGAAATTGTTGAGGTGTGTCAAGAGGGTAGGAGATATCATATTTTCCACTAGGAAATGCTAACAAAACGATTTTAATTGAATTATTTCATTTCCACTCTTTATAACAAATGCATTGGTAACCTCAAAGAGAACCCCAGAGGGTTCACTCCTGGCTGGTTTATACCTACCTCTTCCAGTTGAACACAGACTGGGTACATAAAAAAACCAATGTGTCTGGGCAACCTTATGGGTGTCCAGGAGAGGCACACCACTAACTGCAAATTTTGAGATTTTGGGGCGCAAGGGTAATTTAATACATGTACTTTACTGCGGGAGATGACTGTTGGAGTTGGTAGGGTTCGTTCTCTGAGAGTCAAAGGTTCATGCCACCCCATGCCTGCTTTGACTGGAGAGGCTGGTTCAGAGCTGGCTTTCCCTTCTTCTGAGGTGACATATGACTTAAGATTAGTTCCCTAAATTTTTCCTCATATATCTCAACAGGAGGTGGCATCTACCCCTAACCTTGCCCAGTCAGAATATCCTGTCACTCTGGAAGTAGTGCAAAGATCCTTATTGGATTAGGTGCAATTTTTTAAGCTTCGTGTCCTAAGAGAACAAAAAAACCTGAATGGGAATTACGTTTCTTCTAAATGGTTTTTAATATTTGAGATTAACCTGTAAATTTTTATTTATGAAAACAAGATTTCTCCTTTGAAAATTGTAATATGACACAAAAGTTGGTCCCTGAAGTATTGGTTTAGTCAACCTCCTCTACGGTTGGACCCTTGCCTCCTCCTTGGTGAAGTTTTGTCATGGCAGGCGCACAGTCAGCCTGCAGCTGTTTCAGTTTGTCTCGGAACTCGTCGGTCTCAGCTAAGGGAGTTGCCGTCCAGCCAGGTTGTCACTGCCGCACATTTCTCGGCCACAGCAGCCTTCTCCTCGGCTGTCAGCTTGTCTCCTGCTTCTTCTGCTGCCTAAAGAATAAATAGTACTTCACTTATTAGTCATCATTCAACTTGAGTAAGTATTACTTAGAATTCAGAACTTTACTGAAAAAGATACAACAAAATTGGGAATGGAAAGAAAAGACTCCTTGTGGATGTTGGTGCACACTCGGAAGCTGTACAGCTATAACTAATTTAATACAGGAAAGACCAAGTTGTCAAGTACATTTGAACCACCCAATGAATGCCCAGAAGCAGCATGTCGCTAACCACAAATTGTGGAAAGGAGACAACTTGATAACTGAGGAGAATAATAGTTGTAATTGGTAAGTTTCACTTCGTTTGAGGGTAAAAATATATTTAGTAAATAGGCTACCTGTGGAAGAAGCAGTGGGTAAAGCACTTCAGAGTTTGATGGAACATTTTGAATGTAGGAGAGTCCAAACGTCACAACACATGATTGGATTAATTAATTGTAGTATATAATATTCTTAGTTACAGAATCCTATCGAGACACAACTTACCTGCTTGACACTAAATGCATAACTCTCCAGCTGATTTCTGGCTGCTACGCGCTCTCTTTGCTTGTCATCCTCCCCTCTGTACTTCTCAGCCTCCGCCAACATCCTCTCTATCTCTTCCTTGGACAGCCGCCCTTTGTCGTTCTGGATCGTGATGCGCTCCGATCTGCCAAAGAGAACGTTTTTATTCTTCTGTTATTTTGGTTTAATGAAATAAATACTTGTAATGCACGGCTAGATTATCATGGTGTTTTCGTATCCACTAAATTATTTTCTTTGTTTGAAGTTTGTTTTTGACTATGGAAGGATTATGAAGGAAACAGTATTTATACGGGCATTTGCCATTGTTCAGTGATAAAAAAAATCAGTAACACTACGTTTCAAGATCTGTAATCTGAGTTCTTCCTCAGGTGAATAACTAACCAAACACATAACTACAATCTAGGTAAAAGTAAACAAATCATACGAGGAGAATTGTGAGACGCATAAGTCAAGAATCACAATAACCGTGTGTGTCAACTCCACTAACTCTATAACATGACGTAACAAACACAAGACTATTTATTGAAACTGAACTACAGAATACAGGTCACGGTAGGTCTGCACTCGCCGACCAACCACCTAGAACTGAATTGTATAGTTAACCCGTATAAAAAATTAATTTCCTTCGTATCTTCACAGTTTATTTATACAGCTATATAGATCATGATATAGTAAAAACATAAAGAATGTTTCCTTGTTATGATTAGAATTAGGAAATGGTCTTCCAAGAATGAAGGTGCTAGTTAGCCACTGACCACCCATCTGAGGTTCCGATTTTAATATGATGATGAAGTTTAAAACTGTGCTATAAGTAGAAATTTGTCTAAAATCCATTAATTTTTCAATATAGAAACTTAAATTGCAGTATCTCGATGCTAATGAATTGTTAAAAATATTGTTATCTGTTAATACTAATTGTTTATAATTTATATTCATCAGTGTTTCTTCTGGGAAAATCTATACTTACCACCTTAAATGACAACTTACTGTAACTACTGACCTGCCGGTGCTGCTATCCTTTGCTGACACATTAAGGATACCATTAGCGTCCAGATCAAATGTGACTTCCACCTTGGGCACTCCACGTGGCGCAGGAGGGATCCCTGTCAAGTTGAATGTGCCCAACAAGTTGTTGTCTTTGGTCATCGCTCTTTCTCCTTCAAATACCTGCAAACAGATTTACTGATTTTAGGAAAACAGTACACTTTTAAAGAAATGTGGCTGTGTACAGTTTTAAAGTGTCTTTGTGTCATATTGAGTGCATTTAATGTCTGAGTAAATACACATGTTTTGTAATTGTTCTGGAAAGAAAGCTTTAATCAAGAGATTTTAGATGTGGGCTTCAATGATAATCTCTTTTTAAAGCAGTATTTAATTGAATTATTGTAAATTTTCTTTGTTCTGTATAGTCAAACAATATTCTTAATTCTTAAAGACATATTTTCTGGACAGTTATAACCAATCGCCAATAAGCATTTTGATGAAGCGATTAAGACACAGCTATTTATGGTTTCTTATACACATTTTCAGTTGAATTTTTATTTTAATTGTTACCTAGACTCGAAATATTTTACACAAAAGATCAAACTTAAAGAATTTCTACTACAACATCATTTTAAAACCCAAGTGGAGTAAATATTTAAGTTCTTGACATAAGAAAGCGATTAAAATATTGCTTTATTTACGCTACGTATATATTTAATGGCTTAGAAGAAAATTAATAAACATATAATTGATGAGAAACATATGTTTGCTGACAAATTAGCAAAAGAGGCAATCAAAGATGGCACTAAAATAGAACAATTACATATATCCATAGACGATTTCAAAGCGTACCAAAAACAATTATACTTCTCAAAAACTAAGATCTGTTTATAGGAGTAGATAAAGCTCGATGGTATAAAGAGGTGGATGTAACAATACCAAAATATACATGGTTCAAAAATGTTGAAATGAAAAGATGGGAAATAATCAACATTCTAAGACTAAGATTTGGTCACGCCAATATAAATAAAAACCTATATACTATTGGTCAGTATTTCACTCCACTATGTCTGAGATGTACTTTAGGTCATAGTGAAACTTTGGAACATATCTTTTTTACGTGCCCTGCATATGACCATGCCAGAAGCCAAGGTTTAAAATTAATAAAGAATAAGTATGGGATGAATGTTCAAAACTTAACTAAAATTCTGCAGTCAAACAATTTAGAGATTTTTAAAGAATTACTTCAATTTCTGAACTCAATTAAGAAATGTATTTAAAACAAAGTAACTATCTGCATATTGGTAACTTAAATGTAACCTGGATAAGGTGCTTCAACCTAGGAAGCCTGATGGACCCTTAGCGAGAAGATAACGTAGATCCTTACAAGACTCCTACGTCAAGAAACAAATAGTACATTGAGGCGGCGTGGGATTTCCCGAAGCCTACTAGCCTAGAGCTAACAATTAGAGAAGAAAAAAAAGAGAAACATATGTATAATTGGACAATTATATTGCAGATAGTACAATTTAAAAACAGTTATGCAGTATTAAAAATAAAAAGCAATCAAAGGCCATTAAAATTCTAAACAATGTACAGAGAAAATATTCTGTTTGTTTACTTTTACTAATGTAAATTGCAGTGGATTTGAGAAATACGATACATTACTAATGTAATGATTTTTAAGTGCATGGAAGTAGGCGGCCCAAAGGGGGAAAAATGTACAAGATGTTATTGTACCTGTATGGTAACAGCGGATTGGTTGTCGGTGTAAGTGGTAAATGTCTGCGTCTGCTTGCAGGGGATACGGGAGTTGCGCTCCACAATCTTGGTCATCACTCCACCTGCAGTCTCTATACCCAGGGATAGCGGAGCCACATCCACGAGCAGCACATCTTGGATGGCAGAGCTTGTGTCTCCTGAGAGGATGGCTGCCTGGACTGCTGCCCCATAGGCCACTGCCTCGTCCGGGTTTATCGACAAATTGAGAGGCTTTCCGCAGAAAAAGTCCTGAAATGTATATTTGTGACATTAATATAGAATAGTAACTAAAATTTGAGCCCCAGGATGGTTCACTTCTGGCTGGTTTATAACTTCTAGTTGCACACTGGGTACAGCAAAAACTAATGTGCCTCTTAAATTTTGGCAACCCTGTGGATGTCCATGAGCGGCACATCACTAACAATGTTGAGATATTGGGGTGCAAAGGTAGATCGATAGGTTTAGTGTACTGCGGGGGATGTTAAAGGCAGTTAGCTAGCCTAAAGATAAGGGCTTGCAACTCCTGCTCACTCTTGACTTGAGAGGCTGGTTCAGAGATGGTTCAGAGATTGTTCTTCCAAGGAGACATGACTGTGATTCCCAAAATCCTTCCTCATGGATCTTGACAGGAGTCTGCCCCTACCACCAACCTTACCCATCCAGATTATCCTGCACATAACTTAGCAATGGTGGAAAGAGCTATGTGAATGTTGAGTTTAGCTCCAGTTCACCTTCCTCTTAGTGCAGCATCTGGAATCTTTCCCTGTCACAAACTTGGCTCCTGGAATCAGGAGTCATGTTCATCTGAAAAAATTCAAAAACAGTCGGTGACGAAAAAGCTAAAAATGAACTCTTCACATTGTTTCGATATCACAGAAACCTAGACAATAAATACAGTGTAAAGTGTAAAGGTGAAGAAGTATTCTCTTTCTCTCACCAAGTGGAAAGGTGAATCAACCCTTAACAATATATATATATATATATATATATATATATATATATATATATATATATATATATATACAATCCAGAATTTTGTATTTGCATGAATAAAATATCTGCCATAGTGGGTTACTGCTAGTTATGGCAATAGCTTTGAGAGTAGTATCATCTGACTCATAACTATTACCATAGATGGCAGCAGTGGTGAATTCAGACCATCTGGTTCATGTTGGATTGCCTACATGAATTAGTTTCCTTTCACACTGTGGGACGGCATATTTACAGTAGATAGCTGAAGAAACAAGATCGGAGGGACCAGTCACTAATATCTCACCGAACCATTCACACTGTGACAACAATCTGGAGAAACAAAAGAGGGCAATGAGCTCGAAACCATTGCAAATATAATCACAAAGCAATGCACTGGACACAAAGTGGAAATTTATTTGTCAGAAATCCATCGAGGCGACAGTGGTTCCGTTTTGCAGAGAAGAGGCTTACGGTACTGATAAGGTAAAAATTAATATGATTCCTAGACTGAACCAAATAGCGAACAGAGATTGAAAAGCAAGACCATACAGAGTACTGCATCAGGTTGAAAGATATCTATGCTTTTGAAGAACTTTGAATCGAGATACACAAGCAAAGATAGTGAGCAGGGTGGCCCGCAAAATAGGCAAGCATTTCATTTTAGGGAATTAAAATAATCATAAATAATTTTAATATTAATGGCACATTGGGATGGTTCGAAAAAGTTTTGGGAATTCAGTTGTGTGTGTGTGATTTTTGTACAATACGGTATTGAAAACAGCGGCGCTTGATTTCCTAAATGAATTTTAGTAAGTAATAGTATTTAAAGTTTATTAATGTCAACTAAAAATTCATTAGACAGGAAAAATATAAACAAGTTATAATAAAATATTTAATTATTACACCGTCGCATGAACATTAATTTTATTTGTTATCCAGCGTAGCGGTGGAGAAGCTGAGTCACATCTGCGGTGCGGGTCATTGTTAGTTGGTCAAGGACACACTTACGCAATCTATTGGAGTGACCGATAAGATAAGTCTAGTAAGACCTCTTCTTCGCTACATAGACTGCGCCTTCATTTTATTACGTTCATGTACATCTTTGTTGAGTACTGCGTCGACTGAATATTGTATCCAAGGAGTTGGAGGCGTCATTACTAGAAAAACTCGTGATAAATGATGGAGAGTGATGGATGAACAGCTCAACTTGCTGAGCTTAAACGAGAAGCAAGAGCCTGTCTGTCTGTCCATCCGCACGTTATCTTGAAAACGAACTGAACTAGAGAATTTTCATTTTGCATTAAGCTTCATTTCTATGTAGCCAACATCGAGTTCAACGATGGTGTATGTCACTCCATGAGATTTGGCTGAGCATTAGTGAAAATTTTTAAATTGATATTATAATACATCATTACATGGATCGTTATAACATTTGATGGAGAAGAGAAAATCACAGAAAAAATAAAATTTTAAACAAACTGAGTACAACCATGTGACATTTTAACATATGGCTTGGTGACTCATGCAGCTATAGACTTGACATTTTGCAGACAACCTCAGCGAAGGCTGTTAAGTGACATGTGGTACGGTTATACTCTTACATTGTTTTATGTTAAGTTCATAGTCCTGATAACTTCTCTGGTTACAGAAGTAGAAAAAAAATGTTTAACACTTCTGGGGAAGATACAGACGAAATTTATAAGCTGATGTAATGAGTTTTAACTACAATGAGTGAAATGTTTTCATTCATTAATGGCGTAAGGAAATTATATTCAGGTATTACATTATGCTTTAAATAATGTTTACTTATTTGGATTGAAATGTTATAAATCACAATATTTTACTTCCTCCAGGTATATTATGTGCACATATTGTAAAAATTTTATATTTGATCTTCAGCATATTTGAACCTGATTTAAAAA
The DNA here is from genome assembly GCF_021130785.1 of Homalodisca vitripennis. Lineage (NCBI taxonomy): Eukaryota > Metazoa > Arthropoda > Insecta > Hemiptera > Cicadellidae > Homalodisca > Homalodisca vitripennis. The sequence continues at coordinate 40,549,825 of NC_060211.1, read as the reverse complement.
CTTACAAATTTCATAATTTAAATGTCTGCAATTTCACGTGGAGTGTTAAAAATGTCTTTCTACTTTTCTGTATTCAGAGAAAAGTTATCAGAGTTATGATACTAACATAAACAATATTTTCCAAACCAAAAATCAATTGCACCACCTTAAAGTAAAAATATTATTAAAAAATATTCGTTTCAAAATAAGGAATCAGACCATATTAAAAACTTAACGAAATATACATTTTTAATGTAAAGCAAACTAGAAATAAACTTAGCACACTAACAGAAATATTTAAAACTTTTAAGATTGGAAAACGTCTTAAAGAATATTATATGTCAATTTTAATGGAGGACTGCGAGGCTTTAAAAATACCTAAATTTGTAGTTGAGCAGAGCAATAGTTAAACAAATAACAAGAAACTATTTAGGGTATTTTTTAACTTCCGAAACACTTTTGTAAACAGAATCACAGAACTTCTGTAACAGATTTTACGCCGAATTGGACCATGTCTTTAACATCGGCATATCTGAATATTTCGCAAATTAATCGTAGTTTCTACTTTATCATATACAGAGACATCAATTCATAAACATACGATACTTATAATTATTATAAGTGACAATAATTGGATTTTTACAATGATTTCTTTTATAAACTCGAGCCTAAGTCCAGACACCACCAGTCTGACGCTGATTTTCTTTCAATTTCTTTTTTGAAAAATGCTTTCCCTTCTCCAGATATGAATGCTTTGGATATTCTACAAATCAATCTTTTTGAAAGTAAGCTATACAGGGTGTTCTGAAAAAAGGTGCCCATAAGTCAGGGCGTGATTCCTCACATCAAAATAAGAAAAAAGGTCTAATTAACATAGGTCCGAAAATGCTTAGTTACCAAGTTATACAGGGTGAAAGATTTCGTCCTGAATTTCAGTTCCCCTGCTGCAACGAAGCCCTACGGGTATTTGTTGGCTGTTAATAAGATGTACAATTTAGCGTACTTTATGTAAAATGAACTGAAAAATTGAATAAAACCGTTTCCAGACCTGTAGCTACAGTAATTTTAAGATATGTGACGAAATACGCGAAACTTGGTCCCGAAAAACAAGTTACATTTAGGTTTGAAGCAGATTTACTATGTTAAATGTACAATAAACACAAAATATTTTTTCACGGTACTTGTAGAAAATTTAATTTCGAAGAGAAAGATGTAAAAATAAAGTCTATAATAGACAAACGCAAACTTTAAAAAAATAATCCTTAATTACATACAAAAACGCATGAAAAATAGACAAAATCTGTTAAGCTCTCTACAAATGTAATATTGAAATTAAAACAGCTGTTTTTATTAAAACAAATTAATGAGTTACTATTATTTTTTATCAAGTAAATATTTTTAACAATCATACATTATCATTACATAAAAAAGTTATCTGAATTATCATTCAACAAAAAAGTTACACTTGTCCTAAAAAAACTAACCACTGTCACAGTAGAATGTTCAAAATGTTTCCCCTCATTCAAAATACAAGCATCCAGCCGTCTTCTCATAGACTGCCGAACTCTTTCGAAGATCCCAGGTGTCTCACGTATCCTTTGAATCCCGTTAACAATCCTTATTCGCAACTCTTCTATGGTATCCACAGGCGAGTCGTAGACAAGCGTCTTTAAATGTCCCCATATAAGAAAAAGTCTAGAGGATTGAGGTCAGGTGACCTTGCAGGCCGTGCTACTGGGGCTCCTCGACCAATCCATCTGTTTGGATATGCTTCATTTAAAAATTCTTCTCTTACTTGTAATGTGTAATGAGCTGGAGCTCCATCCTGCATGAACCACATGTTGTTGCGTGTGTATAGTGGCACATCTTCGAGTAACTCATTCAGATTAGTCGTCAAGAAATGTAAATAATTTTCACCATTGAGCGTATCAGGTAAAAAACTAATAAAAATTTTTATCACCCAGAATAGCAGCCCATACGTTTATAGGAAAACTGATATGGTGACTGGTTCTCTGAAATAGCACGTGGATTTTCAATTGACCACATGTGAGTATTGTGGGTGTTAAGAATAAGCCATTCTTGAAAATTTTGCTTCATCAGTAAAGATAATGTAATTTAAAAAATGTGGGATTTCTGCACCTTTGGATAAGCCATTGGCATAGCTGAACACGAGGAAAGTAATCTCGAGGCAAAAGAGCCTGGACCCTTTGATAGTGATAAGAATGCAACTGCTGCTCGTGTAAAATCTTCCAGACAATTGAATTACTAACACCGAAATCCAAGGCTAGTTCTCTAGTACTATCTTCCAGGATGATTCTCTGTTTCGTCCAACACGGCCCTCCTCCAATTCAGCTGTACACGTTGTACGTGGCCGTCCTGATCTACCAAACTTTTCCAGATTTAAAGGTTTCCCGTCTCGCTTAGCCTTCTATGAATGGAAGAAAACATTTTATGAGTCGGTAACTGTCTATGAGGAAAATGTTCCTGATAGAGTCGTCCTAGCCTGAGGACTGTTGCAATGTGCAAGACCGTACATTAAATGCATGTCTGCCATTTCACCATTAGTGTACATAATATTCATATTACCTGCCATGATGAATAAGATATTATTAGCTATCAAAAATTAACTTCAACGGCACTCGCACTAACTTGTATTAAAGTACAGATCAACACACGCACTTAATGAGCAATGGAAAAATAGCTGCTTGTAATGTTTTATTTAAATTATTATAAACAATGTTACATTGTTAAAACATATGTTTTAAATAGAAATTATTTTGTTTCTCAAATCAAATATTTTAATAAAACAGCTTGTTTTTAATTTCAATATTACATTTGTAGAGAGCTTAACAGATTTTGTCTATTTTTCATATGCGTTTTGTATGTAATTAAGGATTATTTTTTAAAGTTTGCGTTTGTCTATTATAGACTTATTTTACATCTTTCTCTTCGAAATTAAATTTTCTACAAGTACCGTGTGAAAAAATATTTGTGTTTATTGTACATTTAACATAGTAAATCTGCTTCACACCTAAATGTAACTTGTTTTTTCGGGACCAAGTTTCGCGTATTTCGTCACATATCTTAAAAATTACTGTAGCTACAGCTCTGGAAACGGTTTTTATTCAATTGTTCAGTTCATTTTACATAAAGTACGCTAAATTTGTACATCTTAATTAACAGCCAACAAATACCCGTAGGGCTTCGTTGCAGCAGGGGAACTGAAATTCAGACGAAATCTTTCACCCTGTATAACTTGGTAACTAAGCATTTTCGGACCTATGTTAATTAGACCTTTTTTTCTTATTTTGATGTGAGGAATCACGCCCTGACTTATGGGCACCTTTTTTCAGAACACCCTGTATATGGCGACAGCGATTAGAAAATTACGTGTACGCGAACGCGAACAAATGTCTTACTTAGTAAGTAAGACACGAGGCACCTGAATTTACAAGTAATTTTAGAAAATACAAGTATACTTTTATTAAGTTATATTTAAAGGAACAAAGAATTACATCAGGAATAGTACAAACAGCTGTAATTTATCCCAGGTGTCTTGGATAAATGTGATGTGATGTGAGGTTATAAGATGTGAACTTTGTCTACCAGTAACATTTTCAAATCGCTCGGAAATGCAATGGATGAAGCTAATAAAACAATAAATACTTTATTTCGGTCAAAATAATCTCTGAAAATAATTCTGTTGAGATATATTTTTAATTTGAGAAATCTTTGCGAAACTAATAGGAATAATTTACATATTGTTATACGGGTTTCAACTTCATTACTGATTTTTTTTAAATCTAGCGTCTGGGATGGAATGGCAACGGAAGTATTAAAGAAACACGTACTCTATTCAGCAACCTTCTTAAGTGTTTCGCATTGTTATTGTGAGTAGCCAATCATTAGTCGGGGAATGTTTCTAAAACCCCACCCTATTGTGCATCCAATCTTAAAACAACTACTAAGCCTCATTTCAGATACATTAAAATTTAGGCCGATATCTTTGCTTCCTGTCTTTACAAAAGTATTTGAAATCACAAACCTTTCCTTACTTCATTTTCTAACAATTCACGATCAAATAATTTTTTGTCAGTTTGGATTTAAAGAAGGGGTTTTTATCATAGCACAGCATCGATGGGGTTATTAATTTTTCATGGGTTGGGTCGATTGCGCTGTCAGTGCAATATAAGTGACCTGTCCTAATCGTTCAACTCGTCCAGCTTACTTCTATTGAGAAAAGTGGAAATGTCTAAGGTGAACAGTGGAGCTTGGTGTTTTGTCTCCTTTTATTTGTTTGATAGAAAGCAAGCGCTGTGTACAGTTAGATGCTAGTTGATTTAGGAATTTCCCAGGGCTCTATATTGGATCCTTTCTTTTTTCTCCTTAAATAATTTTCCAACGAACATCAACTCCAATATTGTTTTCTGTGTCAAAGACTATTTATCTATAGTGTTTAATATTGTGTTCTCGACCTCAAAGGGCCGCAGAATGCTATGAGTTACACACATACTTACTGAATGTGTACGCAAATGGTTTTTGTCAAATGGTCTCCACTTGAATGAAAGTGATATTCACTTGAAATGAGGTGTTATTCACCACGTCATTGTACGAGTAGTTGTAGCTCTTTTAAAAGTCATAGGGTACCCAATTTAGATTATGCTCGTCTTCTAGAGATTATCGTTGATGAAGGCTGAATTGGTCTTACCACGTGAAAAACCTGAGCTTTAATCTGAATTGCTTGCTTTTTATTTCAGAACCTATTTTCAGTAAATAAACAATTCTATGTACACAACTAATTATGTATAAAACTGAAATAAGTTGTTTTGAGGAGACTTCACTTGAACCCTAAAGAACTTTTTAAATGCAGAAATGATTTTACGTTACATTTATAAGGCCAGGTATCATTATCGTTGCTGGCCTCTCTTCTGAGAGCTTCATATTTTATCTCTTTCCAAGATAAAAAATCTTAAATCTTTCTTTCTTATCTCTCTTTTTTTCGTTGGTGATCTATAGCTGTTATTTTTCTGAAAGGCTGTAAGCTATCCTATTATAAGGGGACTAAATTGAAATAGATCATTATTGGAAATATCTGCAACCTTCCTTACATTCCACTGCCATCTTGTAACGTGTATAGTTCATTTGTCCACCTTCCCCTTTTCAATTTATTTTAAAACAATACGTCAAAAAATCCTTCGTTCACGAGAGACGATCTTCCAATACTGTTTCATCCTTTTGATGACGATCCCAAATGTTGGAAACTTTGCATTGAACCCTTATTATAAATTACTTCTGTCATAATATGATGAAAGATAACCACGATGATGTTACTTTATAAAAGTTCCATGGATAAATTCTCTTAAAAGCCATACTGAATTTTCACCACTATATATTTTTCTTCTTTCATGAAGAACCTTGATTTACCTCTTTGTTTGGAATCTTATTTTCACAAAAACCAATTGTAACGAAGTTAAACTTTAAATCCAAACTTAAGCTAAAATTAAAATAATTCTGAAGTTTTAACGTTACCTGAAGCATCTTCTGAATTTTCGGAATCCTAATGGAGCCTCCGACTAAGACGACATCATGAATCTTTCCCTTGTCGAGCTTGGCGTCGGCAAGAGCACGTTCCACGGGGGCAAGGGTAGACCTGAACAAATCCATGCAGAGCTCCTCAAACCGAGCCCTGGTGATTTTCGCGTAGAAGTCCTGACCCTCGTGCAGGGCGTCTATCTCCAAACTAGCCTCAGTGCTGGAGGAGAGTGTTCGCTTGGCTCGCTCACAAGCTGTGCGCAGGCGCCGTACAGCGCGCGTGTTACTGCGCAGGTCCTTCTTAAATTTGCGCTGGAACTCTTCAGCGAAGTGCGTAACCAGCCGATTATCGAAGTCTTCACCTCCTGGCAATCCAGAACACATTGTATTTATACTTGTTCCTGTATAATTTTAATAGGTTTTTAATTCTGGCCAGCACTTACATCGTAAAATAACAATGGCCAAATATTTAGGTTGACAACAGTTTAATTCTTAAACAGTTCAATAAATGTGAAGTTCAATAAATAAACTGAAAATATTTACTGCTGTATCGATAAAGAAAATATATTATGAATTATACAAATAGAAAATGATACAAATGCAATGGTTATTGATTTTGAAAATGTTCTACATTTGCCTATACACCAATAAATCTTGAAGAAAGGAATATGACTATTAAATAGTCATATTCTTTTCTTCAAAATATATGAATTTAGATTTATAAATTTTATAAATCTGATAAAATTGTTACTATAGACAGATTGAGGTTTCAGGTTAAATGTTATTGTAAGGTAACAAGACTGATACTCCACAATGAATTGATGGAGAATATGAAAAACGCAATGAGTAGTGTATTTATACTATGAATTGCAGTATATTATTAATGCTGCTGGCTGTTTATCAAAGCTTCAAGAATACGCACCAAGGTGGGTGTCTCCGGCGGTAGATTTAACCTCAAACAGTGAGCCCTCGTCTATCGCCAGAATGGAGACGTCGAACGTCCCACCTCCAAGATCGAAAATGAGAACGTTCTTTTCACCCTTCAAGTTCTTGTCAAGACCATATGCCAAAGCTGCGGCCGTAGGCTCATTGATGATTCTTAACACGTTTAGGCCAGCGATCGCCCCTGCATCTTTCGTCGCCTGGCGCTGCGAGTCATTGAAATAGGCGGGTACGGTGATGACCTGAAGCATTAAAAGCAATGTTGACAAATGTGTAGGAATAGAGTCCAAATAATTTAAATAAAGGTGTTTCAAAGAGGAGGAAAAGTAAGGGATTGCGACTTATTTTGAAAAGTAGAAGTATTTTGGAAGAAGATAGAAAACTAAATTTTGTGAAACCCTAAGGCATTACTGAAGAAGGAACTTAAAAAGCATAGGAGAGAAAAGGTAACGAAAAAGTTAAAATAGATAATGATGTGGTGATATGAAAGACAAATACCGAGATTTGAAGGAGTCAATTGTAATGGATTAAAGGAAATTATTTAGGTTGATTTCGTGCTAACTAAACTGTAATATTAAAAATAAATTCAAATTGATCTAGTTACGGCTTTGAGGACATACCGCATCAGTGACTTTGCCTCCCAGATAGGTCTCTGAGATTTCCCGCATCTTGGTAAGGACCATGGAGCTGATCTCTTCAGGAGCGAACTTCTTGACCTCTCCCTTGTATTCGACCTGGATTTTGGGTTTTCCACCATCACTGACCACAGTGAACGGCCAGTGTTTCATGTCTTCCTGGATCTTCTGATCATCAAATCGTCGCCCGATCAGCCTCTTAGCGTCGAACACCGTGTTCTTCGGGTTCATCGCCACCTGATAAGAACAAACAGTTGGTTAATAGTAGATCTTTTCAAGTAATGATACATGTATGAGTTCTAGATGATCTTGCTCTACAATATCAGAACAGATAAAAATATCATCTGGCGAGTACAGAGTGAGACGAAAGCATTCACGATTGTTTACACTTACCTAATGTTTGTGGTTACTCTGCTGCCAATGTAAACAAGATACAAAAGTGGCGGCACTGCATGGTTTGTATAAAAACATATTGCATTCAACAGGTTCTTAACCGTCTGGATGGTAAGCTAACTGTAATGAAAAGGTCAACATATTTATTCAAATAAGAAATCCATAACCTCAAAATGTTGATGTGGTTAACAACTACAAAACCTATCTTGGTGAATTCTGTTAAATGTATTGTTTGGACGATGTGAAGCACTAGGCCGGGGTCATTTACCACACTATTTTAGGACAAGTTCAAGTGAGTCCCGAAATGTTTATTGGGCTATATTCAGGCTAGGCTCAGGTGAATCCGGAAATGTTATTGCATTACTTCAGGCTATATTCAGATGAGTCCGGATCCATTTATTTCACTACTCCGGACTAAGTTCAGATGAGTCCGGAACCGTTCATCACTCTACTCAGGTTAGGCTCAGGTGAGTCCGGAAATGTCAATTGCACTACTTCAGGCTATATTCAGATGAGGCCGGATCCATTTATTTCACTACTCCGGACTAAGTTCAGATGAGTCCGGAACTATATATTTCACTACTCCGGGCTAAGTTCAGACGAGTCCGGAACCGCTCATCATACTTCTCAGGTTAGGCTCAGGTGAGTCCGGAAATGTCAATTGCACTACTTCAGACTATATCCAGATGAGTCCGGAACCGTTCATAACTCAACTCAGGCTAGGCTCAGGTAAGTCCGGAAATGTCAATTGCACTACTTCAGGCTATATTCAGATGAGGCCGGATCCATTTATTTCACTACTCCGGACTAAGTTCAGATGAGTCCGGAACTATATATTTCACTACTCCGGGCTAAGTTCAGATGAGACCGGAACCGTTAATCATAATACTCAGGCTAGGTTTAAGTGAGTCAGGAAACGTCATCACTTTACTTGATGATAGAGTTAGATGAATAAGCGATTGCTTAGGTAAAGATGATATTTTTTTTACCGTTGCGGGGAAATGTTGTAGTTTAGTCGTAAGTCTAGAAATGATTACGAAACTATGAAATTAAAAAGGGAAGAAGGGCGCAGAATTTAATCTTCTTGTCGCAGATGCTTGTTATGACAGTGCTGTTGGGGTGATTCAACATTCAATCAAACACCTAGGAAATGATTAAACCTACAAAAATATGTGATTATAATTGTATTCCTAAAGATTAAATAAATATTTAATTTATCATCTAACTGGGTTTTAGTTTTTGTATATTAAGAGTTATAGTTAAAACTACGAATTTAGGTAATTACTCATTTTTATAGTTTTATAACAGGGATGAGGGGTGGGAGGGAAAGGGGGTTATAAAAATTAGAAAATTATTTCGGTCTCCTTTTAAAAATCATTTTGTTCATCCCTGTTGACCAATGGTTTGTAATACGATTTTACTAGTTACAGAGAACAAGAGGAAAGTCAGTGTAGAGTTTCAACCATTTAAAAAATGTTCCTGCAAAATTTTATGAACCCGGTATGTGTACAAATTTTCAATAAACATAACATCTACAGTATAAAATGCGGCACGTTTAATACCTTAATTGTACTAATAAAGTAATAACTGGGAAAATGCATAGGAAGCTGCTATTTTACAAACAAGTGAGGACATTTGCGTGTAGTTAAATTAGTTTAAGAAATAAAAACGTATATTTACAACTATTTTTAATACAAACATCAAATCTACAACGTCATATAAACAAAAAGGCTTCGATTTGAATTCAATAACAGTTTTCCAGTATTTTACGCTAGGTGGCATTCCAAATGTGAAGACCATAACTTTGTTGGTTAATTCGATATAAATTATTTAGTAAGAAAGTTAATAAAAGTACTAAAATTATATAGATGGAAAATGAATCTTCATGAAATTTTAATCGGTTTGGTAGTTTTAATAACTGCGTTTACAAATGTAGACATTGTATTTTTGATCACTTGAAATAAATCTGCTACTAAGCCAGTTAGCTAAAAACTATTTTACTAGCACTGTGTTGATTCAAAAATTGTTTCATTGCTTAAATGAATCTACAATACGCACAAATCACCGTAACAAAAACAAATGTAAAAAAGCTACCCATGAAGGAATTATTATATAATATTACATATGGCTGTAATAAGCTTTCAAAACCCTTATATGAGTAAAAAATCAAATTTATATTTACGATCCATAATTGCATTTATCGTACTTTCAAAATAATTTTTATCCATATCTCCAATTTTAACAATATATACATAAAGTAATTTCTAGCCAAAACAATTATACGGTGTTTCTAGACTGTTAGCTGAGTCTGTCGGAATGATAGAGGATGCGGAAAATGAACCTCGCCGCACTTTGGCTCCAGTGTCGCTAGCCGTGCAGTCCGGTGTGGGTGTCGGCTAATTTTGTCTGTTTGAGCACAGCTCTCCATTACATATTTCCACTTTGTTGTCAGTTCAGCCGAACCAGATGTTGTATCTCAGCCTAACATTTGAAACTGCCTTTCCAGCTTGGTAGTTGAACATTCCACAACTATGATTCACTTGTAAGTGAACAAGTACGATAAGTCTCCATAAAATAGTGATAAGCGGTGTAATGGATAAATAGAACTGTTTAATGATTGATAGATGTTTTAAAGCGATATTCAGTTTCACTATAATGTAAGGTGATCTTTAGTAAGAAAGAATCAAAGTTACCGTGTTCTCACTGTTTGAAGGTTGACGTTTTAGAACATCAGTTTCACAATAACGTAAAGTGATATTCAATGAGAAAGAACCAGCGTTCTCGTGGTCTTACTGTTTGTTAATTTATGTTTTAAAGCGTTATCAATTTCACTACAAATTGAAGTGAAGGGGAGAATGTCCGCTGAAATAATAAAATTAAAAACTAAATTACTGGATTAAGTCACACAATGTGCGTGTTTTAGGTGACAAGGTGTCGGCAAAGTTTACTTTCCAGTAATTCCAATAATGATGGTTTGAATACTAGCTCAGTGTAGTAATAAGGAAGTGATGCTGCATTTAAAACCAGTTTTCAGAGACCTCTCTTCGTATGACCTCTTTGCCAAATGTGTTCATGGTAAGACCCAAATCCGAGAGAGAGCTTGAACCATGTCACTCAGTCAAAAATACCTAAATTGTTTTGTAGGTTACAATAGTCTCGAATGTGTAGTATTAGATGCGGTGCTAGCATTTAACTGTGGGGGAGTGTATAGCTAAAACAAGAGATTTTAAGAATATGGAAGTGAACAAAAACACACAGCGACAGGTCTTAGGAAAATCAACAATAAATGCGTTAAAATACTGAAAAGGCTAACAGGAAATTACGACAGAAGCAAAGGTAAGGAGAAGTCAAATGTAAAGGAAGAAAGAGTACACAATGGACAGGAAACAATTACCCATTGTGGCGCTATAGAGTTTGAATAGTAAGTTTTGAAGTTTTCTTTACTTTTTTAAATTTGATGTATCTAAACACGAATTTTTGTGTTATTTTCCTGTATTTAATGTTAGGAATATGGTGCAGGATTGAAATTAACATTTGTCCTTAGTAGGCCTAAACGATCTTTTAGTGTCAAAAAGGTTTAATAATGTTTCATAAAAGTGCTTCTACAACATCCTCATGATGTCTAATACATGCAGTAAATATTTCAACTTAATGCGTAGTATTTTGTAACAGGTACATGAAAAATTGTGTTTTCCAATTCAAAATTCATTGGCCAGTCTTCAATAAGAAGGAATCAACGTTCTCTGTTGGCTAATTGTTTTATAATTGATATGTTCAATAAATTCAAGTTATCTTCTATTAAAAGAATAACGTTCCCAGTGGTCTCAGACGGCAGAGAATGTTTTAATATGTAGCATTGTTACTTGATGTTTTTAAAAGAAGTGAACAATGAATCACACAAATAGAAAATTACTCGGATATTAAACTTCACGAGCTGTATAAACAATTAACCTCACTGGGTTCTTGTTAATTTTAGTCTTGCTCCTTGATAGTGTTTACCAGACGGTTGCCAGATACATAACATAATTCATTCACGTGATTTACACCACTGGTACACAGCCGTAGATGAAGTAACGCATGAACGTGGCTGCACACAAATTACTCAGCTCTACAAAGAAAACAGTTTCGAGTTTTGCCTGAGGAACAAGGTACTCCACATCACGTTTCGTTGAAGGTTCATACGGAATTTCAATCCTATAATTAAATTAGTTTTAAAGATATCTTGCAGACAGCTACGCTTCGCTAACGCTCAGCCACTTCCCATGGAGCGACTTGCCTCATCTCGAATTTGATGTTGTTTATTGGCTGAGCGTTGGCGACTGGTTTTCTTTTAATCTATTAAGGCACTCCGTTTGCGTTAGGTCTGTTGTTTGTGTGTCGTCAGAACAATGTCATTCCTAGTTTGTGCATGTCTGGATGTCTGTCGAAACAAACTGACATAGACTTGAAAGTTTGCAGGATGCTTCATTTTATATGGGCAACACTGAGTTCGATCATGGTGCATATCATTTCATGGGATTTGACAGAGCGTTAGCGAATATTTTTACATGGGTCTTAGGGAAACTATGATTGTAACCAGAAAATCACGGAATAAATTCGTAAGCAATTTGAGATTTTTATATTTAACGCGTGTAACCTCCTACTCCTACACCTTTTGGTGACTTCGTGCACAGACTTTCATTCATAGGGTAAAAAAATAAAAATAAAATAAAAGTCAAGGCTTAAAATCGGTGAAAAGACTTCATTTCAGCACATTTTTGCGTTGTAGCGTCCTTAGTAACCCACCGGATTTTTATTATTTAAACATTGCTATTAAACCAAACTTAATGAACAAAATGTGAGTGTACCAAATAGGAAGATGTTTCGTGAAAAATTTTGTCTGTTATATTAAATTTTGCATGAAATTTCATTTCTGCATATATAAGAATGAGTTTTGTGGTGGAACCATGAATTCTGGTTGAATGTCCTTGAAATGTATCACTTGGTAGCTTGACAGAAATTCACTTTTCTGATACATATAGATGTAAAGTTTTATTTTCTGTATGTTTGTGAGTATGTCTGTTTGTCCGAGGGTATCTCTGGAATGAAATGTAGGCGGATACGCGTCAAGGGTATGGCCTACATCTATATGAATGAAGCTTTATGCTTCATCTTGAGATATCGTGCGGACAGACTGAAGAGACATTTTGTCCGCCACATGAGTGACTATTTCGTGTAGATTTTGGTACATTAAAATCAAATAAAAATATTCATTAATGCAATTTTAGAGAAAAGGAATATTTCCTTTGAGGTGAAGATTAGTTTTTAAAAAGTTACAGATACAATAACCCGTATGTTGATATACAATTTTCAAAATGTTGGAATCCATTTCTTCTCAGATTATTCTAGTTATGTAAATAGTTAGAAAGTATGTGATATACAAAGTGTTTAAACGCCTAATTTTGCTCTACAAAGAGTTACAACCTAGATAAACAAGTTGTATGAATGTAAATGCCGAGAAATAATCAACAAAAATGTTGTACGTGGTAACATAAAAGGCCGCCATACTGAAACATTTATCTTAATGGATTTAGCGTATAATTCTGTTGTTTCGTTTCAGTTGGAATCAATGGCGATAAGGGTGTCCACTCATAGTGATGTGGAAGTACCCATTGTTTTAAATTACTTTAAGTGAAAAAATATTTTAACTTTTGTAAATTTTGTACGTATAAAAGAAATAAAAGCATGAATTTTAATCGTCCCCTACTGACATTTTTAAAGAACTTATCCAAAGTATACATGAGTTATGTTTTCTTAAAATTTATTAAAATACAATACAAAACTTAAAAAAAAAAAAAACATAATATGTTAAGTGCAAATTCGAAGCCAATTATAATTTTGAAGATAATGACAGCTGTCACCCATCATGTAAGAAACAAATATAGGCTTGAAGAAAAAAATATTTTTTAGTGCATAACATAAAACGTTATATAAATACTTTGCATGTATCTCCCGAAAATTAACCCAAATAATGTATATGGTATGAAATGAAGAAACATCGACCAGGCCTGCCATACCAATTTTTTAATTTATTAATTTCATCATACAAAAAGCTAAAAAAGCATTAAGTGTATGGTTAAAATCAAATCCTTATTTAAACATGTATGCTTGATAAAAATAGTCAGAAACCACTATTTTATTATATGTACCATTATTATATTTTATTAATATGTAAACTTATTTTTGTGCGAAACATACGTAATGGCGTAGCTGTAATATACTTGTAACATTTTTATAGCCGCAGCCGTGACGAAAGACTTATATGTCGCTTGCACGCTTTTAGTGAAAATATAGTTTACAAAAATAACTCTTGCCATGTTATGGTCATTAGTGATGGTAGTGTCTATAAGAAATGTCTGCCGGGTCAAATAATTTTAACTTCTAAAAAAAATTATGGTTGCCTGTAAAGTCGGTTTTACGGGCGAAGATTTTACGTGACAACGTCTTTTTCTCGGTAGAATATTTATTGATATGAATATTATTAAATTGCACAATAGGAACAAGGAATTGAATAAAAATAAGAATTGCACAAATTTTAACTATAGAAATATATTTTGTTTACTAAAACATTGTACATAATTTGAAATTAATTAAAATTTGTTATTGTAAATGGTAAAGTTGAATAAAACATTTACTAAAATTGGAATTTGAAATTCTTGCTAAACACAGTTAAATTCTAACTCCGCGCGTGGTGATTGGTCGGTTTAGTTCGTTTGTTTGGTCGCACTGTTATGACAGGTTAGAGGTTATAATTTGTTATTTTAAATGTTTGACTAGCAATACGCGCTGTTTCTTCTCAATCGACTGAATTACGATTGATTGCAGAGTGATTTAAACTAATAATTTACTTAACACTATCAACATTTGTCAATAGTATGACATAACCTATAAACTCAGTTTCTCAACTTTTGTGTCAATCTAACAATTAATCAATCAATCATAGTTTACGATAATGAAATATCAGTGTACAATTATTTACCTTTATTGTTGTAGTTGTTGTAATTGACGAATCTAAGCACTCCACGTTTTCACGAATAAACATAGTTATCTGCTTTATCCCGTGCGGCGGACCCACAGTTATCTGCTTTATCCCGTGCGGCGGACCCACTGGACGGGCATCGTAACGTTACCGGGCGTTACACTTTTTCATGAGTGACTCCGAGCCGCAACCTAATTTAAGACGTTGTCACGTCAAAAACCTAAACAGAATATTACCAAGAGACTGACGAGTTATTTACAAACGTAATACCCTTAAATCTGTAAGAAATGTAACTGAAACATACATTAAGCGCTAAAATATACATACTTTTTCTTGTAATTTGGCCTAGAGCGCCATTAAATTAATGTTTAAACTCAGGTAAAAGTTAAACTTTATAAGGGACCCAGAGAACTTCTTTAATTAGCAAATATTTCATCCTATTTAACAATCTTTCATATTAACTATTTCGAAAGTTTTCATAATCAGCATTCATGCCATCAGTGTTGATGTCTGTTAGAGATGTAGCCTTGAAAAGTGTTTTATAAATATGTATAATACAATATAAATAAACCTTTTAACACTTTTTGTAAACTTTTATTTTTGTTACTATGTACATTTCGAAATCTGTGATTTCATCTTCAGGTACTCAAGATGAAATCACAGATTTCGAAATGTACATAGTAACAAAAATAAAAGTTTACAAAAAGTGTTAAAAG
The DNA here is from genome assembly GCF_021130785.1 of Homalodisca vitripennis. Lineage (NCBI taxonomy): Eukaryota > Metazoa > Arthropoda > Insecta > Hemiptera > Cicadellidae > Homalodisca > Homalodisca vitripennis. The sequence continues at coordinate 40,534,610 of NC_060211.1, read as the reverse complement.
GTTTATTTATATTTGTTTTATACATGTTGATGTCTTTTGAACAAATATTTGATAGAGCGTATCTGCAGACACGTGATAGGACGTTGGTTTGCAAATGGATAACAGTATTGCAAAGATGTAGTCAGGAGGGCATCCCAGGGGACCTTCCCCAAAATTTCATTTTTAAAAATTATTTTTTTATCAAGCGATTATTATTATTTAAATAATTCAGTATTACTGACGTGTACTGTTGAAATATCGTTCTCAATATTGTAACAAGTCAAGAACTTTTTAAGGAACAAAATGGGGAATAAGCGGTTGACTGCACTTGTCTCACTTTCTGTCCACCACGGGAAGCGGTAAGATGTCAATTTCTCCAGAGCAAGTACTATAACAATTACTCAGAAGTCAAGGAGAATGTTAATTTTGTAAAAAACTGTTGCATATCATCATTTTTCAATGTGGATTTGTATATTTTGTACTATGTTTTTCAAACAGTGAAAAAAGTATAACCAATTTCAACAATTAATGCTGCACAGCCTTAGTGGACTCAAATTGTGATTACGACTTCAGCCGGTTATCTTTTTATTTTTAGAAATTAAAATAAGGGAAACATATAAAAAGCTAAGGTAAAAAGTTATTGATGAAATATCGATTCTTTTCTGGAAAGGTATTCATTGTTTCTTTTCTTTATTGTACAATACTAATTCAATATTTAGATTTCCGCATTATTTTAGAATTAGTGTGAATCATACAAAACGTTTTACGAATAATTAAACATTACTATTGTTTTTGATACGTACTTTATAAGCCAACATTGTAGAAATGAAAATGTTTGTATGCATGGTATTTCTGTAACGCACAGTAATATAAAGACAGAGTATATTTCGGTGGTACTTGGCTCTTGTAGTATAGCTCTAGCAAAGATGTCATAACTATACTCTCTCCAAAATAACTTTGCACTCGGAACACCCACAACTTGACAACGTCGCGAGTGCTCTGCTACCGCACCGGATGTCTGCTTGCTCTATAAACTAGCAAACAACACTTTTGCTAGTTATCAATTGGGCAGTATAAAATTCTTGGTTTAAAGTTTATTATTGACGTTGGATAATTTAAAAAGCTAACAGGATTTTGGAAATTTGCCATCGTTATGCTACAAAAACAGAACGCTACGTTTTTAGGATTGGAATCTGCCCTTTTTATTCTTGTGCCAACAAAATTCAAAAGTTAGTCCAAGCAAAGGTCAAAAAGTTAAAAGAATAACATTCCTATGTGTGCCGATGAATTTGCTAAAATCAAACTTGACAACGATACAAATTTTATGTCAAAACACCCAGTGGCTTACCTTTCTCACCAGTGTCCTCTTATGACCGTTCTGGTTTTCAAGTACTGGTGATTAATAAACCAATACCTATAATATATTCTAAACAAAATGTTTTATTTTCATGGTGAAAATTGTGACGGTCGTATTTACTTGTGACACAGCTGTATACAGTTAGTCGAAAATGAACGGTCATTTTATAAGGTTTTATTAAAAACATCTTCTAGTACACATGCTGCAAGCCTCAGTGGCAGATGCCCGACGGCGCGGCGGTTGTATAAATGTATATATGTAAAACTTGTACATGATGAACTCTAGTTGAATAATTTACAGGGAAGGAAGCTTTCTCTTTATGCTAGTCACATATTTCACTATAAAAACATGAGCTTGATTTTTTACGTAAAACTTGTAGTGTTGTAAAATTTGATTTGGCGAGTTCCTCGTCGTACATGGATTACATTCAATTTTTGTGAATGCTTAGCCCTAATGTTACCTTTTTGTTTTTTAAAAAAGGAGAGGCTAATTCACTTTTGAGCCTTATTCTGCCCGTCATCACCTCATAAGCCACTGGCTTGTGCGAGGATCTTATTAAACAGAATAAGGGGGAGAGTCGATGCAGGACAAGATCGATGGTACTGGTAAAAAGTGCAACGGTCACAGACAGGATTTGAACCTGCGCTAACTCAGACCCAAAGTCCAACGTCCAAGAGATTTTGTCACCTGTCGCAGAGGATAAATTCCAGTCTAGAAACGTAGTTTGTTTTGTAACACATGACGATAGTAAATGTCCCAAATCCAGTTATTTTTAAGTAAAATATTGTCATGTCCCACAAATCAGCTCTACCCCAACAGTCCTCGACTAACAACTAAGATGCAAAGTAAATGCAATTTGGTGTACATCCAATTTTACCGCCTGTACCGCGGTTCATTAAATATGTCACACGTGGCTGTGACAGATCGGACCACGCGGTTGGGACTGACTGGACCTGGACCACCTCTGTTACTCGCATATAAGGAGACAAGGCTGTGCTGATACGCTAGACGAAATTGGTCGACGGGTGCGTATGACGTCACTCGGATCAACAACGACACGCTGATTCACTTCTCAATACAGTGTAGAGGTGTCAGGCCGTTCAGGAACTGGAACCGTTCCGACCGGAACGTCCCAGGCTCGGAACTAGTTCCACGAGGTCCAGTTCCAGGCGTTCCGTTCCGACTGTGCTTGTCTACTTATTTCAGTTTCTATCTGATTTCAGTTCGTTTGGCACTTCTCTAATACGCGTTGCTCCTGGGAGTTATCTTCTAATTGTAATATTTTATACTATTTTAGTTCTACTGAAATTTGTTTTTGATATTATTTTTTATGATATTAATTCTCATAGGAAAACTAAAACACCAAAGCTCGAATCAAAATCAAACCAAATCAAATAAGTTTTATTGCAGCGACAACAGCACATTCTGTAACAAACGTCATAGATTTTAATCTAAAATTTCTTACATTCATATCACAAAATTCTCATTCACACATACAATTTTACAACTATGCACCTTTCATTCTTCGCCAATGTAACCCACTTTAAACAGCAGAATCAGTCGCCTAATTAGCGGTCTCCCAGTTAAATGCTAAAAACTCCCCTACATAATAAAACTGTTTTAAGCATAAAACTCCCCAAAAGGTGTCTGTTAGGGAATTTTTTATTGAAATTGGCAATCTATTAATAAAATTAACACCTGCCTGCGAGGGCAGATGTTCAAAAACCACTGTTCTGTGTCTCGCAGTTCGTAGTAGTTCTCTACCTTGTGTCTCATGTATATGCATGTCACGGCCTCTGGTTAAGGCACACTTATACATACAAAACAAAGTGGTTTCCAAAATGCACAGATACAGGAGAGTTTAACAGCTAAAATTCCTTAAAAGCTTTCCTGCACGACTCTCTGAATGTTGTTTTTACGATTATTCGAATAGCTTTTGTTTGGAGTTTGAATGCTTTCTGAACATGAGAGTTTGCGCACGCTCTCACAGGACCACTCCTTAGTGCAAATGGGGGTAAATTAAGCCATAATACGCCGTTAACAGTTCCTGACATGAGCAGTATTTTGCTAAGAATCTCAAAACAAATGCCTGAGGAAATTTTGGCGCAAACATGATTGATGTGCTCATTTCAAGTCAATCCTCGATCAAGGATCAAGGCTTATTCCTATTAATTTTGAAGAGAGGACTTCTTCCAGTGTGGATACAGCTAACAAGACGGCAGATCCACAATGGTTGCCCACATCGTGCAAAGCAACATTTAAAACGTTGGATTTTGAGGTGTTTGTTGTGAGATTGTGGCTTTGGAAGTATTGTACACAGTTATTGATGTCAAAAAAGGCCTGTTTTTCCATCACTTCACTTTATATTGCACTAAAACAGATAGTCGTATAATTAGCATACTGCACTAGTCCTCCATGCAGAAGTGATGGTCCTATGTCGATCACATAAAGCAGGAAAAGCACGGAACTGAGAATGGATTCCTGGGGAACACCGTCACTCAGTTCTATTGGTTTTGACGATTGATTTGATATTTGGGCAACTTGGGATCTATGACTATGAGCTAAGCCATTTAAGCTGTGTGCTGAGGATGGACACTGGCGGTGGACGTCGCGATGTCGAGCGGTGTGCTAAGGATGGACACTGAAGGTGGGCGTCGCGATGTCGAGCGGTGTGCTGAGGATGTACATGGCGGTGGGCGTCGCGATGTCGAGCGGTGTGCTGAGGATGGACACTGGCGGTGGGCGTCGCGATGTCGAGCGGTGTGCTAGGGATGGACACCGGTGGTGGGCGTCGCGATGTCGAGCGGTGTGCTAGGGATGGACACCGGTGGTGGGCGTCGCGATGTCGAGCGGTGTGCTGAGGATGGACACTGGCGGTGGGCGTTGCGATGTCGAACGGTGAGCTGAGGATGGACACTGGCTGTGGGCGTCGCGATGTCGAGCGGTGTGCTAGGGATGGACACTGGCGGTGGGCGTCGCGATGTCGAGCGGTGTGCTAGGGATGGGCACCGGTGGTGGGCGTCGCGATGTCGAGCGGTGTGCTGAGGATGGACACTGGCGGTGGGCGTTGCGGTGTCGAGCGGTGTGCTGAGGATGTACATGGCGGTGGGCGTCGCGATGTCGAGCGGTGTGCTGAGGATGGACACTGGCGGTGGGCGTCGCGATGTCGAGCGGTGTGCTAGGGATGGACACTGGCTGTGGGCGTCGCGATGTCGAGCGGTGTGCTGAGGATGGACACTGGCGGTGGGCGTCGCGATGTCGAGCGGTGTGCTAGGGATGGACACCGGTGGTGGGCGTCGCGATGTCGAGCGGTGTGCTGAGGATGGACACTGGCGGTGGGCGTTGCGGTGTCGAACGGTGTGCTGAGGATGTACACGGCGGTGGGCGTCGTGATGTCGAACGGTGTGCTGAGGATGGACACGGCGGTGAGCGTTGCGATGTCGAACGGTGAGCTGAGGATGGACACGGCGGTGAGCGTTGCGATGTCGAACGGTGAGCTGAGGATGTACACGGCGGTGGGCGTCGCGATGTCGAGCGGTGTGCTAAGGATGTACAAGGCGGTGAGCGTCGCGATTTCGAGCGGTGTGCTAGGGATGGACACTGGCGGTGGGCGTCGCGATGTCGAGCGGTATGCTGAGGATGGACACTGGCGGTGGGCGTCGCGATGTCGAGCGGTGTGCTAGGGATGGACACCGGTGGTGGGCGTCGCGATGTCGAGCGGTGTGCTGAGGATGGACACGGCGGTGAGCGTTGCGATGTCGAACGGTGAGCTGAGGATGTACACGGCGGTGGGCGTCGCGATGTCGAGCGGTGTGCTAAGGATGTACACGGCGGTGAGCGTCGCGATTTCGAGCGGTGTGCTAGGGATGGACACTGGCGGTGGGCGTCGCGATGTCGAGCGGTATGCTGAGGATGGACACTGGCGGTGGGCGTTGCGGTGTCGAACGGTGTGCTGAGGATGTACACGGCGGTGGGCGTCGTGATGTCGAACGGTGTGCTGAGGATGGACACGGCGGTGAGCGTTGCGATGTCGAACGGTGAGCTGAGGATGGACACGGCGGTGAGCGTTGCGATGTCGAACGGTGAGCTGAGGATGTACACGGCGGTGGGCGTCGCGATGTCGAGCGGTGTGCTAAGGATGTACACGGCGGTGAGCGTCGCGATTTCGAGCGGTGTGCTAGGGATGGACACTGGCGGTGGGCGTCGCGATGTCGAGCGGTATGCTGAGGATGGACACTGGCGGTGGGCGTCGCGATTTCGAGCGGTGTGCTAGGGATGGACACTGGCGGTGGGCGTCGCGATGTCGAGCGGTATGCTGAGGATGGACACTGGCGGTGGGCGTCGCGATGTCGAGCGGTGTGCTGAAGATGGACACTGGCGGTGGGCGTCGCGATTTCGAGCGGTGTGCTAGGGATGGACACTGGCGGTGGGCGTCGTGATGTCGAACGGTGTGCTGAGGATGGACACGGCGGTGGGCGTCGCGATGTCGAGCGGTATGCTGAGGATGGACACTGGCGGTGGGCGTCGCGATGTCGAGCGGTGTGCTGAAGATGGACACTGGCGGTGGGCGTCGCGATTTCGAGCGGTGTGCTAGGGATGGACACTGGCGGTGGGCGTCGTGATGTCGAGTGGTGTGCTGAGGATGGACACTGGCGGTGGGCGTCGCGATGTCGAGCGGTGTGCTAGGGATGGACACCGGTGGTGGGCGTCGCGATGTCGAGCGGTGTGCTAGGGATGGACACCGGTGGTGGGCGTCGCGATGTCGAGCGGTGTGCTGAGGATGGACACTGGCGGTGGGCGTTGCGATGTCGAACGGTGAGCTGAGGATGGACACTGGCTGTGGGCGTCGCGATGTCGAGCGGTGTGCTAGGGATGGACACTGGCGGTGGGCGTCGCGATGTCGAGCGGTGTGCTAGGGATGGGCACCGGTGGTGGGCGTCGCGATGTCGAGCGGTGTGCTGAGGATGGACACTGGCGGTGGGCGTTGCGGTGGCGAGCGGTGTGCTGAGGATGTACATGGCGGTGGGCGTCGCGATGTCGAGCGGTGTGCTGAGGATGGACACTGGCGGTGGGCGTCGCGATGTCGAGCGGTGTGCTAGGGATGGACACTGGCTGTGGGCGTCGCGATGTCGAGCGGTGTGCTAGGGATGGACACCGGTGGTGGGCGTCGCGATGTCGAGCGGTGTGCTGAGGATGGACACTGGCGGTGGGCGTTGCGGTGTCGAACGGTGTGCTGAGGATGTACACGGCGGTGGGCGTCGTGATGTCGAACGGTGTGCTGAGGATGGACACGGCGGTGAGCGTTGCGATGTCGAACGGTGAGCTGAGGATGGACACGGCGGTGAGCGTTGCGATGTCGAACGGTGAGCTGAGGATGTACACGGCGGTGGGCGTCGCGATGTCGAGCGGTGTGCTAAGGATGTACACGGCGGTGAGCGTCGCGATTTCGAGCGGTGTGCTAGGGATGGACACTGGCGGTGGGCGTCGCGATGTCGAGCGGTATGCTGAGGATGGACACTGGCGGTGGGCGTCGCGATTTCGAGCGGTGTGTGCTAGGGATGGACACTGGCGGTGGGCGTCGCGATGTCGAGCGGTATGCTGAGGATGGACACTGGCGGTGGGCGTCGCGATGTCGAGCGGTGTGCTGAAGATGGACACTGGCGGTGGGCGTCGCGATTTCGAGCGGTGTGCTGAGGATGGACACGGCGGTGGGCGTCGCGATGTCGAGCGGTATGCTGAGGATGGACACTGGCGGTGGGCGTCGCGATGTCGAGCGGTGTGCTGAAGATGGACACTGGCGGTGGGCGTCGCGATTTCGAGCGGTGTGCTAGGGATGGACACTGGCGGTGGGCGTCGTGATGTCGAGCGGTGTGCTGAGGATGGACACGGCGGTGAGCGTTGCGATGTCGAACGGTGTGCTGAGGATGGACACGGCGGTGAGCGTTACCATGTCGAACGGTGAGCTGAGGATGTACACGGCGGTGGGCGTCGCGATGTCGAGCGGTGTGCTAGGGATGGACACTGGCGGTGGGCGTCGCGATGTCGAGCGGTGTGCTGAGGATGGACACTGGCTGTGGGCGTCGCGATGTCGAGCGGTGTAGGCGGGAATCCCGACACAGTTAACCCGAAACTATTCCCGGAGTCGTGTGACAGCCGTCCCCGCGAACTCACAAATATTTCATCTGCCTTGATAAACAGTCTTGTTCGTTACTAAGGAGGTCGCCAACCTACAGCTGATTTACGCGACGCTGTTTACCTAAGTTACGACATATAAATAATGTCCATATGATAGGCCTGAACAATGATAATGAATTTGTCTGAGTTAAATATACGAGTAATATATTTTCTTTATATTCTGTACTCATCCTATTATAAAGAAGAAAGTGCTTCTGTTCGTTTGCTCTGCTTTCAAGCGTAAATTATTCAACTGATTGTACTGAAATTTTACATGGAGATTCTGACGGTCCTCGGTATGAGTATAAGCATATTCTCATTTCGAAATATCTTCAGCAGAAAATTCCAGTAGACTTCTCTACTGTGTTATATATTTTCATAATCAGGAAAAGGCAAAATCAACAATGGAATAAAACGTTCAAAGACCGGAGTAAAATACAAGCTTTTTGGCATATTTTTTATCGTGGCTAAAAGGCAAACTCAACATTGGCGTCAAAAATATAATTCACTCGAACCACTAGTGTTCTCTTGACATCAATGTAATTTTAAATTTATAGCACTAAAAGTTTCTAAAGGAAAACGATCCAATCCCATTTGCAACTTTGTATTGACTTCACCGAGAATCGAACCCGATACCTTTCGGTTGGAGAGCAGCGGCCTTACGAGCATCTATTTCGTAATATTATTTCGGGGGGGGGGGGGGGGGTTAATGGAGTCCATAACATAGTTATATTTTATCGAAAATAATTAATATTTATGCTTATTGGTATGTATATTGTTACGTATTTGTTTACTGTTATTGTTTTACCTTTAATTATTTATTTGTTTATTTATTTAATACTCTTAATATTTAAAATTTGCTTCATATATTATCTACTTTTGACTAGCTGAGTTTAGTTAATGGAAAATGTTGTTCATTCTTGTTATCTACTTGTAATTATTATTCTCTATTTATTTTAATTGTCTCTGTTATTACATTTTCTTTTAAAGTTATGAATGGACTCAAAGTGAAGGAGTATAAAACCAACTTCCAAAAAAGAAGTAAAAATGGAATAATCAACATGACTGGGTAATTTATGCGTACTCTACGAAATGCATGGGGCACTTCGAAATTTTGTTGTTACATTTGTGTGAATAAAGGCTTTCTAACTTGTAAAAACCCATTATTTTCAAAATTTCGTCTCAAATCCAATGTTTTTAAGCGTTTAGAATCGATATTAACTTCCGAATTCGTTGTCCTCTTCCAATATTTTGTTCCTTAATCAAAGTGGTTCTTCGTTTTCCTCAAGCACAGAGATTCACAAACACACAGCCAAATATTCTGAAACAGCTCTCTTGCTCGTAAAGAAAATGAAAGCGGAACATACCTAGGATATGTTTATCCAAAACTAATTGAAGCTGTTTGTTTTCTCACACTGTTTGGGTCCATGCAACGTTTACACGTTTGGCAGCCTCGTACTTTGCAGTGGTTGCAGTGTTTTATTGTTTACTTGCAAACAAAATCGGAGACTGAAATATACCGTCGATACTGCGCCTAATTTTAGTCTCATAAATGGAACAGTGGTCATGGATGTCGGAGGAGTCATAAATATTGGATGGTAAAACCACTCAAGAGAGGTGTCGATAATAACACGTATCAGTTCTCTCCGGTTAACCTCCGTAATAGCACACGTGAGCAGAGAAGTTTTGTGGTTATTGAATTACACTGATTATTGTTTCAGTTGCGGCCAGTAATTTAGGCGAGACGCGAGAGTGGAGTCGGTACGGCCCTCAGCCGCCTGCCCTCGCCTTGTAGGTACCGCAGGTCGGGGAAAGGCCGAAGCCACACAGTCGCCTGCCGTACATGGCGTGGCGGCCAGCCCGCTCTGTCAGGCCCTGATATGGCTCTTGTCTCTCTCGTACAAGACAATGCCACAAATTGCAATCTCAACTAATCACTCAATCCTTGTCCGTTTTGACTACATTACTCAACTGACACCCATCGCCGCGCCGTGAGGCAAGGGCTCGATTGTTTCACTTCGACGTTGGTGGCAAGCCACTGGCAAGTCTCCCCCCCCCCTCCCGTAGGGGGGAGGGAAGACAACATAATACATCACTTGCGGGAACAATTTCCCTGTTAATACGCCGCTCTCCAATTATCGTACGTACATGTCTTTATATTCATAAACTACTAGCTGTTACCCGCGGCTTCACACGCAATCTTTAGAACCGAAGTCCTTATATTACTTAGTAAAAGCACTTATGATGTAATATGATGGAGTGCTATGAACATTTTAAAACGAAAGTAGGCGTACATCAAGAAGATATTATTTAAGTTCATGGTAAATAGTATCCAAGTTTAATTTAAATAATATATCATGTTTTGCACCTGGAAGAGCATTTCTGGTTCAAATTAACTATATTTCCAACGTCACATCTGAGCCTGCATTGTTACCCCAATCAAGAAAATACAATACACAGGTCTCAAAAACTTACTTCGGTCAAAAAAGCGTCTATTTCTAGCCTTTATCACATATTTCTGGTGTAAGATATTTCCAGTACCATATTAGAGTTTGCCTTGTCCTGTCGAAGAAAAAAAGTATACTTACGTGTAGGGCCAAGAACCCTACTTCAATTAAAAAGTTCACCTAGTGCAGACCATTTAAATTCACTTACTATGTCACAATTTATTATTTATACGTATTGCCTCGATCAAAATACTATTTAGTTGGAATATGCAGTTCTTGGAAATCTACTTTGGTCAAAATCATCTACTATGGGCTTCTGTAATATACTTTCCGTCTAACATTTTTCCAGGGACATAGTTGGGTTTGCCTTTTTGTCCTGATGAAGAAAATATACACATAAGTAGAACTGAGAAGCCTATTACGGCCTAGAAAGAAGTCCTACCCATTTCCTATGTACTTTCGGTATAAGGGAGAAATCCTTATTAAGGTTATGCAACATTCCAAAATAAAAGTGTTTTGTTACGTTGAGGCATGTTAGTATTAATTTTTCTCTGTTTTCCCATAAGCCACTGTTAAAATACCATATCACAATGTCAAGAAAGCCTACCAGTTTAAAGTAACGTATGTGAAAACATTCATGACTTTGTTCATTAAGGTTTGTTTTATAACAGTGTTGAAATAATATATAAAATGCATTGCATGATTTAAATTTAAATTCATCACTGGCACGATCTGGAGTAAAATTTTGATATTAACTTTGTATTTACTATCTGCATTACACTACTGATCAAGCACTGTTCACTTCATATTTGATCAAATTTAAATGTAAACAGATGTATCAGCCAATTTGCCAACATAAAACTGAAGGTGTGAACAGCTGTTTAGTGCCAGTTTAATTTGGATTATGAAACGTAAAAACTACATTTTTTCTGAATTTCAAAATATTCCAGGTAGCTTTTCTTATATTCTGCTTCATAAAAACCTTCCTCGGATTTCAATGGACATTTTACAAAAAGAATTAACCGAATTGGTCCAGCAGTTCTTGAGATTAGCGCTTACCAACACATTTAACGATTCATTTTTATTTATAAGATTAGTGTGATTAGCAAATACGTCATTCAATATTCTAATGAGCAATTATATAAGTTTATTTTTGAGGATGGAAGGATTGTGAAGGAAACAGGATTTTTCCGGACATTTGCCATCGTTCAGTGAAACAAAAATTCAGTAACACTACGTTTCGAGATTGCAATCTGATTCTTCTTCAGGTAAATACTAACCTAATACATAATTTTACATAAAGTTATCTGAAGAAGAGATCAGATTGCAGATCTCGAAACGTAGTGTTACTGATTTTTTCCACTGAACGATGGTAAATGTCCGGAAAAATACTGTTTCCTTGAGCAATTACCATGCTCTCCGCAATGGAACAATACGCATGCTATTTGGCCTGGAAGGAGTACTACTCTTATGAGGAAGCCTACCCAACATGTGTAAATATTTTCAATAATACAAATCAAAGGCCATATGTTGTCAAACTACATTGAATTTTAGTCCATAAGAACAATGTGTGTACTAAAGTACACCTCATAGTGATCTTTTTTCCCTATGACCATTCTAGAAGCCAAGGTTTTAGATTAACTAAGAATAAGTATAGGATGAATTCTCCAAACTTAGCTAAAGTTCTTTAGTAAAATGAGTTAGATATTTTTGAAAGAATTTAGATATTTATTTAAAACAAAATAACACTTTGCAGACTTAACAAAAATGTAACTTGGATAAGGTGCTTCATCCGAGGTCCTCCTTTTCGGATTAGTAATGTTTTATAGACCTCTGGCGAGAAGTTATCCTAGATCCTTACAAGACTCCTACGTCAAAAATCAAATAGTACATTGAGGCGGCATGGGATTTTCCGAAACATGTTAGCCTAGAGCTAACAATTAGACAAAAAGGTTACACTTAAGTTATTTTACGCCCTTGTTTTCCGTTGTAGAACTATGGGAGCTGTCGTATTTTAAAGAATGATCAGTACGCGTCCAAATTAAAATACACATCTTTCTAGTTTTTTTTTTAATATTTAAACGATAAAGTACAAAAAGTTAGTATTTTTCTGAGGAATCAATAAAAATATAAAAAAAAAAAAAAACAAAAAAGTGTTTGGGTGCGTATTAATTGTATTTATTTAAAAGTGAGACATTTCTAATAATTCTACAACTAAAATAAGGTTGAGTTTTGACATAGTTCTTATGGCACTAAATCAAAGTAGCTGTCAATACATCTGGATTTTAATATTACATGTATGAGAGTATTAAAAATCTAAAATTCCAGAATTAAAAATTTTAAACCGGTGGTTTAGTTGGCTATATTTACATAAACCGAATTTTATTCATTATGGAAGCTTAATAAACACTAATCGAGTTGTTTTTATAACCTACATAAAAACTTATTGAAATAGTTGCATTGTTTTATTTAAATATTATGAAAGGACAATACGATTTTGGACATTTGCGGTTGTCAAAAAATGTATAGCACAACGTTTCGTGGATTGGAATCTATTCTCTTCGTCACGTGAAAATATAATTAGTACATAAAAAAGAGAAAGAAAAAGAATATGGTTCAAACATACTCGTAAACTGTTTAGAGTCCAGATAGAAGAAAATAAACCCAGACGTTGTCACTGCACAGGATGCATATTTTTCTTTTTTGTATGTACTAATTATCTTTTCACCTGACGAAGAGGATAGATACTAGCCCTCGAAACTCTGTGTTATACATTTTGTAACATATAACGGTGGCGACGACCGTAATCCTGTTAACCTGTCAAACATTTCATCGTCAATAACAAACTTTAAACAAAGAATTCCACATAGTATTGTATTCCACATTCATTTAAGCATCGTCAATAACACACTATAAATAAATATTAAGGTTAATAATTTGCACTGGAAAACGTCTGAACACTCCATAAGGTACAACACAATAAATCTATCACATATATTTATTTTCAGAATCTTTCAATGATCATCTTCTGATGATTATTAGTACAAATTTGAAGTTAGATTTCCTTATTCATAACATTTATTAAATCTGCATAAAATCGCCAGTGAAATATTACAATAATTTAGTAGAGTGTGAGTAGTGTACAATCATTGATGAATAATGAATTACATGGAGTAATACAAACCGATACCACAGAGTATCGAAAGACCCGACAGAAAGTAGCGAAAGTCTATACAGATGTAACTGACTGGAAGGGCAACTTTTTTGCTCTTTGACCTTTTGATTCCGTTCATATATACATACTTATACATCCCAACTATACCCATACATGGTAACCAACGGTGCACAGAATATCTTTATGCCGTCTTCCCAAGGACAACTATGCTGTTCTTTACCCTTTTGGTCGCAAAATCTATAGAGTTCATCCTCGGGCCAAGACGACTCTATATACGAAGTTTCAAGTCTTTAGGACTCGCACGTTATCGCACAGACAATTGTGATTTTAAGAACGAATTTTTAGGACCCTGTTGAGTCCAGGCAGGAGAAAATAAACATAGGTGTTGTCACTGCACAGGATGCATATTCTTTCTTTCTTTTTTATGCACTAATTATCTTTTCACCTGACGAAGAGGATGGATTTAAATCTTCGAAACGTTGTGTTATACATGTTATAACATATAACGATGGCGAATGTCCGAAATCCTATAATAAATACATATATTCACAGACATAATCACGCATATTGTTAATACTCGTGTTACTGTGTCTGTTACGACAGGTATTACACAACAGCGTCACTGTAGTAACACGCACCTAGGCTCGAGAACACACCATAATGTTCTGGCAGGAACGATGGCTGCTACAGAGCAGAGGACGTTGGACGGCTGTACTGATTAGAGACCTTTATAGAACGGTTGGAGCTACAACACGGGGAGGTAAATTTCTACGTGACAAGTTCCAAGTTCCTCGCCGGCCATGGCAACTTTCGAGCGTATCTCTTGGTACGGTGGGTAAATGTAATAGTTCGGAGTGTCCCCATGGGGATGCGGAGCACGACAACGCCAACCATGCGTTCTTCTTTTGAAGACGGTGGGAAAACGAAATAAGAAGACTCGAGATTTCCATAGGCCAACTCTCACCGAACACCATTGTTCGCAAAATGATCTCTGAAGACACTCTTGGAATACTGTCTCTACTCATGTAGAGGGGTGTTGACACCCAAAAAATTAGAAGAAAGGTAATACTACCCCGACGTTGCCCAACCAATGGCAAACTCTGCTTAAATAGACAATCTCTTGTTGAAGTAATGAGGAAAGCAGATCGGAGAGGGAGCGATAGCTGGGCGGTGAAATGTTTGGTGGGTGTTAGTGTCACTCACCAGCGGAACACGCTGACGGTGCATTAGCATTTTCCTCATCAATTTAAAAAACAAATAAAAACCGGACACTGACGGACTAACGCTTGTATACTTGATGTATTCCAGCTGAATTGAACTGTCTGACACCTCTACTATAAAGTTGTGGTTTCTGAAAAAGAAGTTCTACGGAAAAGACTTAAAATGTGGTTTTCCGGAGATCGTATTGGTGCTGAAAATGTGTCTCTAAAACACTTAACCATACTTTAGCAAAGTAATAAACATACATATTTTATAAGTATGAACAAAATTGTTATTGAGGAGAGAATATTGATACTAATTGACTGAGCGTTAGCTAAGCCCATCACTCGAAGGACTGGAAAAATGTAATTTCTGTCTGTCTGTCTGTCTGTCCGCGTGATATCTCGAGAAAGAACCGATCTACAGACTTTAAATGTTTGCAAGAAGCTTTATTTCCATCAAGAAAATGGCAGAATAAATAAATTTGTTAACAAACTGGGAATAATCATATGAAATTTGACATGCGCCATAGTAACATGTGTAGTTTAATGAAATGACCTTTAGACTTGATATTTTATATTACAGTGTGTTATGCGGTACTTGGTACCTATATTGTATTAACAGTGGGTCTATATTAACAAATTGTCAAAGTTTACTATCAAATTGAATTTCTGTTTTATTGATAACATTAATCCAAGGGCACTCCACCAAATAAATAACTCATCTTTCCTATCGGGCAGATAGTCTAAAATTGGTTGGAAAAGAAATTTCAGAGAGATAAAACAAGATTATGAATAATGTATCTTAACACACTTATTGTTTTAGAAGCTAAAAATATCTGTAGGTGAAATGTTCCATGGAATCCATTAAGAAACATTATATTCAATGCAAAATGTATGTTCCTGTAAAAGATTTTTTAAAATTTCCCATCATTTAGTCGAGATAGCAGGCTTTAAAGCATAATTTTATGTTTAAATTACACTTACCAATAGCAAATATTCGAAAAATACTTACCTTCACAGATTGTCAAAATAAAATGTAAACAAACAAAATTACTGTAAACCATATGCAGTTCCTAAAACTGTTGATACCTTGGTTTTACACCAAAAGAACAATGTATTTGAATCCCAGAAGTACGGAAAGAGTCAAGATTATGTGAATGTTAAATTTAGCTCAAGTTTATCTTCCTCTTAATGCAACGTCTGAAATCTGATGCTGTCACAGACTTTACTCCTGGAATTTGCAGTCATGTTTGTTTGAAGAGATGAAACAACTGTGACGAAGAAGCTCAACTTTTTAAATCGTTTCGACGTTAGAGACACCTAGACTACAAAATATAGTGTAATCTAGGGGAAGAGTAATTGAGAGGAATGAATCAATGTGAAACCAGTTAGTTCTTCGTCACCTATTTTGGAGGAAGGTGAACTGGAGCTTAACTCAACATTCAAATCGTCAACATTAGTCATTCAACATAAATCTTAATAAAAACCAAACCACATGAAAGTCTCAATCGTTTGTACTTTATCGTTTAAAAATCCGAAAAGTATAAAATCTAGAACAAAAACTAAACATTGTTTGTTCACGTATTTATTACATGATTAAAATGATATCTCCCACAACTCTTATGACCAAACATCAAGGCTTTTAAGTTTTTTAAGTAAAATATTGTAAAACTCAAGATCATTTCAATACCGCCTGGTCTTTTTCACTGAACTGTTATTATTGCTTGATTCCGATTATTGGTATAGCACAACGTTTCGAGGATTGGAATCTATCTTCTTCGTCAGGTGGCGGAGGCATTAGTATATACAAAAATAAAGAACAGAAATAAGAAAAGAAGGGAAAGAAAAGAGAGGGACCCAAAAGCTGCTTGGAGTCTAGTCGACGCGTTGACGATGCAGAGAATGCAAGTCCCGAGCACAAGTCATGAGTACGAGAAATGCAATCACACATCACACCGGCACGGATGTAAGTGGCATCTTTTGGGTATGTTTGAACCCTTTTCTTTCTTATTTTCTTCTTTCTGTTCTTTATTTTTGTGTGTACTAAAACCTCCCCCATCTGACGAAGAGGATAGATACTAGCCCTCGAAACTCTGTGTTATACCTTTTGTAACATATAACGATGGCAAATATCTGAAATCCTGTTAACCTGTCAAACATTCCATCGTCAATAACAAACTTTAAACAAAGAATTCCACATAGTATTGCTTAATCGTTTTTTACATTTCTCAACAACATTCTCTAGGATATAATCACTTAATACATTTGATCGACCAATCTAATACTGCATATACTCCATCCGAATGTATTCGCCATATGTGTTCTGTCCTCAACAGGTCGACCTTCTCGTATCCGCCCACACACGTTAGATAAGACTCTAATTACATTCCTCAGCATGCGCTGCTGAGTCACAGGTTTGTGGAGGTCACAGCTCGCCGAAAGGAGCTTTAAATGTCCCCGCATTTACTATCATCTTAACGACTCATTTGCATATTCTATTTTTATTCCTCCCAAAAATGGTTATTTCGCCTTATAAGGATAGTGACCACTGTTACGACCTCTACTGAGGTCACACGGTCGTTCGACAGTCTCGACCCACAAAGCGGGTGTATGACATCAACTCATTTGAAATATAAATGAAGACTTGAAATGCATAATGGGATGAGTGCCAACTATGAAGGTTGGAGACGATTTAAACAAGACTGCGAGTAATACAAGATCAAAACAATTATACACGTATCTAGAGTTAATTTAAAGAAATAAAATATTGAACTGGTCGTGTGCCTTATTATTATAATACAACCTAAATAATACTCTACCAAATATACTCTCTCTATATTAAATGGCTCGTGTCATTTTTTGTAAAAAGAATATAGTACTATCACTCAATAGCAATCAAAGATTCACTTAAAAACTACAAATATTTAATGATAAAACAATCAAAACTTTAAGTTGTCATCTGTAGCCATGGCTAATATAAGAAGGGAGGGGAGGGGGGTAAAGACGAAATTTTGAAAAATAAACATTGCAATTGTATCCAGTAATTTATTTTAAGCTAGAACACATTTATTAGGTCTTAAAGCTCAAGAATTGTCCGCTTAAATATTACCGACTCCCTGGTTTTGGAGGGTATATGATACATCCTAAATCACCCAGTGTGTCAGCCCCCTCCAAATTAATTTTCTATATACACCACTGCTCTGTAACTGTGTATGGTCTTAACAGTGACACAGACCACAGAAAATTCAGTTGGATTTTTAGTAGGCTTACTTCCACAGCACTTGACAGTTACCTCGTTATATTTGCGTATCTGTATCTTCAGAAACACGTTCAATAAAAAAAAGTTCTTTAACTGTTGGCGTCTGATCCGTTATATTACACTCCGTTTATTACAACTTCAAATATATATTGTTTTAAACATGACGTAGATATTGTGAGAACAGTTTATTCAGTGTGAATATTGTGTTTAGCTACAGTTCATCTTCCTCTTTAACCTTCCTCTTAATGCAGCGTCTCGAATTTGATGCTGTAACAGACTTGATTCCTGGAATCTGGTTCGTCTGAAAAGATAACAAGCGGCGACGAAGAAGCTCTAAATAAACTCTTTGCGTCGTTTCGACATCAAAGACACCCACACTGCAAAATATAGCGTAATCTACATGAAGAGGAAAGAGGAATAAGAAGAGTAAGATAACTTTGTAGGGTAAAAACATGAAAACAACCCAAATCCCTAAATATACAACGCGTTACTTTTAAAACAAATTATAACAGTAAAATGCAGTGACTGTTGTAAATATAGTGACACAGTGACGTAACTATCGAGAGAGACGTGGGGGAAACAACCCCCCCCCCCCGAAAGAGCCGTAAAAATTAATTTTATTTTAATACGGCAGTTCAATGTTTTACTATGAATTAGACCTATCCAATTGATTCAAAAATAGATTTATTAAATGCCCCCCTCCCTTATGGTGTGCTCTTCAATCACATTCACGGGGCCCCCAAGATCCACATACACTGGTTGGTAGAAAATCTTAAAAAGGAACACAATAAGTCTACTGTAGTTGCGTATTAAAGGTTTTGATACGATAAGATGATTGCAGTGATACAATTTAGACAAACGAGAAAACGCCAGTGTTTAACATTTTAGAATATTAGAACTAAATGGCCATTATAAATTAATTAAGACAGTGATGTGGTGGAGGAGCTCTGGGAATAAATATAATATTTTATTTTAAGAAAGCCCCCTCTCCCCACTTGTGATACATAATTTTTTACCTCTGTTTACCCAAAATCCACATTCGTTTTTTATAAATTTTACTAACGCATATACAATTATATAGCCAGTTTAGTATGCAATATTCGTAAAAGTTAAACATTCTTCATTTTTAAGACAAACACGGCCGAAGATATAAATATCCTACATGAACTTTTCACACTGTATACATAATTAAGATTTTAGGGAGCGACACGCTTTTTATCCATTTATGACTTAAGGGAATAATACTTTTTTCATCAAATATAATTTAATATTTATGTAATAATAAATTATAATATAATAATAATAAAGTACATGTTTTTAAATATTTATTCCTTAATAAGATTTTAAATTTATTTTTTATAAATACAAAATATGTCACTGATAATACGCTTTAGAGTGAGTTTCATAGTGATACCTGTATATAAATGCATTTTGTTTCTTAAACAAAAATAAACATTTCTTTGTTTGAAGGTTATTTTGGACGATGGAAGGATTGTGAAGGGAACAGGATTTTTCCGGACATTTGCCATCGTTCAGTGAAACAAGAAATCAGTAACACTACGTTTCGAGATCTGCAATCTGATCTCTTTTTCAGGTTGAGAAGAGAGATCTCAACCTGATATCAACCTGAAGAAGAGATTAGATTGCAGATCTCGAAACTGATTTGTTGTTTCACTGAACGATGGTAAATGTCCGGAAAAATCCTGTTCCCTTCACAAAAATAAACAAGTATTTATATTTATTATTCAAATTTAAATTGAATTATATTTTTTTTCTCGCATCTAATACCTAATGCCGTAAGCTAAAATAGTGATATTATACATGAAATAAATAGAGTGACTCATTAGAAATGCATTAAATTAAAGATACCAACCAGATTTATAGTCTTGGAAATAAACACAGCTAATTTTTTCATTGCTGTGTTGCAACATGCTCTTGATTTCGTGTTGAGGTTATGTTGCTTCAAATGTGTAGAGAGTGTACGAGTATAATTGTATTATTCTCGTATGTTTTATCGCTGAGGCTATACTTTACTAAACTATAAACTTACTGTGGACGAAAGTTCCACGTAAACTGTTCTTAAGCATCAATACGTAGTAACTATATTATTTGTCGTTAAAATGCAGATCCACTTTTATATTTTCTGTTTTATTTAGCATTCGCAAACACCATTGGAATTTATTATATTCCTCATATTTCATGTTTTTCTGATTTTCCCTGCTGTTTAATCTGTATATTTTGTAATAATACCTAATTCTTATTTTTGTATAATAAAACGAATAATTAATAAAACACATGTGTTGGGGTATGGTGAACATCGCTTTCAGTATTAACGTTTCTGAGTAGTTTTGTGTTACCGAAGGAAAACTTTCAAAATCCATTAAAGACGAATGTTTTTTTTAATTTTTAATTGTCCGTTCTGGTTTATTTACAGTCCAGGCACGCCCAATTTTTGCTAAAAATAAATATGTTACATTTTGGTTTTTCTTAACACTTATTTATTGTTTACAATACAAATGTATAATAAAATATAAATACAGTAATTTATCACGTTAAAACCCTTTAGTACATCACAGTAATCTAACAAATTTTATCATTATAAGTATAGTTTTGTTTTTAAACTAAATGTTCGTATTTCCTATTTTATGTGGGTATTAGTAGGCTAGCCTCCAAAAGTGTAAATAAAATTCAAAAAAATAAACTACCTATAACAATTTTAATATTTTTTATTTGTACTATGTATATTTAAAATTCAAAGAATTCATCATCAGGCACGTAGGTTAAGGTAAGCATAAATAAAAACAAAATCAATAATCAAATTCGCGCGCGCTCGCGTGTGTGTAATTTATACTGTATAAAAGTCTATCAAATAATAAATTTTTAACATCATTGTAATTGAATAGTGCGCCAGGATTAATTTTGGCACTTAAATAAACTCAAAATTCAAATTGTTCAAAATTTAACTTCAAAGGTAACTTTACTTGCGTGTTTGTGACATTTGGGGATTATTTTCAATAATCGTGTATGTATGACCAGCATTATTTGATTATTTCGTAAATAATCAGTCTATTTTGAATTTGATTATGTTTTCAAGGATTTTATAAGCTAATTACATGTAATTTTGAAGGTTCGGTTGGTTTGTACAATTAATATTTCTTTTTTTAATTATTATACGTGCTTATCTTAACATACGCGCCTAACAAGAAATACAATGTATTCAAAATATACATGGTACATATAAAAATATTAAAATTTTATAGGTTTCTTAAACATGTTTTTATTTATAATTGTCCCTGTTTTGCGTTTTGAAACAGTCCATTGAACGTGTATAATCACCTTGAATGAGGCTATTTATTTCTTCTGTTATTCGGGTTATAATATCGTACAATATCCAGTTTTCTGTCACGTGACACTGACCTGACTCTTGGCGGCATCCCCTATGAGACGTTCGCAGTCGGTGAAGGCGACATAGCTAGGGGTGGTGCGGTTCCCCTGGTCGTTAGCTATGATCTCCACCTTACCGTGCTGCCAGACTCCTACACACGAGTAGGTGGTGCCCAGGTCTATACCTACAGCTGGCACGCGGGGTCCCATGTCGATGGAGGCTACAGTACAGACTACAGACTACTGACTAGTGACTGTGCCGGTCTACCGTAGCGCTCACTCCACTACCGCGCCCCCCCCTGTGCAGATATGTCTGCGCCAACTGACACCAAAATTAGCTGCACCTATTATAGAAGGTTCGCTTTTTGACATTTTTTACAAAAATCGCTTTAAGGTGCATAAATAAATGTTTGCAAAACTTCTGCGTTCACCAATGTTTTGAAAATACATTATGAGTTAAGAAAAGATCGACATAGGTTGTGGGTCGTGTTCAAAATTCATCAAAGTTCTTTGTTTGAGGTTTGTTTTTGACGATGGGAGGATTGTGAAGGAAGCAGGATTTTTCCGGACATTTGCCATCGTTCAGTAAAAAAAAAAAAAAAAAAAAAAAAAAAAAACCAGTAACACTACGTTTTGAGATCTGCAATCTGATCTCTTCTTCATGTAAATAACTAATCTAAATAATTACAAACTACGTTAAAATAAACAAATCATACCAAAGCGTTGTGACACGCCCAAGTCAAGAATCACAACTACCATGTTGTGCGTCAACTTCACTAACTCTTAAACATGCACTTAATAAAAATTATGTGTATGTGTATGTAATTATATGTCAGGTTAGTTATTTACCTGAAGAAGAAATCAGATTGCAGATCTCGAAAAGTAGTGTTAGGCTACTGATTTTTTTGTATCCCTGCACAATGGAAAATGTCCGGAAAATCCTGCTTCCTTCATCAAAGTAGCTATTGTTCATTTGCTGATGCGTACTAAAATTCTGTGTGCAACAATAGAACAATCTGAAACGTCTTTGACTTGCGTATGTAACTTCAGTTTGTGAAAGGCGAACACCTTTAAAATATACAACATTGGCGAGTAAAGTCTAAAAAAGTATGTAGTGAATTGTCAATACCTAAGTTTTAAAGAACCATATTTCAAATGTACTATCCAACTTATTGCAATCTAGAAACATTGCAACTTATTTAGCAACTAATTTATAAATAGATTTTTTCAATATTTTTAAAAGAAATACAATAAACTATGAAACACAAAAAGAACTGGTATGAGAAAAATACGTTAACCCGAAGACGAGTGTACATTGTATACGTTTTCAAATTTAGCGATATAATTAATTTGCAAGGCTTAACATGGTTTCTGTCCAAATTATACGAACCATTACAACTATTTTATTACCTATTACTAATAATGTAAGGTTTTAAATATAGTATAAGCTTATATTTATACAACGTAACAAACATTTTATTTGAGATGAAAACAGAAACTTAAGATTTGAATACATTTGATTGAGTTTTATGAACAGATTTCCTAATTAAAAATACAGTAGACGTAATCCCTTTATTGACATTTGTGTCAAAAAAAATTATTGGCAGAACGTTAGCAAAGCTTGTGACTTGAGGGGCTGGAAAAGTGTCATTTCTGTCTGTCTGTCTGTCCGCACAATATCTCGAGACCGAACCGATATACAAACTTGAAATTTTGAATGAAGCTTAATTTTTACATAAGCAAAATCAAGTTCGATCATGATGAATACTATTCGATGCATGTGGTTTGGCTGAGCGTCAGATAACTGTAACTCAGGGTGGTATCCCGATAATGAATTGATCTATACTCTTGACATTTTGTATTTTTTGCTTAGTTATCACCCTTGATTATGAAACCTTCAGACGTTTTCGTAATTAAAGTTATCACTAAAGGTTCTGATAGAAATCTGCTACATATAGACTATGAATATCTGCATGTCTTTGTTTTCGCTAAATATTTAAAAAGCGAATTGAGCTATGGAATTTAAATTCGGCTTGTGAATCCATTTCCACAATGGCAACGCCTTATTTGATGATGGGCATGTTCCTCTATGTTATTTAGCTGAATTTCTCGTAGCCTAGCTGTCTGAAATATATCTCGAGACGGATTTTGTCTGTAGATTTTTATTTTGGCATAAACTTCAATTGAATACAGACAAGAATTAGAATCAACGATTGTGCTTGTCTATCAATGGGATTTGTCTGGACGTCATTGAAGCCTATCACTGGAGTAGGCTGTAAAAGCTTCTATTCTGTCTGATTGTCTGTCTGCTTCTCGGTCCGCAGGACAAATAGAGGATGAAATTATCTATATGCTTGATATTTGACATGCAATATCAGTTACTCGACTCGTGGTTTGGCATGTTCCTACTTTGTAATAATAAGAGAGAGAAATTCGAAAGTACATTCCAAAAATAGTGGAATATGAAAATAATGAGTAGAGTAACACTAAGTGATTAACAATAACGAAGTATTCCTCAATTAATAATTTATACTTAATCAACGGTATTAATTATTATTTTGTGCAAAAACAATAGTCATGAAGGCGATTAAAATATAATGCATTATTTACCTACTTATTACAGATTTCATCAATATTCTTAAAAATGTAGTAAACCAAAACAAAATTAAAGAGTTTTTACAGCACGAATTAACATTTACAGTGGCTACGCAAAATTTATGCTGTTGCAAAGTCAAAGAACATGTTAATGTATTGTGGCTGCCAAGACGTGCTGGGCTATTTGTGACTATGACGTCACCACAGCTACCTGACAGCTTGTCAGTTCGTTTTGATTTGATATAAGATTCCTTCCTTCAAACCTACGAATGACTTTAGACTGATGCATTATTAGATACCATCTAACCCATCACGTAGATTTTGGAAGGTTTTTTTTCTTTGCTGTACTGAGCAGTAGAATTAGCTGGGTTTTGTTTTCATTGTATTTTAAAATACAAAGTTCAATTAGCACTGTCTGTTAAAATGAAAGTTATTGTTGAGCTAATTTTAATTTGTTGAAAACTGCAAAATCCCAATTTTTGTTCAATGTAGTTAGTATTTTCTTTACCTTCAACAGTTTCCTTATGGTTTAAACGTTTTAGAAAACGCAATTTTTGCTCCCAATTAAGACTCGCAGGAAATTTGTGTCAGCATAAAAACAGACAAATCTAGGATTTAAATTCTTCAATTTTGTAAAATAGTTACGGTTTAGTAATTCTAAGGCTTGAACTTAAATGGATGCTCTCAAATAAAATTTTCCGAGCATCCAAAATTCATTGGAAATAGTTGAAAAAAAAAAACTTTTATAAGCAATTATAAAAGTCTTAGTTGTACTTTAAAGATCCATCTTGGTAACCTTTTCAATAAAACCCTCTTTGAGCAAGTAATTTTGCAAGAGATAAGGAAGTTAAGGTGGTGAGATAACTTCTATAAGAGTTATCCAACACAGCCTTGTGTGGTCTGAAATTGCGAACTGACTGATTACAAATTGATTTATGTTGGAATGACGTTCCACCGTCGATAGACTAACCACATTCTGTCATGGAGATGGTGAGATCTGCACCAGTACCAACAGCAGCTCTTGGAACTGTTTCTGTGAAAGTCAAGTGAAAATAGTATAAGGTATTCACAGTGAAAGTTGTGAATTTAAATTAACCTCTGCAGTAAACAAAAGTTAATTATTGTAGACTTTATAGGTTAGATGATACTGAAGATGCTCAGATAGTTCAGCAAGAACAAACTACAGTTCATAAACTGTTTAGCATTTAAGGCACACTAATAGTTTTCTTTGTTGAATTAAGGACATAAATAGTCATTTTTATTTTAGTTTTGTATTCCAGTTGACACATGTTTAATTTAGTAATTTTCCTACAATATTGGTTTCATGCAGTCACTTGCAAAATTATTCACAGAAAATATTCAGGTTCTTGGTAAAAAAAAACTTCCAAAAAAATAGTCTAGGAGTAGAGAGCCAATCTGTATTGTATACTTATTGAAATAACTTATTGTTTCATATTTTAAACCCTTTTGATAAAGTACCTTTTTGACCCCCACCAAAAATTAGGGCAACTGACAATACATTTTCTCTTAGAAAAAATTCTTCTAGTGATAAAAAATGCTTTATAAAGTGCATACTAGTTCTTGGCTTCAGTATCTAAATCAATATTAATTGGCTGAGCATTAGCGAATCCTATCACTCAGAAGGTTGGAAATGTTTAATTTGTCTGTCTGTCCATATGATATCTCGAAAACAATGGACCTATTAAATTGAAATTTTTCAAGAAGCCTCATTTATACATTAACAATATTGAGTTCGCCAGTAGTGCATGTCACTCCATGGTATTTGGCTGAGCGTTAGCATAAGTTTTACATTGGTCTTATGGGTAATAAATGAGAAATTTGCAGAATAAATACATTTTTGAAAAAACAACCTCTTTAGATTTTAACATGTGCATAATAGCAAATGTAGGTTATTCATACAGTTAAAATAAAAAAAAAAAAAAAAACAATATAGTGAAAGTCAATGTTATGGGCGACAAGATATGATTGCTAAGAAACCTAACTCAATTCATAAGATGCCTCGATAAGATCATATAAAGACTTTAATTTTGTATTAAACCAAAGTTAAAAAAAAAAAAACAATATAGTGAAAGTCAATGTTAAAAGTGGGCGACAAGATATGATTGCTAAGAAACCTAACTCAATGAACAAAAATTATATCATGTGGCAAGATGCCTCGATAAAGATCATATAAAGACTTTAATTTTGTATTAAACCATTACAGTTAACAACAAAAAAAAAAAAAAAACAATATAGTGAAAGTCAATGTTAAAAGTGGGCGACAAGATATGATTGCTAAGAAAACCTAACTCAATGAACAAAAATTGTATCATGTGGCAAGATGCCTCGATAAAGATCATATAAAGACTTTAATTTTGTATTAAACCATTACAGTTAACAAAAAAAAAAAAAAAAAAAACAATATAGTGAAAGTCAATGTTAAAAGTGGGCGACAAGATATGATTGCTAAGAAACCTAACTCAATGAACAAAAATTATATCATGTGGCAAGATGCCTCGATAAAGATCATATAAAGACTTTAATTTTGTATTAAACCATTACAGTTAAAAAAAAAAAAAAACAATATAGTGAAAGTCAATGTTAAAAGTGGGCGACAAGATATGATTGCTAAGAAACCTAACTTCAATGAACAAAAATTGTATCATGTGGCAAGATGCCTCGATAAAGATCATATAAAGACTTTAATTTTGTATTAAAACCATTACAGTTAACAAAAAAAAAAACAATATAGTGAAAGTCAATGTTAAAAGTGGGCGACAAGATATGATTGCTAAGAAACCTAACTCAATGAACAAAAATTGTATCATGTGGCAAGATGCCTCGATAAACATCATATAAAGACTTTAATTTTGTATTAAAACCATTACAGTTAACAACAAAAAAAACAAATGTTTAATTTGTCTGTCTGTCCGTATGATATCTCGAAACAATGGACCTATTAAATTGAAATTTTTCATATCAAATCAAATTCTTTTATTGCAAGGACAACATGTATGAGTTGCATAGCAAACGTCAATATTGTGTACGAGTAATTCTAAAATTTTAAACATTCATACCACATTACCTCATTCAAACATACAGTTTTACAATCACGCATCTTTCATTCCTGGCCAATGAAACCCACTTCAAACATTGGAGTCAGTCATTCCAATTGTGTGGTCTCCCAGTCGAATTCAAAAAAAACTCATCTGCATTATAAAATGCATGCGACACCAAAAGGCGTTTGAGACGAGCTTTTGAACGCCTTGGGCGTTGGGGTAGTTTTTTATAGAGTTGGGGCAGTCTGTTGAGGAAATTAAACCCCTGCTTGCGAAGGCAAGTGTTCACAAAACTACCGTTCTGTGTCTTCCCGTACGGTAGTTTTCTCTGCCTCGTGTCTCATACATGTGTATGTCCCGGCCTCTGGTTAAGGCACATTTGTACATACAAAACATGGTTGTTTCTAAAATGTAGAGACACGGCAACGTCAACAGCTGCAATTTCTTGAAAACCGGCCTGCACGACTCTCTGTAATTGATTTTTTGCGATGATTCGAATCGATTTTTTTTGAAGTCTGAAAACTCTCTGGAAGTGAGTGTTTGCACACGCTCCCCACAGAACCAGACCGTAGGACAGATGGGGATAAATCAAGCCGTAATACGCCGTTATCAGTACCTGACTCGGGCAGTATTTTGCTAAAGACCTCAGAACGAAAATTCCTGAGGAAATTTTGGCACAAACGTGGTCAATATGATCATTCCAGGTCAACCCTCTATCAAGGTGTATTCCCAGGAATTTTGAAGAGCAGACTTCGTCCAGTGTGGAGTCCCCCAAGAAAATTGCGGGGGTTCACTAAGGTTTTCCACCACACGCAAAGAAAAATTCAAAACATTTGATTTTGATGAATTTGCTGTGAGATTGAGGCTTGTTGAAGTGTTGGACACAGTTGTTGATGTCAACAAAGCCTGTTGTTCCAAAACTTCACTGGATTTCCCACTGAAACAGAGAGTCGTATCATCAGCATACTGCACTAGTTTTCCATGCCGAAGTGATGATCCTATGTCGTTGACATAAAGCAGGAAAAGCACAGGACTGAGTATGGATCCCTGTGGGACACCATATTTCAGTTTTATTGGCCTGGACAGTTTGATTTGAAATTTGGACAACTTGGGATCTGTGGATTAGGAATGAGCTAAGCCATTCAAGGGGCACGCCTCAAATGCCATGAGACTCCAGTTTGTCTAGCAGTGTGTTATGGTCAACGCAGTCGAATGCTTTGGACAGGTCAAGAAACACACTCATTGTGGTGTTTCCGATTTTCTATCCCCTCCACAATCATATCAACAAGACTAACAACTGCGTCAGTTGTCGATTTGCCCTTTCTGTAACCCAAATTGTTCATCAGAGAGCTGATTGTATTTGTCCAAAAAAGAAAGCATTCTTATGAGAAAAAGTTTTTTTTCAAATATTTTGCTCAATACTGGCAAAATTGAGACAGGCCTATAATTATTGATAGACAGCGGATCGTCTTTCTTAAAAATTGGGACAACTTTAGCGACTTTCAGGAGGGAGGGGAAAACTCCACTTTGGAATGAAGAATTTATCAGTTGGGTTAATGGTCTCACTAAGTGCTTGAAGACACTTTTAATGAGCCATGTTGACATAAGATTTAAATCGTTTGATTTTTTTGGCTGGGAGCTGCTGAATAATACGTTTAAGCTCATCCTCAACAACAGGCGCCAACACCATGGGAGTCTGTGGGGCTCTGTCTTCGCGGAGGGGGCGTACTTGAGGTTCAGATGGTCGAGGACTCAGCCCACCAGCAACGGTTTTGCGAAAAAACCCGTTAAACTGTTAGCAATCTCAGTTGCATCTTCCTCAAGTTTGTCCCCAATTTTAATTTTGATTTGCTTGTGAACTTTTGTTTTATTGTTAATGATGCTCCAAGTTGTTTTTGAAATGTTTTTGGAAGAGAGAATTGATTTAGAGACATTCATATGCTTTTGCAGCTTGGATCACTTTTCTGTAAATGCTTTTATATTTCCTAAAAAAAATTTTGAAGTTGTCATTTTGAAGTATTTTTATAAATTTTCCGAGAAAAACTTTAATTTTTCTCTAGAAACCAAAATGCCTTTAGTGATCCAATGTTTGTTGTTTGATTTTTTTTCGCAAACACTATTTTTTCTGGTAGGGCAGCAGATGTTAAAATGAAAAATTTTAGAGTGTCGTTAAACGTTTTGAATTGCTGCTCTACAGGATCAGATGAATTTAGAAAATTCCATGTCTCTTTAGACAGGGAAGTGTTGAGGTGAGCGATGTTTTCTGGCCTTACGTCTCTTACTGTTTGTGTACTTTTGGGCTCCCTTTTCTAATTTTATTCCACTTATTATGACCTCTTGGCCATAGTGGTCGGAAATCGCTGTGTTTACCACAGACACTGCGACACTTGAGTGATTGGAGATGACGTTGTCGATAGCCCGATTTAGTTGTAGCCGTAACTCTCGTCGGAGTGTTGACAAGCAACTCAAGGTTGAATGACCTCAATAAATCGACTAGTCGAATGGTGGACTGATGACTTTTGTCCAACGCGTCAATGTTAAAATCCCCCATTACCACGAATTTCTGACGTTGGTTAGTCAGTTTCGTAAGTAATTGTTCGAATTTTGAAAAGAAAGTGTCCTTACATCCGCTGGGAGACCTGTAAATTCCGATCACTAACAATTTAGATTTGTTTGTTTGCAAATTGATTCCTACTGCTTCAAAGTCTTTTTCGGCTAAATCTTGGATCGGAAAGGGGGAGAACATGAAATTTTGTTTCAGAAAAATTGCAACGCCCCCTCCTTTGGAGTGAGGTCGACAAAACGCGCAAGCCAAATTTGTAATTTGGAATTTTGTAATGTGCGAGATTTTCCTCCTTAAACCATTTTCAGTTACCACAAGGAGATCAGTTTTTTGATCCTCGCACATGAGTTGGATTTCTTCCATTTTGTTGGTTGCTGATTGTGCCATTTTGGTGAAGCAGTCTTATTTCAATTTCTGGGTAATTATTTGAGATTTGCCGATTTTGTTTGTTTTTGTTTGTCAATTTGGTCCTATGAGTTGAAGCGGGGTCCCTAAAAAAAACAGATTCAACATGTGATGGTGATGGTCTATATTGTCCTTCAGGCACTGTAGCAAGAGGAGCCCATTCTCACCACATCCGCGTAACTATCGAGCTGGAAACAGGTGACCCGGGACGGAGGTGAGCTGACCAGCGGAGGCGGCGGTGGTGGGGTCTCTGCTGGGGTGGCTGGAAGAGTGTTGGAGCTGGGAGCCGGTTGAGTAGGGAGCACTCCAGGCTGTAGCCCTATCCTTGCACGTGCCGAGAGACTCGCCAGATGGTCCAGAATAACTGTTCAAGAAGCCTCATTTATACATTAACAATATTGAGTTCGCCTGTAGTGCATGTCACTCCATGGTATTTGGCTGAGCGTTAGCATAAGTTTTACATTGGTCTATGGGTAATAAATGAGAAATTTTGCAGAATAAATACATTTTTGAAAAAACAACCTCTTTAGATTTTAACATGTGCATAATAGCAAATGTAGGTTATTCATACAGTTAAAAAAAAAAAAAAAAAAAAACAATATAGTGAAAGTCAATGTTAAAAGTGGGCGACAAGATATGATTGCTAAGAAACCTAACTCAATGAACAAAAATTGTATCATGTGGCAAGATGCCTCGATAAAGATCATATAAAGACTTTAATTTTGTATTAAACCATTACAGTTAACAAAAAAAAATAAAAACAATATAGTGAAAGTCAATGTTAAAAGTGGGCGACAAGATATGATTGCTAAGAAACCTAACTCAATGAACAAAAATTGTATCATGTGGCAAGATGCCTCGATAAAGATCATATAAAGACTTTAATTTTGTATGAAACCTCATTTCTACAAGAAAATAAATAATAAGTCCTGTGATGATTGATATACAACAATGGAATTTGGCTTAGGGTAATTGAAGCCTATCATTTAGTAGTCTGGCACAGTTTCTCTTTTTATTGGCCATAGGATATACGAGTAAACATTTAGTTGTTGTATATCTGTCTGACCGCAGGCTGTCTCGAGAATGACAGCTATAGGCTTGAAATTTTGCATCCAACCTTGAAGAAGCCTGTTGCAGGCATATGTGACTCATTTCTTTCTTAATGATAAGTATACATTGATTACCCTCAATGAAATAAAGAGAACAGTTAATCATTTTAGTTTTGAAGCAACTTTTTTAAACATGGTTGTTAATTCATTCCTGTATGCAACCATTCAGTCCTTCAAATGTATGAATGTTCAAAATGCATATTGCATTTTTTCTAGAGATGTGTTGCTTGGGTATGGGTTCTACCAAAAAATGGTACTTTTAGAATACCATAAGCTTTGAGTTTTTCGAGTAGGGTAATTGTAGGGAAAATATGTATAATGCAAAAACTTTTGAAAGGAACATAAAAAAGTATAGTTGTTTTCTCAACCATTACTTCCTCTGCAACCATATTGACCATACTCACTATTGCATTTATTGTCAATATTCCCTTTATAGAACAAACTGGTCTGGTGATGATAAAATAGGTTGCGTTGCTATAGAAAAAATGTATTAGGAAAATTAAAAACAACTTTTCCCTGCTTGTTATAACAGCAGATAAACAGAGACTGGCCTATAATTATTTACTAATTTATTATTATTTACAGACTTTTAGAAATTGGTTTTATTTTTAGACTTCAAAAGAAACATGTCCTTTTGAAAATTACTTATGTATTAAATCTGCTGAGATTCTGATAGTGTGTATTAATTAATACACATTATCAGAATCTCATGTTGAAATATGACTCATCAGATGAGTTTTTGTTATGAGTTATTGTATTATGTGGGTGACTTCTATACAATGACATTGTATCTCTCCCATAACAACTGTTAGACTTCATTCAGTTGAATAGAATTGGTGAAAGCATGGTTTAGGGTCTCCTTGGTCAACTAGGGAACTGAAGAATGTATTTACTCAAGTTACCATATTTGAGGAAATTTATTAATTCGTTGTCATTTGAATTTTGATTTAATTTGACTAGGTGGGTGTTTAATTTAATTTATTATAATCAAAATCGTTTTGAAAACACTTGATGATGCGTAAATAGTAGATGTAATAGCAGAATAAGCTTTTCAACAATTATGATTTATTATATTATTTAGTAAGTTCAAAAGTTATTGGCTGAGCATCAGTGAAGTCTATCACTTGAGATGTTGTACAAATTTCATTTTTATCTGTCTGTCCACACAATATATTGAAAACGAACGTACCCATAGACTTTAAAGTTGCGTGCAACTTCATTTTTACATGAAGAACACTGAATTTGAAGATGGTAGGACATGTCATTCCATGGGATTTAATTGAGCGTTAGAAAATATTTGTACATTAGTCTTATGGGTAATCTTGATCACAATGAGACAATAGCAGAATAAATGAATTTGTAAACAAACTGAGTACAACCATATGAAGTTTTAATGTGTGACATTTTTATTCATGAAGTTAGAAACACTAGAGTGGAAAGTTAATTTCATAAGTTGGTGATAAGATTTAATTTCAGTACACTGTTGTGTTTTATCCTCCCTAGCTCACCAGAACATTTATTATTTGGACATTGCTATGAAACTTAAGTTAATGAACAAAAATGTGAATGTAGCTAGCCTATCATGTGGTAGGATACCTCGAGAAAGATTTCATCTGTAAACTTTTAATTTTACATAGCTCTTCATTTCTACATGGACAATATTGAGTTCTATGATGGTGCATGTCTAGGCTTGCCATAATTTTTCACCGGCCAACCGGGACGCCTCTGTTCAAAATGCGTGGGGGAGGGATAAATATGAAGTCAAATTAAAAATAAAAACCAAAAAACTTTGTGTATAATTGTATGAATGTAATTTAATTTCTAAATAGTACAAAAGTGATTATATCTTATAACAATAAAAATACAGTTTGGGTTATATTTTTACACGGCTTTCATTAAATAAATTGAAACGATTAAACAATACAAGCTTACTTCAGGCCTTAAAAACATTGACAACTATAAAATGTAAAAGCAAGGCTTATTTTTTATACCATTCGTATTTTTCACTAGAGCAAATCTTTCTCAATAAGTCTTTTTTTTTTAAGTTAACTTTGCATAACATTAAATTTTGAACTGTGGATTCATGCGTTAATCCTCGGATCATCACTCCAGGCAATGTTCATCATGGAGAAAACTCTATCAACTGGTGCAGATGTTCCAGGAAGACAGTAAACATATTCAATTATAAGTCCAAGATTTGGCACTGAAATATTCTGCTGTTTAAAAGAATGGAACAGCTCCATCCATTTTTCTTCACTTGGTTTCTTCTCGTCTTCTTTTTTCCCATACTTCTACTTTTGAGGCCCAAAATCTCTTGGCAAGTCAAGCTCATCAAAAAGTTCGTCGATGTTTATCTTGAGTTTTCCGGTACTTTTATTAATTACTTCTACAATTCTTTCAATGTTTTCCCATGAAATGCTGTTTTCATTGACCCAGACGAAATCTTAAGCTTCTCCAAAACTATCTTCCCAAAGTTTAATGTAAGAAATATACCTACTGTAAAATTCGTTAAAATCACTGGTCATTTGGTTACAGTCAACATTGCTTTTACCCTTAAGTGTTTTAAGGACCGTTTTTGCTCCATATGGGATGAAGTTAGACTCCTTTCTTTCTTGCAAATTTTCCTTCAACTTTTGTAAGGCATGTACAACATCAATAGCACTGGATTTATTTTTCTCCATGGCTAAACTAGTTTTATTAAACAATGCTAGCTGACCATGTACAAACCATAGGAACACTTCACCTCGCTCATCATCAAAGAAGTTCTTTATCAGAGATGGACACATTTCCTGAGACAAGAAGTGCACTCTCAAAGCAGAAAACATTTGAATCATCCTTTCAATTGCTGGTATAAGGGAGAGAAATCTAGTATTTCCGTGTTGTATTAATTTACGGTGTTCAATATCTGCAAACTCGCAGAATTCTTTGAGTTGAGTAACCCTTACAGTGTAAATATGAAAATACTTGTAGATTTTCACAACAAGGGCCTCGATTTCAATGGGAAGCACATCTACAGCAGTCTGGACAGCGTTGTGGACGATATGAGCACCACAACCAATACCATTTATTGATCTTCCAAGTTCATTCTTTATAAGAGCAAATACATTGTTTTTCCCTCTTCTATTTACTCCACCAAAATTTGTATTGCAGTTATCACCACAAAATCCTACAACTTTCTCTTCTAATTTGTTTTCTTTAACAACTGTCATCAGGTGATTAAAAAATATTCCAGCGATTTCGCCTGGTACAGACTTAAAAGTCTAATAGCTTGACTTGCACACCAGATTCATGTTTAAAATAACGCACAACTATAGGAACAAGTTTAACTTCTTTTTTGTAGTCTTTTGTAGTTGTGTAGTCGTGAACCTCTAGACTAAACTACAACTAGGCCTAGCTCAATTGTTTTAAACATTCGGCTCCTTTGACGTGACCGGGACAAGCAGGCAACCGGACGGGACACCGGGACAAGCTTGCAAAACCGGGACTGTCCCGGCCAAACCGGGACGTATGGCAAGTCTATGCATGTCTAACCATAGAATTTGACTGAGTGTTATTGAAGCTTATCTATCACTCTTTCTTCAAGGCTGATCCAATTCCTCCTTTGTGTGCAGAAGGAATGTAATCATGTCTTTTCTCTATGATTGTCTTTATGTATGTCTATCTGTCCACAGGACATCTCTTAAATGAGCTATGGATTTAAATTTTGCAAGCTCAGTGAAGCCTATTACGTAACACTTGGTGAAGCATACGCCTACCTTGTTTTACCTTATTATTGTACTCATAAATTTTGAAACTTTCAAACATTGTTCAATCTTTTTGGGAGACAAATTGGTATTTTAATCAAAGCGGTATTTTGTTTACTGTAAAGCAAAAATTCAAATGAGAATTGGAACATTCTATAACAAATTTAAACAGTAGCTCAGTTTTATTAAAATACGAGTAACAACAGAACCTTCACTTTTATTTAAATGAACATACATACAGACCAACTATGATTTCTGATCTTGTTTCTTAAGTGATAAATATGTTGTTCTCTTTTGAATAGTTCTTGGATATAATAGTCAAAGGCTTTAGTCAAGAACTTAACCAAGGAAACATTTTGGAGGGGTGGTTCAGACAACTAATATCTTCCCGTAGTGTAGAGAGAGTAAGGCCCCATTTTGTTGTTTAAAAGTTCTTGACCCGTTTCTTTGTTGAGAATGGTCTTTTAGCAGTACATGTCAGTTATACTGAATTGTTAAAATAATAATAGCCGTTTACTAAAAAAGTAATTGGAAAATTGAAAATTTTGTGGGGTCCAGACACTTTTGGACCCCCTTGTTGGCTACATCCTTGGTTTTAGTATTGATCACAGACCGACTATATTTGGTATGTTTGAGTTGTTGACCGATGTAATTATTGAAATCAATATTAGTTTATGTTAAAACTTCCCAATATAAATATTAAGTTTTTGTAGTTAAGGGTTATTGAAATATATTTCTCATTTACAATAAAAAACCAATTATTTTACTTACAATACTTTTTATAAGGTTAGAATTTCTTTGAACTATTTTTCAGTTAGTCTTAAATTGTGTTAAATGGGATATTCTATATTTTTGGATTTATGCTATTCCTTAACATCTAAGCTGTATACAAGATTAGTAAATACTCGTAGTTTAGAACTGTTAAACTTATAAGAGCCAATACTGTTGTTAAATGGGTTTTTAGTACCAACTAAAGATTCAAATCTAAATTTTGGATTTGTTTAAAATTTACCTTCTTCTTGCCCAATATAGAAGTTTTATGTAGGAGTTGAAGACGTTACTTTTTGTTTGTTTTGTAACCATTATGACAAAGTTGGTTTGGTTTATCTATTTTTTGCCAAGACAGAAGATGAATACTAATTGGATAATATTCCGATTTAACTTTTTCTGACCAAAGTGGTTTAAATATGTGATTTTTGACAAAAAGCAGTATAATATTATGAAATCCGATAATTGTAACATACAAGTAGGAATGCTTTATCAGGTAACCTCAGTCAGATCGTGTAGGCAGTGGCAGAATAGTGTAGGCAGGACTAAAATGGTGATGTCTAAGCAAAGGACGATTTTCCTTTCTAACTAAGTTTTAGTTGTAGACTACTACCTCATAGTCAGATGGTATACAGCATCCATTTGTGATGTAGCATAGCCTAGTAGCATCAGTTTAAAGATGCATTGACACAGGTGTTGACGACAAATGTCAACAACATTGAATCTTGCTGTAGTTTGTGAAAGTGGAAGCTTCTAAAGATCATCCCTGTGAGTTTAGTGAGTTCAGTTGTTAGCCAGATAAGTGAGTGCTTCTGTGGAGTGATTGAAAAAACAGGTAAGTGGTAACATTGATAAAACTATTCAGATATAGACCTGTCCTCTGACACCAAAATCTGCCTGAGTTCAAGGACAAATACCAAAAGAATAGATCTTGAAATGAAATGGGAAGGAATTAAAAGTAAATAGGACAGAGGTTCAAAATAAGATTAGATACTTAACTTTACTGCTCTACAACAGAGAAAAAATGGCTCAGGAACAGGTAAAAAAAAACACAAATGGGTTTACATTTGAACAACTTTAGTTTTGTATTTAAACAACTACAGGCTGCTTCTGAAAGCACAAAATTATCTTTATTCAACATTTGACTATGAATGCTCTCCATCTCTGTGATTCAAAAACTTAATCACTCTAAGTCCAAACAATTTTCTTCTCAATTAATCCAGCCTATGGGTGGTCATACATAAAACCAGAAAGGACTCCTAAGCTACAGTTTTGGACCGTAATATGATAATAAGCTGTATGCAAGTGTTTAGCTAATTGAAGCATAATCAGAGTGATCTTATCTATCCCACCATTACTTAAGGGTACACAACATTTTGAAAAATATTGAGTGAGGTCAGAGTACATTATCAAGCACTGCTGGGGGTTTTGAAGAAACCTTTACTAGGTGGTAAAGATTTAAGCAAATTTTCCCACACAATTAATCCAGTCTTGACATATCCTTGAAAAAAAAGCAGAGATCTTTCTTCAAAGCAGGCACTTAAGGAATCAACACACTTTCTTTTAAAGTGAACTTAGGAGTTTTAACTACTTCGGTATTCTTAAATATACTGGCACGTATAGACGAGTTCAAACACTGCTTCGAACCTGACAAGGACAAAACACCATTGCATTGTCACTGTTTGCTCCATAAATTCAATGGATTTGCTAGATAAACTGGATCTATTAGTTGGTCAGAAACTCCAGTTTGATTTCATAAATAAGAGAACATTGTGAATGAAAGCCAAAGAAAATACTCATTGATTTTCAATCTCAAATTCAAAATCGTAAAACACAACCTAAACATCACCACTCTAAAGCCATAGTATACAAAATTAAATTTGTAAACTCTGACTTGCCACTTCAAACACCATCAAACTTTACTCAGAAGCTTGATACTTTCGTAGTATTACCATTCTGCAAAAGTGGCAAAACTTTTGATTTAACATGTTAATGCCTTTACAACATCTATAGAGATGTCATGTGAACCTGGGACAACTTCGATTACAATTCTGACTAAGATAAAACTTAGGGCTAACATTCTCAGCACAGCCATCATCTAAACACAAATCTCAAAGGCACTGATCCAAAATTTTATGGAGATGCATTTTTGCAATGACAGTGTTTTTGCTTATCAAAATATTGACAGATAAGCTAGTAAAACCAAGAACAAGATTAAATAACAGAACCATAGTATAGATTGCATTGCCAATGGGTAGCGCCACCTACAGGGAAACTAATGGGATATGATTTCATGGTTGCTCAACAAACAAATCTTAGTGCTATGCAATCACGTTCATAGAAGGATTTCCACTATTTTTGATTGCACCAATAAGCTCACATGCCTCTGCTATTATTTTCTATATCTCTTTAAGACTTGAACCAACTTCTGGAGCCTGAACATCATATAAGCTAGAGAGTAACACACTTTACTGAAGCTACTCAGTCTGGGCAAGAGGATTCACTACTTAGTTGACACAAGAAATCTGCATGCCAACCAGAATAGCTCAGAATACTGATAGAAGAAAGAGGATAGTTTTATATACAATTCCATTCATCTAAGATCAATATAAAAGATTATTTATAAAACAAATCTGATGGAAGGTTCTGAATGTTCTCGGATTACAAGATAGAGGAGATATATCTAACCCCTTCCAGGGTCTGGACTCTAATCTGTCCGTACGTTGAACATTCCTTATATCACTGAATAATCAAAATAACAGCCACAAAGGTCTCAATAAAATGTTAATCAAGAAACTAAAAATGTTCTACAGCTATCATATATTTCATCACAATCAAGTGTAATCATTTCAAAATCTATCCTCACTTTTAACCCTTCTTTACTTAGCCCTAATATCTTTATTCATTTCATTCTGATACACTCTTTAGTGATTTTAGTTAACAAATTTATTGACAGTTGGAAACTCAAACTTGTCATGAGTGAAGAGACATTAATAGAATCAGCTAAGAAAAACTAATAGTGTCTCCAATACAATGGATAATGATCCTTTTTAGTAGTATTCAGTTTTAATACATATACCATTTCTTTCTATTTAGTGGACTGGTGAATCAAGCTTTCAAAATCGAATCTCCTGTAAGATTTTGATAATTAGAAAATTATTGTATTGCATCACAATAATAATAAATCCTAATGAAGTAATGGTTTATGATATTATGGTTTCCCCACAAACAATCATTAGACAGTTTTTCTATTTATATTTCTTCTTTCAAGATAAAAAAATCACAGTGCTACCATTCCAATTTTATGTAATCTGCATGGTAAAAGTTCTCTTGCCACATATTAAAAGTAAGTATGTTTATAAACACTGAGGGTTTACATCTTTTTGTGATATTTTAAAATTTGAATCATTGGCATAGAGTCACAGGCTGTTCTGGGGTAAACAAAAGGGGTCCAAGTATCTAACCCTGAGAAACACCATATTTTACTGGTTTTAGATCAGAATGAATCTGATTTACTCTGCTGCTAAACATTTTATGTGTAATCTCATGTGTATATGTGCCACAGTCTTTGAGTCAAATATACATAAAAAAACTTCTTCAGCTATATTGTAAGAGGAGTTGTGCAAGGCACTATTGGTATATAAGTTTGTCTCCTATATGGTTTCTCTAATTCGGGTCCACATACATAAATCATTTTAAGAAACTAGCAAACTTAAATACATACAATATACATTAAATAAAACATGTTAAACTTCAAATTGAAAAGCACATAAAACTTGACAAGGGTAAAGAAAGATGTACTCACAGTTTCACTGTTTATTAATCAACATAAATATTGCACAAGATTTGAATCTCTTAAAATATTGTGTTAGAATCAAAGAGATTAATGCTCCCACAAACTATTTTCTCATAAAGCATGAAAAGCCTACGACAATACGATATGTAATTTATAGCTGGTAAAGAAATGTTTGAAACAAAACATTCATTAGATTAAAATTCTTAAATATATATTTTCAAATAGATTTAAAATACTGTAACAAGTTTAAAATCCGATTAAAATTTCACCGTCTTAAAGCTGTGATTCAAATTGTCAGAGCAAAAGAAAGAGATCATTAACAGAGATATAAAATATAATAAATATTTTTACAACAATTTATCATTCAAATCTATCTTTAAATCGACATATACCCACCATTAGATGGCGAACCACACTTAAATATAAACATGTAAACAACCTCCACTACCAAGGCCCAGAAATCACATGGAGCAATGGGAGTTGTGAAGATGTTACCAACACGAACCCGAGATAGAACCCGCGGTAGTGGCACCACTGAGTCGTCATCTCTCCATATATAGGTCACATTGATAACATCCCCGGCTCTCCCAATCGCGCTCCCAACTCACATCACAACTACAGTTAATATCTGTTAATTATTAAAACTTTATCTGTTAAACTGTTAACTATACCCAGTAATTAATATACTAAATCGATTTATCAAATCTTTGTACAACTTTAAATTACACGAAAATATTACATAAATCGTCTAACAATAATTAATATTTCACAAACATCGATATATTAATATACCAGAACGAAATGCATTGCAGTGCACACATAGGGACCAGGTGAGACAGCAATGGGCACACATCCCGTACACCCAAAATTCTCTGAATCCTACGTAACTGTACCGATTTTTACATAATCTGAAAGAAAGTAGGCAAATCAGTCGTACTACAACCAAAGTAATGTTGCAAATGTTAAATTTAGTCGAAACTACATTACTTTACCTAACTACAATCAGTTATCAATTATGATACCATATATTTGTAAAAAAATAAATAAATCTTCTGTCAGTCCAAATTATCTCTCTTAAAAACTAACAGACAAACTCTATTTTATCTTAAAAGCTGTCCACAGTTATTCTGAATAGAAAACTCAAATCCCCTTGCCTGTTAGAGTCTAAGAGTGCAAACTGAGTATAATTTAAAATCAGTAGTATTAAGAGATAAAGAATGAATTAATGCACTGTATAGAGTAGATAACGCTAAAATAAATTATATATACATAATATCACAGCCACAGTATTGTATTAAGTAACAGAAACATTCTGCTAATGTATAAAACAACCTACAATCTCGAACGTCTCAGCCAAAGCCCTTTCCATAATTTAATATGTGTGAAATACAAAAGATATTTGTGATGGCTTCTTCCAAGGGTCAAAAAATAACAGCATAGTAAGCTATCTATGTAAAATTGTCAAATATTCGAAGACAGAAACTCACTCGGGCTTTGGCTGAAGCCATTGCAACTTTTGAGTGCATGGGGATGTACTTATTTTAAGTTAAAGGGCTACACACAACGTAAGTCAAATATCTCATAACACATTAGTATTAACTCATCTCATGCACTCCATTGTAAAAATATTTGTATATAAAAAGCTACCTCTGCAATCGCACAAAACAGACGCTACAAAATACTTCCCACGATTCGACACTGTTAACAAACTTACTTCGTATAGACCGATCAAAAACTAATATATCATCATATCACAAATCTCCAGACCTTTCGTTACATCAACCAGTCGCGTCGAAACTCAACAGGTAAAACGACGAGAGAAACAACTACAAACATCGAGAGACTGTCAGCCGCTGTATTCCGACAAAAACTAAGGTTACACATTAGCACCGTGATAAACAAAAAAAATACTAAGATAGAGAGAGAGAAAGAGAGAATCATGCACACTGAGCAGTCCATCGGTCCGGATAAGTATCCGGACCTTCTACTATATATGGCAACATTAACAATTTATGGCAATAGACTGTCAATAAATATTTGTATCACATTCGTTGCTAATTTGTTACTAACATTCGGTCGGTACGATATCACAATTTACACTCCCTAGCTAACGTTGGAGGAAGCACTGTTCGGACGGTGGACCGCCGCCATATTATCATATCACTATCACTATTATCACGTCAGGACATTGCTATAGATTATTGCATCCCGTAAGCCTTTATCACCAGTTTTACCTCTCTAAGTTGTCTGAACACTTTTCTCTTTTGTCCCTTGAACATTATATTTGAGTTTTAAAACACTTTATCCATAGTAAATAAAAAATTAACTTATTCACTGAATTAATACTGCCGAAATTGGGTACGAACTTGAACTTCATCTATTAAATAGTATAGCTAGTATAATGTATTCTCAATCACTATCAATTAGATCAGAAAAGTTTAGAAAGTCTAAGCCAACTTCAAGAATCACTAATAAGAGAGAGGATTTGAATAATTTCAATATCCTGACTAATTTCTGAATGGTTCAAACTCCATATTATCCTCTAACTCTTTAGTTTATAAGTTCAACTGGTGTGTATTAATAAATGATTCTTTTTAAATTATTGACAAATTTTTAAAAAGCATTCATAATTCGTTAAAGTTCCATTAATTATAAAATGCATGACTAATCAGGGGTAAAGGATATTAAAATTTCTTGTAATTGATATCTTAAATATTACTTGAAATTTTTAAGCAACACATACTAATTACATCTTCAACAATTACTTATGAGACTTTATTATTCAACGTTGTTTTAATTAGAATCGGTTTCAAAATAAATATCAAATCTTAAATAACTTAAATCAAATTTGTTCTTGTGAAGTGTACTACTGTGGTTATTGTAAAATCTTGTAAATAATGGATTGTAAAATTTTTTAATCTTAAAAACTACTGTATTCAAGAAACTTTTGACACAAATAATGGGATGGATTTATACCAATTTATGCTGTGTGTAGTGTTTTACATGCATTCTTGATAGAGATGCCATGTTATTACAAACACTGATAGTTTGATCAATGAGTCAGACAATGGTTAAATTTGAAGTATATATAGAAAGTAAAAAAGAGTATGAAAATAAAGTATTGAAAAAAGGACATATAAAAATCTATTTTGACTTTCACCAGGCTGTATACGCAAAAATATGCTAAATTTGAACAAAATCAGCAAACAGGTTTAGCCTGAAAACCTGTTAAATATACTCGTGCACAGATAACAGGTTTTTAGAAACAACTTCTTGCTATCAGGACATCAAGCGGATTTTAAACACAAGATGGATTTAACTTACTTTTGCACAAAAATGCTTTATCTGCAAGTGTACGTTATCCAGTGTATAATGTGACGGGTAAATTTTAAGACAAATCTCAGTACGAATTAAAAATTTAATACCCTTGTGACTAAAAATAATTTTTTAACACAGATGAAAATTTATAATACACAGAGAAGAATTTAGTGTTTGTGGAATATATAGATAACAAATAACTAACTTTTCCGATTTACGATGCTTCAAAACATTGCTAACATAATTAATTTTTTCAAATATTTGGGCCTCAGTGTTGAGAGCCATCTTCAGCTAACAGATGTTAGACCGAAACTGCCAATAATGCATAACCACCTGTACAAGTGAGTTGGAAGAGTCTGAGCTGTATCATGATTAACTGAACACTAAGCTATCAACAACCAATTAGAATTCTCCATATTAGTAAGGCCAAAATATTTAAAGATTTAACTATGTTAACAATGTTTAGATACAGTGTGAGTGTCTTAGTTAACGTCTGTGTAAGCTTAAAGTATAAGATTAATTTGTAATGTTGTATTTTTGCAAAAATTAACATTATATGACTTTAGAAAAAGTGTGGTATGTTTAACATGAAGAGGAAGTAAAAAATATATAAATAGAAAGAAGAAATGCTGTGTTGACTCAATGTCTGATGGAAGGTTGAGAATAAAATGGGAAGACAGTAAAATAGTATTAGGAAGTGGTAAGACATAGTATTAGATGAGGCAGCACATTGTGGAAGCAAATTGTTAATAAGGCCAGATTTTAAGAGATACTTATTTGAGCGAATATTTATTCAATAAATAATAAAAGAAATAATTTAAATTAAGTGTTGGTAAAACTTTTTTATAACGTATGAAAAAAAGAACCAATTGCCACTGAATGGCTGACTAAACATTTTA
This sequence comes from Homalodisca vitripennis, assembly GCF_021130785.1. Classification (NCBI taxonomy): domain Eukaryota; kingdom Metazoa; phylum Arthropoda; class Insecta; order Hemiptera; family Cicadellidae; genus Homalodisca; species Homalodisca vitripennis. The sequence goes on along the minus strand of NC_060211.1, from coordinate 40,491,378 downwards.
ATGCACCAGCTGCTACAACACAGACTGTTGGCTCAAATTTCCTACTTTTAGGCAATATGTTATATTTAATTTGATCGTTGAGTTTCATTTAGTTCCATTTGGTTATAAATCAGAAAACGGGAAATCTTCTATAATAGCCTTATTAGAATAGAACTTTACTGTATAAAAAATGGCAGTAACTAATTAGCATATGCTTTAATAATTATTATATACTATTAACAACAATATTTCATAATGAAATGGACAAAGAGAAAACTGTCCAGACAACTTTCACTATATCTAACACCATACAAATGTGTAAAAATTAACAAAATGCTTTAAATTTCCTATTTTGTAAAAAACACTTATTTTAAGTACAATTTACACAGTTTTTATTTCATTTAATTCTAACAATTATGTACAGAGATTTGAGAGTTTGGTAAATATACACAAATACATCAACATTACGCTCCATAATTTGATAATTTATAATTATAAGAATCAAGATAAATAATATTATAAATAAAGTACTTTCCACAGTGCCCCGAAAACAACGAATAAACAAAATTACCACCTAAAAGGTGCAATATTAACGACAATGAGAGTATGAGAGTAAAACGTTTTGCTAAGTTTGTTCTTGGATCACTTATTAGGATACATGTAGTTCATATAACATTTACTGTATTACGGATTGTGAAACACCAATTTTAAGTTATAGCTACACGTTATCACACTGACTTTGAACTTCTGTTTAAATAAAATAACACTTTTAAACACGGAACATTTGAAACAAAACACATTCAAATTGCAAACATTATAACATATTCAAATACATATTAATCACATAGAGGTGAGAATTTGACAAGTCATATTCTCGTAACTAAACGTAGTGCAAAACCACCAACGTAATTAATAACAGCAGTTATGAGTAAGGACGTAAAATCAGCAGTAAATGATCTATAGCAACCCTTTATTACCATGTTTGAAATGGTGAGAGTACCTTCAACACTTCAACAATGCCATACAAACATTTGGAAAAGCATATGCTCTATGTTCAAGGGCATTTTTTTTTCAAACTATCTAATTTTCTCTGCTATTAAAAACAAATTAAACTGAATTAATTGTGAACCCAAGGATCATAGTTCAAACAAATGTTTGGAAAGCAAAATCAAGGTCTGTGTATTAATTGTCCTTAACAGGAACAACGATGGCAAGTGTTTGAAAGTCAAAATTTCTAAAGGTAAGATAAAGGAAGCTTTAAACAGGAAGATAGAATGAAGACAAAACAGGAAGATTTAGATCGCTATGATTATAACTAGTTTCAGCTACATGTCAAAATTTGCTCGTCTAACTTAGCTTAAAACATACAAATTTTAGGTTAAATTATAAAAAATTTGACTCCCCTCCTTTATCTTGAACACTACACACGATAAGCGTACTGGACTTGATCTTGAAAATTTCATAGAACATACCTAATTAACAGATTGGTATAATGTAGTGCCTGGGCAGTGAATATTGGATAGGATTCAAATGAACTAAACCATTAATGTTTATGATAATGTAACCAAGAAGCTATGTATAATCAAATGCCTAATTTTGATTTTAAATCTTCAATCCAACCAGAAATGACTAAAGTTTGTTATAATTACATAAATGATTATGTATTACCTCTCAAAATCTGAACTAGCGACAACAGTTGATTATTCAAACCTAGTTTTGTAATCAGTAGACCAACCCCCAATACACAAAGTGCTGATAAACACACAGATAATTGATTTGTGTGTTCAGGTGAATCTTCAGAATGTTATAAAATATTGTAATATTGGCTTGTTATATTTGTATTTAAACAGAATAACAATACAAAGCACACTCTAAAAATGTTAACCCCTAAAGCACTTGCCAAATGTATTTGCATTGTTGAAGGCTTTATTGAAATAGTAGATAGGTATAAACAACACAGTTTCCACTAAAAGTGAAATGCAGGAATTGCTTGAGCCGAAGAAACAAGATCACAGATGTAAACAGTTTGATAACTAAGAAACTAGTCAAAACTATGAATTTGTCATATTACTCCTTCTCCTTAAAGAACTTTTCCAAAGCGGGTTTTAACACTAATCCTTTCAAACAAGATTCATATTTTTGTCTATAAGCTCACTTGATGGGATTCCAGCTGTATTTACAAGCACAAAAGCATATGAAATTTTGCATTTCACATCCAGTGTGACATTTGTATTACCATCATTATTATTAATTGCTAAGCATAAACAATTTTAAAAACTTGAAAATGAAGTAAATAAAATTAGCTTTTAATATTCTTAGTGCAACGGAAAACTGCAAATACCACACTCTAAGACATTTATAAAATAGCATCGTGCTCACTTAACATATCTGAGATAACACAAATGTAAGAAGGTGTTAACGTTATAGACGCATTTGCACTACGTTGTCAAGAATACAACCTGGCAAACAACAGAGGATAATAGTGTATTAAGACAACCAGACAAAGCTTAAGATATATAACAACACTAAAATATTAGTATCAACAATAAAAAATAACTTCAAAATTGAATAAATTAGTCAAACCACAGATAAAACAGTTGCTATATCTAGGAACTAATAGTGAAGAGGTTGTGTGTACTATATATCATCGTCATGATTTGTACAAGAGTCGCGTGCGGCACCGCGCAGCGTAGTGCCGCTAGCAGCTATTGCTGGGGGTGGCAGTAACAGGCAGTTCTATTGTTCAGTTTTCGGTTTCAAGTGTGTTGCTCGTATCAGCTGAATGTTACTTTGTACTATGACCGAAACTGAAAGAAAAATACTAGATCCAAAATGAAAATCTACTCTTACGGGAGATCAAATACAAGACAATTTTCATCCAATTAAAACTTAATTAAAATGTTAACGTATTAAAAAATTAAAAATAACTTAATATAATGAAAGCACAGATTCTAAATAAAATGAGATCTGTTTATTGTGTAAATTATGTTTTGACATTTGATCTAGTATTTTCCAGTTACTTAGTAAAACAGACATTCTACTAACAGTCGTGTTTGGAAAAGGCACCACACCGAAAAACTAAAGTAGCTATTTTTTCACAATCAAGTAAACAAAGCACAGTGAGCAATCAATTTGTACGAAGCGTTTTACAGCTAATTTTTATGTTCCACCATTTGTTTTAGATAATCAGCTGTGTTTGTACGGAGATGGCAGAATGCTGATGTCTTGCTTGAAAATATCAAGGGGATAACATTAAAAATGTTATTATCTTTTAATCACATTCCCTCAATTTCCTGAAATTGAAAACATTTTCATACAAACTGTATTGTAAACATAATTAAATAAAGAATTTTGTGACATTTCAATGAATTTACAATCACAAAATTGATCGTATTTGTCATGGTTTAAAAATCTTTCCTAATAGAAAAAGTTTAAAACATTTTTCATTACCGTATTTTATTATTCTATTAAAAACGTAATGTAAAAATAAATTTACTAGTTAGTGAACTTATGAAGTAACAATTAGTTCACATGGATAGACAAAAGCAGTAAAGAATAATGTATAATTATACATATTCAGTCATCAAGTCATCTGAAGAGAGAAGGTAAAAAAAGAACTATCCGATTTAATAATTTATATTTTGAAAAATAATTACCTTAACCACTTATGAGTGTAAATTACTTTGAATTGTACAGAATAATAACTACTTTAATACAAAAAGGTTAAACAACAAATCTTTTTATACTCATAAGTGCTCCATATGAACATAATTGGATTTAAGGATCATGTTCACTTGTAATAAAACAAGTCTTAAACTTTAATAAGTTTATCTTGACTCATTGCTTCTATAGTCATTGAATTGCAAAGGTTAAACTTTTTAACCACTGCAACTAAAAGGGGGTGTACAAACAAAATTTTTATAAGCCTTAAACGAAAACATTGAAAAAATATTGCATACCGTGAAATCTGGTGTTTTTTAACGCTAGTGATGCAAAGCTAAGACAATCAGATTTCATGTAGTCCATTCATACTTATGGAATCTAATTATAAAAAAAACTCTGATTTTTATCCCCTAATTTAGTGCCATTCCTACCCGCCTTGTTTGAAAAAAGTAACTTGAAAATGTCTCAAATTTCCTGTAGGAATAATCTTTTAGCTATAATTAATAAGAGGTTTCTTTTCTTTATTAATTTTAAATCGACCAACCCAATAATTTTAGAGTTTTCTTGTTCATGAGGCGTTTTGTTTTCAAAGAAAACATCACCAGACCCATGTAACTGGACAAAATGATTGTTCAGATGTTATTGTTTTTACATTATTTTCAAGCATCAAGATATCAGCATTCTGGATGCATAGCACCAATGCGCCACAATCAGTGGGCAACAGATTTAGTTTAATCATTTAATCTGTAATCATAACAACACAAGATGGATACCGAACTGCAATAGAGGTAGACAAGTTACAAATAGTGTACAGTACCCACAAGTACAAGTTAAAAATACAGTACAACAGAAAAATTACACCAATGTATTTTGTACTCTGTTTCATCGTGAAAGATCCACTGAAAATATTGTTTTGAAGCAGTTACGTCAATCTTTTGATAGAAGTAAATTTGCATCTTTAAATTTTCAGTAGAAATACAAAAATATAAATACATTTACTTCTATATTATTGATTACTAATGATTTTAACAAACTATATCGCTACATACCTAAACATTGGATTCAATATTTTAATTTTACACACACTTTTCTCCTTGATAAAATTACATGGGCAACCAACCAACATTCAACTAATATTACTTATATTGATTTGATTTCTTTGCCACATTAGCATTTCTGTGAGATTAAAATTAATTAAAAGATTATTATTGTTAGTATGTGTAAAGAAAACAATAACTTATTATTGTGCTATTTTATTGTTGAATGAGAAAAACTACTAATTTAATTTTAAAAATTCTACACGCTCGACTCAGTACTGGTATTTTTTAGAATGAATCTATTACTCAAAGAAATACCACACCAAGATAGCTTAGCCTAATAATCGAAATATTGAAAATAAAATTGTCTATTACTTTGCTTTTTGTCTAATTGTAGTTCATGTAGTTAGCAGTTTATAAAAAAAATATTTTTTAGATATTATATACATTTTCCTGTAAATAGATGAACAGGCAATTTTCTAAACAAAAAGTATTTACTATGGTTACCTGTTGATACTCGGATATTTTGTTTATTTATTGAAAAACAAGGAATGATACATTTTATCCCTAAAAAACTTCACAAAATAAATGGTGCTCTTAAGTTTATAGTCTGTTGTATTAATAAGGATGTTTTTCATTTATTCAATTCAAGCAGTTACTGAAAGAATTATTAATATTTTTTAATGAAAAACATTATTTTCCTATATGATTTAACCTTGTTGTAGCTATTCAATAAATTAAAGTAATGTTGTATTTTTTATAGTAGAAGTACTATCTTCTTTAGCCATGATGTTTAAATTGTTCTCAACAACTACTCAATCGTTGACTACATTCAAAAATGTATCAATTATATTCAAAATTTATATATAAAAAGATCTACTTTTGAGATAGGTTATTCATATCATTTCCTTTACATAAAATGTAACTGAAAATTAAGTTTCAGTTGGTGAAAGTGAAGGTCGATCATCACTCTCACTGCCTACATCACCCCAAATGTGTTATACTTTGCCATAGTCCTGACCTGATAAGTGCAATTATATTCATATAAAATTGATTTGTGAATTAGCACAGTACTTTAGTCAAACTAATTTTCTTGAATGACTGATTAGGCCAGAGTACCTCTTACGAAGAGGATCAATGTCTAGGATGCTTGTGCCCCAAGGTAATTTAAGCTTTTGACCATTAACTTTTTTTGGTTTTGGCCTACGGAATTTTAGATAGATATAAAACATTTATAAATCTACTTTATCAAAGTTTAATTCGTTGTGCTAGGTTATTCATCATTAATTTTTCTCTGTTTTTTTCAGGTTTCTATTACTATTTTCATTGTTTCGTTTTGTTTTTTTTTATTAATTTCATGGTGGCAGTTTAATAAGTAATTTTGACTTCCATGTCTCAGATTACTGTTTTCTGAATGTTCTATGATAGTTTTACCTGAGTACAGGGGGTTTAGCATCATGTTATGTGCTCAAGAGAAGGCTTGATTAAGATGACCTTAATGTTTAATTTAGAGTGATAAAAAAATAGAATTGGCCAATGGAAAATAAATAAATTGGCACAGACAATGAGCTTAAACTATATAAAAATATGCTCATTTGTAGTTTTCCATTAAAGTCAGGAGGCAGACGTTTTCTCTTCTAACAAGTATCTGATTAACACCCAAGATTCTTCTTAATAACTTTTTGTTATTTTTGCTACTAAACTCAACTTTCACAACGATTCATTAATTTGAAGAAGTATTAAGATAAAAAAGAGATATATTGTTGTACTTTCACTATTCCAATTTTAGTGTTAAGAAATGTCTATGATACTTTTAACTGGATTGGATCAAAAAGCAAAAATTAGTGATATTTGATAAAAACTTGAAGCCCCTAATATTAAAAAATGCTTCAGAATATGTTTTCTTCACTAAATTGCAGAAAATCAAACAGCATTGGTTAAAATAGAGCTAATTAAAAATGTAGCAGTTTTTGTAGGATTATCGCTATGCTCCTAAACACCATACGCTGAGAATGTCTAAAAACGAAATAGGACAAATTTTCTTTTTCAATTTAACCTAATTGAAAACAATAGGAAAAAACCTTTTAATAGTTCAATAATACAACTTTTCAAATTAATAAACTATTAAATCTGATATTATTAATAATAATTATATTAAATGAGTATTAAAAAATAACTAGACCAGAGAAACAGATAATACAGGTATATCTGAACTTCATAACAACATGAAAAAGTGTTTATGAAGTTATGTAAAGAGCACAAACATAAAACTGGAAATTCAACATTTTGAAATCTTGGGGCAAAACCTATATACAGATTAGGTTAAATCACTGAAACTTTTTTGCACATAACCTTTCGAAATATAATAATACTTAATGTGTTTTACCTATATCTGGAGAATGTTATTTCCAATAATAGCACGTAATAGCAGTAATGTGTAAAAGTAGGCCCTAAATGAAAATGAAATCTATATAACATTTTAACTACTATTAATAATGTGTACAGTAGATTCAATATTTGTACTTTTCAAATCTTATACAATTATTTGAAAATTGTGGAAAATCTGACACATTCCAAACTGAGGATACGATATTTGTACTCTGTTGTTGTCAAAATAGTATTTAGTTATTCAGTATTTTACTTCTAAGCTATAACCAAATTTTCATCGATAAAATGTGTTGTATAGTGCTGTAAGAAAAAAATTAACGCAGAACAGAAAATTGATGTGAAACCAGCATATTGTCCTGAACTTTGTATTGTTTACTAATGTCTAAAATGTAAATGATCCATCTTGTGTTGTTACGCAATAAACCTGTCAACTATCAATAAACTATTTCTATTCATGAATGAATGGAGGTAGAGCAGAGTTCTGTCGGAGGTAGATAAACAGTGAAAACATCAGCCGCGATTGACTTCGATTGTCTACAAACCAATCCATCTCATAAATATCCTTTGTAAACTAAACTAAGCCCTTATGCCACATTCCCTTATAAAATACATAATCTACAATAAATAAATAAATTAACGATTCAACATCTACATTCAAAAAGTTAAATTTACCTACTATTTGATCGTAATGCCTTTATATTTATCACACAACGCTTTTTATTCGATAAAACTCGCTTCTAAGTGTTATTCTTGTTTTCAATGCTTCGATATCACAAATAATTCCACTTAGTAAAGATAAAAATGGTCACAACACAGATATTATTGAAAATTTGTTCACAACACTCCTAATTGAAATACAGATAATAGGCATAAAGAGAACGAATCGCTCGATCGGGCGGCTAACGTTGATGGTGAGAGTTGTGAATGTGCGTGGTGAGATGCTTGGAGAGGTAATCTGCGCGTGCAAAGCACTTGCCACACATCTCGCAATGGTAGGGCCGCTCGCCCGTGTGAATACGCAAGTGTCGTGTGAGGTCGCTCTTGCCTCCGAATGCTCGGCCACAGAAGAGACATGCAAAAGGGCGTTCCCCGGTATGCTTCCTCACATGCAGCTTCAGGTTTTCTTTTGATCTGACACATTTTCCACAGAACGGACAGGCAAAAGAGCGCCGCTCTCTTTGTCTCTCTTCTGCACCGAGCCTGAGCAGACCTATGAGAGAAGCTTCGTTGGTGCCCAGTGCTAGAGCCAGTGAGTCCACGGTGTCGTCTTGCTCTGGAGGGTACGGTGGGGTGGTGGGTTGGGCAGTGCCAACTGCCTCATTGGTGCTTGTTACTTCATCGTTCCCACTCCTCGCTGTGGTGCTCACGCCCTCACTTTCACTTGCCTCACTTCTATCACTCGGCTCACTCCTCTCGCTTCTTTCACTTCTCTCACTCCTTTCACTTCGACGACTGTCAGAGGCAGCTGAGCTGGGACGGTGGAAGGGGTTGTGGAGCCTCTCCAATGCGTGGTTCAACCGGTGTTTCTTAAATGATTTGAGATAGCGAAACTGCATCCCACAGACATCGCAAGTGAAGAGCTTGTCGGCCGGTAGCCTGGCACGGTGGTTTTGCTCTCTGTGCTTGAGAAACGCTGAACGGTAACGATAACTCTGACCACATTGGTCGCATCGAAACGGTTTGTCTTCTGTAGGCTCAGGAAGATGACTCCTTGGAGCCTGTCCAGAGTGTTGCAGCGCAGTGTGTTGTTCGAGCAGCCACGCAGAGGGGAAGCCCGCCAGACAGACGGCACAGCGCAGAGTACCCTCAGCTGGAGGAAGTGGAGGCAGCAGTCCTTGCTGGCTGAGCAGACTCAGAAGGCTCTCACTGTGAGGGTAAAGAGGGAAGGGCGGGTACTGGAAGGGAGTTGAAGAACGACTACTGGAGCTCAGCTGATCAAAGGGTGTGCCTCGATGACGGGGGAAACATGACGGACCGTACACTCCTTCCACCAGACACACTTCCTAGAATAAAACATAATCAATCTTATTATAAATTCAGATCTTTAGCAAGTGTTTCAAAGTCATTAAATTAAATATTCTATATGAAAGCAAATATATTATAATAATTCTTATAGTAAAACTATCTATTTTTCGAACAAAACTAATAATCAGGGCGTAAAGAAACAATACTTACTGATATATCAGCTAATCCTTTGGAGATAGCTAATTACTTTAATAAATCATACTTATGATATCAGTATGTTAAATCAAACACAACATATCAAAGTGCCACAACTCAAAAAGATGTACTTTTGGTTTTTGTAGTATAAATGAAAAGTAATCAGATTAAAAGTAGGTGACTCCTTATAACAATTGGAAATATGGTTTCAACTGAATTCTCAAAACAGCAAATTGTAAATATCCTGTGTGATGAGTTGTTTTCTTTTTACTGTAAATGCCATAAGTTCGAAAAATCTATTACTGTTAACACATTGACTGTAGTAGACTTGTTTTTGCACCATACACTCTTAAGAGTAGTCAAGATACCCATCCAGTGTAAAACTGCAGTAAAGGTTTAATATATGATCAAACACTCCAATAAATGAAAAATTTTTATTTTGTGAGGCCTTTCGTGCTCAATGAACACATCGTCAGACCCACATTTTCAAAAAGAAAATTTTCAGTTATGTGCGTCTGACGATGTGTTCATTGAGCACGAAAGGCCTCACAAAATAAAAATTTTTCATTTATTGGAGTGTTTGATCATATATTAAGCATTTAGTTTCCAATAAGAAGAAGCTGGTAAAATGCAGTAAAGGTGTTAAGGATTTGAAAATAAAGTAATTTATCAAATAAAAAAGTAGGAGTTTTCTACTTTCTCTTACCTCTCTTGCAATCCATTTTGGTCTTTGATCCTGCTTTAGAGTCTTTTCAATAAGAGGAAAGGATGAATTATACAACTTCATTAGAGTTTCAATAAAAGATGAAAACATAGTTGATCAATTGAGCTAAAATGATCTAAGAACTACAATGACTCCTGCAATAAGCACTTAAAAAATTAATTTCAGTTAAAACTTTGGAAATGTGTTTACAACCACTACTAATTACTTAAAAAACGTACGGATTTACAATAACAGATAACCAAAGTTACTTCTTTATCATTAAATTAATATTTATTTTACAGAGAAAAATGCGTTAATTGCTTACGACAATGCAACGATAATGATTACATTCGATTTTTTTAGAAAGGGTACAAGCAATGATCATTGATCTTTTTATATTCTGCAATGCCAAGTGGAGAAAATTTGTTTTATTTATATAGTTTACAATTACTGAAAGACATATTCGATTTACTAGATGGGACTCTATACATATTTTGTTTTTACATATTCTTGAAACATACCTTAGTACCATGTCGTAAATAATTGACTAAAACTACAATAAATGCTAAATTTTAAATATCCCCACATGCACTTAAAAATATATTGGACATAGGAACCCATGGAATTTTGTTATTACTCTCAAAACATACCTTATGTACCATATCATAAAATATTTACTAAAACAATAAATGCTAAATGTTAAATATTCTCACATGCACTTAAAGATATATTGTGGATAGGTAGAAAAGATTTATGTATGTATGAAATGAAAAACTATAATAAAGAGGGTAACTGAGTTTACTAAAACATTAGGCACTTTCAAAATGAAAGTGTATGAAATTTCCACCTCCATCAAATACATAAAAGAACAGTACCCTATTTAGTTTTGTTTTGGTAAATTTTATTCTTTGCTTGAGATCTTTTGACTACTTATGAAGCCACAGCAGTTGTTTTTATTTAATAGTCATTTTCCAGCCAGTGAATGCAGATCACAATGTCCACGATTATGTTTTCCCTGGCATTTGATGAGTGCTCTACAATCGCTATCAATGCTTTTCCCCATTATTACGGATGACAAGACTTGGATATTGTATACCAACGTATAATCGAAATAACAGTGGTACCAATCAATCCTAACTAAAAAAGTGTAAACAGTTTTTATTTTAGAATGAATAAAGCGTCACTTTGGTTGATTTTATAGAATGTGGACTAACAATTACAAGTGATGTGTGCTGTGAAACATTTCCTAAACTAATACGTGCGATCCAAAATCAACGACAAAGAAAAAAGAAAACTGTTTTAGGGCGTAATTCTCCTTCACGTCAACCAACCCACTGCCTTAACCCTGGATCTGTCAAATGACTAATCACTTAAAATGTTTCTCCAATGTTAAGCAACTAGTCACTAGTCGTTTTTGCAGTCATATTTTAATAAAACTTGCTATAAAAAATAAAAGTTAAGTAAGACAAATTGTACATAAGATTAATTGGGAAGTTTAACAGTTTAAATTTAATGTATTGTTTATTGAATATTAATGCATATTATGTATGCACTGAAATTATAAAGTTGCAATACAAAACCTTGGTTTGCCGTTTCTGCTCAGCCACTTCGACAGAGTGCAAAATTACGGGATTATATCTTTTACTTTTAACGCGGAAATTTTGTTGAGGAAAAAGTTTAGCTACATCAGAATTTATTCCTTAATAAGACATCAAGATGTTGTTATTGCTTCAAACATCTCTCTGGTCAGAAGAAAGACATCCATCCCAAACTCGGTTAGCAGCATTTCTACAATGTCAAACAACTAGTTTTGACCTGTCACTATTTTTAGTATTTTGTTATTTTTCATTTTATTATAGAGTTGTGAGCGTATCAAATGACATGAAATTTTTCATTATGACATTTACCATCAGCTGATATATAACAGTGAAATTTTCAAAAACAAAAATCTAATACTTTATAGGAAAATGGAATTTCTTTTACGTTTTGCATACCAAACCTTTACGGTACATCTTGGATATTTTCAAAAATAAACAAACAAATTTTTTAATATTTTTTTCAAGGCTTTACTTTAAAATTAGTTTTATTACTTTTCTTTTTTTAATTAAATGCCAAATAAATCCCTAACTGGAACAAAATATTTATGCAACTGCATATAAATATTCCTTGCAATGTACTGAAAAAAAATATATAATAGTATATACTTTTACTTCAATAATAAACATTCTATATAGGTTTGAATTATGATGTGCACAACTAGCGCAATAGTGCCTGATATTACATGAATTTCAAAAGCCAGATCCAGGTTAACTGTGAAATAGATTAAGATTTTTGTTACCCTCAGTACAGACTCATCCTTGCACCTGGTCACTATTTCTTTTTTGTATTTAAAATCATTGATTAGTTGGACAATTGTATAAAAATGATAAGGAACTCAAAACTGCCACTATACTCTGCACTGTGTTCATTTAATTTCAAATTGTAAAAAGTAAATGATGATTGTGTATAAAACTAAAGTAGAGATGTATTGTCAAATATGTAATTAATATTGTTCATAAAAATGTTTCAACACATCCTTATTTTTCTAATTGACCAAACGGACCTTACTTTAGGAATATGCCTTGTCATGGTTTATTATATTTAATGCATAACAATTATAATAATTGAATTTTATTTTCAACAACTGAAATGATTAAGACAAATAAGCCATCTTCAACACTTTTGTTATTTTTATTTGTACTAGTACATTTAAATTAAGTGAATTCATATTATCATCATGAGGTGTATTAGTAGGTCAAGGGTTTTGACTAAATGTTTTATCTAATTTATGAGTGATTAATTTTAACTGCTTAAAAATCTGTTAAATAATACATGTAATGTTAAAATACCCTTGTCAATTAATTCTGGCACTTCTGTAAATTTTAAAATGTTCTATAGTTGATATTAGATAACCTTTCTTGCATATATGTAAAATTTCAAAATTGTTATCCATTTTTATGTATGTATGACAGTATTATTTAGTTAATTAACATATTTTGAATTTCATGATGATCTTTTATATGATCATTCAATCTAATTTTGAAGAATTGGCCAGTTTGCGTTTGTTTCAATATAGTTGTCTGTACATTTGTTGCATTTTAATTTGTATATTAAAATAATCATAACTATCCAATCAACTTATTTCAGATATAAAACTATTTATATATAAAATGTAAGAAATGCAATTTAATGCAATATATATATATATATATATATATATATATATATATATATATATATATATATATATATATATATATATATATAGGTAATAAATGAAATCTAGTTACCTGAGAGTAAAATTCAATTATTTTCTTTATCTACTACCATAACAATTTAAAAGCTTCACACTTGATAATATATCATTTTTAAATGCTATTTTTTACACATACTAAAAGTTTTTTGTTGATTAGTGTTGGATGACAAGTATTAATTATTTATCCATTAAGAAAATTTTTCGGACAAACTTAAATGATTGTTTGGTGCGGGACCTGATATGGCCGTGCAGATTATATCTGCCTAAGGCCAGCCAGCTCATTTCAGTTAAAGATTGAAAGCACTTTAAAAGATTTAAGGCGATAACATTTCCATACATCATAGACATTTTCAAAAAATTCCAACACTTTTTACGTTAAAAAATTATAAATAATTTATAAATATAAAAACAGTTAATATTACTTTCTATAACAAAAAGAAATACCAACATTAACAATTAATGTCAATTGTGAATATTAGTTTTTAAACAGTCATACGGCTATGAATAAATGTAAAATTACAACAATTAATAGCACAAAAAAATTATAAGGGAAAGTGTTGTATTTTATTTTTTACATGAGATAATGGTTTATACATTTTACCAAAATCCTATGCAAATATACAGAGATTTTTAATTACTTTATTATTCTTGTTTAATTATTTGTATTTGTTTAACACGTTCACGACGATGTGTACCCTGTCGGGTACACGTGATCTATCACAACTGCCGCGATCGGGTACACACAATGTTTTCTTAAAGCGTGTCATGTGCCAAATGGGTATACGTTGCTATACGTTGCTATGCACTTCCTTATTGTGTTTTTAATGTTTGCCTGTCTTGGTGGTTTGTTAAATGTGATTCCGCACTTAAATATATACCTTAGACTATCTTTTACCCCGTTGAGCGCATGATTTCGTAATGTTTTAAGGTACCTAAATGGATTTTTTAGGTACTCCTTGGGGTACATGAGAAAACATTAAAATAACATAAGAAAAAAAATTTGTTGTGCAAAACTGCGAACTCTATGTACATTTCTCATTATACTTAGACTTTTAATGTAAAAAAAGAACAGTTACGGTTTTTTGCCATTAATATTGAAGAATTTGACGGCAAATAAAAAAGTCTGGAAATAAGCTGTCGTCGTGAACGTGTTAAAAGTACAAGAATAAACAAAATTAATGAACAGGAAAGGTTACTCAATAAATCAATCTTAAATAAATATGAAGAAGGAAATACAAATCAAAACCCACAATAGTCGCTTTTAAAGCATTTTATTTTCCAAAAATTGCTTTACAGCTATGATATGCATTTTTGTTTTATTTACTAATCAATGAATCAAAGCATCAAACAATGGCAAAGTAACCGATTGTAACGTACGATAAGAGACAAGCCTCACATAACGTCACCGAAAGTTAATTTAGTGAACAGATAACTAATATCACATATCAAAATAACCCAATGAGAAAATAAGCTCAGAAGACCTTTCGGCCGTTAGGATCATGTCATCAGGAACGTGCCTCTACAACGTAACTCAACGGCAAGGGGAAGGAACTTAACTGCCATATATGTACATACAGTCTACAGTAACTAAGATGGCAACGTACAATAGGATATCACCGCTTAACACTAAGGATCGTTCGAGCCAAAGTCTCCTCTACTGGTGGCTGGAGGTCTAAAAATATTTGAACTTTCTCATTTGTAAGTTGTTTCAAAACTATAGAACTACTAGAATCGATTTGGTGTTCGTTTTGATTTGTCAGGTGAGCGGCGGTGGCGCATCGGCACTAGTTATTGCGCGGACAGCACGCAGCCGAGGAGACTTTGTATCTTGTATGAGAACCAGAGGCATTGATTACACAAGCTGTCGTCATATGTGTCGCTTTTTGGATAACAACGTTTTGTAACAAGTTTTAACTAACTGATCCAATAATTTAGTAAATAAGATTAACTCAAGAAAACATCTTGCATAACAATTTTAATATTCTGTGAAGCTTTCTACTCATATTTTCTGAATATTTAAAAAAAATGAAAGTGCAAATTTGAATACGGTAACATATCAGAAGTTTTAATGAAAATAAATCTCCAATTGATTTTTGTGGCTATTTCCAAAACCAAATGATTCAAAATGAAAGTCAGAGAAATTATTCTAAACTGAAAAATTAAACGCTATCCAAAAAGAAAACATACAACTAAACAAGTTTTATAAACTATTTTGGTTTGTTTCAGGCTTGAACTGCTAATCAAACTGCACTCTGGTCCTGTTGAATTTACAAACTCAGAATTTATCAAGGAGTATTAAAGGTTTTGAAAGCATAACAACTACCTAACGCAACACCATCACTCCACCTTAATGCCATGTCAACAATGTAACAAAGTGTTCTTCACGTATTATATTTAAATTAGAATCTTCATCACAAACTATCACAGACTTTCTTATTTCTTCCGCATACTTACAATTAATAATAACAACAAGACTGCTCCGTTTGACGGCAGATTGTTACAAAAATACAGCTCTCACTCGAGGACAAGGCAATCACAAACCACAGCCGATCTTTGCCACTGTGGCAGTGCCCAGAGAACGAGACAACACTTCCTTTCAAACACACATCCGACTAAATAAACCAATAAACGTGCTAATAAAGTACTACTGCAACAACATTTCTGTACATTGTACTGTGAAAACGTATCTGTAATTATTAGATATCCATTTTAACAAATATATCATTTACATACTCGTTTCTTATTTAAAATCCTCAAGTGCTTAAAGTACAAATAAAAAAAATACATTTTTGAGCTAAAAGTGTTTCTTGTACTACAATATAGATTATAGATTAACAATACAGAAAATAACCAAATCTAAATATTGTTACAGAAAACTGTGTTTTATTTAGACTTATAAAAGAGAACAAATAAACTTTTTTTCGATACAAAATTAACTAAATCATAAATTCTTTTCAATTTAACACAGGTACTAACAATTAACTGGCTTATTTTGGACCCAGCACAACCATGCTTTTTGAAAGCACTTAAGAATATTTATTCATTTATACTTTAAGTTCCAACCCACCATTATATATTTTGTTACCTCAAGTGATGTTACCATATAACTAGCACCTGACTTTACCTTGAGTCACTATCACCTTCACTTACATAAGATATCACAACCTACCTTAGCTTACCCCTACATCACTACACTATACAAGATTTTGCAACAGGCTTTTAATAGAGTTATTGCAGTTCTGTGCAATGAAATTATGGGAGAAACTATCTGTTTTAAGATAGTGGTTGGGCACTAAGAAAATGAAAAGAGATACATGTATTAATAAAAAAATGTATTAATAAAAGATCATTAGCTTAATTTCCCTAATAACTATCAAAAAATCTTTGTTTCAAAAACTTGAAAAAAACCCTGACTTGAAGTCCCCAAAAAAGGAACTACTTCTGGTTAATACAGCACTAAATCTGTGATATGAGTATTTCTCCAAAAAAAATAGAATGCTTTGTTTTAATATTGAATATTCCCGCTGAAATAATACCCTGATGACAGTACAGGTAAAATAAGATCATCAATAGGAAAGATCAAATTCGTTTCTACAAGAATTATAAACCAAGATTTTTTAAAGTTCTAAGTTAAATTATCTTCCTATGTTATAGTATATTGAGTGGTTAACATATAATTTTTTTCATTTATTAATTCCTCAAACCAACAAACTTAAGAAAGATTCGTAAAATTTGTATTACCGAGAAACACTGCTACTAAATCCTTTAAAGTATGAAATGTTTTTGTTCAAATAAACTTATTCTTAAGGATTTATCATGCATTTGGATTGAAGATATATAGAAGGCCATACAGTTTTAGTGATAAACCAAAATATTTTGTCTGCATTAAAATGTTCATACACTGTATATAAATGTAAAAAAATACACGGTATTGTTGTGGCAAACAATAAATATATCAAATAACCATTAATTATAGAGTCACCACTAATATAGTACATTAAGTGCAACATTTGAACGCGCTAAAATTGTATCCATTGTGTTGTATTTGTGAATTTGTTCTATGAGAATATACCCAAGTTATTATTGCCCATTGCTTGCTTTTGAAATGCAAGAGATCACTTATTAATTTTCAAAATTTTTACATCTGAACGTTAAAGAATAGCTTTAGTAATTATGAAGTTTTAGGTGAAACCGTACATTAGTTAAAGTTTTTATCTCCCAAAAGATAAATAATAAAGTTTAGTGTTACTATATTTGTTACTCTAAATCAAATAACAAAACAAATTATAAATTTAGAAAAAATGTCTGTTGCAAAATCTCTCTTATCCTACCTTGAACCAAACAAACTGGAATAAAAACGTAACAAATAAAATTCAGCATGTAATTCAACAAAAACGGACAGTAAACCTATGGAACGTTAAAAATGAAACACCCGTCGACTCAACGTAACTGCATTGGCTCTGATCGTACCGAACTGGTAGTTGTCTGCTTGAAGGTGGTTTAGGTTGGAATTAAAGATTCTGACTTCAAGATATTCAGTGACCTAATTACGATAGACATTTTTCAGAAACTAATACTTATTCTGTGCAAAGTAGTTTATTTCAAAATTAAAATGGAACATGACACAATTTTATTTACGTTGTCAACAATTCTAACATACTATTTGTGCATTTACAGGTAGTATGCCAGTCTGAAATAAATTATTACTGTTCCATTCAATGTTATCTTGGAATCAAAATAATCCAGCCTAAACACACCTATATGATTGTCAGTTAATAAAGTATAAATTTTTAATCTGACAATGCGCTGTTTATTATAAGGTTAATATTGAGATATCTTAGCCATAAGTTGGGTTATACTAAAAACTTTAAAATTTTAGTTGTACCAAACACTACGGGACAGTGGGTAGAATTTCTGTCTCCAGAAGCTTCAGTTTCAGGTAGCATCAAAGTAGAGTCTAGTAACAAAAGAATTTCTGAGGAACAGAAAATATAAATCAGTTGGGTGGATAAACGTTACAAAAGTTCAAAATTACCTCTTAAATTTTATTCAGTTTCAATATGACACCCACTTCTATATTTGAAAATTCTCTGTTTTAAGTAGCCGTCTATGTGAGAGCCTTTTATTTAGTAAAGATTAAATCTGCATTTTTGAGGAATGGTCCAAACCAAAAGTAGTCATACAATATAAGATAAATGGGTATAATGAGGGTGAGATACATAATTAGATGATAAAATAGCCATTGTATTTTAATACAAGTTATGGACAAAGAAAGGTGTTGGAATTGTCAACCGAACAGAAAAAGTCACTAGAATCGCTGTGTGTTACAAGATTACGAGGCATTTCACATTATTTTTATCGTTGTTCAGAACTAATAACACGAAAATTGTAATGAAAAAAAGTAAATTTGTTTTTGACCAGACCGTAACTGGAGCTAATGGATAAAAATACTATTACAATCATATAAATATATAATCTATATACTTGCAGTAAATTATTTTTAAGAGCGTGTAGATGTTGAAAATGAAATGATTGAAAAAAAAATTAAATTTGAACAATTTTTACTTGATTCAAAGAAATTCTCTTATAATGCACATTATTCAAGACACCCATGTAATGGTTAAAATATCTCAAATTTTTCACGATACTATTCGTTAATTGTTAATTAAAGTAATAAATCACAACAGAGAAATTAAACCATTTCTTGAAATTAAGTTATGTAAACATAAAACTACAGGGACAAACTGAACACTGTAACTTATACAATTCCAAGCATCTCAAACTCGATACAACTTCCACCAGGTGTCTGACAAACTGACAAGTCTCTGTACAAGCTCTTAACATGTCGACAGTTTTTAAGAATGTACAATCATCTAACACGTGTGCATTAACAACAGTGATTTCAATATAACTGAGAAAAATGTCGACATACGAAGTGCTCCATGGGATTAACAGAAATGGTGATGAAACCTGTGGCAATACACTAACAACAATAAGTAGTGAGGTTTATTGCTATGTAGAATGTTCCTTTACAAGATTGGTCACACAATGTATTGCTGTTGCGTCTGTAAACCCTCTGAGCTTTCAGTTAAAACAATTTTACAATTTTTGAACCCATTAGTTTTCGAGGAAGCGTGAAACTACTAAGTGAAAACAGTAACTGAACAATCTGTAAATTTAGGGATTGCTTTTCATTTTGTAAGGCAAACAATAAAACAAGGGGAAATTCATGTTTAGAATTCAGATTTAAAATAATGCTGGCCTGGCTGTGATTATTTCTCAGTAGATCATTTTACTGAGAGGGAGAGATGGAGGCATCTGGTTGGAGAGGCCAAATACCACCTAGGGTATCCATGGCCATGGGAGTAAGAGTAAGTAAGATCATTTTACAGTTTTCAAGCTATTATTGAGGCCAGATTTTCATTGCTTCATGAGAAAACTTAGGAACCATTATTCCCAATCATACTTATTCCCAGCTCTTACAATTGATGATACTTTCAGAGAAAAGTAATGAACAGCGCAAAAAAAAACTCAATAGAAAGCATCAGAGGGCTCTGAGACCTTAACCGACACATGGAGTAAGGTTACGTTACGTTATAGGCACACCCGAATTATTACATTTAACAAAGTACAATATGAATTTGCCAGTAGAAAATATATTCCGCTTGGGTAACTATCGTTTCAGTCTTGTGTGCGGGCACACCCTTCTGCTCACTCCGCGGCACAACTAATAATACTGTCAATACCTTCGCTGTGCTGTGCTTGCACTCGTCAAGGCCCTGACAGCACTCCGACAAAGGTATGGCTTGCATGGTACTAGCGGGAGGTGTAAGTACTTTTGTGCAAAGCAGACTTCGGGATTATAATGATGAAAGGTAGTGAAACATACGAGAAACACTTCAAGACTATCCTATTCACATCTCCATGTGGAACATGGAAAGTCTGACTGACGTTTTAAAATTATTATACATCCTTTCAGTTAGATATAGATTTTTCTATTAGTGGTTTAATTTAGTATATAGATCATGCATTTGTTTAACATTATTCGTGTACTTTAACTATCACTGTTAACTAACATATTATCAAAGAAATTTTAATAATCTGCTTTCTACTTGTATGTGAATGTTAAAAGTTCCATTGTAATTACACTCTATTTCAAATAGTAAACCTGCACAAATAGCTAAGAAATTTAACTTGCTAGGAAGATTCCTCAAACAGAGAAATAACATGCCACATTGTTTTTTTGTCTTGAAAGTAATCATTATCAATCGTAAAAAATATTGTTTAGGTTAAATAAATTTTCTTCCCTATACGTGTTAGTGGTTGCAATAGTTAGAAGAATTGCAATATATAAATTGTTTGGAGAACCTACAAGGAAAAATTACCGCTAAACCTGTTCTGGAAGCATGAGATTGAAAACTACATCTATTTAGTACAAAATCTGAGGAAACCCACGATGAGCAAGCCATACCATTGAGAGGTAGAGACTGCCACAGACATCACTAAACACTATATTATTGTAAGTCTCACAGAAGTGGAATGCTTCTGTACAAACATTTATTTATTTAAACAAATAAACTTACAGAAATAAAACTACGTACAAAATAAACAAGTGCCGCTTACACCCGACTCTCGCTGGAAGATCAGTTCAGTTCTTAGCTTATTTTGATATCGACATAACTCACCGTATTCACTCATATGCAAGCTAACCTGTCGCTCTTTGGGCCACAGGCTAATCATTGTCTGGTGATGTTTTTCAGATAAAATCGATGAAAAAATGTGAATGTGTCAATTTAAACTAGAACACCCTACGCAAAAGAGCTACATTAAGTGAGAGATAAACTATTGGCTTTGGACAGTCAAAAAAATATCCTATGGTGAGACTAAAAGTATTTTCTCTAAACTGTTTAGCCAGTGTAGGAATAATCAAATACAATGTTAAAAAATGTATGAGCTCCAACAAAATTTTAAAAAGGATGGATATTTATTACTAATTAGTACTTTTTTATTTGTACTGCGAGTCACTACAGTCCTAGTGAAGCAACCATAAAATTACGTAATTTTAAATTCCTGGTTCATACCCAGTGAGGTTAAAATTGTGTTGATATATTTACTGCAGAAGCGTTCTTTGAAGCCAACGTTTTGGCAACTTTATATAAACATCTGATCATTAGGAATTTATTTATCTAAGATTTTCTACTTTTAAGGTGTTACCCTTTCAACTTCCTTGGAAGAAAAATTGTCTAAACAACCACAGAGAACTACAATTACAAAAAAATTACAGCGTTATTAGAAGTGAGGTACACTTCACAGACCCTCCATCGTACTGTATCACAGCCAACTTTGCTATGAAACATTCAATCTCCTCTTTCGACTGATGGAAGCTAAGGTTTGGCATTTCATATCGTGTTCTTGAATATGAGCAAATACGGCTATATTAATATTTCATATATAAATATATATGTACACATATACATATACAAGTATATATATTTATAAGTGACTTCTACCTAACCTAGCGATTGTGATTGCTAAAATGCAATGATATACATTAATTCTATTATGTGAACATTAAAACTACTATACAGCCAACAGTCTTCCATAAAAACAACTTTCTCTCCAAAACCTATATACAATATTTATTTATTATCACCACTAAATCTATATCTAATATATATATTTATATATTTATAATATGCATGTAATGTGTAAATATATCACGATAAGCACACTGTTTTTTAATTTGTTGTTACTTTTTTACATTTAAAACTTCACATTGTGAATACTATTATGCAGTTTCCATTGAGTACGCCTACGCAGCTATAGAGGTCTACGTGTGCTGCTAAGCGAACATTATCATAGACACATAATAAACCGACCGTTTTATACCATTTGTAATTTCTAGTTAAACAACTAGGGGTTTGTGGACACGATAGTTTTGATATCACACGTTTCCATCACAATTTGCTGGATCCAGCCAATGAAATCAACCGATAGACTAGAAGGTTCACCTTTGTCGGGCACATCACAACGCACGTACACGGCTTTTCTCCACTAAACTCACTATACCCAAACATGATCTCTCTGATCACTGATTATGCCAGACAAATTTCTTACAGCTTGCTTTGTGGCTTATTATTTTCTCACATCCACCAAAGAAATACAAAATATATATCATCATAAAAGTACAGAAGCCTCGAGCATGAAAACAACATTTCTATCGGCACTAACAAGATAAAAAAAGGCATACAAATTAATCTCCTGCTCCTTAAAATCAGTGACATAAAAAGTCGGGTTAACTCTAAATAAATATAGTTTAAAATATCCGAGTCTAAATTAAATAACTATTATACACACGAGTTTTGTAAACTCATTTACATACGAATTGTAACTCTAAATTGAGGATTGATTTAGAATCAACCTCGGTTAGGAATCGGAGTGAATGTATTTGGTAGCGCTAGGATGGAAGAGAGTGAGGGAGAGAGGGAGAGGTAGGGGGTAGAGTCAGGGTGAAGGTGGGGGCCTTTGCAGATAGAGAGGGGAGGGCTCGGAAGTGGACAAGTCACACGGTAGGGATAGATCAGGTGGACGACGCTCTTCCTCCGGGCTCGGGGACGACAGGAACTTGCGGACATACTTGGGGTAGTGAGTTTTCTCGTGGGCCTTGAGAATGGTCGATCGGGAGAACGTCTTGCCACACAAAGAACAGCGGAACGGACGCTCACCAGTGTGTACGCGGCAGTGGTCCTTCATGTGATGTCGGAGCTTGAAAGCTTTGCCGCAGAACTCACATTTGAAGGGACGGTCTCCTGTGTGGATAGGGAGGTGGCCGATGAGGGAGCCAACGTCCGAGAATGACTTTCCGCAGAACTTGCAGAGAGCAGCAGACGGATCGGTGTCCATGGCCAGCGGGGCGGAGTCCAGTGCTAAGGGAGCAGAGTCCAGGGGTGGTCGGTACCCCTCCATAAGTCCCATGGACACCAGAGACTGTTGCATGCCAAGACTAACCTGCTCCCGATACTTGAGTGTCTCCAGGGAATGAGATAGGATGTGTCTTGTCAACTTGCTCTGGTGAGGGAATCCCGCTCCACAATACATACATGAATAGATAGCCCGGCCCTCACCCGCACCCGCCTCGTCCTGCAACCAAACAGACCATCAACTTCTTTCTATGCCCACCTCGCAAGCTGACGTTTATTTAACTGATCTTTAGTGGACGGTGCTCTTTTGAGCCCATCACTAAAAAAACGGATTTATTTCATATTCTGGGAAAGGAAAAGGTGAAGTCTGAACAAGAAGTTGACGCTCATTATGTTTGGCTGCAGGGACCGATCACACGAACATCGAAACTACTTCTGGAGCGACACGCTACCAACGATCGGCGACCAGTAAATTATACAATAAGATCAGAAGAGGGAACGAGATAAAATATTATATGAGGAATAAAAACGCACAATCAAAAATTGGCCAAAAATGAAGGTCAACTTCTCGACAGCAAGACAAGATAAAGAATTCAAAGACAACATTCATGCACTCTTGGAAATATAAATGTTAACACACTAAGCAGAAGTTAGCGAGTATAGCAAAACAGAATTAGGCGAAATACTAGTATCTTAAATGTATGAGTTTCAGCGTCATGCTCTTTGTATAAAATACAACATTATTAATATCTTAAATAAGTTAACACTTGTAGTGTAGTATTATATCTAGATATAATAAATAATATAATAAAATAGGGATTCAAATAACTTATTAAATGAGATTTTTAGGTGAGATTAATAAAACGCAACTTTAAACCATTTTTGTACGTGGGTTTGATTTAATAGCCCATTATAATCTTTTCTTTAATTATAAACTGTGCTTATCACAGAGAAAGATTTTAAATTGAGAACAAAAATACATTTTTTAATCTCCAATAGATATTTTATGATTATTTCAAACACAGATTTTATGACTACTATATTAATTTCCAATTTTTTAATTATATACAATTTTAATGTATTATCAAATGTTACCATACACAGCAAGGCTTTGAACATTTGTTGCATTGTATATATTTCTTTACGATGAACTTAAGAACATAACAGACCTTCTCTATCTCTACCTTTAGAGCCTATCTACTCCTACTTTTCATGCATTTATTTTAGTAGTTGAAATACTACTAAAAGTATAATAAATATTATACAATTTTGTAATTTTTATGTACTAAAACTGTAAAAGATTAGAATTAGGTTGATTACAATGAATTAAGGTCACTTTCAAACATGGGAGGTGGGAATTAAGGTGCAAGGGAATGTATTGCTTTTTTATATGTATGTGCATATATTTGAAAAACATTACAAACAAAAAGAGCAAATTAAAAGTAAAATTTAATTTAAATAATCTTTTTGTATGATTCTATAACGTTTGTTTCACCCATTCCAACAGCAGTAGGGGTTCTACCACAGGTCACCTGTTCCACGTATATGGGTCATTTAGACATATGAAAGTAAAGAAAAAATTTTTCAGCAAATCTGTGACCCTTTGTTATAAGTCCGACACACATAGGTGAAGCCACTGAGAGGTATGAGAGGCAGCATCTTTTAAAAGGGAAAAAATGAAATGATATCAGGATAAGACAAGTATTTAGAATAAAAAGTTAAATTTTTTTCTAACACTGCTTTCTCCTCCCAGTTTTGATTTTAGATACACCTATGTGACTCTCTAATCACTGCATCATGCCAGTGGGCAAATGACATTGGATATAATTATTAATATCCCTATGTTTTACAATCTATAACTAGAAGTATATTCAATGGGAGAATAAACACTCGCCTAAAAAGTTATAATCCATTGTCACGGGCTATGATGGCTCATTACTTGTACTAATAACTTTTGATTCGATAAAATTTCCACAGTTCATACATTTTCAGTTTTAAAAAGTCAGATAAAACTAAAATACTGATTTACGGTAATATATTTGCACAATACTTCCTACCCATCTGCGAGTCCTTTATCTTGGAACAAAAATTCCTGATATAGTAACAATTGATACGAAGTTTGTTTAATCGGTTACTTTTTTGTGTGGGTACAGTTTTTTGGCCACTAAATTGTCATTTCACAATTTAAACAAATAAATTTAAGGAATAATTTATAAACTGCTGAAATTTGTAAAATATAATAAAATTCCAGATTAGACTGGGGTATTTGAATATTAAAAGTGTAAACCTATTCCAAAACTGTAGGTTTACGTTAAGCGCATTTATTGTTATAAACATTTAAGAATTTACTCCTAAGATAATTCAGTTCTAATCTTGAATTTTTATTAATATGCTTGTATTTGCTTTACGAGTCTATTTAACATTTCAAATGCCATATGAGAGAAGAGATTTTCAATTTCTTTTTATGTCTACGCCCTACAGCTGAATATGACATAACCAAATCATACACAACAAATATTCAACAATTGTGTACATTAAAACAAATATTATATATGGTTATTTTTTATCAATTAATATCTTCACTTGTTTCTCAATGCATTTGAACTCTTACCAGTAATAAAATAGATTCTTAAAATTATTGAGAAATATTAAAATATGTATATACACTGAACATACATTCTTGTATAGCTATAACCTACCTGTAGTTGTTAATTACACTGAAATACATGCAGAAAACATAGCTATTGTAACATGCTCATCTAAACCGTGCATTGTACAAACCAAAATAAGTAGAGAGCAGTGGTGGTGAGTCCTTAATTGAGTGTACATCAAAAGAATGGCGTGACGAGTGAGGTTTATGTTCTGGTACATTAGACCATTCACTTTAACACTCATTGACTACGATACATACAAACCTTAGAATGCTTATCACGTGAAGTAATATACACATTTATCTTAATTTTTTTACAAATTTTATAGATTGAGAAACAAATTAGATTAAAGGCTCTAGAGTTTCAATAAACGGTAAAGCATTAGATAACATGTGAGATATTTTGCTGCTAGCAGGGGCGTATATAAGGGAGGGTTTTCAGGAAATTTTCCAAAAAATTTCCATGTTTCCATGAAATTTTGAAAGAAAGCATTAAAATTGCACCAAGTAGTTTTTTAAAGCTAGAAAACATTTGCGAGGTCTTAAATCATAAGACTTTTCTGGGGGAAGATTCTTGAGCGTCTGCTTTTGGAGGATATTTTATAAATAAAATAAAAATGTTCATTCCATTGACAAAAATGAGGAATATAAATCCTTCTATCACTATACAGCAATATTAATTTCCGATTACTAGGTACACATTAATAATATGATGTTTCTATTTTAACATTGTATGAAATCATTTCTTATGTATCTAGAAATTTAAACAACGTTAATTTATATATTCCCTTCTTATTTTTTTTGCAATGTCTCAACAATTTTACAATGATTGTTTTACCACTGTGTGGGAAAGACACAATGAAGAATGAGTTTTACTATATTATTATATAGTTTGACAGACACAATCTGCTTTGTGTACTCACCAGCTGGATACAAGAGATGGAAATACTCAAAACACAAGTGAGAAAGGTACTCGCTAGTGAGGTAACTACCAACTACTCAGCGAGGAACTTACCTAACTACAGAAGTACCACTTGGGATGCTACTCACGAAGGTCAGAACCACAACAGCGATACTCACCGGGTCATGTGGGTGTCTATACTCGGAGGAGCTCTCACCCGTCACACTCCGTCGGCCATCTCCATCCTCTGATCTGTCCCAGTCAACCTCCTTTTTCAAGGACTAAAACAAGAACATTGCAAATTACTGTTAAATACGGGTTAATAAAAACAACTAAAGTAATATAAAATCATTTGGTTAACGTTTAAAATTCCATAGTAAAACAAACCAGTGGTGTAACTAGGAGTTAGTTTGGGGGGGAGGGCTGAATCTGATTGATGAGCACATCACATCAAGGGAGAAAATAAATCTGAATAAATCAAAACACAAACAAATCAGTAAATTTGTAAGGCCTATTAAAATACAATCACCCTTCCTCCCCCTTCGTTATGCCACTGAAACAAACCATGACAATTGATGGAAAGCAAATTAGGTCTTATTAAGAATTAGAACAAATGTAAGACAATATGGCTTAATTGCTGTTATTTTTATTTATTTAATTTTGAACTTTAAATGTCAATCCAATATTTAAATTCAATTATCAAGTACTTGTTAAGATTTGGATTGGTGCAAAAAATTTCCACTGCTGGTCCAATATTAAATTAAGTACGTTCGTCAACCGATACGTAAGTGGAAAATTTGAGTTCATCCACTTAATTTCAATTGTTGGCCCATTCAAATAATTAACCATGGTTTGTTGTTGACTAACAGAAGGTGAGTTTGCCAAATCTTACAGTTGAGCAACCGTGATGACATTGTAGAGCCAACAAAGTACCCAACTATTTTTGCTGCTCGAAGGTTATTAATAAATTTTACTATATAGATAAGCAACTAACGCACTAACCATGAATGAGATGCCATAAATTGGTATGTACTGTATTACATATATATATATATATATATATATATATATATATATATATATATATTTGTATATATATAATAAAAATATTATATATATATATAATATACTGTATTACATATATATATATATATATATATATATTTGTATATATATAATAAAAATATTATATATATATAATATACTGTATTACATATATATATATATATATATATATATATATATATATATATATATATATATATGTTATACACTCCTAACAACGAAGGAGTGTAAGGAGTTATATACTTGTTGAGTGCCTTTTGACCTGAGAGTACCCTAACTACAATTTGTTCCATCACACTGAGGTATACAGTACGTTACGTTACCTTTCCGGTTTGTTTTTTATTTTCAATAGCATGACTCAGTAGCATAACTAGAACTAAGTTTTGTGAGAGATGAATCTGATGGAAAAGCAATGGGGAGGTGGCTGTATGGAGTAAATCTAAAATTTAATAAGTTAGATAGGCCTAATTGAGTAAAACTGCTGTATTTCAAACAAGTTGGATTGCTGTTATATTTTTATGTTTATACATTTTTTTATTTATGTTTATAAATTTGTTAAGGCTTTGAGGGGAGGATGTTCTACTTCCCTCATACTCTCCTTCAGATATGCCATTGTCAAGACTACAAATGTATAACTACTGCAATATTATATGAAATAATTCAACACAATAAACACATATTCTATTCTATTCAGAAAGACTGACCAAGCCTGTTGCACAGAGACCAACAAAAATAAATTTTGCGAGATTTGGCTAGTGGACACTTCAAACTCTCTTCTTCGTATTTTCCAATAAATCAGTCATGAACATAGCCAGACAGAAATTTTGGGGGGTCCAGACAACTGATATTTTCTTGTAGTGGACAGAGAGTAAAGGCTCCATTTTGTTCCCTAAAAAGTTCTTGACCCATTTCTTTGTTAAGAACGATCTCTCAGCAGTACATGTCAGTAATACTGAATTATTTAAATATTGACAATTGTTTACTAAAAAAAGTAATTGAAAAATTTAAAATTTGGGGGGTCTGGACCCCCTTGCTGGCTAAGTACTTGCACAGTGGGGAACATTCCTTTTTGAGCTATCAATGAAAAAGGAACTAAATGGAACTTTTTAAGGAACTAAATGGGGAACTTACTCTCTGTCCATTACGGGAAAATATCAATTGTCTGGACCCCCAAAAAGTTTTTCCTGGCTACCTTTTTGTCACTGTGATTAAGTTGTTTATGAAATACTAGCGGGCCCGGCGCGCTTTGCTGCGCATTTCAATAATTTTTTGCAAAAGTTGCCCGCGGCTTCGCACGCAATTTCCCGTTGAAAACAGTACACTATATTCACTTATTCTTTTTCTATCACATTCTAAACATTGCTGAGATAATTGATAGTCGTTCCATCGTGAGCCTCTTGGGCGTATTATGAAGGTATGTACCATATTCCTGCCTCTATCTAGCTGTTACCCACGCCTTGGCATGCAAATCTTAAGAACCGAAGTCCTTATATTACTTAGTAAATTTTTTTTTTTACTATAATAAATTTTAGATTAAATTAGTTATATCTCCGATGCCACGATTGAGCTTGCTTTGTTGTCTCGATCGAGAGAATATGTACACACGGAGTTTTGAGAACCATACTTCTGTCAAAAAAAAACAACTAAGGTTGATTTGATAACATTCTTTATATTTGTAGCCAACGTAAGATAGTAATTATGATATCTGCATTACTCTTCTGATCAAGCATGAGCATGGTTTATATTAAATAAATATTGCAGTTAAAGGTGAATTTTTACGTCAAATTTGAATTGTATTATCTGGATAGTAAAGTCTATGTTTAACAGTGATTGCAAAAACAGTTTAAACAAAATTTGTCGTTTCTCTTAAGCTTACTCTATGCTTTAAAACTATAAGTGTAATATATGTTTACAAAGAACAGCTGATTAAAAATTTGAAAAGACGTTAACATATGTTTGCTGCAATGCATTTCTTATGGGTATTTCTGTAACCAGTGGGGCGGAATCCTGAATCGGGAAAGGGATGGGCATAGCTTATAAAACCTTCTCCGTGGAAAAATACATATACGTACAAATTTTCATCATGATCGGTCCAATAGTTCACGATTCCATAAAGGACAAACATACAAACATTCATTTTTATATATATAGATGCTCACAAAACATTAGTTTTGTGTCAAGCTTAACTCTCTGATAATTGGTCTTGTATATTTCTCCCAGACTAGGAACACATTGTTCATCCCGGTCCTCTTGGTCACTAGGGTCAGCTATACTTTCTCATCCAGGCTAGTCATCTTATGACTTGTTCAACCACCGTTACTCATCAAGATTCTTTGTGGTAATAAGAACAACAGTAATATTCTCTATGTATTTAACGGTTCTCTATTGGTATTTCCTAATTGAGCATCATGCTATATGTGATTTCCCCTAAGCTACATCTGCCATGGGGCTTATTGGCTGTTATATGGTTCACTTCTTATCTCTGAGGACTGTCAAGTACCCTCAGGAAGTAGACAGGTATGTGGTGGTTACTTCAAAAGGCTACCAACAGATCTGTCCACCTGGCTCAATCATCAACATGAGTTCACATGTCTAGCATGATCAGCCGACACAAGCAGTAGCTATTATAATGTTGTATACCTCGAAGAGAATCACCATTGGCGGTACTGTTACAGTGGTGAACACTCAGTTTTAAAATCATAATGACAGCTCTGAAACCATTAAGTCTGGGTTTCAAAAGCTGTTCAAGGGGTTTGACTTCAGCAGCATACACATAAGTCTGTATACTGAAATAGTTTTCGAATACCTTTTATTTTTACTGATGAGGGTCAAAGCACTAACCCATTATATGTCTTGGACCCTTAGAAAGTGTACTGGTCACAGTTTTGATAGTAATAGGAATCTTAGCTAGTAGGAAGAACACATTTACACAACTTTTAATCTCATCACATTCATTTCATTCACAATTACCTTAAAGTACACACAGGTATACTCGTACATCAGCAACTCATGTTGGTACAACAATTAGTTGGACACCCAAAATATAGTGTAGTGTATGATATAGTTATAATACTAAAATACCACAAATTTCTTGTCATAGATGGATTAATAATAAGGACCAACATCAACAACCAAATGTATTTTCTTATATCTCTGTATAAAACTACTGTCAGAGACTACTACTCTTATATAGATGTAATTTTAAGTGAAATCTAGATTATTGTTATAAATAAGTTTCCTACAACAGAAAACAAATGCAACCACATTACATGCCATACCACTATAGAATAGTTTAATTCTAGAGTGCTATATGGACTACTAAAAGTACCATCTTATCAACAGTTCAAATAAAACAAAACTAGTTAAAACTAATAAATTTCTTTAGTATTTAACTTGTCTCATAATTGTATAAAGCATGTTTCATGAAAACTTAACAAATACTTGAACTTTGTTGAATGCTATCCAAATGGTTTTAATAGAATAATTGAGAGATAGTTTTTGCTGTCATGTTCGCCAAGAACACTACACAATTTATCATTGTAATGAACTAAATCTTTTTAACAGATAACAATTTGTAAACGAGGATAATTAATGAATTGTCCAAGCTCGTTAATGAATAAAGAACTCCCATTTCACAGCCTGCATTATACATTTTAAAGTCATGGTGTTTTCGTGAGAAACAAAATATGAAAGCTGGAGGAAAGGAATGAACTATTTACTAATTCTTAAATGAACTATTTTTATTACAGTAAAAATATTATGAGTATTACCGAATACTTTTTTGTGAACTACCTATATCATCAATGAATAAAACAACAGAACTGATAGTTAATAAAAAATGAGTCAAAGGAAATTTCCTTGTTGGCAGAGAAAGTTGACCTAGAAAGTAGGTACCCAGTTGATATTGAGGGGCTTCAAAGTCGACAGAGTAAAAAGTGCGATAGTGGCCAGTCAGACGAGCATGCCTGCAGATGCAGACGGTAACCACAGATACTATAATCTGACCCTCGATATCACGCCAGCCAATATTAAACAACGGAAGCCAAACTTGAGCCTTTTAATTAGATCAACTATTGATCCCTGCTCCTTTTCACCTCTATTGTTACGCTCCAACGCTCCAGTCGTGTTTATTGTTTAAAAGTGATTCACAAGCAGTGAACTTGTTAGCACATTCACCTTCATTCTATAGATATTAATAATCCTTCCATAATACCCATAATCTTCCAACACAACAATGAGAACTAAGTTACTATTGTATGTAACTCAATGTAAAAGATCTAAAAGAGGTTGATTTGGATAGAATTTTTAATTGTACATCTAATTAGGTTCTATAAAAATCATAAATGTCTTTGTAGACCAAAATTATTGAATAAAAATCAAAACATTGATAATGTGAGAATAATGGTAATTCAAGCCATAAAGCGTTTTAATTACAATGTACTGAAAAATATATTAAATAAATAAATATATTTATTTATAGAGCAATTTGGGATTCAAAAATACTTTATGAAAAGGTACAGAAAGATTAAGAATTGGAGAGTTTAAATTTTCACAATTTATTTTCCGCTTTTTACCCCAATTGACATAACATAATTTGAGTTACCGGTATGTCTCTGTATATGTTCATTAAACAGTTGCATAATGAAGAGAAGGATGAGGTGGATGGAATCTCCCCTAAAGCCCTAAAAAATGTTTAAATTAATCGTATAACAAGCCAATTGGTTTGAAACACAGGAATTAAAAGTATTATTTTGAAATAAAAGATTAAGTTAAAGATTATTGAGGCCTATTTAATTTATTTATATTTAGATTTATTTGTATCCCCCTCAACCACCTGATGTGGTATGCTCTTTAATCAGATACATTCCTCCCCCTCCTCCAAAGCCAAGTCCTAGCTATGTCACTGTCATTAACACCTAACTCCAATTTTACAAGCATTCAAGGTTTCAAGAGGAATTATCTGTACAAACTAGATGCTAACGATTATTTTGATTTAAAAACGTTAAATAGTTACTATTTTTGTCAGGTACAAATATATTTTTTACATTTCCGTTTCCGTACCATACAACAAAGAATCAAAAATTTTATTTTCCATTAAGGAAGCAAGTTACAATAGGCATCGGCATACATAAAACAAAGTTAGATTACAAGATCCACCATATCACAGTTGAGGAGTCAACAGTACAACCGTCTTACACTGAAGCTACTTAGTTACAGTAGAACTATATTTTTGTGACCTAACAGAAATTGGCAGTTTATTGTACATCAAAACTTGTAAATATTTAAAACTATTAAAATATTTATTCAGAGTAATACTAGGCTTAATAAGGTTTTGTGTTTGTCTTGTGTTGTAGATATGTAGAGAACTATGATCATTAAAGTTGTTAGTAGTTTCTCTTACATAGTTTAAATTAAACTATGTAAGAAAAATTAAATTAAAGTTAATATAAATGCACGTGAGATTCATAATATTTATTATTCACAACACAGAGTACATGAACTTGGATCTACAAATCGGTCAAAGTATGTGGGTTTTTAATCAAATATAGTTAAGTATGGAACATACATACAGAAAGCTAAAAATCTAAGGCTGAAGATTGGCAACTGAGAAATAATAATTTACAGAAAACATTTTATACCAAATCCAGAAAACCAGAAAAATCTGTATCTACCATTCATCAATTTGATATCCAGAAGCACCAATAATTTACTTGTTTAAAATCATACCATATTGTATACTACTAAATTAAGTTAAATTTGTAGTATTACTTAATTGTTTGAAGTTTATACTAAAATATTTTCTGGTACAATACATAAACGAGTTAATACATGGGTCAGAAATGACCTGAATATGAAAATAAGCTAAAGAAGAACACTGAATTTATTTAGGAATATGATGACCTATTGTATGCTCGCCCATAAAACAGTTAGTTAGATTTAAAATACGAGATAAACTCTTGAAACTTTTTTACAGTTTGTTTCAAACAAGCAAAATTGGAAACTGAGCTCGCTCGGTACGACATTGAACAGATGACCTCCGACTGTTGCTGTTGCGTTAATGATTCATTTCTCTGATCACATATCTGCGCTGGTTAATTATTGCAATGGTGGTGAGAGCTGATAAGAATAATTGGTTGAGTCTAGAGATAGCTGCCACATCGGTCACTGGGACACAATTCACAGCTGACAGCACAGAGCTCTGTTGACACAGGTGTCACTGCCACTATTGTTTTCACTGCCACAGGGATCACTGTGACCTTGAATCATGATTTATTTATTATGCTCAGACCATATCAGCAATTACACTATACCAGGCTTCTGACAGTGTTGACATTTCCGAGAAAGTTAATCTAAACAATTTGTTTTATAATTTAATTAATATTTTTAAATTTGTCTTAATATTTGATAATTAGGACTGTTAAATAATTTAAGAATAAAACAAATATTGGTAATCTATTTCGCCAAATTAGGTTTAAATTATGATCCTATACAGTTTGGTAGAATTTTTGTAACACTCAGTACATGTCTACAAGCATGCAAACTTGAGCATATTTTTTAATACATTTTTATCCCCTCATAATGACATTCACCAGTAGTCTAAGAGCCGAAAGCTAATTTACACTGTCTAAGCACACAACTTGGTTCTTCTTTAGATCGATAGAGGAATCTGTATTAATAAAGAAATTGATAATCAGCTTTTGATGGTATCAAAAGGGTTAAATATATAAAAAAAGATTTTTTTACACAGATTTATTTTTCCTAGCTTGATATACCTAAAAATGATCACCAGACACCTAAATAACAGTTATATCGCCATCAGAAAACTAGATAAAGGGACTGAAAATTAACAGTTTA
The DNA here is from genome assembly GCF_021130785.1 of Homalodisca vitripennis. Classification (NCBI taxonomy): domain Eukaryota; kingdom Metazoa; phylum Arthropoda; class Insecta; order Hemiptera; family Cicadellidae; genus Homalodisca; species Homalodisca vitripennis. The sequence goes on along the minus strand of NC_060211.1, from coordinate 40,456,762 downwards.
GGGGTCTATAAATGGTTAGCTCATGCTGATATAACATTTATTCACGTTTTTAATGGTTGGCTTTAAGTGTTTCAAGCTAAGAAAAAATTGATAAGAGAAAAATTTATAGTTTCATCTTTTCAACCCTTTTGATACACTTCCATTTCAACCACTTACGCAACTAGTGCGGCTGCATCCTTAGAAATCAGATCTTTCTTAGGAGAAATTTCCCTATCAATTTCCAGAAAAATCAGGTTCTGTGCTTATAGAACGTAAATTGGCTCCCACTTCTGGCTTATAGACCAGCCCACACCAAAATAATCCAATGACATTTCAGGCAGTTATGCCATATCACTATTGGCCACCAGTTGTTTCACTTATGACTTGGCTATGGTCACAGACTGTCTGCTTGATTTACATTTTGTCCGCAAAACAGATGAATAAAACTAACTTTAAGTATATTTGTTTATTGTAAATAGCTGATTAGTTTGTTTATTGCAACAGACGTTGAGACACATATTGTATGTATGATGGTGTACGTATGTACATGTACGTTCCATATGCGATTGTGTGGAAGAGTTGAAGAATCCTCCATCAATTTAAGATCAATCTGATTTTAAATGTCCAAGTTAACAAGTTTACTGTTTATGTTAGAATGTAATCACAGGTTCTGGATTAGTCACAAGCTCCTAGACTTGATGTATCTGTGGTTACTACAAAGAGTTTTTTTAGAGTGCATGTGGGCAAATCTTACGTTGCCTAACTACACCTAATTATTAAGGTTTGGTGGCTGTTCTGGAACTAATCATAGTGTTGCAGCTTAACAATCAAACGCAATATAGGCTGATGTAGAGGGTTGATCAGAGACAGTGGCTTATCACGTTATATTCTAAAAGCTTATGCACATGTGGTTGATTCACCAGCTGCTGGTATCAGCTAATATCAACAGCAGTATGTAGCAATGTGGAAAATAACATTAACACTTGGCTGGTTGCTATTGCAGGACAGTTAAAGAGCAGGTGTCCGTTTCCTCCCTGTGGACCTGCGAAGATGCTTCCTCTGGTGACCATGTCCTGATATTAGACCCACAACCTGAGAAGACACCGATCTACTTGAGGAGAGAAGATCAGAAGCCTCTCTGGGGAAGGCAATTGCAGGACCATTCTACTCATCCTCAGATCCGAATGCAGTCTCCACCTTTTCAGTCATCTTTCAATGCAACATATCTCAGAAGTCCCACATATTTTAGTTTTACCATCATCGTGTGAGTGGATTTATATGATAAAGTTTATTGATCTGCTATCAGAAATAATATATGCTAGAAGTAGAAGCTATCCATAAATAGCACACAGGGTTCTTAATTCGGATGAACTATGAGCTTGGAGGGGGGAATTGAAAACTGGATGCTATGATGGCTTTCTTCAGTTATGTTGTATCTGCCAAGGGTGCTGAGCTTTTGATAACCTTTCAGTGTTGGAGCTATGAGTGTAAGCACACACAAATCAAAGTTATATAGGAGCAGAGCTATGAAATGTACTTGATTGTGCGACCATAAACTGGGAGATTGTTATTGCAATAGTTAGAGTAGAGCATTGGAATACATTTGTTGTATAATATGCAGTGTCTCAGTAGAGTTATCTGCTTTTCAAAGTATAGTTCATTCTTCCACTGGGGTTTAATTACTTTTGAGGTAACTGTGGCTAGTGAGATTATTCTCTCATACACATCTGACTTCATGGTGTCATTTCAAGGTAGTGGATACTAGATCCATAATTTATAATAGCTATTTTATACATCTTCATTCTTGGATCTGGTAACTTTTCCGATAATCTTCTTCCTATCAGTAACAATTTTCATTGCTAAAGCATCCAACTCTGATCAGCCAGCCAATTTTCAACCAATCAGCATCACATAAGTAGGTGTTTGGCAGGTACAGCCCAGATCAGTCCATCCCCATAAGATCTTGGCTCATTGCATTCGGGGGATGAATGTGATTGATTTGGGCCACATTTGCTTTGACAATGCCTATGGTGAGAATGTCATTGCCATACTATGTTATCATATTAGAAGTGTAGTGTTATGAGCCACTTTGCCATTACTAGCATTAGGCAGAGTTAGGAGTGACAGTTGGGTTTTGAGAGTATATGATAAGCCTCTATGGGTGGAGTTTAAACGGTCTTGAAAATAACAGATGAGAGAACATGGGTTTATTGTGCAAGCCATAATATAAGGCATAGCAACACATTTGTTCTTAATAATTTTAGTTTGGTTTATGTGTCTGTTGTTTAAAGTACCATATACAGATGTGTTGGTTTGGGATTGAGAATCAATGCTTGAAAGTTTTATATTAATACCTTCTTTCATTTATTAACTAAAAGTTGTGATCTTTGTAAAGCAAAAAATTTGGAAAAGAGGACCGTTTGATTTCGTACATGCTTTGTTTCAGTATCGGTGTCTGACTTTTACTATCTCTGATTTGATGCATCATAGGTTGCACAGCTTGTATGAAGGTAATTCAGAAAGTAACATTTGAATAGCCCTAGATAATCAAATGTCATGTGAGCATTGAAGAGCACATGTAAACACTGAAAATCATAGCAAGTCTTGTGCGTCGAATGATATAATTTGCATTAGTATTGTTTATGTGTGTTCAGTGTCAGTTAAATTATGAAATACCTTTAGTAATACATTTTTTGACAGCAAGGAACTTTTAAGCAGCATAAATTGAATCAGACAAAGATAATCAAATACCAATATTCATAAATCTTTATAAGATTAGTGATTCACAAGTTCAACTTTAGCATTATAATTTCCAAGTGGTATCACACAACATAACAAGTTCATGGCAACCGTATTTTGGTACAGACATGGAATCTTGTTAGCCAAGTTATGCAACAAAACACAACAATAAATACAGCTGCTTACTGTACTAACTTGACTATACTTTGATGTATAGTACACAACAAGTAGAGAGGCCTTCTGGAACTGGAATTCAGTTGGTGCATGACAATACCAAACTCTAGTCTGCCATTCAATCCAAAAATGTCATCATATCTTTTAGACAGGAACTAAGCGATCATCCTCATTTTATAGTACAGATTTAGCACGCAGTGAATTTTACTTTTTCATCCAATGAATTTTTGGCAGTAGATAATTTTCTACAGATAAAAAGGGAAATAAAGCAATTTTAAATGGTTTGTTCTCAAAGGCAGCAGTCTTCTGGGTACTAAATTTGTTCATCTGCTCTCAACAACATACTTAAGGCAAGAAAATCATTTGAATGTCTAGTGCTAAACTGATCTGGATATATCATAGACTGATGCTCTGTGATTCGTGGTGATTGCATTAAACACAATGATACTGTGTCCAGCATTGTATAACTTGTTAATGGAACACTTATGGTTAGTGTTTTGGGCTTATTGGTTAATTGAGTTACAGCACAAAAGGAAGTACGGGTGATTTACAAAAACTGGTGGTGGGACTTCAGGAAAAACCTCTACCATATTGGTATGCAGTATGATGGTTGCTGCTTTATCTTATGCTATAAGGTTTGTAAAAGAGCCTGGTGACACTCGGGTGGAAATTGGAGTGCCTGGTTGAGTAGATGGACAAGTATCAAGATAACTAATCATTGAAGCTAGCATTATCTCAAAAGTACAATACTGAGGCCAGTAATATTGTATTCTTATTGTTCACAATCAACAGCCATTTTTGTTGGCTTAGGCTGCAGTCATACCATAGTGTGGAGTTCTTGGTAAGTTTTTGGCCTTACATCTTGTCTACACGGAGGAACCTAAACTGGGGATCTCCAAGTCAGTAGGTTTAATGGAGGGAATGAGATAACCACTGTGGCTGCATGAGCTGTTTGCTGAGAGGTCCAATTCTTCCATGGATATGAGAGGAGTGAATTACGTAAATATGATTCAGTGTTGTGGATATCAGTGTTCATTCTATCTTTTCCTTTCCTGTTTATGCAATTTTCCTCCATAATTTCTATTTATGTTGTTTGCAATTATTAAAGATTCCATTACTGACAAGTGGACTTTGGAAACATTTACAATGGCTCAGCTCGTTCTTTAGTTCATTGATGGCTGAGATTGCCCAAGACTCTACCTAGGGGCATGTTCTAATGTAGTATGTAGGGCATATTCTACCATAGTGTGTAAGGGCATGTTTTAACACAGTACACAGAACAGTAAAATATGTGCGCATCTTATGGCTTTCATCATTCCTAGAGTTGAAGAAGCTTGCATGTATCGTTACAGATTCCTATGTTACATTAGCTTCCTTTATGAAGTAGACTGGCAATTATACTAATTAGGGTCAAAAAGTGTTTTCAGCTGTGGAAGAGAGATACTGTACACTATTTATAAGTATCCACGAGAGAATCCATATGTTGGAACACTAAACAGTTTGACAGGTATCTCAAAATTTTAGAAAAATACATAAAAAATGTTGCATTGTTGAGTGGGGTTGTATGATGAAAATGTGGCCGAAAACAGAGATACAAAGTTATTAAGGGTGAATCTAAGCTGGGCAGTATTAAGCCTAAGATGGATGGTTTGGCTGTTATGGATTCCATGAATGCAAATCACCTTGAATTAAGCAAAATAATCCATAATCCTCAGAATATGGATTTCTTGGATAATCTGAGTATTATTTCTTGGCTGCTAAATGAATCAAAACCAAGAGTTTCAAGGCATATATCATTTATTGGAGAAACAAAATGAAACTATAATATTGAAGATTGTGTGTAATCAATCTATAGAGAACCACACTACAGAGAGTTCATGTGTCTCATTGGATGTGTATGATGTCACAAGTAAATTTGAATTAAATGTAGATCTCTCTACACTATCTTCCTTTTCCTTAAAGTTTCTCCACTAAATAAGTTATGCTCTATTCTCAAATTTCAATAATTAATGGAAATATCAAACACTTTTTATAAACAGGCATAAATTATGACCCAAAATGTCTGTGCTAGTTTCTCTTCATGTATGTATGCAATATGCCTAAATATTCACAAATGATTAGTGTGACATAAATTTAAAGCCATTCATATATAAACTTTATAATACTACTGCTCAATTAACAAATTGAAAACAGATTTTATTTGATGAAATCATTTTACAGGATGGAAACATTAGATCCCTGTTCAGCTATAAGGAAAATGTTAAATAAAATATTATAAAAAATTGGCTATCAATAAATGCCACAAGACAGACCTTTAGCAAACAAGGCTAAATCACATTGTTATCAATTCATGATAGAAACATTTTATGACTCATACATGCAACGTAAATCATGCCTGAACACAACGCAGCATTGTTATAAGCAAGCAACAAACAAATGTCACTGTTTATTGCTAGAGATTTACATAATCATATATCTTTAGCACCCTTAAGGATAGACGTATTTTACTTTTATGACAGTTTACACAAGCACCTTCGATGGAGTAACTAAATTGTGGAAAATGGTTATAAATGTAGGGAATGATAATGCGTTTTCTTGTAAATTTGGCTTGTAAAATAATTTATGCTTGAGAAAATTACGCTAAAATGTTTTTTAGGGAATTCAAAGTGTACATAAAAATATTATTTCTAAGGAAGGTTAATCAAGGATAACTGTAAAATTTTGACTAAATTGTCAACCATGAGGATGGTGATCATATAGACATCTTGACAAAGTTAGTATACTCTTAATATTGCCTTAAGTTTGGTGAGATAAACTTAATAGTGAAGCCTCACCATGAAGATGGAATATAACATTTTTTTTACTTAACTATGTGGTTTAAAAGAAAGCAGGATTGATTGTGGTTACACTAATTGATTGAATAGTGTTTATGTAAAGACTAAATTACAGAAAATACAATACAAAAAGTGAATAAATATGTTGAATGTCAGTAAAAAACAAGTATTAACATTCTTTGGTACAAAAATTGAGTTCGAAATTGAAAAAAACCATACTGTCTTAACATTATATACATATATGTATTGTCCTTTTTTTGTTTGTTTAGACTCTGTTTAATAAAAGATGTACATGTTTAATAAGACCATAAATATTAATTAAACTGTTAATGTTTCAAATAGCAGTTACATTTTTGGATATACTAATTAAGTGTGCTATGCTTACCATATGCTACTCTAAATTAACATCACCAGGTACACCACTAGAGGAAATAGTAATGCATATAATATTCTATTAGAGTGAAAATTGGGCAAAGCCCAGAGTACATGACAGTACAGTAATTACTACAGTATAGTAGAATGTGGTTGTCACATCTATTCTGCACGGATATAGTAGTTTTAGCTAATAATAACAGTTGTGTCTTCAATTTGTTACAAATAAAGTGAACAAACAAATCAAATTAAGTAAATGAAAATTGAAAATAAACTAAATACAATTAATACTAACATTTATTTTATTTTGATAATTTAATTGAATTGAATGTAAATTGCAATGTTGTTGTTCAGATGCTCTATCTATAAGATTCATTATTAAGTTTATGGATTATCAAGACGTCAGAATGTTTTAACTTCATCCTTACAAATTATGACCATAATTATGACAAATTATGTCCCTGTTGGTGGCACAACGGTATGTTACTTTCTTAACACCTTTTACTACCATGTCCAACAGCAATAAACTCTTCACTACAGCCTCCAGTAACTTGATTGGCGGACATGGTCACCTGAGAAAGCATCTTTACAGAGTTGGTATCCTTCAGAAGGATCAGCTCTGTAGAATGTGTGATGGGCAGGGGGAAATTGCTGAACACCTCCTATTTGACTACCCTGCAAGAGCAAGGGAGTGGTACGCCATCTTTGGTAGTTTGGACAAGGGTGGCTAATTTCCTCAGGGGGACCTGATCGGCTGTTTTCGGCAGTTTGTAGAACTACTGAAACCGTAGATAAGTCGGCCTCATGGTGTGCTTCCAGGGTGCGCAAAAGGCCCTTGGGGCTTAAGTGCATGGCAATAGGCTGCCCTATAGAAGAAGAACTTGAGGCTGGCTGCGAAATAGTTCAATCTCTATTCATGAAAGAACTTAAAGACTCTGTTTACGAGTGGTTGCTCAATTTCCTGTGCATGGCAATAGGCTGCCCTATAGAAGAAGAACTTGAGGCTGGCTGCGAAATAGTTCAATCTCTATTCATGAAAGAACTTAAAGACTCTGTTTACGAGTGGTTGCTCAATTTCCTATCTCATTGAGATTTTCTTGAGTTGTTTACAGGGATTTTTAATTAAAAAGATGCTCTTCTAATGTTGTGCAAGTCTTAAGTTTTATAGGTATCCTTGAGTATAGCATAAAATGTACAGCTGATATCTAAAAAGACACTGGGGTTATACAGAAACAGCTATTACATCTGTGGAAAGAAAATTTCTCTTGATCGTTTAGAGGTTTCTGAAACTTGTGAGAGTCAGTGTGCATCAGGAACTTTACGTACCATTTCATCCTGTTATATTTTATCTAACTTTTTTGTATTGTAATATTGTAATTGCTGTGGTAGAAATATTTCCCCAATGTTAAGCGACTAGTCGCTAGTTGTTTTTGTAATCATCTTTTTAATCAAACTTTTGCTATCGAAAATCAGATTTAAGTCGAAAATATTGTATATAAGATTAATTGAGATGTTCCACAGTTTAATTTAATAAATTTTTTTGTTTAATAATAATGTGTAATAAGTGAGCCAAAATTATAAAGTAGCAATACAAAATGTTGGTTCTGCTCGCCCACTTCAACAGAGTGCAAACGTGATTTTGTCTTCTACTTTTGACATGAGAAATTTCATTTGTGAAAAAGGTTAGCTTCATCATTGCATTCTCAACATATTCTTCAACAAGAAAATCTGCTTCAAACATCTGTTTATTACTCTCTAGTCCGAAGAAAGATATCCATCACAAACGCAGTTAGTGGCTTTTCTATAATGTCAAACTGGTTTTGACTAGTGGATTTTATTTTAATTTTATTATAGGGTTGTGATGGTATCAAGTGATATCAAACTTTTCATCATGAAATTTGCCATCAAGTGGCAATAAAATAGTAAAAGTTTTAAAAACTTCCTTCTGAGGTTCTTTAGGCAAAAATTTGTAATTACCACAAAGAATACCTGTAAGTGGGCCTATTAACTGTATTGTATTGAGAGTTTAATTTAATAAGATCCATCAACTGATATGTGGAAAGACTTGTAGTCAGTTACTAGTCTTGTTAAAAGACTGTTAGAAACCAAAATGTAGCAAATGCATTCAGATAATTACAAATTCATGCTAACAAAATTAATTGAGTATTAAGGACTTTTCCAAAAATTAAAGCAGGTAATTTTGTGTTTTGTTATTTTTTTTAGTAACTACATAAGATATATGTGGCATGTAGGAGTAGTTATAAAACTTGATAACACTGCCAATTATGATTTAGTAAATTAACAATAACATTATCACTCACCAGTGGGACTTGCTGGACGGGAGGCAGGCCGGATGGGCCGGGTAGAGGCTCCGAGGGTGAGGGCAGGCGGCTGACTGTCATATCACTGGGGCCCGAGTGTACGGAGGAGAGGTCATCATCGGCATCGGGCGAGCGACTCCTAGCATCTTCGTCACAAGGCTCGGCAGTCTCGGGGGGCGAAGCAGGTAGTGGTGGCGGGGGTGGTGGGGGCGGGGTGTCCGGACGGGGAGCGGGAGAGCCGGGCTGTTCCGCCACACGAGGAGGCTCAGAGTCATCTTGCCTCTGCGGGGCAGTGGATCCTCCCCCTCCGTGCAGATGTGTCATCTCGGCCAGACCCTTCACTTTGAGGCTTTCTGCGGTGTTGAGCAATGCGGACAATCTACAGTACTCGACGTTCACTTCCCCTCTGTACATGAACTCCACCAGAGTGCGGAGCTCGGAGAAGCTGACGTCCTTGAGGATGACGATGGGGTGGCGGCCGGGGTGGTCGACAAACAGAGACTGGAAGTAGGATGAACAGGCAGACAGTACGACCTTGTGTGCACGGATAGAGTGGCCCTCGGCGCAGGCTAGAGTCACGTCTACCAGGCTCTCGTCTTGCAGCAGTTGACTGAACACTCCGAGCAGATTGTTCTGATGATTGTTCCACCTGAGGCAGTAATGCTCACTTCCCATGTCTGTTTCTCGCTCTGAAACACATTTAATTAAATAAATATTTGTACTAAACAATCAATATCAGCACATTTAATTCTCATAGGTTTACATAAATATTTAGTTTCAAGTTTGTATATCAGTTTGTCTCTTTTCATGAGTAAAATAATCCATCAGAACAAAGTTTTAAGGTTCTTTGACGTAATACATTGGCTGCTGAAGTTCAATTTTAGGATATATTTTTATAATTATGTTTATAAATAATTACAAATACTTTAAAGAATGAATCCATCTTCATCCTACTTAAAATATGAGTGCTGACAGTTGATATATCTGCTTGATAGATACTTCATTCTGAACCCAACTTTAAAATTCCAGGTTAAAAACATATTTTAGTTTACATCTAAATTAAATGATGATGATGGTAATACTGACATGTCTAGGGGGATTAAATAATGAGAAGAGACAAGTATGAGAACATAACTACACATACACATTCTTACAGACTGATTCCTCCATGGGTATTTCACAGGATGTTTATTTTTTAAATTAAATAATTGGTGGGTCATTGTTAACAGAGTGTATTTATAATCAGGTGAAGTCATTCTCAGACACGTACTTTGTAAGGGTGTAAGAGACAGTTCATAATTACATAAAATTGGATAGATACACCAGACATTATATATTAATTAGATACTTTATAAGTATTGTTAGACCATTTGATGTCTTTTATATTTGTGTACTCTTTATTAAAATCCTAATAGTATTTTTATTTTGTATTCAATAATTTGTTTAAAAAACACTTATTAAAATAGTATCATTGCTATAGAGAGTACTACTGTACCTAATTAAATGTACCTTTACCATAAAGATTTAATAGGTAAAGTTTAACACTGTTCAAAGATAAACTCGTATGATATGTTCTGGGAAGAGACTGAAAACTACTAAAGGAGTAATAAACGAGTACATAAAGTTAGCTGTGAGTTTTCATTCGGATAGATGTGAAATAAGAAAGATTTTATTGGGTTGGAAACTAGGACTGTTCCCAAGAATAGATTAATCAGCTAAGTGATTACAAACCGTAAGTTGAGTGAAGAACTGGTGTAAAGACGTTCAGAACTATAAAGAAGCTAATGAGTACGCACCAGTGACACAATAGAGTGTCACCACTTATGTCTTGTAGTGACATATTTTATTAGTTTCATCCGTAATTCAGTCCGTATCAGCAGCTCTAAAAACATTTTTGATGAGGCTCTCAAGATACAATGGTTACAGAAAACAGTATCAGAATAGTTGTTATTAGAAGAATAAAACGATTATTAGATATTCTTTCTTTAGAGGTGTATATAGTAGAGATGTTATCAAGAATTGAAACAGTGAGTTTAAGACTGCTCTTACAATGTCAAACGGAAAGAGTCTCTTATCAAAAGGCTGATAGTTCTGTGATAAAATGTTAAACGAGGATACCCCTTTTTCTACCTATTACTTCTCCCCTCATGTGTATGTTCAGTTTCTTTGGTCAACTCACAGCAAATACTTGTGAGCTATGATTTTGCAGCTTAGGATAGGATATCACAATCTGTACAATACACAATCACATCTGGGTGATATTCTTGGTGACTTAAGAAAAGGAAGCTTGTGTAAAAATTGCTAACTTTAGTAAAATAATATGATAACTAAACTGTTAAATACATAGTGTCAAAATTTAAATAATTGTTGGGCAAAATAGACGTCAGATGGTTCATTACCAATTATTAATTTCTGTATTCAAATAGATGTGAAGAGTTTACCAAATAATATCTTTAAAAAATGTATAACAAGGATATTGAAAATCATGCACAAACAAAATGAGAGGTTATGTGGGAAGGTCATTGCACTGGATGGCCGTTATATTTAGCACTGGGAGTAGCAGGGCAAGGTATCTGCATGTGACCTTGGCTGGGACGACCTTGACTTGAGAGAGATGAAGAGTACTCCAGCTGACGGGATGCTGTCACTCACTCTGGTGGGGTCACCGGACCCTTTGGCACACAGGCGTCATTGTAGCACAAGGTGGAGGATGATTCTCTTCGCAAGAAAATAGCAAGGACGAAAGATAGATGAATTGTGGGAAGGGGAAGTTGATGAAGTATAAAATCAAATGAAACTTGTATTAAATCTAATGTTAATCTGAAAATACTCTGTATACTAGTAGAGAGTAGAATAGAATAGTTTTTGTATTGAATAAGGCAGTACAATCATCAATACACTTTGAAATAATATGTTGATATTAAAGTCTTTGAATATTGGTTTTAAGTTGTCAATATTCATCAAAGTGTTTTTAAAGTCTGATACACAATAAAGTTTCTCTTCCAAAAGAATAATATGTTTTATCTTGTTTTTAGTTCTTTTGTGGTAGACGTTTTATCCTTTCTGGTAGAAGGTAGAACAGTTGTACATGGGTCAGCAATGAGTCACGTTTAAATTATATATTTGTCTAATTTTGTATCTATGTATTTCACTCCTGCTTGTCAAAAAGTATGCGTTTTCTTTTATATGGGTCATTAGGGTCAAGGTCTATAGGGAGGGAAGAAGTAAGTGTCTCCACTCTTTTAAAATAGCCAGGGCTTATAGTAGGGCATATCACCAAGTAGGAATGGATAAATATTCAACATTATTTAAAACCTAATTTTTTGACAATCTGTATATAAAACCCATTCCAAACAAACATTGTTTACAAGACAAGACAATATTATCTCTATAAAAATTGAATTTGTAGTTTCTATCTATCAAAAGAATTTCTAATTTATTGACTCTATTCAATTTTAGTAGATACTAGCTGTTTCCCGCGGCTTCGCACGCTTTTCGTAAGCTTTGCCCGTGTATGTGCACTTCTGGTTCAAGTGAATTATATTTCCAACGACGATGTAGAGTTTGTATTGTTGCCACGATCAAGAAAATCTGTCAAAAGTGTATATTTATAGCCATTGTCTACGTACATGTACTTTATTATAAAGTGGTCTAACACGCAAGCTTTTTCAACCAGAAATGTATTTTGAAGACAAATATACATCAAAGCTTAGCGCCTTCAAATAGTTTTTTGCTATTTAATATACTTTAACTGTCTCGTAATCGCAGTTTATAGTTTAGAGGCACTTCAAAAACTTTTAACTTTTGCATTGCCGCCTGGTGGCGAGATACATCAATAGGCATAGCATATAAACCTTCTCCGTCAAAAAATACATTAATATACAAATTTTCATAATGATCGGTCAAATAGTTTACGATTCCATAAAGGACAAACACACAAACATTCATTTATATGTATATATATATATATATATATATATATATATATATATATATATATATATATAGATTAGAAATATAAAAATTTGGAGAAAATAATGTGGTACCCTAGTATAAAATTTTATTTTCTAGTGGAATATTAGTTTTGAACAACCTGAGTTGCTTAGGGAATAGACCAAAAATTCCATCACATGTATATCTTAACAGCTACAACTAAACATATAGCATGATTTTGACCAAATTAAGAATGTTGCTATAGATAGGTTTTATACCAAAATATGCTTTGTTGAATGAATGTATTCCAAATTTTCCACTCAAAGATTTTTCCTCAAAACTATTTTTAATAATAAGAATTATAAAAGTGGCTTCAATGATTTTAACTATATTTTAATTATTTTTTGCCAATTTCTACAAATTCTTACTTAAAATGCTGGTTTAATTTTGGACAAAATGGAATTGTAACTGTGGTAGATACTATATGGATGGTCTGATCTCATATACATTGAAGTATAATTTACAAATATGTATTGAAAACTTATATTTTATGACTGTTTGAGTTGGTGGTGCTCCCTTAGTTGCTTAACCTAGACGTAAGGGCGTGTCACCTCTGCCAGCTTTGACTGAAGAGGCTTGGTTCAGAACTGGCTTCCCTTTCTTTTAAGGAGACATGACAGAGATTAATGGCCAAAATCCTTGACAGGAGGCGGCCCCTACACCCAACCTTAACCATTCAGAATATCCTGTCATTCCAGAAGCAGTGCAAACATTCTCTTAGAACTAAGTGCAACATCCAAGAACAAAAAGACAAGATGTTTGTCACCCTTAGCTGATCAGCTAGTTCTCAGATTGGCCTACACAGGATTTTAAGTTACAAATGAACTCTGTAAAGTTGTTCAGAGTTTATACTTTGTACTTTCAAAGATTTTTCCTTTTACAAAAAATGTCCTTGAAGATTTGACTCAGGCATCAGATGACAGAACAGTTGTTGGAAGTGATTATCACTCAGTGGTATCCTCTGATAATCAATCTTCTCATTTGTCATATTTTGTGCTTTTGTTTTAAAATCTTCACTACTTTCTTGTTTTGAAGAGCAGTTATAAAACAAGATACAAAATTAATGTAATCCCGCAAACAGTTACCTCTCTTTGTACAAAATTTATGTTTTTGTTATGATCCAAACGTTTTCTTAAATACTGCCAGGTCAAAATGGAATATCAAAACGTTTAATAAGTTGAAATGTAAGGTGAAGTATTACTAGGCTGGGGTCATATTTAAGTCTCTTAAGATTGTATATTACTGTGCGTATTACCTGATTAATGTATCATTAATACAGCATCATACATACAGTTAAGGTTTAATTTTATTACTTTTTCCATTAATCCAAAAGTTTCTTATTTGTGTTTGACATGATTGTATGAAAAGTTGTAAAATACATATCGGTTAAAGATTCTTGCCTTAAACCTCAAATGTTATCTCTCAATTTCTTTTTAAACAAAACACGAAAATGTAATTAAACCCATGTTTTAATACACACAAATACCATTCTAAACTGTTATCAGTATTGAGTGAATTTATAAATTTACTACTAGCAGTTTTTAATACTCATGAGAGAAGTTAGTTAACAAAAACTTTGTTTAATTCCACTTTAAATTGCAACGTAATGCACCACAGCATAACTGCCTCTATGGAAAGTAAAACAGCTATAACGGTCCACAGTATCCTGGCATTTATTACACTATCAATAACTATAATGCCCTTTGCTCTATTTCTGGAACATGTCACTATCTTCAATGCACAATCACCATATAGCTTCTCAGATGTTGGGGTGTTATGTATTAAGGTACGTACTTTATTCTAGCATCTTATTCGGAAGTTATGTGTATAGGAACTTTGACGTAACTTTCCATGTTTATTAACTGACTTGTTAATTTACCATTTAAAATTGACACATTCATACTGAATGAAGAATTATGAATCTAGTGAAACACTTAAAAAACACACAACATTTTGGACATTGCTATGAAGACATAAAGAAATCTCTCAATACTTGTAAAATGAAATCGGAAAGTAAAATGATGATTACTATGATTTATAACCTAGAATTAAACATAGTTTTTTAAACTGAAAATTCATGTACTTTGTATTGCCATATGTGTATTTTTGTGAACTTCCCTTTTGCATGTCTTCAGCCTTTATATACAGTAGGTATACATCAAAAAACCACTTTAGAATATTTGTTATTTAGTGTTTATATTAATTACTTTTTAACTATCATAATAATCTTTTAATGCCTATTTTGCAGATGGGAGCCATACTGATTATAGGATTTTTCAAAGGAAAAAGCATTTTATTTTGACCCATACACTCACCCCATAACTAAGAGTTGTGTAGTTGCTTTTAGTTTCCGAGTAAAGGATAGCATTCCTAAAAGAGGATAAGGATTATAAAAAGCATGCCAACTTTACTGTGGTTTGGAATTTTGCATTTGATTCCCACACAATGTTCAGTGATTTAAACAAGTAACATTAAATTAGCAACAATTTCAATAGAAATCTATCAATCATGTTGGGATGCAGTGTACATTATCAGGAGGGGTTAATGTTAGTATCACTCCAATTAATAAAATAGTAACTTGTAATTATTGCAGCAAAATTATTAATAAGTAGGATTTACCTTACGAATACAAATTTGCCTTCTGGCATCCTCATATAGGTTACAGGTGACCCTCAGAAATCCAGATTCAGGTTCATGTCCTGTGGTTCATATATAGTCATTTGTTATTCAATTCAAAAGACTTTACGTCCTTGGGAAGCTTAAGGGCAATTTGATCCTGATCAAAATTATCTCCATAGAATCAACTTGAAATAACATTTAATTAATTATTTAAATACACTCATTGGAAATCCTAATGTCTCCACAGCAGGAATACTAAATTTGTGTAACATTCTGGAAATTGAAGAGGATGAAGTAATTAATGTGAGGCTATTGTCATGATCACAGCACCGCTTTAATGAAGGCATATAAAAAGACTGCTTCTTACCACACCACATGAAGTGTTTGAGCAATAATTTTAGTTTTTGCCGTGCCCTAAGGACTATGGTGGGTCTATTGCCGCATGAAAGCTGCAGACAGGTGTTCAAGGATCGCGGAATCCTGACAGTAACAGCTATCTATATTCTGGAGGTAATTCTTCACGCCACACAAAGAAAAACTTGAAGAAGCTTGGAGAATTTCGAGGGCATGCAACTAGAAACGCACAGGATTACATCCTCCCACTACACAGGATGGAACTCTTTATGAAGAAACCATCATATGCCGGCGCAAAGCTCTTCAACTTGCTTCCTTTTGAAATCAAGAGAGGAGACAACAACACTCTGAAAAGAAGACTGCGAAACTGGCTGCTTGAAGAAACCATCTATACCCTCAATGAATTTATTGACCGCTGCAGGAACTACAGGACCACCTAGGAAGAACTGCACACAATTAATAAATAAACCAATTTTTGACTTATTGTTAAATCCTTTAACTTTATTTGTAAACAAGATTGTAAATTCTGTGACTCTATTACATTTCTTGAAGAAATTGTTAATAAAGATTTTTGACTTGACTTGGCTTTCATAAATGGAAAGACTTATTAATTGAGCAATATCAATTGATTTAAAAGATTATAAAAATACTATGAAGATGATGGATTACATAGTAGTAGGTCTGATCTCACAATCTTAGTCTCAATGACTTTATAGGTTTGTTTAATATAACACTTGAAGAAATTACCTTATAGAACCAGAGTACTCTTGGAACAATAAATTAGAAGTGTGAACGATTGCATGCAATGAAATTTTAAACAATGTAATTCTCCAAGTGAGGTGTAACTGAATCCATTGAAGTGTAAAGCAGTGACAAATCACTGTAAAGCCAGTCTTGTTCAATTTGACTACTGTGAGACCATAAGAGTGTTTAACATTATTTTATGTAACCTGTCTTGTAAAGCATCACACAATGTGCAGACATACTGTAAATGTGTGAACCAGACTTTTAATATTCAATACATTTAATATGTCTATCTTGTTAGTGTTAAACAAATATACACTTCAGAAAATTATTAAGTATGATTTGCTTATTTGAGCTTCACAATATAAAAGCTAGATTGTAGTCAAAATGATATTCATAAAGAAAATTGACATCAAGATCTGATTCGGTTCTCTGGAAATTCTGGATATCAAGTGAACCCACGCTTAAGACTGGAACTTTTCTGGACCCTGAAGGACCTTTACTTAAGTACCATTAATAGTCAAGCTTCTAAAAAAGGAGAGAGTTTTCTTAGAACTGTAGTCCTTGATAAAGCTTGGGCTTCCAGACAGGGTTTTTCCAATAGAGTTTATTGTACCTCATAACCACAAATGTCATGATTGAGGATCAAGGTTAACTCCAAAATTGTCTCCAATAAGTACTTAAAAAAATAAGGTTCAGTTTCTATTGTAGACTCTGAATAGTTATTCATTTTAATTTTCATAGTCTAGCTAAAGAGCTACCACAATTTTAAAACATTCAAAATAGAATTCAAAATTTAATTATTTTTTAATAAATTGTAACTTTGTCATTCATTTAAAAGTAGTATGTATCCACTCCTTTAAAGTGTTTTGAATCTAAAAGAAAATAATTTACTATAAAAGAAAATTGAAAGAATGTAACTGTTATTTAGAAAAATACTGCTCTAATCCTTTCTTAAATATCATCTGATTAATCAATCTAAATGCGACCTGGACTACTTCGGACATAGAAAAACTCAGATAATATGGAGATTGCTATAGAATATCGTAATTTCCACAAAAAGTGATTAAAAACTATTTATTTGTGCAATACAATGTTACTAACCAGCCGAACAGCCAATAGTCTCATTCTAAATTTGTACCGTTATTGTTCAGCAACGGCTAGTCCAGTCATACAACACCGTTGCCGTGGTGTTCCACAATACACAAAATACGGACCTGGTATCTTCAGCATAAATGACCTCGGTTAACCTGGTGCCTCGAATATTCAGACTTCTGCTGTACCACACTATAGTATTTCCAACAGTTTAAAACCTGAATGGAATTTTATAATATTAATTCAAGCCTGCACAGCATTCAATTGAAAGGAATTTACATGGATTCTACAATATGGAAGCTTGTCTAAAATATAGTATGGCAGTATGAGTGAGTATGCTAATGCTGTTTGAACAAATTACTGGTTTCCAGTTACTTTTACTTGTATATCAAAATTAATTATATGGATTCCCTTCATTAATTAAGGTTCTGTCAATTTATTTTGCAATATTCTGAGGGCTATTGAAAGAAAGTTAACCACATTTCCATTCCTGAAACCACCATTTATGGTTTAAAATTTCAACACACAGCATTAAAACATTTACGCTTTAGTGCTATTTATAACACCATTATTTGTCTATTCATTCCAGTTGTTATTTCTTTAAATTGAAATTCAAGCTTTACAGCTGTATTTTTTGTCTTTGCTTCTTATATCTCTACCAGTGTTTGGTGCACCTCATTTGTACTTTGTCCTTTAATGTTTAACTGGAACCCATATTCTTGTAGCACACACTACAGTTAATAGTGTTGTCCTGGACTTGGAACACATTTTATAAGTATCAATTTCTATAAAACCATGTTTGTAATATCCACGAAACTGTAATTCTAGACAAATATGTGGTACCTAATCTTGTCAACAGTTCCAAAAAAGTTTTTGGAATATATTTTCCTATCGTTTTCTAAATAAAGCACTCCATTTATCACAGAAATAAATAAAACAAGAGCAGTAAGAAAGAAAGGGAAGAAGAGAAAGCAAGATTATGACAAAAGAAAAGAATTATAAGGAGGAAAAAGAACGAGTAAAAGAACTTTGTAGTCACCATGCAGAGACTGTGTCCCTGAACTAGGGTGACAAAACTATACATTACGCACTCAAACTTAATTTTTATGGCTGAACATAAATTTTGAGAAGTGATTCAGCAACGACTTTTATAGCGCATCATTGCATGTTGTTCGGTTGGAGCTACTATGACTAGCCATTAACTTTTTCTTGGTAATAACATCAGTGACCATACGGTGAGCAGAAGGAAAACCCAGTACTGTAGTGGTGTCTTTATAACTTACGATTTACAGTAACTAAATTAAATAGCTAGACATTTATGTTATATACAATATATAATTGAATGTTACTAATAAAAGATCTGATGTAACACACTATGACCTCCATCTTGATTTGTTACTCTTGCTGGAAGAAATTTGATTAAATGAACAAATAAACCATAACCTAAAAACCTGGAATGCTTGGGACTGTATCTAAATTTAAACTGTTGCTCAAAGTGCAAAGTTCAGAATCACTTTTCTCTCAGGTGTTAATGAAATAGTTGCTCTCAGCTTTCATTTAACAAGGGAATTTTGGGTCTACCTACCACTTCTCAATAAGTTGAAATACTTGACACTTGTCTACTTCTATTATGGTTAGAGTTAAAATAATATATGCTTAATATGTTGAAAGGTTACTTTGAGGTATAATTGCTTCTAAAGTTTAAATGAAATAAATCATAAAAAGAACTATTAATTATGAAATTCAGATTATTGTACATACTGCAGTACTTTTTAAGCCTCACTATATTTGTTTTGAAAAATTATTGACTATTTTCTCAAATTTGAGGTACGGTTACTTTCACAATGACACTTTTACAATAGAATTGTAAACTGCCAGTGGTGTAACAAACGGGAGAAAAGAAGAATATAAAATTCCCCAAAATATTAAAGATAACAAAAGTATGTATAATAGCAATAGAATTTGATTGAAATACAGAGTTAAACGTTTTATTTTAAAGTAGGCATATATAATTTATTTAAATTTATATTTATATAGATTTATCTCATACCCCTCAGCATGGTGTGCTCTTCAATTTGATTTATTCTCTCCTAAAGCCAAGTCCTAGTTATGCCACTGGTAACAGCATTCTACTTTAACACCTCCACTGCGGCTCTATTCTGAATGATGATAAGTATTCTAATAAGACAGCAAGAGCGCACTAGAGCGTCTGCCACAGTCAACGCGTTAAATAAGCTGAGTCATTTTACACATTCAAGGATTTATTTAATATATTTTAGGATTTGTTGTGCAATTATATTTGAAAATGTTTAGAAAAAAGTAGAAAGGATACAAATAATACTCTGTCCTCATTGTTAATTGAAAATTCAAATGAATAAACTCTACTACAAATTACAAAAATAGCTAGCTTACTTTTTCTGGTAGACATGTTCATTATTAGGTTGAATCCATCACAAATGAATGTTTAATAAATAAAATTTATACTTTTACTTTTGAGATTGTAAAGAAAGATACTTAACTACCAACATTCAATTTGAGTTTCTGCAGTTTTACTGAAACTTTTCTTAACAAATGTGACAATTACGGTAATATAAAAAAGCCAATCATCAATAGCAACAAAATGTATATATAATTTCTCAGTGTATATACATATATGTGTTGATCATACAAAATGAAAAACATAAAATAGAAATGATTTGACTCTGTGGATCTCAGCTTGTTGGACTTGTAGATGTTTTTTTGCATAAATCACTTCTCTTATTGTTCCCAGAAGGTTAGAATTGTCTACTATAGTATTCAGTAATGATAAAATTAGGTACCGGTATGCTATCAACATGTGATCTATAATATTAAATTTCGTTTAGTAATATAATGCTGTATTTCATAGATACCATTAGTAAAAGTTTAAAACACAAACATAGATAAAGCTAAAATTCAGTTTTAAGGTCTTTTTACAACATGTAAAGAACAATAGCATGGTCACCATTGGTAAAACATCCATAAAATATTACAATACGCTAACATAAAACAATGGCCGAATAAAAATTGTAATACCCTAACATTCAATGGATTTGTACTTATCTTTCTCTCTGCTTTTTTCTTCCCAAAAGTCTGTCAGAGGAGTACTTAAAACTGCTATAACCTAACAGACCTCACAAACTAATGTACTACAGTTGAGGAAGTGGAAGTGAAGGGTTAAAGGACTCTAACTCAACAAACTATAGTACATCATGCAACCTTTTCTGCTGACACCTTGTCAGGTGGGTACCGGAATACTGTTACAACAGTATACTACTACAAGATGTGGAAGTGAAGGGTTAAATAGCTGTATCTCACAAACTATAGTACATCATGCAACCTTTTCTGCTACCACCTTGTCAGGTGGGTACCGGAATACTGTTACAACAGTATAAAAAAAAAGAATGTCTTATTTTACCAGGCGAAGTTAGGGCTAAGAAGCCCTCTCTAACACTTAACCTGGGGACCAACGGCTTAAAGGTGACTTCCGAACCACCACCAATGGCCGGGCAGGCGGGCCGCTTGCAAGGACAGGATCACTCAGCGGTCAACTATCCAAGCAGCGGCCACGCTCGACGTTGCTTGATCTGGTTATCTTGCGATAACCGCCGTACCCGCTACACTGCGCCATTGGCATCTTGTAGTATATTAGTACAAGATGTGGAAGTGAAGGGTTAAAGGTCTCTAACTCACAAACTATAGTACATCATATACACCTTTATCTGCTACCATCCTGTCAGGTGGGTACCTGAATACTGTTATAATGGATTACTACTACTTATTGTGGTAATGAAATACCACTGCTCATTTTACATATAGATGAAATTCAGGTATGACTGTTTATATATTTTTGTGTACACACGTATACACATTTTAACTATTTATACATATTGTTGAGTGTACGAATGAGTAAATTCACATAATTACGTTTCTCCCAATTCACAGATTGATAAATCAGAGTACACATACGCTGTTTTACAGTGCTAACAGTGCCTTACTTCTCTCAGTTGTATACAACAGTCTAGACTATTTCTGGGCAGTGTTGAACACATGTCAAATGTCCAGTAGCTTTCCTTTATGCAGTTTAATGAGTATTATGCCACTGCGAGTTAAAGTCTGTGTTATTTGAAATTTCAGGTTGAATTTCAAGTTTGATGAGAGGATTGTGTTTTTTATTGTTAAAACGTGAATATTTTATTGGTATGTCCCCAGAGAAATTTTTTAAACTTAAGAAAAAGTGCATTATTTACAAAGTTTTGCAGTTTTTCTTTACAGTATTCTTATTTAGATTCTTTATAAGCTATTAAGTAAAACAAGTTATAATAAGCTACTTCAAGTTAATACAACTGACATAATATTACAACAACATTAAATTGTAAATTAAAATTACAACATTCAAATTCTTAGATCATTAAATTCAGAGTTAAAATATTCTTCAGTGGTATAAAAACATTTTCTCCTTAACCAACAACATATATCACGTTTGTATTTATTACAAGGTCATTGCTATACTGCTAATGTTAACTTGTTAACTAATATGAATTGTTGAAATTTTAATGATCTTGCCTAACCTAATACTTGGGGTCACTAAATTAAGGCCTTGCCTGATCTTATAACAATGAAAAAAACAGTGGTTATTAAACATCCCAACATTTTTGAAGAGAACTACAGACACATTTTTTATTAGTGAACTGAGAGGCTGATGAGGTATAAATGTTGTATAAAAATAATTTATATACAATTTAAATGTTTTCATTTAATATTGACCTTCAGGAAACTGACCACTTGACCTCTTACTTAGATGCTTGTGCACTACCTTTTTGGCTAAAAAGAAGTTAAATGTTTAAAAATAATTTAGACCAAAGTTTTGATACAACAATAAACTTACAATGCCTTGCCAAATTTTTATGTCATCTTCAGAAGACATCAAATACATTGTGTCCTACAACATACAACCCCTACTCGCAGTGAAAAAGAAGCACCAGTTCTCCACCCTCCTGTCCCAAACCTTCTATGTGTCCCTCATTACCTTTTATGGTGCCTCATTAGCAAACACTTAGGAGCTCCCCAATTAGAAAAATGATTTAAATATGTACATTTACATTGACAAATGTTATTCTTCATTTTCACCTAGAGTTTATGAGCAAATTATTTTTGTTTAAAGTTGATTTGCAAACAAGACATTAAAAAAATATAAATCTATTAATTTAAAAATGGGGGTAGTATGTGTTTAAATTATATGGAAGTTTGTTTACCAAAATAAACAGTTTACTATTTCCTGGATGTTTAGGAATAACATTTTTTAGTTCGGAGGGTATAAACTTTACAAATGTTTTGTTTCAGAATCCACAAAAAGAGATTCATTTTGTAGGCTTAAGGCTAAAGACAACATTGAATTCTCTTTTGTGGCTTTCCTTTTGTTACTTCTTTTGTTTTATAATTACTATTGTTTGATCAAAAATAAACCAGTTACACAACGCATAAGTCAGTATTGAACAATGTCCAATTGTAGTTAGGGAAAATATGAATCAATCATCCAACTTGTTAGCAGTGTTTGAGAACTGTGTTGAATCATGCTCCTATTTTCTTCGATCATCAGTCCCTAATTGGCCTCCATAAAGTGATACGTAAAATCAACTATCCAATTTGCACGTTTCTATTGTCTTGCACATGCTCGGCCTTCATTTTTTATGACTGAGAACAAGATAGGTGTACAATCTTAAATTAGTAGTTGTTCCTGGATCAAGTAAAAATAGCAAGGCAGGTAGGTATGCAGTATGTTCCATATTTTATGCACATTGAAGGGATCTTGGAAACTATAGGAGCAAAGATAAAATGGACAAAGTTGTGTACAATAACAAGACCAACAAATTAATGTGGTTAAGTTCATTATTGGTTGTGTTCACTCGCTGAGCTCAAAAAATATTCATATTCTAACAGCTCTCTTATTAGTATCTGTATTTAACCGTTTTTTGCTTGAAATATGCATGACATTTTTTTGGTTTTTAAATAATATAGTGAAAAGTTTTTCAAGACCAGTAAGCAGGAGGTATAGGGTTTGTGTAAAAAGTTTAAAATGCAACAACCCATTTTTTATTCAAGCAAAAGGAATTAGATTTTTCATTGATTTAAAAAAATACCATATATTTTACACTTTCCTGGTTTTTTTCATCAAATTATTCATAAAAACCTGTTGTGAGGGGAATTTTTATTGTACTATTTAGATAGTTGGTAAACTTGACTGATATTTCATTGCACACATTGTTGGAATCAGCTGTTTAGTGAAATATGGAAAATAACTGACAAGGTCAGTCTAAAAATAACTGTTACTGACATTTTTATGACTGATTACCACAATGCTTGTTAAAGCTGTATACTATTGTATCTCTTATAGTTTCCAAGATCCCTTCAGTGTGCATACAATTTGGAACACACTGTATACTTCCCTAATAGTTACAACTGGCATAATATCGCTAAAGAAAGAACAATAAAGTGGTGTATTTTATAATTTTTAATCAAATCAAGTATGAGTTTCCTAAGCAGTAATTGTTTTGTTTGAAAAAATTTAAATTCTAAAGATTGTTATTATTCACATTATTTTTCTGAAAGCCCTTTAAAATTAATTTTATACAGCTGTTGTATTTTTTATACAGAAGATTTTCTATACAATTAAATGTATACAAAAAGTTCAGCATCTAGCTTATAATTATAATAATAATGTTTGCTTATATTTGCTATATTTACGATTTTAATACTAGGCAAATTTTGGTAAACATAAAGGATAAAGATGAAGTTAACTCTTTAAGTGGCAAAGTTGTAAGCTTTCTGATCTAACAACACTTTATTTGCATATTCGGTTTAATACAATGAAAAAATCTATAAATATGCATACCAAAATGTCAGTAATTATCTCAACTAAAGTTGTTAATATTGTGTACAATCTTAAATATGCCATAAATAAACACTTAATGTTTATAAATATTTTGGCTGCAGTCATGGCAACAACACACAACTTCACTGAAAATCCTATATCGGTTTTCACAGTATTTTCCTGTAGTGTTGTGATAAAAAATATTTTTTTTAACTGATCAAACTCATAAAAAGTAACATTAATAGTAGAATTTAATGAATAAAAGTAAGGATAATTTTTGGACCCTCAAGTATAACATAGTATCAAAAATACACTTCTTTAGAGATTCATTTACAGTTGTGTTACAGTGTACTCCAAATATTTTATCAAAATTATTTTTAAAATGTTATTTTCTTACTCATTTAATAGAAAAATATTTAAATGAGTAAATTTTAGTGTACATTTCTTATAAAAATCAAAAGAAAATTTACAGACCATAAGACACATGAACTAAACTTTTCCTTTTTCAGAAATAAATTTTTTACATTTTTCATATTCTCACTTTTTCGTAACGTATGAAAGCAAACTCACTTATCCACTATACTTATTAAACCACTTAAAGCTAAATGTATAGATTTAAGTATACTTAATGTATACTTAAATGTGTTGTTATAATTTATTTTAAATCATTTTTGGAATCCTTCAAAACAAAAGAACAAAAGGAACTAATAATTTAAAACTGTAATTATTTCACCTTTAATTTAAGTAAACTTACTGTTATATTGTTTGTTATATTGAAATAACAAACTTCAGTTTTGTAAGAATGTTTTATAAAAATGGTAATACTGTGCCAAAAACTGTCTGAACCGAGCATATTTTACCACTGCCATGAAAAGTTAATGAATTAAGAATAATTTGTAATGGACAATATATTTTACTTGGTTAGAAGCGTTATTATGTTGTTTATCATAGTAAACTTAATATATCAAATCAAATCAAATCAAACAGTTCTTTATTAACATTTTCTTGGAGAAAAGTAATAGAGTCAGATTATTTACATACATCAGCAAATATAAAAGCATTGGTTATGGATGTTCTGTTGTTGCGTTATTCCTCCAGTCAAGGAACTCCTTCACAGAATAGATTGATTGTTGCAGCAGCCAATTTTTTGTAGCAGTCTTCAGGTTTCTTACGGGTAGGGTCTTCAAATGGTCAGGAAGCATGTTGAACAACATAGTGCCTTTGTATGAGGGCTTTTTTTCGTAAAGGCTGAGGTGATGAGAGTCCAGAAGAAAGTTGTGTCTGTTTCTGGTGTTGTAGTGGTGTTGGTTTGCCAGTCTTGTTTGGTTAGATGTGACAGCGTGCATGATGGTCTCGAGAATATACAGTGCCACTACAGTCAGGATTTTTTGCTCCTTAAAAGCTTCTTTGCAACTCTCACGACAGTTCAGACCTGTGAGGGCTCTGATCGCTCTCTTTTGTACAACCAGCACTCTATGTAAGTTCTGGGCTGTTGTTCCACCCCAGGCCACCAAGCCATACCTCAAGTGCGACTCAAACAAGGCAAAGTATGCGATCTTTGCTGTTTGAGAGTCACCTATTTGGTTCATTCTTCTAATGACGAAATCCACAATAAATTTGGAAAATGTATTTTTTAGGATATTGCTTCTAACAATGAGAGGGCCACAACATTAATAATGACCAATTTTGGATTGGAGAATGACTTTTGCACCATTTTTTAAACTTCATGTATGTTTGGGTTTATGTATGCATGTCTGATCACATGTGTGACAACTCTATAACGGCATTTTTGAACCGGTTGTCTTAAAATTGGCAGAAACCTTTATTCTGGAAACATTATCGGTACATTTTTAACTGATAAAAGAATGTTTAATAGCTTTTGTTAGTAGCTATATGTATAGGAATTGCTTTTTCTTTGAGCAAACTGTTGTTCTGATTCTCAGAAAAATTGAAATTAGACATTTTTAATCTCTTAGTGTCTGTCTAGATTAGTTAGCCCTAAAAACCAAATTTGGTTTAAAATTTATTAAAAAATTAATTTTAGATTCTATATTATAAGATTTGTTAGAATTCACTCCAGTGCAATAAACAAAGCTGTAATGAAGTTAGAATTCATAATCGTGTCATTCACAATTTTAATTATTTGATTTGTGAAAGCTGTTACTGTTTTAGATGCAAGCTAAACTTGAGAGCTTAATTTATAAGTAAAAGAAAATGTCAAATCGCTCTAAGCTTAATAATTTGTAATGGACAATATATTTTACTTGGTTAGAAGCGTTATTATGTTGTTTATCATAGTAAACTTAATATATCCACATTAAATTTGGAAAAATGTATTTTTTAGGATATTGCTTCTAACAATGAGAGGGCCACAACATTAATAATGACCAATTTTGGATTGGAGAATGACTTTTGCACCATTTTTTTTTTAACTCATTTAAGAACAAGTGAGTTAATTCCTAATATATTTGGAACCAATCATGTCAGTCTTCTGACCTGCAGGACAAATTATTAACCAGATATGAGAGCCAAAGACCTAGTAACCAACGGTTGTTTCTTCCACTTCCAATTTTCTCCTGACTCAAAACATCACAAAATGCTCCTTTGTCAGTCAGGACACCTTACTATTGACGGCGGAAAATGTTTTGTCGCATGCAACGTTTGTAGGAGCAGCAGCTGCACTTAAACCAAAAGCACTTTTGTCCTCGTCTTGCTTGCTGCTACAATTATCGTTGACCCTTTTCTACTCTATTCCGCTTCCAAGTACTTGGTCACTTTTAATCTGTTACTTTGCATTAAACAACATAATGATGCTATTATAGGAGGTAGAGCACTTGGAGATATTTTGAAATCAAACAAAATTTTAAAAATTTTATAATTTTGAAACTTTAAATAAATCAAATCAAATCAGGTTACATTAAATATGAAACATTAAAAATTGATTTTTATGTCAATATGTTCAAAAACACATTTTATGACATTTCAAGGGAGTTGAGAATGAAGGAAAATTTCTTTATTTACAAAGTTAATACCTATCTGATTCTCAAATAACATGATCAAAAAGTTCCAGAATTGAATTTTTGAGAAAAAAAAACAAGTAATGATGTTGAAATAATGAGTAATAGCAATTACCCATGGCTTCACATGCAATTTAGTAGGATTTGCCCGTGTATGAGCATTTCTGGTTCAAGTGAATTATATTTCCATCGCCAATTTTGAGTTTGCCTTGTTGTCACGATCAAGAAAATATTTCAAAAAGTGTATATTTATGGCCATTGTAATTTACTCTGTCTTACATTTTTTGTGCCATAGTTGATTTTGTTTTCCCTATCATTAAAATCTATATATTTTATATACAGTATATGGTTAGTGAAGATTTTGCAATATAATTTCAAAATACACATAATCAAATGCCTTGAAAAAATTACATAACACAGCATCAGCTGCATCTAACCCATTAAAGAAATTCTTATCTTTGATAATTTTTTCTACCCTAGTTAAATGAAACTAAACAAATGAAGTTATATTTCTTAGTGAACTAAAAAAATGGTAGTTACATAATTTAATCCAGAATGTTATTTAATATATTGTTTATTTTCAAATAATGATTATTGTTCTCCATCAATTTAATAATCAAACAATTTAATAATTAGATTTTATTTTTTTAGCTTGTGTATTCTGAAGAAAATAAAATCTAATTATTGAATTTTTTACTTTTAAATTAATGAAGAATTAAATCCAATTATCAAGGAACATAAAGCAATAAAGGCTGGCTGTGTGTATCTGTACTGGTTTTTTACTGTCATAAAAATCAGAAAATTTGTTTTTTGATTTATTACAACTTAGTTCTAATGTGATGATACTAAATGCTGCCCTGTTAATTTTTGTTAATTTATATGTCTAATAGGTTTTTATGAACTCTCTAGATTCAGAAAATATTTCACTATTCCAGAAATTTTGAATTATTATTCTGTATCAATTAATACAACAAGTAATATAAAACTGACTTTGAATACACTCAATTAAATAAAACAGTTTCAAAGTTTGGATTGTCTAAATTTGTTGTTACATTGTTTGTAACATTTAATTGTATAATTGACAAGCATAGTCAATGTATACTAATAACTACAGGATGAAAAGTAATCTAAATATTTAAAATTGATTAAATGTTTAATCTAGACACTACTAAGCTTGATGGATAATTCGTTATGGTAGTTTCACATATTTAAATGAAAGTTCCAAATGTGAATATCAAAGAAATGTGTGAGGTATATGCAGAGTGGAATAAAATCTCTCCATAAATATTTTTATTTTAAAATTGAGAAGCTCTGCTCTTTGAATGAATTTTCCACTTTTTCAATACTTTATAATGAAACATTTACAACATGATATGTTACAATCTTGACAATAAAAACTGTTGTGTTCTTATTACATGTTACATTCTGTTTACAGTCTTTGAGCTCTTTCACAGGAAAAGTTAAATGTGCATTATGAACATTCAACAATTTGTTTAATGCGAAAAACGTGTGTGAACAATAGAGGTGATTATCACGAGTCCGTACATAAATGTGTGGGCCGAGCAAGATTAGTTCATAGCCCCCTTGTGTTTGTGTTGTTGGAAAGGCCGAACTTGAATGTGTGCCATTTGGAGACAAATGGACGCTGTGTGCCAGCACATGGGTGCCAACAGTGGGCCTCTCGGGCGTTAACTGGCCCACAACAACAGTCGGTTGTCTACAACTGCGGTGAACCTCAGTAGGCAACATGTTCAGAAATGCTGTGATCTTGGTGGCACAAGTTGGACAGAAATAGACTCAAAACTGACACCGCACTTGAAGCCAAGTATTTTCTTACTATACACATTCTCCAAGTCAAGCAAAAGGTTGAGTTAGATTGATTATATCTTGTTTTACAAAGTAATATCAAATAAAGAAAGACATTGTATCTGTTATTCTGAAACAGTATTAAATAGTTGAGGGGCCAGAAAAAAATCACCCTGTATGTATGTCCATGTTCTTAAATGACATAAAGTAAAATTGGGTACTTTGCAGTGTTTCAATAACAAGATTCTAAATCATTAACTTACACTTGAAGGTGACTTAACACTTTTTGTTCATAATATTCAGTTCCATTTTTCAACTCCCTGTTTGTGAACAATAAGAAAATCAAAAAATAAGTATATAATACATAAGTTTAAAGTGAAAAAATGGTTTTTTTCTGTTTCAGCCTCTACTAAAGCACGTAGGGCATAGTACTCTCTTGTGTGTAGGATTGTAAAACCTTTAACTCTGAGGAAGCTTAGCCCATCTCACTCCAAAAATCATCCTCCATAGTGAACTCAACCTATTGATAAAGTTTTCTCTTAACTCCACTATCCCACATCTAACGCATTGTTGTAAGGAATACTAAGACACAAGGGAAGAGTAATCGACTATTAAGTACAGATGGTTGGGCACTCAAAATAACTTAGGTAAAACATATAGCTTGACAGAATGAGTTTTGAGCTAGCATTTCAGGCTATGAGTAAGTGCCATGAATACTTACTATAAGAGAAAGGCTTAAAGGTCATATTTAGTCGTAATGGGATAATTCTGTGAGTGCTCTGGTTAGTGGTGATGAACTCTTCAAAGCAACAAAGTATATTTTCATACTTATATTATTCAGTTAAATGTTTAGAAAAGTATTTAGATGAGGGAAAGGGTTGGAATTTTGTAAAAGGAGTTCACAATGGCCTCTCAAGGACCATCAAGTGTAATTAGGAACAAAGTAAGGATTTCGCTGAGTTTCAGGACATTTCCGTAGTAACTTGTCCTGAAAATAAGTTACACGTTGATCCTGAATATTAATACTATCTTTTTAATTATTAATACTGCCTAAAAAGTTCAAACTATAAACACACATTATAAAACAAGAATTGTACAACATTACTTGATTATCTATGAGATTTTAATCACTTTCAATAGTGAAAATATTGTTATTTTTTCTTCTTCAAGAAACTTTACTTGGTAAACATAATTGTTGAGCAAACGTACATAATGCAATTATCAATAAAATCACATATTGTTTAATTACACAGAGTTCCACACTACAATAGCCAATTTTGTTAATTAGTATGTTTTTATCTTAATTAATAAAACATGGAGCTGAACAAATTTTACATTTCTCATTAGTAAGATATTAATGTAAACGTCTACACTTATAATGGAATAATGGTAGCTTTCAGCAATTGTGGCGCAAATGTATTCAATTACGTACGCATCATATTAGGGAGTATCACGGGCCACAGTGTTGGGCTACGATGATAATTGGCTGTGAGAACTGCCTTATATCCAGATCATGCTAAATGTAGGGTTCACTGATTGTATTTGGTATCTCGGGTATTTCGTAATCTATCAGGTCAACATGAGGTCAGCAAGAGGCATTTGCAGTTTTTGTTCACTTTACAATTATGATTACTGGATGACTAGAAGGTCTTTGATACAGCTCAGCAATCTTACGGCAATACAATACTTCTTTTTGTATGAGTCAGAAAATAAATAAATAAAAGTCAGGACTAACACTTTCACCCGTTAACATTTATCTTTTTATACCTTAAACTATTCTTGTACTGATTCTAATGGAAATAAAGTTTTTAGTGTCTTTTTCAAATTTTTAATAAATTGTCCGCTAAGTCATTTTCACTATCCGTGTCCATGTCATCATCATAGAAATGAAGCAATCGTCTATTTGTTCAGCGGATATTTCAAAGGTACAATAAACATTAGAAATAAAACCATAAAATACTCCAGGGCAGGTGACATCCACACGCATCTGTACTGTATCACTATAAAAAAGCTCACTAAGGTGCGAACATTCATGACAGAGAACCAAGGAAATACTGACATCTAGTAGACAACACCAGAACTACTTGTGCGACACATGGTTATTATAGAAATGCTTCTTGCGTAATATTATGTCAGGCAACAAAATAAAAAAGGAACATTATAAAGATGCGTAATATTAAGTCAGTAGCTTACGTTTACGCAATCACTATGACCGTACTTTTACGTCAAAAACCATGAAGGAGTTAAGAACATGCTATACTAGTAGCCATCTTGATTTTAGACACTTAAGAACAATATTAAACTTTAGGCACTTAGTTTAAATAGTAAATTTATGGGATATGTCTTATTTTACAGATATAATTAATCACCATTTTTAATACTCAAAAAGTATAAACTTTTTAGGTTTCTTTCCTGTTAAAAAAATCAATGAGACATTGGAAAACTAAAACCAGTTTGGATGCATATTTACTATATCTTTAAAATAAAACACAAAATAGTGCTATTTAACATTGTTCTTATGGAGTAAAAAATCCAAGGTCGCTTCATAACAGTCTGCTTCAAAGGAAGAAATTAATTCAAAAACTATGTTTGTTTCAAAATCAACATTTTTTTAAATAACTGTAACAATTTTGATAGAAATTTTATTGTGGCTATTTTCTATAGCGATGGCACAAATTGCATATCCAAAAAGATTGTCGTTCTTAAGTTTAAAAAAATTATAGAGTACATTTTTACTGTTTGTATTACCATGACAATAATAAAATGGTATTTAATGAATATTTTAAAATTTGATATGAAGACCTTGTGAATACCACCTAAGTAAATTTTCATTATTTTATTAGGTACTGCATTATTTTATTAAATATTTTGATACACAAGCCATTGTGATTGCCAGAAGAAAAATAATATTGTTCACAAACATTTTAAAATTTTCTTACTATTTAAACTAAATTAAGCCACTTCCTAGATATAAATTAAGATACCACAAACCAAATTTCTAAAAAAACAACACCAACAATCAATTACTAAATTTGGATCATCAGAAAAAACAGGGTTTTGGTACATTCTGTTTTCCCTGTATATTAGAAACCTTGATAGAGTAGTACCAACTATCAAATTCTTTCAAAGTTTACTTGGGATACAACCAGATTACAATTTAAATAATTATAATTATGATTATAAGTAAAAAATGTTAATATTTCGTTGTATTCAATAATCTTTAACACCTTCATTGCTGCTCTATAGTGAAACTGACTTCTCACACTATTTTTATATGCCATAACACGTCTACTGCAGTCATTGTGTTTAAGTGATTTAACAATTACATTTTAAAGAAATAAAATGTATGTATAATCTATAGTACTTTGCTACCTACTAACCAAAATCAACAGAGAGTTATAAATATTGGTTCTTGTAATCTCAATGTAGTGACTGAATTAAGAATAGCCAATACAGTTCCATCATCAACATATTAAGATTTAAATTTTTACCTTAACAAGGCCTTTTTGGGGTTACAACAAAATATTTTGTTCTGGTTTGTAATTTAAACATGTACGGTTAACCATACTGGATCAGCATAGAATTATTATCATTTTAATAATGAAATTGAGATATAACAAAAAAACCTGTAAATTTAGAATGTTACACAATAAAGTCTATTACATAAATATATAAAAAAGATATTCAGGATACAGATCTGATAGAAGGTTGGAGGGTTGATGGTGAAGGCAGTGTTTTTATAATCAACAATGAGGTTGGTGAAGTTGAATTGCTGGCAAAACCAGTGGTCTCTTAATATCAGGCTGGTTGTTAAGAGATTGTCAATGATCTAGTGTTTTCCTAGAAACGCATGGTTAAATACAATTATATTATTAAGTTTATCAGTTATTTCAAATGAATTAATTTGGTTACATTGTATTATAATGTACGATAAGTTAACAGTTTAACTTTGGTTGTATTCAGTTATTGTTAATTTTCTGTACTGATATGAGGTTGAGAGGTAGAGAGGTCTTGATATCCCTTAATCCCTTTATAAAGGCATTTTCATTTCATTTTAACGCCTTATGGCTAGCATGAGAAAGAATGCTAACTGAAAAAAGAGGTTTCAGTTGATGCATAATAGAAATAACTCAAAGTTTTCTAGAAATATTTTGTAATATTGCATTTTTAATTATCTGTTTAATTACCATGCATACGTATTAAACATTATTTACAAGAATGAATGATATAATTTCTATAAGTATATTACTTCTAATCGGTTTCAAATCAAATGATTTCTACTCAGCAGAACATTAAAAACACATAACAAGTTTCTTATAATAAACGATTCCCCTTGATTTTCAAGGAGTTACTGGACATGGTTGTAGTGCTATTGAGAAAGAGAGAATGGATGAATGGTTGAGTGAACGAAACGGGCTTGGAAGGGATTCACTGACCTAGGCCAAACCGTGGAATGTTTCGCTTCACTGAGGAAAAAGGCTGTCACACTTTTTGTCGTCCCAGACCAGACAAAGAGTTAGGTGAGCACAGCAACACGATACACTTGAGTGGAAAATGGTGAGGTGGGGATATGGCGAGACTAGACACGTATTTTGTGCAGTGAGAAGTCTACATCTGGCCCAGCTTACCAGTGTACGTTCTGACAGAGTTTTTGAGGATACAATAATTCTTAGCCTTTAACTCAAAGACAAGTGAACTATATCTCAGTGTATACATCACAAAATGTCATAAAATGATAAAAATTGGACATAGCTTTGGAGAACACAACTTTTTAGTCTTAATAATAACCTAAATTCTTTGTTTGAAGTTGTTTTTGACGATGGAAGGATTGTGAAGGAAACAAGATTTTTCCGCACATTTGCCATCAGTCAGTGATACAAAAAAACCATTAACACTAAGGTTACTGATTTTTTGTATCACTGAATGGTGGCGAACGTCAGAAAAAATCTACGATTGATAACAAATGTAATTTTCCTTGAATAAAAGAAAGTTCGATGAACTTTAAACTCCGCTGTTACAGAACCATGTAACTCATTTGTCACAGAGGTAAATCTCGCATTACATATTTAATGGAGTGGTTACATAAAAAAGTCAGATTGTTCTTTCCCTCTCATGAACAAATCAAAACAACAATATGAATTCTTAACTACAGCGCATTTCGATGTACTTTGTGTTATGAAAATATAATAACATGATAATTTAATTTAATGTCATGTTAATTTGAACTACAGATTTAGAAACTGATCTTTTATGAACTTGTATTTTACTAGATATTATTAAAAATAAGATTATTGAAAAACTTGTTATTACATCGAAAGAAATTACATTTACTGTAATATCTCAAAATCATGTTAATTTTGATTTTGATTCGTTTATTGGAATTTGGTGGATCATCATTCATTTGCGATAGAAGGAGATAAAAAAAAAAAAAAAAACATTCAAGTACAATCACTACTGATTCTAGTCAGAGATGGTTCAAACATGGGAAAGGGGTGTGCCAATGTGGAGCAAATCCCATGCCTTCAGATCTAAGTATACACTTCAACTAACTGGAAACTAAATGTACTGAAGCAGAGAAGCCTAATAAATTATTCCTTTTAGAAATGAGTTATATTATAGGCGGTGATTATATTTGGTGAAATAATTCAATAATTAGATTTCTGCATCTGTAAGTTTTGTGAAGTGATAATGCACTGAAATTGCACAAATTGATAACACCCTTGCTAGTGTACTCTAACCCTTAAGCTCTAACTAATGTATCTTAATCTTTGACCTCTGACTACTGTATCTTTATCCCTGACTTTTGTCTTTTAACCCTTAATTCTGATTACTGTGCTCTTCCCCCCGAGCTTTGACTATTGTAATCTAAACCCCTGAATTCTGATTACTGTACCATAATCCTTGAACTCTGACTACTCAACCCAAATCCTTGAACTCTGACTATTGTACCCTAATCCTTAAACTCCGACTACTGTACCTTAATCATTGAACTCCGACTACTGTACCTTAATCCTTGAACTCTGACTATTGTACCCTAAACCTTGAACTCTGACTACTGTACCTTAATCCTTGAACTCTTACTACTGTACCTTAATCCTTGAACTCTGACTACTCAACCCAAATCCTTGAACTCTGACTATTGTACCCTAATCCTTAAACTCCGACTACTGTACCTTAATCATTGAACTCCGACTACTGTACCTTAATCCTTGAACTCTGACTATTGTACCCTAAACCTTGAACTCTGACTACTCTATCTTAATCCTTGAACTCTGACTACTGTACCCTAATCCTTGAAATCTGACTACTATAATCTAATGCCTGACTACATACCTCACTACATACCTGTACATTCCTCATTAGCATATATGAGTAGACAAACCCTTCCTACTCTTGGTGCGAAGATAAGTCTATTGCAATGTAAAGTAATGAGACTGAGACAATGAACAATAGTGGTATATGACTGACTCATTGTTGATAAGGAATATACTGATAACATTTTATACTTATGCTGCAGTAGTGTATCCACTTGGAATGGATGAATTTGTGAATCCGACTAAAAAAAATTCTCTGAAATAGTATTCAAAAGTGAGTTAAAATGTTTTGGTGTGGATATTTGTACTCCTTATGCCATCAATTTTATCTTACATAAGAATAAGAATAATTTATTGCTGTTATAACATGTTTATATGCATGGCATTGCCACAGAATCTGCAGTATGAAATACCCCCAAAATAAAGGAGAGTCAAGTAATCATTTTGAAATTAAGGTCCCTAATGTGTTGTTCTCATGCCATCTAGGCACCATATTTATCCCTTGAGAATTGCGCATAATTTATTCTCACCTAAACGATGGCGTGATGTACTTAAGACCTCAACAGGATAACAGACCACTACATATAGAGGCTTATATTTTAATATTACAAGTAATATATATTTTAGAATGACCAGTATTTAGAAAATATAGCTTTTAGTAAGGCTTAGAATGGCACATGAATATAAGTATTGAACTAGGAACAGATTTAATGTAAAAGGTCTAGTCATTGTCGATACAGCACACAATAAACAGTTTAATTGAACAATTGAAACTTTACATTAATCTGCTGCCTCATAGTATAAGATGATTAAACAGTTCCAAATGTAATAAAACATTACTAATTAATTACCTGCTGAAATTATGTGTTTATAACGATGTAGAATTCATTAAGGTTAATTTTTAAACTTAAATAGTTTATAACATTAAAATATATAAGCCTTTATGAATAATGGCTTTCTATGAGTTCTAAAATTAACATTATTTAAGGTCTTATTAAA
Source organism: Homalodisca vitripennis (assembly GCF_021130785.1). NCBI lineage: Eukaryota > Metazoa > Arthropoda > Insecta > Hemiptera > Cicadellidae > Homalodisca > Homalodisca vitripennis. The sequence continues at coordinate 40,420,513 of NC_060211.1, read as the reverse complement.
TTAGCTAAAAAATAAATATCATTCTTAGTGCTCTTTTCTGTAACACAAAGGGGTTTTTTTTATTGATTACTCTTGCTCTTAACCTTATTTTATACTTTTTGAATGCTCTTGTAAATTTGTTTAGACTTTCAAATGTTTAATCAAGTGTAACTATAAGATTTTTAATATGTTTTAAATGTTTCCCTGCAACTTTAAATTGTATTCTTTTTTAATTTGGTGTAAAATTTATTGGAACTAAAATATTATTGAAATTGTAGCTAAAATATTATGCATTTTTACAATGGTTTCAATCCATTTAAGCACTGAAATATCAGGATAAATAGTACTAATAATCTGGCACATTTCGACCTTCAAAAGTAGAAATTACTAAGTTACAGTCTTTAGAAGGTCACCTATTCTATAGGTGAGAATAGATTATGTGTAACTCTCAAGGGATACATATGGAAAACAGAGAGCATGAAAGTAATACATTAGGGACCTTAATTTCGAAATGATTTCCTTACCCTCATTTATTTTGAGGTTATTTCATACCAGAGATTCTCTGATTAGCTTCCTTTATGGTTTTTAGACCTTCCACTGGCTTTAATTGATTATCAGCTATAATCAAACTTGATAATCAGGTTCGTCAATCAGTCAATACACAAGCGGTTCTGTACAACGTTAAACTGCAGTTACTCGCTGTACCCTACTACTGCACTAACGATTGATGATCCTTCCTAATGATCAGTCAATTTTGGATTGCAACAAGACGACACAGGTCACTTATTCATTCTACACATCATACTTAATGTCTCATATTTGTCCATGATTTGGGATCCATGACTTCATATCCAAATAATTATTTATTGCACGTCAAGCTTGTACAAATTGTTACAGACATTGTTCGCAAATTGCTGCATTGTTATAATATCTTGTATTTTAAGACACAGTATAACTCATTGTGAACAACTATGATGGATGTGGTTTATAATGTCTAGCTGTGCTTTTTTTAGTCATAGAATTATGGGAGGTGTCTCATTTAAAGATCTATCTAACAAGCATCAAAACACTTTTTTTAGATTTTTAATACTTTTTTATTTGTTTTACCTGCAAAAATTCTCAATTATTTAGTACTTCATCATCAAGGTCATTTCATTATTACTGGCTCTTAAAGGACAAAGTAAAAATCAACCTAACATTATGATCGATCAGACCTCCATATGATTTAAATTTTGATTATGAATTGGATTTGAGAATTAATTCAAATAACGGAATCATGTGTAATAAAAAATAAAAAACAGCAATTGAAAAACAAATAATAGTGTACTAAAACTAATAATGTTTTTCTTCCTTAACTGTAGCTGGATAATATTTTAAGGCAAATTTAAAATCCTTTTTTTCTAATTCTGAAAAGGAGTGAAAATATTCGCCATGTTTGCTTAAGGAATGTGCTGAATGACAGAATGTCAACCAAGCAGAGTAGGTCTGATGCAACAGACTCTGTAACTGATAAGTCAGGTTGTAGCAGATAACACTTCTACTTGTATTGTGTCAGTGGCCATTTCTGCACAATATTCCACAGGCCCATCTGCAACCCTGTTCTGACACTCAGAGGGTTTCAGTGAGGTACATTACTTGGCAACCCTAATAAAAAGCCAAGAAAGAATTGTATTAATATAAAATTTTAACTATATTTGGAATTAACATTTCAAATCAAATTTTGATACAGTTTTAATCGAATCCTGACCAGGTTAAACAAAAAAAACTTGTTTTAAAGTCTGATTAATATGGATCAAGTCTGCGAATTTTGATCATCTGACATCAATTTGAATAAGACCAGATCCAACTTTTTTCATGGTAGTTGACTGTAAAGCTTCACTGCATTAATTACCATCCTTACTCACTCCGCAATAAATATACACGAGTATTATAAGTTTATTGCTGATTTTTTAATTCAGTTAATGTAATTTATGAAGTTTAATGGACGTAATTAAGAAGTATGATCTAATTATGATAAACTACTTCAGGGCTGCCCAACCTACGGCCCGCGGGCCGAATCCGGCCCTCGAGTCAGTTTTATGTGGCCCGCCTTGTTGCCAAAACAACCAAATTTGTTTACAAGCATTTGAAATATTAAATAAATACGAATTTTGAGAACCAAGCAGTCCAGCCGATTTCACGTAGAACGAGCCGTATTCATTTGGTGGAGTATGAGTGTTGAAAGAAGTAAAGTAGTTGCAGACAGATTTCACTGACTACGGTGGTGGCTGCCGGCTGGCGAATAGAGCGCGCGTAAAGCACGGCACAGCGCGCGGTGCGGCGACATAGCCCCTACCCAACTCAAGGTCACCACTCGCCACGTAATTTGTATGTCCTAGTATCCTAGTAGGATTAATTAAAATTAATGTATTCAATTTATTGGTGACTTTTTTATTGTTCCCTCAGAATTAGAGCAAACATCCAAAAGCCTGGGTTTATATTTATTTCTAATAGAAGAACCTAAAAACATAATATATTATAAACCTTTACCTAACAACTAATAAATAATAAGAAATAACAGTAATCAGGAAACAGGGGCCAAATAACCTTAAAACTCATATTTTGCACAAGATTTCTGGAACAAAACCCCGGGCAATACGTTTGGTTTGGGGTTCCAAATCCCCTGGGATGTTGGCCCGCCTGGCCATAAAGGCTTTACAATGTGGCCCTTGGGTAAAAAAGGTTGGGCACCCCTGAACTACTTCATTATCTTTATGAGTTACATCTTTATGCAGGAGTATGCATTTTGAAAATGGAGGAATATTTTTATTACATAACAATTGTTTCCAACAGGAATCTTGTTATTGCTTGTTATTACAAGCAGTTTAAAATGGTAAACTACTTGGTTTTAGTGTTTCTGAAAACTTAGTTAATTTAATAATTAATAGTATATAATTTAATGGAAATTTTTCTGTAGAATTGTAACAGATCTCAATTTAAAAATGTCAAGCTAAGGAATAGATTTTAGAAAGTATTTATCAAATAAATAGTAAACAGTAGGAATCAATTGTAAATTTTAAAAGCAATATTCTATGCAGCAAAAACAATATTAATAACTAGTTGAATGATTTCACAATGCAAAGTCTGTTAAGTTGAATGAATCCTGCGAATCACAGTTACTACTGCGAATCATTTTACTTCACCACGAGTTCCCATGATCAAGAAAAGCACAAAAGCATCAGTTATAACTACTGCTGTTCTATGTCTCGTGATTAGTACCATTCTCGCTAGCTTGTGTAGTGTTAGTCATTAGCTTTGTGTGCAACTACAACTACATACTTCAACTTGCAAAGTTTTTATAACACCTGCACTTCACATATTTTAAGATTTTGTCAGAACTCAAAGAAACGTCCTAATTAACTGAACTGAAAATAAATTTTCAAATAAATCAACAATCCTATTTTAATTTTACTGAAAAAGAAAACATGCAATTAAACATATGTGAACCCAGTGATGTTTAGAAAACAAGACTTTTTCTAAAATAATAACAGGAAGATGTTGGACTTTGAATTGCATACAGGGCATGATAAAAATTACTAGACTCAATATTAATGATGTGGTTTAGTATGTAACAGTTGAAAAAAACCACACGTGATTTCACATTATAAAAATGCAATGATAGTAAATTTTATAACTCTGGGAGAGTTAATCTACATGTGACATCGTCGATATCAATAAAGGAGTTAATAGTGGTCAAATTCTAGAAATGAGGTGTAAGAAATGTAATCTACCAGGGAGCATTGCAGTGTGGGATACCTCCAATGATAGCAGGAGATTTCGGAACACTGTTCTGCCATGCTCCGCCTTGAATCCAGCCCTGGAGGTAATAAATATTTTATACAAACTACTTTGGCTCTTAAAGTATTTGTGAGACTGTGCATGGAGCAGTTTATTTTCCTACAGTCTGTACAAGGGCTTATCTACCTAACAATTTTCCAATCTATCTTACCTAGTTAGTAGGGGCTGGCTAATACATTGGTCCTAGTTATAGCTTTATCAACTTGAGCTGATGCAGATTGTTGAGATAGAGTTGTAGCTTGCCTGATTTTCCCTCTGGATTGTCCTTCTCTTTCATTAGTCGGTCTTGTTATAGATGAGAGAAAACAATCAGTACTTTCCCTGCGACTGAATTCGGATCCTTACCGCTAGGTATTGTTGTGTGCTCTCAAATTCACTCTCAGCTCATTCCCTCCATGCTTATATAGTTCCAATGGAATTTGACTAACCAAACTGCCACAGCTATGAGCTTTTGATAATAAGGTTAGCCTGGTTTGCTTATCTACAAAAAGCATGTTCTAGCTGGGGTTAATGAAGATATTTGAGCTCACGAAAGTACAAAGAGGTTGTGTGTTTTGATGTGAACGAGGAGGCATTTACTGTTCAGGAAGATCTTCAATTTCTTAAAATTTTCCTTTGGTGTAATGTTGATATGATCCAGAACGTTCAATAAATTGCTTGTTGTCGGGTACTCATGAGCTGGCAATTCAGACCATGTCAGTTAGTACAGATATTTTTTATTTGTTGTCATTCAATGGAGCAAACTCCAAATGTCTTGCAAATATCATCTGTATTGACATTACCTGAGTTGAGATCTGTATACAAGGATCCTTGTTATGCTAATGGTTGTCTGTTGATGAGTTAATGTTTTCCATCAGTCTAAAGAGTGAATTCTCTTGCTCCTCAAATAATGTGTAACTATGCAAGAAAAATGCAAGCAGAACATTGACAGAAGTAATGAATAGTGTGGCCCATACATGGAGAAATTTCACTTACATCTGTTATTAACAGTATTCAATTCCATTTGCCATCATACCTTGGTACCACAGTTGATGACAATCTCTCTTGGAACTCACAACATTTACGATCTCTGTAGTAGGCTTAACTCTGGTATCTATGGCCTTAAGGAGTAAAAAAGCTCTTGTAACAATATTACTGCCAGGACAGCATATTTATCTCTTTTCGAATCTCATATGAGGTATGGAGTATTAGTATGGACAACTCTTTATCAAGAAAAAACGAAGTACACTAGTCCTACAAAAAAGGGCAAATCGAACACTAGCGGGAGTGACTCCTCTAGACTCATGCCTTCAAACCTTTAGAGAACTCTAGATTTTGATAGCTGTCTCACTTCACATCTACAAAGCCACCTGCTTCACAACAGGCTCAGAAACCTGACCACCTAGGTGAAAGCACAGTTATTACACTAGAAATGCTTATGACTATGCCTTACCTACACTATGCCACCACTTGACCCTGTTTGAAATGAAACCTACCTATATAGGAAGAAAACTAAATAATAAACTCCCAGATGACCTGAAGAGATGCAGAGAAGACAAGTCTTTTTATACTTTAGAAGAATTTTTTAATGCCTGACTTTTTTCATGACACCATTACTGTACTCAATGTTCATGTAAATTAAGAATTTGATTGATTGATAAGGGATCAAAACTGATTTTGTAAAATCTATAATTGGTTAATATTAATAATTATCTTCATTACTATTAGCTACATTAATATTTATACTTTGGGTGCTTTAATTAATTGAACTGCAACTTAGTTCAAATATCTATAAATTAAAAAGTATAGTTACATTTATTGGAATCCTTCTAACAAATGCGCTTTAAAAAATGTGCAAAAATTAAATGTAAAAAACTAAATCACACCTGTACTAGTGATGTGTATGAACGATTAAAATATAGTACTTAGTCAACTAATCAAAACCGCAGACTAAGTTGACTAACAAGAAATTATTCGTTGACAATGGCTACCTTTTCTAAATAGAACAAAACAATATGGGCAGTTGAATGACATACTGTGCACATTTAATCAACAACATCCAAAATGAGCAAGTTAAGAATTTCTTCCTCTTTGTCATCGTCACTGTGTCACTGTGTTAATCGGTGGCGTTTATAAGATTAATTAGTTTAAAAATACATTTACTTTTTTAAGCTAATTGAAAGTTTTGGAAATTTGTTAAGAATAATAATACATAAAGACATTAATAATATAATCCTAATAAGTTAATTTATTTATTTTAGTTGAAAAATTAAATTATTAAATTAACTTTTGGTTGTAACCCTTTTTTTTTTATTAAAACCTAAGTCATTACAATACATTTCTGTTTTTATTTACAAAATTTAAAAAAAATCTACTGAGCTGATACAAGAGATAATAGAAATTTTACTTTAGTTTAATTTAGACTAATAATAGTTAACTAATTAGAAATAAGAAACTAAGCAGGTACAGGACAAAACTTAATCACTTTTAGAATTTTAAGTCAAACTAGTTTTGACTTATATTAATAAAGAAATTAACCGATTAACTATTTGCCAGTTAAATTAGTCTATAGTACACATCTAACCCATGCACTTTTAAACAAACTGCACTACTGCTTGAGAAAAAAATTCCAATTTCTCTAAAAAGCTTTCTTGACCTGAACTATAATATTGACCACTGTCTCCTATCATACCAATAATTAATTGACTTGTGTCTTATCAGAGTATTCTGATAAGTAATCTTCAAGGTCATGATCACAACTGCAGATTTTGACTCACAATAAAATATTATGTAAGAAGGCTGGTTTAAAAAAGAGGAGAAAAATCTTCAACTTTTAATTTATATAATTAACTTGTATGATTCATCATTTAATTTTGAAAGATTCTTGGTAAGAATATTTAAATGGTAACTTAATATCGTAAGTTTACAATTATCAAACTGAAAAACTCAATGTAGCTTGTTGGAATGTGGAAATAAATTGAGTAACTACTTAGGGAATAATAAGGTACCGTAATTAAACTATACAACAATAAGAAAAAGGAATTTTTATTTTTGGGCAGTTTCTGATAAAATTTACTTTGCTACAACAAAACATTACGTTTGTGAAAGAGAAATATAGAAAGGAAGTCCAATATTATCAGATTACGGTGAAATTTCAAAATCCTGGAATACCCACTAGAATATTCACGAATTTTAACACTTTAAAAATTAATTGTCCCTACACTAGCCAAATTATACCCCCGGAATTTTTACAATATTATCTGATTATGATGCAATTTAAGGGCTAAAGTATATTTATTTGTGGAATAAAGGAATTAAATTTCAAAATTTTTGAACACCTACTGGAAAATTAAAAATTTTTAAATATCTTTGAAAATAAATATACTTACCAAATTATACCCTCTGAATTTGAATTCTATATAAAAAATTTCACAAGTTATCTAGAGCCGATGATTTTTAAATTTAGAAAACAATCGTAAATTAAAACTTATCTTCAATTTTTAATGAATATGGATTTGACATCATCAAAGGATGCACAAGAAACTTGCTTTATACTTCAGGCAATAACAAATATAATTTTTGTTTTACATTCATATTTTAAGAGTGTGGTCAGCGAATGTTGGGCCTAATGTCAAGTTGGCACTGTGCGGGAGTCGAGAAGTGCCAACAGCAGACGTTACAGCAACACCTGGCCTGCAATATTCTTACAATTGCTTGGAGGAGTTACGTTACTTACAGGCAGCTTCAAGTGATACACTTCAAGAGCACGGTCAGCCTGTTCAGCTGAAGAAAATATTTGTAAGAGAAAAGTCTCAAAATCATCTTCTGAAAGGCATCGCACTGGTGAGCAAGAACTCTCAAGCAAATTGTGCACTTTGCTAGTACCTTCCTCAATCAATTTCTCTAGCAAAATTTGAATAAATTTTACTAAGATTATATGTCAGTAGAAGATCCTGGAGAAATTGACGGTAGATTTGAGAATAAAAAGTGAAGAACTTGATATTTTAACAATAGTTCAATAGTTGTTGAGCTAAATAGTTATAGATCTCTACAAAAATTGTAACATTGGCAGTTAATACAATTTATTTGGAAGGTCAAGCCAAAATCAATATATAAATGCTGTTTATATGAGCAAAATGGAGTATTACTGTATGAGAACAAACCTAAAAAACTATTTTTGTCCACACCTCTATGCTTGTTTTGAAATTAGGAAATGATATCGCCAAACATGTACTTCTCTATACAAGTTTTTTTTAACAAAGTGGAGTGCCACAAGTGTATGCAATTAGTCCAGCATTTTCCATTCTATAATGATTCTAAAATACGACTGAACACTGAGGTGTTTATTAATTTAAAGATGATGGATATAGTCAAGGTACATTAGGTACCACCTGAAATAGAACATTTCAAGGTACAACATTATAAGAGGTGATATTATTCTGACGCCTGGAGATTTACAAGAGCTAGAAGCAAATTTTGTATGAGGATTCTTAAAATCATCTTTTGAAAGACATCAGATTGGTGGATAAGAGCTCTCAAGCAGATTGGGTGCTCCGCTAGTACCTTTCTCAATCAGTTCCTCCAGTAAAATAAATTTAAATTATTCGTATTCCAGTGAGATGTTAAAATCAGATACAGTAAATTACTGTATCGTTTAGTTGATCTTTGAATACGAGTTTATAAAAAGTTGCATAATTTACATCAATATATATTCTCCAAGATACTGAACTTTACAAAATGTGATTTTCTTTTTCCAAATATGTTTACTACTACTTCAACTGTTTCATGCCTGTCACTGACTTGCATCATTGTGGATTTGGTTTCATAGTGATTTTGTCAATCTTTTAAGATGTTGATCACATTTAATATTATAGTATTTCACAAATATTGACAGACCGAACTAATACCACACCAAGAACCACCCTCTTGGGTGTACTTATTTATACACAAAGAGATCTTCATGTATTTTTTTTAACTGGCTTCTCCTTCAAATATTTTTGCAGAATAATTTCAATACATTTTTATGAACTCCCAGATTTTAACGTTGCCATAATAATATTAAATTATGCAGAAATGTATGTAACATTTACTGAAGAATGTAATCAATTTAAGTTTAATGTGTTCTTTAGAGTTGTTCTCATCCACATTAATATTTTGATTAGAAATCCAAGTTTTGGTTTGTAAAGGGACAAGAGAGAGATGTTGTTTCGGATTAAAAGCTGGTAAAATCCTGGGAAATTGGTGATAAATCACAAATTATTTAAACTTTTTATTATTTTAACCGGTTCAACATTTTGGGTGAGGGTGGGATATTAAAAGTATTTTACAAAATAATTTCTTGTAATGTAATCACAATACACGCCTTAGTTGGTCAAATTAGAATTGTAATTTTTTAAATTTCATCTTGTATTGGAAATGCAACATCTTTTGTCCTTATATCAATGAACAGAGAAGAAGAACCAGTCTAGTGAATTCATCAAATGGAATATATCCAATTTTAACATTATATCATTATGAATGAATTTATATTAATCCATCCCAATCACATGTCCCGAAGAAGGTTGTGTGGAGACATTAAGATGTAGGAACCTAGGATCTACAGGATCCAAGCGTAGATCATGAAGAACCAGAGGTGAAAGTCTGGGTTTTACAGTAAGCAAAGGTAATAAAATGATCATTAGCTCTCTGAGTGTGAAGATTATGACAATTTCAACTATTAATGGAATGTAAAATTCAAAGATCAAATTATACAAGAGATACAGAAAGTTAAAGGTTAAACTGTCTATTGCCAAGCTGTAAATTAGATTGTTTATTATCTACAATCGACTAGAAATGTGATAATGTACTTAATGACTGCAGATGCCTCTAGTTCATAGTATGTGGTAAAAATTGTTTTGCTCTGATGGAAAATGTATTCTTAAGATGTGATTAGTACTAGTTCTGCAGTTATGAAGAATTGGGATTTATCTAAAAGGTTCAGAATCAGTATGTGAAGCTGCTAATGTTGCTTTATGACGCTAAACCTGTTATTGATACCGTATCTAATGTTGTGGTAATCTCTTAAAATGTTGCACATGGTTGTTTATCTCCAGAAGAAGATTTAAAATTAGTTCAAACTACTGATGAATTATTTATTTTTAGTTTATCTTGAAACTGTTGATGATTACTGTATTCTTCAGATTCTCTAAGCTTAAAATCTCAAATACGTTGTGCATTGTGTATGTGAACAATACATTGTTCTCTTTGCTATTTAAAATCTTAACAGCAGTCCTAGTTCTTGTACATAGGCACTTATTCCATTGGCTTCTTGGGAGGTAGCCCCAACCTCCTCAATCTGCAGGGCAGTGGTGTAATTGCGAGGGATGAAGGGGATAGAACTTTCCCTGTTCTAAAATTTAAAAAATATTTGTACAATATCTTATCAACTTGTCTGAAATTCACCTGTTTTTGTTTATTAATTTAGGCATATCTAGTTAATACAAATTACAATTTTTCCATTCTCCCCCCCCCCAGGTGGGATGTGCCCTTCAGATTCATATCCCTCCTCCAAAAGCCATCCTAGCTACGCCACTGCAGCTGAAAGCTCAATTTCTATTCCTTCTCTATAGTATGTTGATTCAAAAGAAACTATTAAGTTCTGACCAACGATTGAAAAATAGTGCATCAATCACTTGATGAGCGCAAAGTCTTGATGATGTGCTTGTCTCTTCTGTGGTCAACTTCATTTGGTTCACCAACACTTTGTCTAGAGTCACAATTTATCCATGAGTCAAAGGCATTGCATTTTGCATCCACTCGAGATAGACAAACCTTTTGGTTCAGGCCAAGATTCACATCAATGTAGATGTTACTTTCAAGTCTGCAACTGTTGCCAAGTGTTTGGTGGTGCTGTAGAGACATTTTCATTTGATATCTTCAACTTAGACAATTGTACAATTTGATAATAGATTGCCATATGATTGCCATAGTGGTGGAATTGTTATTGGTTCCTGTAGAGGGAGGATTTTTCCGGACATTTGCCATCAATGAGTGGTACAACTTGATGAAACATAGTGTAACTGATTTTTTTGTATCACTGAACGATGGCAAACGTCCGGAACAATCCTGTTTCCTTCATAACTCCTTCCATCGCCAAAAACAAACTTCAAACAAAGAACTGTAGAGGTAGTTCCTATTCTTTGCCATAATGGAGGTTGTTATTGGTTAATACAATGCTTGTTGTTCTTGGTTACCAATGTAACACTATGGTGTGTTACAGCTCATGTGATTATTGCATGCAGTCTTTTACAAGAGAATTAAAAATAGTGATTACACTTCCGGGTTAAATGAAGAAGTTTCCTTAACCGTCCCCAGTGTAATCTTACAAGCGCATCCTCATGGACATGGTTTAACAAAGTCAATTGTGGTTCAGGGATTGGGGTACACTAATGTTGTTATGTAATCTAGAAGCATATAAATGAATTAGGGATTTTACAGCAATAAAAGAACAAGTTTGTTAACTGTCTCTTGTGTAATATTAAAAGTGCATCTAACGATGATGGTCTAACAAAGTCAGTTGTGGTTCAAGGATTGGGATGCTCGACACTGGATTGAAAGGTTGACATTCACGGCATAGCTGACAAAAAGACTATAATGTATGTGCAATATTCCACGTTTCAGCATTATGAGTGAAGAATCGTGTGTGAAAAGTCAAAGGTTACTTAATAAATGTTAGTTTCATCTAGATATCAGTGTTTTGATTTTAGGAAGGAGACAAAATTTAAATACGATAAAAACCATTGTTTTAGATAAAATGTTTGACAGAGTAAATCTATTAGTTTTGTTTTGCACATATTTTGCCAATAACAGTGTTTCAATAGATTTGTGGCGTAATTTGAAATGAAATTTCAGAAAGCACCATGGTAGAATTAGGAATACACAAAGTTTCCTGCCAGCCCTTTTAAGAGTCTTATTGGGACATTGGAAATAACTCTGTTCCACCAAAAACATGGCTAAATTTTCTGACAGTTTATTAACATGTGTTTGATATTTCGATTATTCAAATGAATTGTCTGTATTTTTATTTTTACAAAACATTATGCAGTTTAATATTTTACATTATTCTTTTTCTCTCAATGCTACTTTACATTTACCTCCCCTTCGCCCAATGTCTCGGAAGGCCATTTTTCCAAAAATCGAATATAGCTTTTAAACTGTTTCATATTGTAAAAAATCTCTTCAAACACCTTACTTGAAGAATTTTACAATAATTTGGATGTGCAGATGTTTATGAACAAGGATAAGGCTCTATTTTAGTATTACTACTTCGGGGCGGATTTAGCACATAAATTTGGAGGGGATCACTAATCAAGGGATGAAATATCCCCCATGGAAGGAAGAGGGTCCAGATGCCCTCATATAGAAAATGTAAATAAAATACACATATTAAAACAAATTTCTATGCATTTTGGAGTATGCAAGTTTACTTTTACAGAACTAAAACTAAAAAATTATTTATTTTAAAAATTATGTTTGAGGAGGCTCATGACACCCCCCCCCCCCAACACCTAAATCCGCCACTGTTTCTATTGATGTAAGAGTACAGTAAGTAAAAAGTATAGTACATTGAAAGGATTGTTAACAGTTTTAAGGCATACACTTGATAATTAAAATTTAAGTTCACATCAAAACCAACGTATCACCATGGTAATTTGCCAATTTTTATGTTGGTCTTTTCAATAATAGTTTAACTTGTGTACTAATATAGTTAGCCAAAGTTAAGTTTGTAAATACTTTTCTTTGTAAAAAAATTAGCCACTTCATTAACATCTCAACTTTTATGTTTTTTTTAACTCTAAGTGTGTTCCAATATCCATTCACCTATTCACTGATGTACTTTTTCTGTGAGTAATGGAAAGAATTGGTAGGCTTTTATCACGTAAAAAAGAGTTAAGAAGTAAAGAAGGACAACACATATTGGTTTTGTAGCTTTCTCTGTTTCTGATGTCTGTATTTACTTAGAGCTAGTTACAAGTCTGTGGTTTTCAATTCCTACAAAAAAATTCTTGTAACAGATCAATATCAGCAGGTAACAATTCTTTTGCTCTTCATTGAACTGTTTTATTTTTGTCAACAGCTTTTCAGGCTTTAACTTTTGTTCTATCCTCACTGTTTTACTACAGTCTACAAGTAACACCAAGGATAATTTTACAAATAAGTATAATTAAATTAAGTACAATAATAAATGTGGAACTTTTGATCTTTTTGCCTTTAAACTTAATTCAGATAAGGGATATCAGATTTTCCTATAGTAGTTGGCTTTCCTATGTTACCTGAATTCCGCACTAAACCCCTCAATTAAATGACATCCTTGTCATTACATTTAGCATTATTCCTTTAGTTTCCAAAGTGTTAGTTAATATTTAATATCATAGTGGTGGTTTGTTATTGGTTTTCATGATTGCTATTCATGTTCATAGTGATGGTTGCTATTGGTTAATGTAATAGTGGTAACTATTGATTACTATAGTAGTGTTAGCTATTACTATAGTAGTGGTTAAAATTAGTTTCCATGGTGATAATTGCTATTGGTTTACCGTACTACAGTGGTTAACATAGTGCTGGTTGCTACGGGTTACTATAGTGGTAGTTGTCATTTGTTACCATTGTGGTGGTTGGTATTGGATTTCATAGTGTTAGTTAATATTTATTACCATATAGTTGCTATTTATTTTCATAGTGATAGTTGTTCCTTGTTACCATAGTAATTGTTGCTCTTGGTTACCACAGTGATTGTATCTGTTGCTTACTATACTATTGGTTGATATTGATTACCTTAGTGATTGTTGCTATTGGTTACTACAGAGGTAGTTGTCATTTGTTACCATTGTGGTGGTTGATATTGGGTTTCATAGTGTTAGTTAATATTTATTGCTGTAGTGGTGGTTGTTATTAATTGCCATATGGTGGTTGTTGTTATTGATTTTCATAATTGCTATTCATTTTCATAGTGATAGCTGCTCTTCGTTGCCATAGTGATAATTGCTCTTGGTTGCTATAGTGATAATTGATCTTGGTTGCCATAGTGATAGTTGCTCTTGGTTGCTATAGTGATAGTTGCTCTTGGTTACCATAGTGATAGTTGCTCTTGGTTGCTATAGTGATAGTTGCTCTTGGTTGGTATAGCGATAGTTGCTATTGGGTACTCTATTAGTGGTAGCTATTGGTTACTATAGTAGTGGTTGACATTGTTTACCATTGTTGGTAGCGATAGTGATGTTATGTACCTCTTGGTTGCTATAGTAAGAGTTGCTCTTGGTTACCATAGTGATAATTGCTCTTGGTTGCTATAGTGATAGTTGCTCTTGGTTGACATATTGATAATTGCTCTTGGTTACTTTAGTGATAGTTGCTCTTTGCTACAACAGTGATTGTTGCTATTGGGTACTCTTTTAGTGGTAGCTATTGGTTACTATAGTAGTAGTTGACATTGTTTACCATGGTGATCAATACAATTAATTGGTTATTAAAATAGTGGTTGTCGTTAGTTACCATAGTGGTTGTTGCTATTAGTAACTACAGTGGTGATTGCTATTAGTTAACATAGTGCTGGTTGCTATTGGTTACTATAGTGGTAGGTGCTATTTTTACCATTGTGGAGGTTGTATTAATTGCCATATATTGGTGGTTGTTATCAATTTTCATAATTGCTATTCATTTCCATAGTGATAGTTGCTCTGGGTTACTATAGTGATTGTTGCTATTAGTTACTATAGTGGGGTAGCTATTGTTACTACTATGGAGTTTATATTGTTACTATTGTGGTGTTGCTATTGTTTACTACAATGGTTGTTTCTATTGGTTGTCATAGTGGTGGTTACTATTAATCAGCAACACCTGTTAAGAAATAATCACATTTAACCAGTAATTAAACTAAATTTCTTTCATTCATTTTTCACTGTAGGTACTCCATTTATCTTAATATAGGCCTATGTATTTAATTAAGTGTTTTGTCAAGAATTGGTAGGTACTAATTTTTTAGAGAAACGATTTTCTTATTATTACCTGAGTTCAAGGATGTTGCCAGCGAGAGGGTCCAAGGGGTCCAGACCCCCCAAATATTCAATTACTTTTTTATTAAATGGCTATTATTATTTAAATAATTCAGTATTACTTACATATACTGTTAAAAAATTCGTTCTCAACAAAGAAACGGGCCAAGAACTTTGTAAGGAAAAAGATGGGGCCTTCTTCTCTGTCTACTAAAAGAAAATATCAGTTGCTTGGACCCCCCTCCACCCAAATTTCTTCCTGGCTAGTTCTTGTCTGCTCTCTCCTGTTTATATGGTAGTCTCCATCATAACTCTTCTCTCTTATAATAGCCCTACCAATTGACTTATGTTATCTTGAGAAAAACTTTTCCTGCTTATGTTTACACTAGTGAAAATGCTCTTTACTTCAAAAATAAGAATGTATATGTACTACAAACCAAGGTGTTTACAAGGTGCAGTGCTTACACATTATAACACTGAAACTCAAATTTCTAATTACTCCAACATAACCTATGAGACTTATTATATCTTCATATATTTATCTGTACTACATTCCTTTTACTACATGTTTTTGTTTACTATTTATGTCTTGTTGTATTTATATCCAGGTAAAAAGTACTTAAATAGTTTGATTTGTACAATTATCACAGCTTTAAATCCATCACTTGTATATTCAATTCAATTGTGATTAAAACCACTGTGTTTGATTATAAACAATTACCAACATCCTATTAGTTCTATTTGATCAGTGACAGATTTAAAGGAGGGGGGATCATGGGTGTTATGACTCCCCCCCCCAATATTGCCAAATATTATTATGTACCTATGTTTAAATGTTGTTTTCTAAAAAGTAAAATTTTAAGACTAAAAAACTGTGTAAACATGTTTTAAGGCGTGTATATTTTTAAAATTCTCTATAGGTGCCCCTGGGGCCCTCCCTTACATGGGGGCATTCCAAACCCCTCAATTCCTTAGTAGTACCCCCTAATTATATGCTAAATCCACCCCTGTATTTGATTTTTAATGTTACAGATGATAAATAAGATTTTAAATTAAAATTGCAATATATTTATTAATAAAAAAGTATCTTTAAACATAACTTGGGATAATTTCTTAATTTATTTAGACAAATCTTGATGTAACTAATTTATTCTTTCCATAATACATTGTCTGATGGTGAAATTAATTTTAGATTCGAACATTGAGATTCTCTTAGAATCTGTAGAAAACTAAGCACATAAATAAAGGAATCGTAACAGTTATAGCAGCTTTTTAAGCCATCTAAATAACAAACAGGTGTAGAAAATTTAATACAAATACAATCAAATAAAAACAAAATAGAAGAGGCATTATAAGCACAATACTTATTTTAAAGACTGCTTGGAATTAAAATTATTTTTAAAACAAAAAAAATATTTCATCAAAGAATTGACACTTATATTTCAGAGATTTCGAAATATTAACAAAGTTACATTAAAGGTAAAATATAAAGAGATTATATTTGTTTATATTCTTTTGAATCAATCTTTTTTTCTGTAATTATATTTTGTAAATGCTTTGAGACTGTAAATAAGTAAACGCTAAAAGAATTGGTCAATATCTATAAACTATTTGTATAAACATCAAGTATTTCACACAGCATAAAATTAAGTGGTAAATGTAAACGTAGAAATTAACAAAGTTATCAATACTTCGTTTTAACTATGTAAAATAATGAATTTGGCGTACATGTCTTGGATCACATAATTAATAAATAAATTGGAGATGCATTGGTGTTATAAATTATAATTAGATGGATTAAAAAGGAACTTAAATAAAACTAGTTGTATATCGAAGTTATCAACGTAAAACAAAGATGCCAAACTGGCCCGTAATTTGATATTATAAGTAAATACGAGTAATACATTTTTCTATAACTTGATATAGTTTTGCTCGTAATTTTTTATTAAACGGAAGTGACGTTAATTCGTTTACTGGCGACTATTATAAAATAACTTATTTTTACGTGTTTTACTTATCAGTATTAAGAATTTATTTAATGTAATATTCATCTAAAAGTAACAACCAAAAGCGTAAAATCATTTTGAAACCAACGACAAATCAGCTGTAACGGAGAACAGGCGGGCGAATACAGAATAAATCGAGTTTTTCAAAACGATGTGGTAAACAATTGGATATAAAAGAGTAAATAGTTGATTTAGTTACTAAATAGATGAGTAAAATGTGACACTCGGTATAGAGAATGCAAATAGTTAAATAGAAGAAAAGAGAGTACAGGACGTGAGGTCCGCGCAAGCGATCGTTGGTTGACGTAGGCTGCTTATCATTAGCGGACCGATCAGCTGACTGGCACGCACGCACGCACCCGCACACGCACGCTGCCACTGCCATTGCAACACTCCCGACTCACCGTCACGGTGATGTGTTATTCCTCAAATCGCCGAGTCCGAAATAGACCCACGTCACGACGGGCCGGAATAGCTAGGCCGCGACATAACCAACAATTCGACAATCGATGGGAATTAATAGAGACCAGCCGCGCGTGACTCCTATGACGCGACATTTACAACAATCTGTCACGGGTTCGGTGTGAGATTTTCGCGTGGATATCGTATTCCGAGGCGCATATGATAAATAAATAAAGCGGAGTTCCGCCAAAGTCGTCCTGACCTTCCTCGTCACGGAACGTCGACCACCGACATCAAATCACCACACAAGTCACAGACACCAATACACACCAGTGGGTCGCTAACACAACACAGTAATAACATCAAATAGTGAAAGTCGGATTTACCTTGCTACATGAAAAGGAATAAGGCCTCCCGCATCTGAGAAAACGGAGGCTCGCCGGCCTGTTGTGACGCCGCCGGCCGACTGACTGACTGACAGCGGGCGGACCGAAGTCAAGCGAGCCACTGGGCACCGGCCGAACTCGCGGAAACACGACAGAAACCGCGCGGATGTTGTCCACTTCTGGCGGACACCCCGGGCAAACTCATCTGTCTCCCCCGACTGTACCGGGCTACCCGCGCGTAGAGGAGCTGGCTCAACACTGCACTTGACTCCGCAGTGCTCCGCGCGAGGAGGGGGGGCGGTGTGGTGGGGGGAGGGAGGGGCGCGCGTCGCTCCACTCGCTCTGCACTCCGACCAATATATTTTCCATTGCCCTGTCCGTTCCGTGCCCGTGTCCGCCGAAATCAAACAAGGCTAAGGACCTCTCGTGGCTCGCGGACTGCGTTATCATCTCACGCAAAAACTGCAACCGGTCCTCGGCTACGCACCGGACCGGTTTTTAATGGGAGGCGTTAATAGGTTTATATAAATACCTGCCGTAACTGTTCGCGAAGCGACCGGCAAACTTGGAGTCATAAATAACGATAATAAACCGGATGTACCACAAGGCCGCATACTTACAGCAGACAAATATACATTTTTGTTACTGACCATTTCAGTATATGTCCTTAATAAACTTTATACGACACATTTTAAACACATATATGCAATATAGTCACGCACCATAAAGTTGTACATGAAGTAATTCATAGGATAAACTATTTCAATATATTATGTAGCAATGTTAACAGTCTCCTGAAGTATGAACTAATATTTTTAAACGTTCATTATAAGGGGGATATTCTTAGGAGGTTTTGCGGTCTTTAATTATGTCGCATAGTAGTGCTGAAAATTTTAAATGCCCATAAATTGTTCTTCTAATTAGCCTCCAGACTTTCATCCATAAAACTGACTCACTCTGGCCAATTATAAATACTACAGGAGTTATATACTGTGTCTTAAAGGCCATAAATATATTGAGAGACATTTGTCTTATTTATTGAATGGTTCATTAATTAATTATTGCCAACCACAATGAACCATAAGAGTACGGTTTTTACTTCCATGGTGATGACATACGTGGAATTTTCATTAATTAAAACGTAGCAATTTACTTAAGAAAATAATGAGGTGATAAAACATACAGTTCATATTTAACGTTTTATTCCAGAAATGTTTTCATGAATACAAAAATTAAAGACTCTTAAAGTTGTTGTAAATATTTACAACTAATTACCATAAACCTAAGTATAACATTTTTCATAATATACGAGTCAAGAGAGCAGATGAAAAACAGAAAACCCTCTTCAACTTTAACATTAAAAAATATGACGGCGCAAAACGTGATATGACTACCCTGGAGTGTTGGGGTTGCGTTCTGCCCCTGCTTATGGTGGCTGCACGGACAATCCCTCTTGGTTCAGTTGTATTAGTCATTCCTGCTAATTTATCAGTCATAAAAAAGTTACTTGATATAAGGGCAATACAAGGTACAGAGAGATCCAATTGTTTAAAAGCGAAGAGGGTTTGGGAAGTTCGGAGTTTTGTTGGCCGTTTTGTTCCTATAAAAACACTGGCAACAAACTAACTCACTCACTTCTAGTGTTGGGCACAAGAGAGCAATAAATCGGTTTATTCTCTTAGATAACGGTTCTTAACTCGGTTCATAACGGTTCTTTTTCAGAATAACAATAAATAAATATAAATCCGGATATCTAAACAGGTTCTAGAGTGGTTTTGTATAGTGTGTTACACATATATTTTGCATAGACATGCAGTCTTAAGCTTCAAAAAGGATTTAGCTGAATTTGTGAAATATTTACAAGGATTTATTGTTATACTATAGCACTTTATTTATTTACAATGACTATATCGATTAAAGTACTTTGCCACATTGACCCAGGTGTTAAAATAATTTAAATAAAATCTAAACTATTAACATTTTGAAGTTGTTAATTTTCAACGAAAATAAAGGGTTAATCTATTAAAGGTATGTCATTAAAGATGACTGTATTTGGGACTAGAAAAATTCTCTTTTCCAATTCATTAGTAATTTAAATGTTTAGGAAACGTTATGTATTTGTTTTCTGAAAAACATAATTATATATAAGCGTATTGAATATTTTTGAAGATCCATGTGTTTGAAGAAAGGCTGGATACAAACTAGTTCTAATCTAACCAGGCATATAAAATAGTATAAAAGATTCACTAACTTACTGCTAGTTATTCATGGTTATTTATTTGGACATTTTGTTATTTGTTTGTATTGTTTTTGTATTTGTAATGAACGAAAATGTTTGAGGAGTAAAACATATTATACATCTTTATTACTAGAGGTTATTTTACAAAAAAAAACTTCCGAACTTATCCTTTCCGCTGGGAACTAAACATAGTTCAATTTGCAGTTCTGTTGTACGATCAGCTCTTCTGCCAGTCCACCCAAGGTCCCGGATATTCCAGCCAGGCTGTCTGGAGGTTCCCGGAACCGGCGGCATGTCCTTGGACATTAGACTCGCACGTTCTTCCGCAAGACCATCCTTCTCCCTCATGCCTTCGACCTGTCGGTAGGTTTGGAGGTATTTATTTTCTTCAAGACGGTTGGAATAATATTATATTTTAATCTATAGTAACTTGAAAGATACAACAGTGTTTAAGTGTGTAATTTATTCTTCTTAAATTGGAACGTGTCTAAAACATTTCCCAATTGGATAAACCCTAATTAGAAATTCTGCAAAACTATATTATAGAAGTGAAAGATCAATAACTTCACTTCTAACGTTTTTATAAGTAACGCTCTGATGAAATAGTAAAAAGTAATAATTGAAATAATAACAGGATTTTGGACTTTGCAAATGTGATATGTTACCAAAATAGACCGTACGTTTCGAGGATGGAATCCAGTCTTCGATACATGATGCATTATTTTTGTGACAATGAATGAGCAATAAATTGTCACAAATTCTAATTAATTTAATTTTAGGCCACTTTCCTAATTCTTATTATTTTTAAAGATACCTAATTCATTGTCAGTAAGAAACTTTAAATATAGTGTGTAGTGTTTTTATTAATTTACAATAAGTAGTGTTTTAGTCTGATCTCTTGTTATGAAACCAGCATTAGATCAATGATTCTGTTCGTACAAAAAAGTATCAAAGTTACAAGTGAGGCAAGAAAACCGATTAATCGTATCAGTGTTTATTCAATAAATACAACAATAATGACTTAATGAGCGTAGTTTTTGTGCTTATCCAATGTCGTGGCTCGATGAAGGTGGTTTTGCGTAGTTTGTAACTCGGGCCGAGCGTAAGGAAACCAAAGGTCAAGTCAGGTCGGGTCTGGCCTACAATCGCGGCCGTTTGGCGGCGGCGGGAGACCACACGGTACATCTATATAAGGGGACACCCCCGCGTGCGTTAAACGCACTGATGTCATGCCCCAGACATGTGACATTTCCAACCGCTGGCCAATTTTAGAACCGTTGCTTACAACATGTTAGATATGTAGGTTTTCATAATGTTTGAAATGTACAAATTACAACACATGGGAATATTATAAGGAATATATTAAAAAAAATAAACATGTATGTAATTAAATTGAAAATTACAAATTGCAGTGATAAAATGTTGTTCTGTAAACTATGTAAACTGTTTCAGACTTCAAGTGATCCATCTGTCTTTCCGCCTGAGCGATAAATTTTCATACAAAACATTCTATGCAAGGACGTAGCCAGCGAGGGTGTCCAAGGGGTCCGGACCCCCCAAAATGTTCAAATTTGTCAATAACTTTTTTTAGTAAGCAGTTATTATTATATCATTCAGTATTACTGACATGTACCGCTGAACGATCGTCCTCAACAAATAAACGGGGTAAGAACTTTTTAAGGAACAAAATGGGGCCTTATTCTCTGTCCACTACGCGAAAAATATCAGTTGTCTGGATACCCCGCATTTTTTCTTGGCTGCGTTCTTGGTTCTAAGCACTTGTAACTTGGTACATAGGGGAATCCTTCCTTCGGTCTGTTTGCTCGCCTGACCGTCTGAGCGATCGTTATTGTAGCAAGGTCCTAGAAACTTGAAACTTGGTCCATGGGTGCCTCTTGGCCCGAGGAAGAAATCTATTGTTTTTGGAGTAACACGTGCGTAATGTACTTTTTCTGTCGGGTCCGTATCAGTTTATTTCTGCTTGTTGCGTTTGAAATACAATGACACTTGAATTACCGAGAAAAATAAATGGTTCTAAGTAAGTAATTGATATCCTAGTACAGATAAATGCTGAAGGAATAATTGAGGCAACGTGATTGAATATGAGCTTAGAGAAGGCTTTTTAACTTGGAAGCCGTAAAAGCCAATGCGAAATAATTAAAGATTCACGATAAACTACATCGTAGAGTAGTGGTCGCTCAACAGCAGTAGTCTTTTTAATTACCATTTTGTCTTCCTGATTCGATATTGCTCAATCGATTACTACCTGTCGAACCCGGCAATTTTGGGAGACTGAACGTTTTCGGCGTGAAAAGGCTCCATAGGTAAGCTGATTTATCCCTTTTCTCTGTGCTATCCTAGACGTTAGAATAATTGATCACGTCTGGCGGAGGTCCCGAGCGACCGGAACTGGAGCAGGGAAGCTCGCAAGCCGCCGGAAGTAAGTAGGTTACGGGTGTAAAGTTGGGCGGGGGTGGTGATGGGGGGTGGCGGTGGTGGCCCATATAGAAACTAGGACTAGGCCAGATCAATAATGGCGTCCAGACGACCCCACTTCCACCCGCCGAGGCGAGACTCCCTCCCTCCCTGCCGCCCTCCCCGCCACAGTCGCGTCACTCCCTCCCCTGACACCCCTCCACCATCCCTGTACATGTATCTGGGTAATTATGACATCGCGCACCTGTCACTCATGACAAGTGTTGGAATCACACCCCAACGCCGCCACTGACAGGGTGGATATTTAGGTTAAACCCCCCCCCTCTTAACCCCCCTTGCAACCCCTCCCACCGGTTTTTACAGACTAACATATCGATCGCTAGCTGACCAACGTGCGGGGATTAGCAGTAGCCACTTACAGGAAATTGGAGATTTCAAATATTTTCAGGCGTTTATTTCAGTGTTACGTACCCACATCATCTCAGGGCATTTTGGACACTCAAAATTGTGAGTGTGGTCAAAACAACCTTTAGCAAGTGAAGTATATTACTGATGTATATGAGGAAGTGTTAATATGTGGCTGAAAGCAGTTAGAATGTGAGAAAATGTACCGTATGTAAAGTACTATAACTTAAAACACAATATAATTGCTGTCCAGTAAGCAGACACAGTAATAATGTATACCGATAAAGGAAAAGATAATTCAAAGTTGAAGTAGGATATTTATTTTTAATACTTAAGCTATATTTGATATTTGAAACTCGTTTCAATTTAAACATTTACAAAAATTAATAAAGTTACATATATTGAACATTATTAGTTATACCAATTTTATCTTATAAATAACATTGATTAGCAAATGTGTTGCTAAGCGCTAATCTTAAGTATGGTTGGACCAATTCGGTTAATACTTGTTGTAACCTATTCACTGAAATCCTAGGAAGGTTTGTATGAAGAGAGACATTAAAAAGGTGACCTAAAATATCTTTAAATTAGAAAAAAATTTAGTATTTTTCATAATCCAGATTCAACTTACACTAAATAGCTTTTAACACTTTCAGCTAAAGCTCGGCCGATTAGCTGGAACATCTGTACATACATTTTTTTTTAATTCAAGAAACTATTAAGTATAAAGTGCTTGATCAACAATATAATTCAGCTAGCAAATACAAATGTAATATCTTAATTTTACTCCAGAATGCGCCAGTGATGAATTTAAAACGTTTAATGCATTGTAAATACTGTTCAAACAATGCTATAAAACAAATCTTAATGAACAAAGCTGTGAATGTTTTCACGTAAGGCACTCCAAACTAGTGGGATCCCTTGACATTGTGATATGGCATTTTGACAACGGCATGGAAAAACAGACAATAGAACACTAGCATGCTTCAACGATCCATTCTATCCTAGACTATAATCCGAAAAACAAGACTTCTGTAAGGCAAAACCTTGTAAAATAATATTTTGGTATGTTGTATGAACTTAATAATGATTTCTCCTTTAGGTAGTAAGTAGGTAGGATTTCCCTCTAGGCCGTAATAGGCCTCCCAGTCCTCCGCGCGCGCGGGTGTGTGTGTGTGTGTGTGTGTGTGTGTGTGTGTGTGTGTATTCTTCATCGGGACAACAGTTAACTGAACTAGATAAGCCAGAAGTAGACGCTGTTTGACCGAAGTTGATTTCCGAGATCTGAGTATTTGTATTTTCTTTATCAGAATAACAAGGCAGACGCACCACAAAACGTAGCTATTATATGAAGGGTTGATTCATTGTGAACGTGATTCATCTCTCATCAATACCGAAGCCAGGGGGGTCAAGATGACTGATATTTTAAGTGCTGTCAACCGCTCATTACCCATTTTGTTCCTTAAAAAGTTCTTGGGTCGTTTAAATGTTGACAACGATCTTTCAGCAGTACATGCCAGTAATACTGAATTATTTAAATACATTTTTGCTAAAAAAGTCATTGAACATTTTTAGGAGGTTCTGGACCCCTAGACGCCCTCACTGGCTACGGTCTTGTCTCTCGTCTTCTAAACTATATCCTCATTTCCCCCAGCTTTGTATTAATTATACATTTAGAATATTATATCCTTTTTTACATCCGGAAGCGTTGTATCGGTTTATTAAGGCTACTTTTTCTGTTATGTTCTATATGTCACAGAAGTATGGAGAGGATTCTCTTATGCGTCCAGAGTTCTCCCTGTACGAAAAAGAGCAATCCGGAATTATCGAAGTACTACTACCTCTAAGCTCTTGTAAAGGAATTTTAACTCTTCAAACTATTTACTTATATAAAACTATTGTTCTCTCCAAAAGGCAAGTGACAGGCTGGTTCCTTTTTTAATATGAACTGCCTCCTGAAGACAGAAAAAATATAAATATTATCCTAAAAAGCGATCTGAAAGAATTATTCTTAAAGAGAGAATTCTACAGTGTTCTCAAAATATTTTCAGCTGAAATATTGTATACCTAAGAGTGAAGAGTATACTTTGACTCCTCTAGGGTAGCTTATTTATCTTAAGTTACAATGCTTGCTTTTAAGTTAGAAATTCAGAAATAAATGATGCATTTATTGATGTGGCTACTGATTTGAAAAGCGCTCGATAGTAAGCAATATTGTCCTTCTGGGAGTAGACGTATGGAAGATTTGGTGGTAGGCTTTTGCAGTATAAGACCTTATCGCTTTAAATCTTCCCATTGTGTAAAATCCTCCATCGATATTAATGAAGTTTAATTCCGTATCCATCTCTTAGATCAGATCTTTAGCTCGTAAATTTAAACCTCTTTCTAACAATTTGAGACCCATTTGATGTGTAAACGATCTTGATAACCCAACAAAGAAACTAGGAATTTGTCTTCCCACGAGGGAATGGGCCTACTGGAGTTGACAAATGCAACAAAAATTGTTGGAAGAGGATGTTGCAGTTAAAAAGATGGAGTTGCAATTAAAACTACGACAGGCAAAAGATCAGCTCAAAAATCGCAGAGCACTCAGCCAGCCAGGACTCACTTCGTAAATTAGCGATGATTCCTTTGCGATCAATTTTTCTTGAGGAATAACGGAGTACCATTTAGCTGGTTGAGAGATTACTTGGATGAGGCGTAACTTTGTACTCATTACTTGTGATGGCCCACGGGAAACCAAGAGAAGTAACGAATAAGTATAATTGTTAGTTACTTGCTGAGCAAATCAACAGATCAATCTTAACAGTCTGACTCAATAAGAACTTGCAAATAGAGCAACTTCCAAGGAATGCGGGGCTGGAGGTGTTTTTAATATTGCCCTAGTTCGCAATGTGATAAATTGAGTGCAATTCCTATCAGGCAAACAGATCACTGCATAGGAACGAGAACCGGATTGCTAACTTCACATTTTCTCCGAAAGCCTTCCGACCTGAGTTTTTCTTAAAAATAAGAAATCCGTTGGGATGGGTTGATAAAACGAATTACCTTATCATGAACATTGAATTTATGTTTACTTCTAAAAGTAAAATTATACCTAGTAGGAATCACTTCTGGCTGGTTTATACCTTCCAGTTAAACCTAC
Organism: Homalodisca vitripennis; assembly: GCF_021130785.1. Lineage (NCBI taxonomy): Eukaryota > Metazoa > Arthropoda > Insecta > Hemiptera > Cicadellidae > Homalodisca > Homalodisca vitripennis. Next base: position 40,394,669 of record NC_060211.1, on the reverse strand, counting down.
CACTGGGCAGAGCAAAAACCGACGTGTCACTTAAATCTGTGCAACCTTATGGGTGTCCAGGAGCGGCACACCACTAACTGCAAATGTCGAGATTTTGGGCTTCAAGGGCAATTCGATAGGTCTAGTCTACTGCGGGAGATGACTGTTGAAGTTGGTGGGGTTTGTTCCTTAACCTCAGAGGTTCTTGCTAGCCTAAACAAGGGTGTGCCACCCCTTGCCTGCTTTGACTGGAGGGGCTGGTTCAGAGCTGGCCTCCCCTTCTTTCGGGGAGACATGATTTTGAGATTAGTGCCCTAATTCTTCCTCATGGATCTTGATAGGAGGCGGCTCCTACCCCCTAACCTTACCCATCCTGAATATCCTGTCACTCCGGAAGCAGCGCTAAGGTTCTTACAGGACCAAGTGCAATTTATAAGCTTCTTGACCTAAGAGAAAAAAATAAAATTATTAGGTTCGGCCATCTCGGTATTATGTTGACCATTTTATTTTTGTTTGTTAGTTATTCATTGCACTGTTTTCATTCTGATTTAATCCTGAGTCTAGTTTATCAACAGTTTCCGTCTTAAAATCAAAATATAAACCGGTGTGGAATCAGTACAACCATAATGCAGTGCAAACATGAAATTGCTGATCGGTTTTCCAAGTTAGTTCTCTCATGTGATCAGTAACCCACCAACAATCCACACAGACCTGAGATCAAGCCTTGGTGATGGCCTCTGTTATGACGTCATGTAAATACCGCCGCGGGGTGTGGGGGGAGGGGGGTCGGGTGCGGGCGGCACTGAGAGATTTATTACCACACATAACTCTCTCGGATGCAACTCTGGGATGGAACTGCAGTCCGTGCCCGGGGCTCCTAGGATTAACAAGGAGCTATCAGGGGATCAGAGATCGAGTAGCGGTCTACTATCTCTGCATGGCTGAGATAACTCTGTTGTAAGCTACTTTGTGCCAAATCTATTTTTGACCATAGTGGTGCCGTAGATTGATGTATTATATAATACGTCACTATATGGTAGTGCTCTTGCATTTGCGGAATGTTGACAAAATGTTACTCTTGAGCTGTAGGTAGGGAAACTAATTTGATATTCACCCCATAAGAACAACGATAAACTTAAAATACATAGGTTTGGTAGTAGAATTATGGCAAATATATCACATTACAGATATAATTAAACGCATCCAAATGTTTTTATCTCTTTGATATTTGTGTTGGTTGGTTATTCAGAAAAAAATCTGGAACATATTTTTTTATGTATCTTTATGTCCTAAAGTGTATGTTTGTAATATGTTTCATACGAAAAAAACGAGAGTAAATAAGATCAAAATAAAAATGTTTTTAATAAACAAAAAATATCAAAACCGGGTCATAGTTAATGCAACGATAAAATGGAATACAAACTTTTCAAAAAATGTTTTTGAAAGAAGTTGTTTATGACGGGTAATGCAAGCTAATTTTAGCGTGCCTCCATCAGTAATTCCCAAAGCAGAATTTTTCTAAATATAGTAAAATACAATACCCACTCTGACAAATAAGAGAGTTATGGAGCAGCACCTACAAATAAAACGGTAACACTACTTATTCAAGAGGCCTTCTAATTGTCACTGAAAACGTCCAAATGCTCATCATTGTACAATTCAAAGTAGTATGCGCAAGATTAAGTTAAATACCTGGAAGGACCTGAAAGATTACATCAAACAATAACGGGGAGCGTTATCAGTAAGATAATTAACGTGGTGTTCAATAATCAATTGCAATGCGTTTGTGCGGATCAGGTTTTATTATTCATGTGTTTTTCCTTGTTTGATGCCGCCTTCTTGGAAATGAGTGGATAATTTATAAGACATATCAGATACGCATTTCTTGACCAAAATCCTTACAAATTTTAAGTTTCATGCAAATCCGTTTGTAAATGGCTCAAATCCCAATTTCCCACCATTTTGCGGCGGGTCTCCCTGGAGGACCGCCCCATCATGTTTTGATACTCAAAAAATTAGGCCTCATTAATATCCCCAAATCTGTATTTCAATTAGTCATGCCGTCTATAAATGACAGAGGTAGCCACTGACTTTTGGATGACTCTATGTACTAACTATCAAACCTTTGAATTAATGTTAAAACCACCTTTCATACCACGATGTAAAACATTGTGGACGTACATTTTACATCAGATCGTATGAAAGAAGTGAGTCATAATAACTGGATGAATTAATCTACTTCGTAAAGGTTGTTGGTAATTCCTATGATAAACAATACATATCTACATATAAAATATATGTAGGTGAAAGTAAAAGTCTCTTCTTATAAAATTATACTTCTGCTCGATAAAAAAAATCAATAATCGAAACTAATATCATTATTATCTGCCGTTTTCTAGAGAAACACCAAACTCATAGTTTTAGATTAAGGTATTTGAATCTGTTTTTTATTTGAATTTTTTAAAGTTTTGAAACCAAATACTATTCTCAGCCGCTTAAGATACATTTCCGAAGACCGGAAAATGAAAAAACCCTTTTTTGGATTATTCTACGAGGAGTGGTACTATTTGAAGCTGAATTTTGGGACATTTTATTATGAGACATAACACAAAACTTTTGAACATAAGGGTATGAACTTTTTACGGTATGTACATAAAAGAGAGTATTTACAATGAGAGAATGACATATATTTAGTTGTAAAATTGTCTTAATTACTTAAAAACTGGTCATTTATTAAATTATATATAATTACAAAAAATACTTTCCTTAAGTCATAACTCGTTCAATAACACGTCACTAACTGTGTGGCTGTCCCCTACATGTTGTATACATGTTACACATTTTTATCGCAGATTTTTTTATTTAGGCCTGGTTGCAAAACTGCCTGCATTTTCTAATTTAAACAATGTGACCCAAAAATGTTTTTTTTGTCTTTACGAAAGTTATCTTAAAGGGCTACGCAATTAAAATAAAAACAAATGTTTCTAAATCCAAAATAGAGCGGTCTTCCATAAAGTAAACAAGGGTTACACAAAATTCCCATCAAGCACCATTTTAATACAGACAGTATTTTCAAATGTGGATAGTATTTCTGTATTGACATTACACTTTAATTATTTGACAGTAGGGATACCTGAAATGGTAATAGTTTGATGGAGGAGAAGAGCGCAAGACAGTCTAGAGAGAAAACAAAGTCTGGAGATTATAGAGCTGATAGCATTTTACTTTATCAGCTATTGTTAACAAACAACAATGCACTCGACAAGGTGATAGAACAAACATTAGTATCATAGTAGTGTCATTAATGAGGTATAAAATAAATACCGTATAGAAGCACAGCCCGGTTCTCACAATATTTCCCGAACAATGCGTCTTACAGCATGCGTCTAAGGGGCGTCCTTTGTGCTTTAATTACTATTTTTGACAGTATGTAAAGTACAGACAAAATTTGTTTACTCGTTATTAATAATTCAAAATGTATTTTTACTAATCATGAAGGGAAACCTCTAATATGTATTGATCTACATATCAAAAGACATTAAGTGTACATAAGGAATTTCAGTCAATCAACAAATTTATTCGTGACGTATGAAGAAAGAAAGAAGTAATTAAAATGAACGAGAACATCGGTAAACACGTATGTTCGTGACATTGTGAATGCTGACGTGTTATAGTGAGTCAAAGCGGTTGCCTAATCACAAACCATTCTACTTTATGAGAATGAACGTGAACATCGGTAAACACGTATGTTCGTGACATTGTGAATGCTGACGTGTTATAGTGAGTCAAAGCGGGTGCCTAATCACAAACCATTCTACTTTATGAGAATGAACGTGAACATCGGTAAACACGTATGTTCGTGACATTGTGAATGCTGACGTGTTATAGTGAGTCAAAGCGGGTGCCTAATCACAAACCATTCTACTTTATGAGAATGAACGTGAACATCGGTAAACACGTATGTTCGTGACATTGTGAATGCTGACGTGTTATAGTGAGTCAAAGCGGGTGCCTAATCACAAACCATTCTACTTTATGAGAATGAACGTGAACATCGGTAAACACGTATGTTCTTGACATTGTGAATGCTGACGTGTTATAGTGAGTCAAAGCGGGTGCCTAATCACAAACCATTTTACTTTATGAGAATGAACGTGAACATCGGTAAACACGTATGTTCTTGACATTGTGAATGCTGACGTGTTATAGTGAGTCAATGCGGTAGCCCAATCATTAACCGTTCCACTACATGACAATTAACAGAACATCGGTAAACACGTATGATCGTGACATTGTGAATGCTGACGTGTTATAGTGAGTCAAAGCGGGTGCCTACTCACAAACCATTCTACTTTATGAGAATGAACGTGAACATCGGTAAACACGTATGTTCTTGACATTGTGAATGCTGACGTGTTATAGTGAGTCAATGCGGTAGCCCAATCATTAACCGTTCCACTTCATGACAATTAACAGAACATCGGTAAACACGTATGATCGTGACATTGTGAATGCTGACGTGTTATAGTGAGTCAAAGCGTTTGCCTAATCATAGACCATTCCACTTCATGACAGTGAACGTGATCATCGATCAACACGTTTGTTTGCGAGCCTGTGAATACTGAAGAGATGTAACAATTCAAAGCGGTAGCCTAGTAGCGATAGCATGGCAATTCATGGCGCTTCTTGGCAATAAAGTGGCAATAGCTCATTCTCTCGTTTGATCGTGTGCATACATATGCCCCAGGAATTCAATCCGATGGCCTATCCACAAGTAATTGCTCTGCATATTAACATGACAGTCGTTGAACACTTTGTCTGTAAGCGCGTGTAAATAAATATATTACAGACTTTTAAATCGTCAGCCTATCTAAAAGCAATTGCTCTGCAGTGTAGAGAACGTGACATTAGTTAGCAATTTGTCTTTGAGTGCGTGTGGATAATAATGTGACATAAATTCAAAGCGATAACCTATCCACAAGTAATTACTATTCATGACAGGTTACGTGGTAATTAGTTAACATGTTTGTTCTTAAACGTAGTGAAGGCAGACTAGCTATAGTATGACAAAGCGATAGCCTATCCACAAGCAATTACTCTTCATGACGGGTTACGTGGTAATTGGTTAACATGTTTGTTCTTGAACGTAGTGATGGCAGACTAGCTATAGTATTTCAAAGCGATAGCCTATCCACAAACAATTACTCTTCATGACAGGTTACGTGGTAATTGGTTAACATGTTTTTTCCTGAACGTAGTTCAGGCAGACTAGCTATAGTATTTCAAAGCGATAACCTATCCACAAGTAAATACTCTTCATGACAGGTTACGTGGTAATTGGTTAACATGTTTGTTCTTGAACGTAGTGAAGGCTTACTAGCTATAGTATTTCAAAGCGATAGCCTATCCACAAGTAATTGCTCTTCATGACAGGTTACGTTTTAATTAATTGGTTAACATGTTTGTTCTTGAACGTAGTGAAGGCTTACTAGCTATAGTATTTCAAAGCGATAGCCTATCCACAAGTAATTACTCTTCATGACAGGTTACGTTTGGTAATTGGTTAACATGTTTGTTCTTGAACGTAGTGGTGGCAGACTAGCTATAGTATTTCAAAGCGATAGCCTATCCACAAGTAATTACTCTTCATGACAGGTTACGTGGTAATTGGTTAACATGTTTGTTCTTGAACGTAGTGAAGGCAGACTAGCTATAGTATTTCAAAGCGATAGCCTATCCACAAGTAATTACTCTTCATGACAGGTTACGTTTTAATTGGTTAACATGTTTTGTTCTTGAACGTAGTGAAGGCAGACTAGCTATAGTATTTCAAAGCGATAGCCTATCCACAAGTAATTACTCTTCATGACGGGTTACGTGGTAATTGGTTAACATGTTTGTTCTTGAACGTAGTTCAGGCAGACTAGCTATAGTATTTCAAAGCGATAGCCTATCCACAAGTAATTACTCTTCATGACGGGTTACGTGGTAATTGGTTAACATGTTTGTTCTTGAACGTAGTTCAAGGCAGACTAGCTATAGTATTTCAAAGCGATAGCCTATCCACAAGTAATTACTCTTCATGACAGGTTACGTGGTAATTGGTTAACATGTTTGTTCTTGAACGTAGTGAAGGACAGATTAGCTATAGTATTTCTAAGCGATAGCCTATCTACAAGTAATTACTCTTCATGACAGGTTACGTGGTAATTGGTTAACATGTTTGTTCTTGAACGTAATGAAGGCAGACTAGCTATAATATTTCAAAGCGATAGCCTATCCACAAGTAATTACTCTTCATGACAGTTACGTGGTAATTGGTTAACATGTTTTTTCCTGAACGTAGTTCAGGCAGACTAGCTATAGTATTTCAAAGCGATAACCTATCCACAAGTAATTACTCTTCATGACAGGTTACGTGGTAATTGGTTAACATGTTTGTTCTTGAACGTAGTGAAGGCTTACTAGCTATAGTATTTCAAAGCGATAGCCTATCCACAAGTAATTACTCTTCATGACAGGTTACGTGGTAATTGGTTAACATGTTTGTTCTTGAACGTAGTGAAGGCAGACTAGCTATAGCATTTCAAAGCGATAGCCTATCTACAAGTAATTACTCTTCATGACAGGTTACGTGGTAATTGGTTAACATGTTTGTTCTTGAACGTAGTGATGACAGACTAGCTATAGTATGACAAAGCGATAGCCTATCCACAAGCAATTACTCTTCATGACAGGTTACGTGGTAATTGGTTAACATGTTTGTTCTTAAACGTAGTGATGGCAGACTAGCTATAGTATGACAAAGCGATAGCCTATCCACAAGCAATTACTCTTCATGACAGGTTACGTGGTAATTGGTTAACATGTTTGTTCCTGAACGTAGTTCAGGCAGACTAGCTATAGTATTTCAAAGCGATAGCCTATCCACAAGTAATTACTCTTCATGACAGGTTACGTTTTAATTGGTTAACATGTTTGTTCTTGAACGTAGTGGTGGCAGACTAGCTATAGTATTTCAAAGCGATAGCCTATCCACAAGTAATTACTCTTCATGACAGGTTACGTGGTAATTGGTTAACATGTTTGTTCTTGAACGTAGTGAAGGTAGACTAGCTATAGTATTTCAAAGCGATAGCCTATCCACAAGTAATTACTCTTCATGACAGGTTACGTGGTAATTGGTTAACATGTTTGTTCTTGAACGTAGTGAAGGCAGACTAGCTATAGTATTTCAAAGCGATAGCCTATCCACAAACAATTACTCTTCATGACAGGTTACGTGGTAATTGGTTAACATGTTTGTTCCTGAACGTAGTTCAGGCAGACTAGCTATAGTATTTCAAAGCGATAGCCTATCCACAAGTAATTACTCCTCATGACAGGTTACGTGGTAATTGGTTAACATGTCTTGTTCTTGAACGTAGTGAAGGCATACTAGCTATAGTATTTCAAAGCGATAGCCTATCCACAAGTAATTACTCCTCATGACAGGTTACGTGGTAATTGGTTAACATGTTTGTTCTTGAACGTAGTGAAGGCAGACTAGCTATAGTATTTCAAAGCGATAGCCTATCCACAAGTAATTACTCTTCATGACAGGTTACGTGGTAATTGGTTAACATGTTTGTTCTTGAACGTAGTGATGGCAGACTAGCTATAGTATGACAGAGCGATAGCCTATCCACAAGCAATTATTCTTCATGACGGGTTACGTGGTAATTGGTTAACATGTTTGTTCTTAAACGTAGTGATGGCAGACTAGCTATAGTATGACAAAGCGATAGCCTATCCACAAGCAATTACTCTTCATGACAGGTTACGTGGTAATTGGTTAACATGTTTGTTCCTGAACGTAGTTCAGGCAGACTAGCTATAGTATTTCAAAGCGATAGCCTATCCACAAGTAATTACTCTTCATGACGGGTTACGTGGTAATTGGTTAACATGTTTGTTCTTGAACGTAGAGATGGCAGACTAGCTATAGTATTTCAAAGCGATAGCCTATCCACAAGCAATTACTCTTCATGACGGGTTACGTGGTAATTGGTTAACATGTTTGTTCTTGAACGTAGTGAAGGCAGACTAGCTATAGTATTTCAAAGCGATAGCCTATCCACAAGTAATTACTCTTCATGACAGGTTACGTGGTAATTGGTTAACATGTTTGTTCTTGAACGTAGTTAAGGCAGACCTAGGTATAGTATTTCAAAGCGATAGCCTATCCACAAGTAATTACTCTTCATGACAGGTTACGTGGTAATTGGTTAACATGTTTGTTTCCTTGAACGTAGTTCAAGGCAGACTAGCTATAGTATTTCAAAGCGATAGCCTATCCACAAGCAATTACTCTTCATGACAGGGTTACGTGGTAATTGGTTAACATGTTTGTTCTTGAACGTAGTGAAGGCAGACTAGCTATAGTATTTCAAAGCGATAGCCTATCCACAAACAATTACTCTTCATGACAGGTTACGTGGTAATTGGTTAACATGTTTGTTCTTGAACGTAGTGAAGGCAGACTAGCTATAGTATTTCAAAGCGATAGCCTATCCACAAGTAATTACTCTTCATGACAGGTTACGTGGTAATTGGTTAACATGTTTGTTCTTGAACGTAGTGAAGGCAGACTAGCTATAGTATTTCAAAGCGATAGCCTATCCACAAGTACAATTACTCTTCATGACAGGTTACGTGGTAATTGGTTAACATGTTTGTTCCTGAACGTAGTTCAGGCAGACTAGCTATAGTATTTCAAAGCGATAGCCTATCCACAAGTAATTACTCTTCATGACAGGTTACGTGGTAATTGGTTAACATGTTTGTTCTTGAACGTAGTGAAGGCAGACTAGCTATAGTATTTCAAAGCGATAGCCTATCCACAAGTAATTACTCTTCATGACAGGTTACGTGGTAATTGGTTAACATGTTTGTTCCTGAACTAGTATTTCAGCGATAGCTATCCAGTAATTTCTTCAAAGCGATAGCCTATCCACAAGACTAATAGTAACTAGCCTCATGACAGGTTACGTGGTAATTGGTTAACATGTCTGTTCTTGAACGTAGTGAAGGCAGACTAGCTATAGTATTTCAAAGCGATAGCCTATCCACAAGTAATTACTCTTCATGACAGGTTACGTGGTAATTGGTTAACATGTTTGTTCTTGAACGTAGTGAAGGCATACTAGCTATAGTATTTCAAAGCGATAGCCTATCCACAAGTAATTACTCTTCATGACAGGTTACGTGGTAATTGGTTAACATGTTTGTTCTTGAACGTAGTGTGATGGCAGACTAGCTATAGTATGACAGAGCGATAGCCTATCCACAAGCAATTATTCTTCATGACGGGTTACGTGGTAATTGGTTAACATGTTTGTTCTTAAACGTAGTGATGGCAGACTAGCTATAGTATGACAAAGCGATAGCCTATCCACAAGTAATTACTCTTCATGAAAGGTTACGTGGTAATTGGTTAACATGTTTGTTCCTGAACGTAGTTCAGGCAGACTAGCTATAGTATTTCAAAGCGATAGCCTATCCACAAGTAATTACTCTTCATGACCGGTTACGTGGTAATTGGTTAACATGTTTGTTCTTGAACGTAGAGATGGCAGACTAGCTATAGTATTTCAAAGCTATAGCCTATCCACAAGCAATTACTCTTCATGACGGGTTACGTGGTAATTGGTTAACATGTTTGTTCTTGAACGTAGTGAAGGCATACTAGCTATAATATTTGAAAGCGATAGCCTATCCACAAGTAATTACTCTTCATGACAGGTTACGTGGTAATTGGTTAACATGTTTGTTCTTGAACGTAGTGATGGCAGACTAGCTATAGAATTTCAAAGCGATAGCCTATCCACAAGTAATTACTCTTCATGAAAGGTTACGTGGTAATTGGTAAACATGTTTATTCCTGAACGTAGTTCAGGCAGACTAGCTATAGTATTTCAAAGCGATAGCCTATCCACAAACAATTACTCTTCATGACAGGTTACGTGGTAATTGGTTAACATGTTTGTTCCTGAACGTAGTTAAGGCAGACCTAGGTATAGTATTTCAAAGCGATAGCCTATCCACAAGCAATAACTGTTCATAAGAGGTTACGTGGTAGTTGGTTAACATGTTTGTTCTTGAACGCAGTGCAGGCAGACTAGCTATAGTATTTCAAAGCGATACTTCCTAACTGTAACTGCGGCAATTGGTGAAAACATTTATTCCTGAGCGTGTGAAGATAGGTGGTGGAATCCAATATGATTTCTATCTACGCTTCCATACTTCGTAAACGTGTTTTTCGGTCAGCACGTTTGATCGTGTCGTGAGTGTATGCTTGCATATTTGCAATAGAAAATAAAAGCGGCGGTTTATTCACAAGCTATGACTCTTCTTGAAAATAAATATAGCATTCGGTCTTCACGTTTATTTGTGAGCGCTGCGACATTTAAGAAATAGCTAGCGAGTAGCCTTCGCGGGGTAGAGTCGACATTATTGTCTGGTCCTTGTCTCTTATCCTGATTTGGTTATTAAATATTTTCTAAAGATTTATTGCTCAGGTTCGATCACGTTTTCTTAAATTCCAGGCTGACCGCCATAGCATTTGAAGACATATGAGACGATACACATTTTAATTAATTTGTATATCTGCCAGCATTTCAATTAATTTAATTTAAAGTTGCAATCTGTCGACATGTTTTGTTGTTATTTTGTGACAAACAAAATGATAACGACTTATTTTTTGTATTAATAGGTGTATCAGCTGCTGATCGATCAAATCGAGCGTTGTGGTTATGCGTGGGTGGAAGTCCTACCATGTCTTATACAGATAAGAGCGCGCTCATTCTTCCCGTAACAGGCCTCGCAAATTTAAGGATCCGGGGATTCTACAAATTATTCCTTTTTTCCCGCGGGTAGAAATAGTTCTGTTACGAACGAATTGTATTTTCTGTGCCATAGTTTGCTTTATTACCCTAACCACAAATGATATACGTACATAGGTCTAGTCTAAAAGGCCTAATTTGATAAAAAGATGCCTAACCCTGACTCTTGTAATTTACGTCCAGTCTACGGTGTGGATTGCAAAATCCCAACTGCCAGCTGCGCCTCATTATTCAATAATTCAACTTTTGGTGCCAAATCTTTCCGCTGTTCATCAAACCGTCCTCGATATAATGTTCGGTCAAACCCACGCTGACAGGATCTCGCCGAGTCCTGCCCGAGTTGCCGGCTTTGCGATTATGGAAATTAAATGAGACCACTTAGCAAAATATGATACACAGGGAGGGGGGTGTTCTCAAATGTACTATTCTCATAAGACCTTCATAGATTAGCTATCCGTCGAAAGGAAAAGAATGCAGGGGAGTTTTTAGCATTTAACTGGGAGACCGCCCAATTACACGACTGATTCTGCTGTTTTAAAGTGGGTTATATTGGCGAAGAATGAAAGATGCATAATTGGAAAATTGTATGTGCGGATGAGAATTGTGTGATATGAATTTAAGAAATTTTAGGTTAAAATCCATGACACACAACATACAATGTACTATTGTCGCTGCAACAAAATTGATTTGATTTGAGAAAATTGTGACATATACAGAGCTAAAAATAATTCATTGTTCGAAATTTTAAAATAGTGTTTGTACGTAAGAATATCGAGGTATATCGTTTAAGTGTCATCATAAAAAATAATTAAAATTAAAAGATTTTAGAAGTGTTGTAAAATGCGGGCTAATTTATCTAATTCTTTTGTGAAGTCGGTTAAGAAGCAGATTCAAATCACTCTCAACAAATTGCAGGACGGAATATAACATAATACTGGTGGGTAGTGTCCATAAGAACTAATTGAGTGAAAACGTAAAAGAAACAAAAATCTCATATAAAGAATTATATAACAACAATGTAAAAGTACATTATCAGTTTTTTAAAGTAAGAAGGCGAAAGAAAAAATCACCAGTGATATTTCTGCCAACTAGCTGCAGATAACGAAAGATGTTCACAACGCTGCATATAGCACTGTTATCGCTAACTCGTTATTATATTCCATACATAGCGGTGGCAGCGAACACCACGGTGCCGAGTTGTGTTTGTTCAAGGTCACGCGTGCGTGCAAGGTCGCGCTGATAACAGAGATAACTTGCATTGCGTGCACTATATCGCGCGTCCTTCACTGCACTCTGCACTCAGAGCTGCTCGGTTTCGTGTATTGATCATATAGTCACTTTCAGCTCTGCCTAGAAGAGTTTTAACAGCAAGACTGATTAGTACTAACGGAACTGATTGAAATAATTGATAACATGTATAAATGTGCCTTTCAGATTTATTGATACCCACACCTCCTAGTTTGTATTCCAGGAAAAGTAATATTTTGTGAAGTAATAAAATGGTGATACTACTAGTAAATTGATGACGTCTTGAAGTTGGAAAAGTACTAAAACACTGCGTTACAAATTTAATCTAATGTATATTTTTGTTTACAAAAAACTCTTCGTCAACACAGTGACATCATCTTACTCGGTACATGAAATAAAAATTAATAAAAACTCTGGGAACATCAATATCTTCACAGCATTTTAAGGTAAGGCTAGTGAGATGTTACGAATGGTCACCGGTTCGATTACCGGAGAAGTCAATCAAAAGTTGGAACAGTTTGGACAGTTTTACCCTAAAACGTTTGGTATAGCTGATTAAAATGCCACAGAGGAAGAAAGATCCAAATAAAAAGAAGAACATTGTCATAACTGCTCTTGCTGACGTTTTTGTAGTAGGAAATGAACTGTAATAATGAAATTAATTAATTTGTTCTATTTTTATGTTCTTGAGAAACAGTTATTTTTACAGAGTAGCAAGAAGTTAAATAATTATTTTTTTACGATGTATAATAATATTGTATAATATATCAATGTTTAACAACGTTGTGGGAGGAATGGTTGAGGTGCTTTAAAAAAAAAGATTACTAGTCACATTATAAGGAATTACCGATGGTGTATTTAAAGATTTTTCTACGTGAAACGAGATAGCCAGAGCCTTATGGTAGCGGGTAGTCTACCTAAACTTCTCCCATATGGGATTTAGGTGAATTAAATCTAGTGATGTACCACTACCCGTTCTATCAGCCCTTTCCCCTTGTATTGTTATCATTTTCCCCATTTATTCCCATTTGTGTTTCTAATAACGTAAAAAAACTTGTATTGTGAACTCAGTACAGAAGGAGATTTAAGCATAAATCAAGTTATACCATCATAGCTATGTTAAGTTGCCAATGGCGCAATATAGTGGGTACAGCGGTTATCGCAAGATAACCAGATCAAGCAACGTCGAGCGTGGCTGCTTGGATGGGTGACCGCTGAGTGATCCTGTCCTTGCAAGCAGCCCGCCAGCCCGGCCATTGGTGGTGGTTCGGAAGTCACCTTTAAGCCGTTGGTCCCCAGATTAAGTATTAAAGAGGGCTTCTTAGCCCCAACTTCGCCTGGTAAAATAAAACTTGTTTACTTTACTTTACTTTTAAGTGGAGAAAACTTGGTAGCTACACCGTGCTTAAAGGTCGTGTCAGAAACATCATAGTGCACTCAATTGTGCACTTGATGAGACAATGAGAATGGCAATTCAACTCAATTCAACTGGATTACACTATATTTTTATATTTTGTAATCTATGTGTCTCTGGTGTAGAAACTATGTAAATTGTTCGTTTTAAGCTTCTTTGTCGCCGACTTTTTGTAGATCTCTTATGACGAAAATGACTCCAGATTCTAGGAGTCAATTTGTGACAGCGCCAGATTCCAGACGCTGCTTTAAGAGATTTAGGAAGATAAGCTATAAGAAGAAACGGTCCGATGTTACCTCTGTACAAATGATTATCGATGTTTGGGGTGTTAATTTCAAAGTTGTCAATATTGACTTTTTTAAAGTAAAATTATTAAGATTTGATCTTTGAACTAAGTGTTGTGTTTTAATCTTTAGGGTTAAAAAATAAATGGTTGTTTTAAAGAAAGGTGTTTATTGATGTGGAACAGAAAAACCAACAATGCCAACCGCGTAAGCTTGCTTATTTGAGAAGTTATAATAATTACGAATATGCTAACGTTTCTTTTCGTTTGTTTCCCTTATGCATTCAGTATTTAAGCGAGTTATAATATGAGTTCTAGTTCGCATGGTGAAAGGAAACAGGATACTGGAACATAAAAACCGACAAAGGGTTAATATCTGAGTTAATGTTTCCATAACATGTCCATTTCAATTTAATGAACATAAAATATTAACTATCATCACTTCGCATTTCAATTCACTCTTTAAGACTCACAATTCTCAATTAATTTCTTGAATTCTAATTCTAAACGAAAAGTTTAAAAACCTACAAATAGGATTATTGGTATGCATAGATTTCCTCTTTTAATGACTTCGTCTCATTAAGACCTCTAATCTATTTCCAACTAAGATCCTCAGTAGTCTAGTAGTACATGAACATTCCAGTAACATGTTTTAAAATTATAGAATGCCAAAGTCAATATGACTAACACTCCGAACTAAAGGCTTTTAAACCCCGATATATGCTAAAACTGTTAACAAGCGAGAATAAAATAAAAAATCGATAGAAAGGAACAACATTTCTCCCGACACAATAAGACTATGCCTAAGTAAATGTTCTTCACTGGAAATGCACGTTCCTTCTAAGAAGTATTGCTATAATACGCAAGAAATGGAAGAAGAGTCTTTGCATCCAAACTGGGTCTTCTAGGTGTTCTCTAGATAGTTGAGGATAAAGTTCATAATGCAACGTACTTCTCCCATGACAATATATTCGTCTTCCCACCAGTCTATGAAGTGAACGATAATACAGCTATTGTAGAGTATGAGCTTCTTTAGTAACGGCAATCAATTTTGCATTGGTGCTTTGGAAACTACCTTAGATTCCACGTATTTACCGGAGTTTAGAAGTTGATTAGATCACGGGATGATAAGAGAATCCGACCTACAAAACTCACAAAACTCTCTCGACTCATGCCCTGACCCCTGAGCTCGTTACGGGGCTCCCATCATCTCGCAGCTCCTGAGCACTGAGCTCATTATCCGACTCTAATTAATGCCGTGAATGGACAGCGCCTGCGTACTCCCACGCCCTCCGCGCACACTGCGCATGCGTAGTACACCACGCCACAATTACTGCTCGTACGGCGCAGCTCGGTGGTGATTAGCGAGTATTTGCAAGTATTAGGCGTTTAATGGTTTCAGGATATTCGTGTCTGCGTGTTACGTCTAGACTTCCGCTGTCCGGAGACCCAGACACCTCCGCCAGTCAACGTCCGGCTGCCGCTGCGCTGTGACCACACTCTCCCAGGGTCTGGACGCGAGACGTTTATGAATATTGAGCGGACGATGCGACATGCTCTTAATACTGCATGTAAGTTATGGTCAGAAGAGGTGTTTTACACAGTTCGTAATTTACAACTGATTGCTTGACAAGAAGAGTTGCTGACCCATTCAAAGTCTCTTAATTTTCACTTACCCCTTACAAAACGTTAGCATGAACGTAGCCAGGAAAGAATTTGGGGGTGGGGGGGGGGGAGATCCAGACTACTGATAGTTTCCCGTAGTGGACAGAGAGTTAGGCCCATTTTTTGTTCCTTAAAGAGTTCTTGACCCGTTTATTTGAAAATTTTGCGGGGTAGTCCCTTGCTTTAATCGCATTTAGTTCCTAAATAAGCCTCGACGAAGGTTACACAGTACATAGTTGCAACAAAGTAATTGTAATGGGCCGAGTACACGTACAATCATAGTCCACGTGTGTTGAGTTGATGTAGCGATACGTGCCGGGGTGACCTTGGGTCTTCCGTCGAGCTTCACGCCTTGGCTCTACTTCATCCCACCGCCCAACCCTGTACTTCACATTCACTCTCACTGTAGGATGATGCAAGAAAGGATAGGAAAAAGTAGGACTGATGGAGAAAGAATACCCTTGTAAACCAAAAATTTGCCATTGCCATGTGGTATGACGTTTCGAAAACTCGTATCAGCACTCTTCTTCAAGATCCGAATATTAAAATATGGCGATGAACACACCAAAATTAATATGACATAAAAATGTGCTATTCCCACATATGTGTACGATATTTATTCAATTAAATTCAAAACAGCTTTATTCACTTGACACGCACACATATAAGAATAGTTCAAAATATTAAGAAAATAATTTAAAAAGTTGAAATTATAACGGTTAAAATTACAATTTAAACAGTTACAAGTAAAACAGCTTTTGGCACCTACACAGTCCACCTACACAGGCACCTATACTCCACCTACACAGTCATCACAGGAATTCATTAAAGGAATATATTATAGCATTGTTGATGAGAAAACTTTTTAATTTTATTTGAAATTTATTGAATGTAGCCTCTGACTTAATTTAAATAGGAAGATTGTTGTAAAATTTTGATCAATTGTAAGGTATGGGAACTTATTGCTACATTACTTCGATTTCTTGTGAAATGGTTGTGATTATCTTCTACCAATTCCAGTTCCTGAAGTTTGCTTTCAATTTATAAAATAGTTATTTATTTAATGTGTGTTCATGACCAAAGTGAGTTCACATTTCTGTATACTTAACCATAAAACAGTCTTTAGAAGACAACACCTGATGAAGACAACACACAATAACTCTCGAAACGTAATATTTATGTTGTTATACATATACCGATAGCAAACGTCCATGGTCATGCTATCTTTGTAAATGACCCATTGACAAAAACACTGAAAAATGGAATAATTCGTTTCACCCTTAAAAGACAAGTACAGTAGAACGTCAATAATCCGGATTAATTGGGACCGGACCCATCCGGATTATCAAATTATCCAGATTATCGAAATTATCTTAAAAAATGCAAGTACTATTTAAGTACAAAAACATTTCAAAATGTTATATTTTCTCTTATACAACAAAGGGTTAAGAGGTGAAATTAATCAAAAACCTCTTTATGTTTAACACCGTATTGTAATTTGTTAGTAGCAACATGTGTAAAGTAAAAACATTAAACACTATTTGAAATTAAAAAAAAAAGTGTGATAGGTTTTTGAACTGCAGTAGTGGCTCGTTTTTTCGCAGCTAAGTCCTTAATTCATTTCAAAACAATCAGCTGAATGGGTGAGCTCTCGTTATGATACTCTAGCAGATAGTATGATATTAAAATTTTTCTAGATACAAATCCGGATAATTGACGGTCCGGATTTTTGGCGTCCGAATTATCGACATTCTACTTTAACTTCAGGAGTTTCCCTTGGTGCGGGTAAAGGGACAGTATATAGGCTATCGATACAAAGTCAAAGTTTACGGATTCCTACTTCATTTGTTTACTTTCATCTTGGTTCCTTGTTCATCTAATAAGTTACCAAGTTTATTGGGTGTAGGATAGGGTTTATTTGACTTAAAATAAAAAATAATGGTGGTAACGAAAAATTTAAACAAATAAACATTATTATCTGTTCGAAGCGCATTTTAGGATCAGCGCTACTGCTCTGTACAGGTATTTTATTTAGCTCATATTTGCCCATAGTTCCAGTATTGGGGCATCAGGGAAGTCTAGAAAGCAACCGGCAGCTTGTAAAAACCTCTAGTTCTTACGGGTCAATACTGGTATTTTTAAACCGTTCATACGCCACAGTTTACTCTGTTTAACGGAATTATATATCCCCTCCTAAAATAGGGCCACTTTCACAAAGACCAATCAATATCATCGATGCGTGGACGGCTTCTCAAGAAAATAGCATGGAGGTTCTATTAGTATCCTTCAGTACTATGGTAGTTTCTCCCAGAAATAGCGGTTTGACCCTTTGATCGTCCTGGCAGGCCGGCGTCGATCCTGTAGTCATGTTAGGATCGTTCGTGTTGGATCGTTAGTGTTGGGATCGTTGGTGTTGGAAACGATCGTGTTGGGAACAGTGTAGATGGGATAATCCCAATCCTAAATTTTTTCTCGAGACATCTATCTAGTGGATACAGCAATAGCTATTCAATGACAGTTTGATCGAAATGAACAAAAAATACAATTGAAAATATAAAAGTGAGTTATATACAGGGTGTCCCAGAGCTCTCTACAGACCTTTATATATATTATTTCTTAAAGTTATAATCTGGGGATTAAAAAAGCTAAAATCGAATCAGCTGATTTTGTGGCTAGTACTGCTGTCACATAATGACACTAGAAATTGTTTAGCACACGGCTTAAAAAATAAAACAAATGATCTCACTTATTTATCAACCGATTTTATTAAATTTGGTGGCGTTGGAATTTTAATTACATTGCCCAACTAAAATGTAATAGCACTCACTGTTTTATAATGTGTTGATTTTAAGATATTTACGTTTGAAGTTTTGAAGAAGCCGTCATTTTGAAAATAAAGCTGGTAAATTCTAAAAAATTACTTATGCCTATAAGATATAAGGCTGTATACTAAAGTTAAATTTATTGCGAGTTTATAAGCCGTTCTCAAATTAAAAATATATAAATTAAAAATAACAAGTTGTGGCTGTACGAATTGAGATTTTGAACGTTTAATTAAATATAATATTTTGGTTTATATTTCGTTTGGAAACAATAACTGAACAGGTTGGTAGAGAGTTCTGGAATACTCTATATGTAGTTCTATAATAATACTAATACTAATAATTTACTACTAATAATATAATAATATTATTATTTACATAATAATATTACATATATGGTCAAAGGATGAAATATTCAAGGAAATAGAAAATCAATAAAGATAAAATATATGGGCCAGTATATAGAGAAGAGATATGGAGAAAGAGACCTATATAACCGAAACCATTTAAGAGAACTTTAAGAAAATTCGATTTTATGGACACAATCACAAGATGAATGATAGCAGACTGACCAAGAAGTTCCTTAATATAGTGAAGAACAGTAAAATGAAAGTCATCTCCGAAGATCTGAAGAAAATCAGAAAGCAAAGGATCGAACAAACACTCGTAAAGAAAAGGTCACGAAAGAAGTGACAAATAGGAGAAAGAAAAACAAGGTTAATACGTAAGAGGTTTTTTGGAAGAAAACAGATGAACACATGACAAGCGACCGTGGTATTGATTGTGTTTAGCGCTCTCCATAGTCATGAATTATCGACAGTAATAATAATTACATACCGGTGGCTTTTCTTAGCGGCCATTGTGATCTTGGAAACTATTAATCTGACGGCAAACATTAAATGGTGAAATTTTCCTTGTTTTTAGAGATATTTAAAAATATGTACATCAAACATTTTAAAACTACATTTTTGAATATGGCAGTCAACTATGATTTTCCTAGAGAACACTCTCTGTATTATGTTAAACTCTATAAGGAATCTCAACACTTTGAGCACTAGTATCTCCGTTATTAAGAGGAATATCAAAACAATTCAGAGAATGAACATGTCTTCTAATTACTTTTCCAATCGCAAATAACAATAAAAACACATAAGAACAAAACCAAAGTTGACCACTATATTGTAAAATGACGGCATTTTTTTATAAAGCTTGATGTATGCATTTTTATATATCAACAACAACGAAAGGTTTCCCAATTTAAGTTTTCTGTCAGATTTTAAGTTTCCAAGATCACATTAGTGGCCCATTTAAAATACCCTGTAAATTAAATGTATAGTTATTTTATATTTATATAATATGTTGATTTTCATTTGACATTTAATTGGAAACAAATCCATACAAGAACCAATTACAACATTTTCACACGTGATATACATGCTTATATGAAATAGTGACAAACAACTTGCTTTTTGGATTTATACTAAACATGCCAAGTGGAAATCAATGCAATAAGTAGAACAGAAATCGTCGTGGACTGTGTATTTTGTGTCAATGCCGCAGTTAAAGACCGATTATAATCTACTGTAAATGGCCTGCCAGAGTGCGTTCGGTCTCCTAATATCCCAACGACATTCTGGTACCTACGATTGTAATCAAATGTTAAAATCTATAAATAAATATTTTGCACTCAATAAAATATAAAATTTACCTTAAGGATCCGTGACCTTATTCTCGGAGTGCCTAAAAAATTACTCAACAAGAATTACCAAAAAAAGTAACGACGCATTCTGAAGTTCTTCATTACATATTTTATCAAAGCAAATGTTTTCTAAGCAATATATAGTTATTGGAAAATGAACATTTAGAAATATAATCAACATTCTCGACTTTTAAAACTTCTATAAGCCTTAAATGTTTGTGATATTTCAAAATTAAATTCTGTTTCTTAGTCTATAAGTTGTTACAGAAGTATACAATGCCAGCCAGAGGCCTGAAAACGCTATGAGTATTTCTATTTGGCGAATTGGGCATAGGTATACACCAGTTCTAGATAAACAATGTGTGTGAAACGCGTCAAAGTAATTCACGGGGCAGTGTTTACAGTAACAGATTATTGTTTCATGAACTCGCTTTCCCTCGTATATAAATAGATTGAACAATATATATTTTAAAATTAAGATTAGTTTGTTTTTAAAAATAATAATGAACATGAGTGAATTCGCTAGATTCTATTTCAATAAATATTCATCAGACGGGCCACTGAAATCCTGATTATCCTGGTTCTGATTCCAGCAGATGTCTTGAGTAAAATATTCATGCCTGATGGTTATTTACTTCTCGGAACGAAGCAGTTAGTGAACAGGAAGGTTCGGGATTTTATCTGCTGGAAAATTACACTACATTCAAACTTCTACTGTTAGGACATACAGTATATAATCCTAACATAATTAATAGTTCATAATAGTAGTTTCGTAATAGGCTTATTTCATAATAGTTCAGTTCTCAGTTGGAACTCACAATCATGCAGGTCCTTGAACCGCTCCTCTTGATAGGCACAGTGGCCCATTGTTGAATGGCCACGGGCGCGGGCGGCCTGCAGGGCGGAGGGCGTCTGACCTTGGCAAGGGCGCGTCTCCGTGTCACGGCCAAGGTCAAACCTGGTGGACAAGAGGCAAAAACTGTCTGCGCGCCGAGCCGGCCTGAGATACGATTATTTGTGATCCAACACTTGGCCGTCACGCTGAAAACGGATCCGATTTGGAGCGGCGCGGCGAGCCGTGGCAGGCTAGGCCTACCGTACCGGCCGCGGCGGACAGCGGCGAGGTCGTGTCAGGCTATGCCTACCGTACAGGCCGCTGCGGACAGCGGTGAGGTCGTGTCAGGCTATGCCTACCGTACCGGCCGCTGCGGACAGCGGTGAGGTCGTGTCAGGCTATGCCTACCGTACAGGCCGCTGCGGTCAGCGGTGAGATCGTGTCAGGCTATGCCTACCGTACAGGCCGCTGCGGACAGCGGTGAGGTCGTGTCAGGCTATGCCTACCGTACAGGCCGCGGCGGACAGCGGTGTGGTCGTGTCAGGCTATGCCTACCGTACCGGCCGCTGCGGACAGCGGTGAGGTCGTGTCAGGCTAGGCCTACCGTATCGGTCACGGCGGACAGCGGTGAGGTCGTGTCAGGCTAGGCCTACCGTATCGGTCGCGGCGGACAGCGGTGAGGTCGTGTCAGGCTAGGCCTACCGTACCGGCCGCGGCGGACAGCGGTGAGGTCGTGTCAGGCTAGGCCTACCGTATCGGCCGCGGCGGACAGCGGTGAGGTCGTGTCAGGCTAGGCCTACCGTACCGGCCGCGGTGGATATGCAGCGAGGTCGGGGCGGGAAAGCTCTGAGCTATTGAATGTTGAGTTTAGCTCCAGTTCGTCTGAAGAGTTCCAAAGGAAGACAGCAACGACGAAGATGAAAACGAACCTTTACATCGTTTCGACATCAGATATACCTATAAACATGACTCCATATTCCAGGAGTCAAGTCTGAGACACCTGTAGCTAAACTCAACATTCAAGTTGAATCAACCTTTCCTACCATAGCTACGTTAGTTATCTCAGCTGTTATACAACCGCGAACTGCGCAATACATATCGATGTCCATGTAAGGTCTTGATGCTCGGAAGAGTGTTCAGTCCATCATGTAATGGCGGAGAGAACTAGAAATACTAGAAAATATCCCGCAAACCACGAGGTATGTTGAAAAATCTCACCGTATTCCCTTTATGGTCATGTCTATGTTAAATTGCCAGGGTCAAACACAATCCAAGCCTACACATCTCCTTGAACTCAGTAACTAGGGTCGGTGAAGAGGATTCGCTAGTGTTGCACAAGGTAAAGTCAATTGTAGTACTATGCTTGACGTCGGATCGCGCTGTGAGCTGTTGCCCCAGTGAAAAAATATTTAATTTTTTTCTTAGAAAGGATTTTTTGAATCCCTTCCACCTCTTCTTTGTAATGAACGACGAATACACCACAACAAATGAAAGATATGATGAGATAAAGCAAGTGATACTAATAAAACGAATGTCCGACCATCATCATAAATTAAATTACATCTTTAAAACACTATTAGAACATAGCGGGATAAAACAATTTTAAAAGGAATTCATATCGTTGTCGTGTTATCTCAACTAAAAAGCAATGATGAGAGAAGACAAACATGAAACTCAGTTACCAAATCAAGATAGTATCTGAATTGGTAATCTGCGTATTCTTTTAGCTGTTTAATGTGTTCCCCACGTTATGGAAATAAGTTGCTACCGATTTAGAGAGAAATTGGAAACAATATATTTTGTTGATTTTGCTTCCTCATGACATTATATTTGACATTTCCAAGAACGATGTTCTGTATCAATTCCCGAACAATATGTGCATGTGTGAAAATGAACGTCTTTTGTAACAGTGAAGAATCAAACATTCATGGAATTTTCTCGCTTTCATTAAATATCCAATATCATTTTTACAGAAAATAAATTTACTTTATTTAACGAAAATTATTTATTTGCATGCAAAGTTTTGAATTTAATGTCGTTTCTGCTTCTGAATCTTTTCAACTCAATTAAAAGGTTAACTTATAATATTTCCCTTATCTCTGCTCCAATTTCTAGTGATGGATCATTCGAGAAGAGTGTCAAAAAGTATTTCAAAAGTTGCTATCTTCAATTCCTTAATGAGAATTTACAAATTTAAGCAGTCAAAATATTGATAGATTATACAAATGGTAATGTATGGTACTATTGTTGTGTGACACCACGTAAACTTTGCTTCATTTTCAGATCTACCAAAAGTCACCTAAGTGTTTAGAGAGAGAAATAACTTTTCAATAAAGCTTAATTTGACATAAAAAAATCTGAAAACATGTTGGTTTGACATATAAATCGGAAATAGGAGAACCATTTCTGGGTTTGAAAGGAAAATTTGAACTTTTCCTCGGAAAACAGCAACTTATTAGCAAGGTTTGTTACAAACAAATGATGTAGATTAGGAGTCAGGATGTTTTGTGGGAGGGGGGGGAGGAGTTCAGTGATTTTATACGTCCAAATATCACTACTACTATCAAAACTTATCATTCCAACTGGGAGTATTTATTTTGTTGGTATCCATTCAGAAATGCACTAGCACGTTTTATTCAAAAATATTTGTTGAATTCGTCTATTGCCACTCAAACAAATTTAATTAATATTAACAGTCGCTTGAGAGCTATTCGGACTTCTTCGAACGTTTAATTTTATTATTAAAAAAATGCTTGTGTGGTGTAATGTTTTGTATGCTCACTCGAATAGGTTCTAGCAGAGCGAGTATTTTTGTTCATGATTATGTTTTATTGAAATAATGTACGCTCATCATAAGGAAATCATAAACACTCATATTGTTAATGAAATTTTGTTATGACAAGTAGGCTTTTGTATAAGGATCATATTATAAATTGTTTATTTTTTTAGTTAGAGGTTTTAGGTCAATTTTATAACTTAAAACATTTGTAATTTTATAACGGATACGAAGGCTGCATTTCTATTTGTGCATGAAGCCGAGCAGTACAGTTTCACCCTGCCGTTCTGCAGTAAAGCCTGCTCCCAGGCCTGTGCCAGATCACAAATTGCGACAGTAATCGACGCGACGCGACGCGACGGGCGCAATGTGACGGGCCGAATTTCGCGGCGTTCTGTGCGGAACGGTTGCATAATGACTGGACGAGTCATTGACTCTGAGCGGGCCCGGTGCCAAAACCAGTCCGGCTACAACACGTGACTCAGATGTGCGCAGTGCGTGCCAGGGTGTGTGCGTAGTGCCTCGTCACTCCGAGGCTGCGTAGGCTAGTCACGACCGAGCAGCAGGCCGCCCCCGCGCTCTCCACTCACCTCACATCAATACTGGTCGCACTCGGGACGAATTTAAATTCAAACGCGCTTCTTTCAGACCAAAACGTAGATACACGCTGAGTCATGAATGTCATCAAGCGTAGTACCTTTCAAATCCGATCAAAAACTTTGTTCAATATTCAGAGCATTCGTTCTTCTTGTCGTGAAGAATCGCTAAGGTGAATTGCTTAGTGTTGAATAATTTAAGTAATATGAGCACTTTATATCAAACATGTGGTTGCGTTGGGACTGACATAAACTGTGTAACCGGAGAAAGAACGCTGTACCGACACTACAAATGCCTTTAAATTTACACCTCTACCATACATGGATGGGTGGGTGAACTACTTGACCCCACAGATCTCCCCCCTAGATCTTGTGGACATCTTCTTATTCCATCTGGAGAATTCCATATGGCTACTTTAGGAACATTAATGGTAAATTCTCCAATCAGCCAGGCCTGTCTACATTATGGTGCTGTGCACTCATGGAGGACAATATTAGCACAATACGGAACACTTTTGAGACTGAGCCTGCTAACTACTCAGAGCATGAGTGTCGATAATATAAGTAGCGCCGCCGTCGTTTTTGTGCCTAACGGGCTAGGCCATGCAGTAGCTTCAGTTTCGCATATCTTAAATGATTCATTATAGCTGAGGAAAAGAGCTTCATGGTCTGAGTAGATTTAACGACCAGGAAAAGGCACTATCCTACAATGTTCTGTTTCAATGGACCAGCACCAAATAGGTGCTAAAAGTACTCTAGATTACAGAAGACGTAGAGCAGACCATAAACTGCAGCAGGCCAAGCCTTCTACCACTACTTAAGCAGAAACAAGAGCACTATCAAATTCCTAACCAGACGTTACCCTCTGAAATACCTCCCATTGGCCAATCAAGACTAGTTATGCAGTACGTCATCATGTTTCATTCTTATCCGTGCGATATAAGAGGAGACAACCAATACCACTACGAGTTTAACCCAGTTCCGGAACTCCACTAACGGAAGTGTAGCACTGTCTGATCATATGCTACTAGACATCTCCAGATGGATGAAATCCCGAACTACTGAAAGATCCAACACAAAATTCTGTGAAATATACTCCCAGAACTATGTCTCTATTGTCTGGTGGTTCATCTTGAACACTACGAGTGGGTTAAGATTCCCCGGAAGCAACCAGAAGGGACAAACCAGGCCACTTATGCACGGATGATTTGGAGGTTACCTCCAGGATCTCACTTTCACCCCTAAGCAGAAGGCTTTCTTAGTCAGTACCTCGAACCGACATTGTCATATTGTCCTTTCCGCAGTTAGCGTAGTTGTTTTTGTCTCCCGCCCAATGCTACCTTCTGTATTACGACGCTTCCAAATAACTGATAGGGCGTATCACCTTACTATATTCCTAACCGTGTCCTTTCCCCATAACACTCTTGTACGTTATGGCTCATTTGGTTGTGTCGCACTATTGTGCCTCGTTTCCTTTTCTTCATACCCAGATTGACCAGTCCCTTGATCTGCACGTGAAGGTGCAGATCATGGTGGGCTGAATCCGTTTGGTCTCTGACTGCCGGATCTGTTATCCAGAGACCTGAGATAGGGCACTTAAAGTCAGTTTATTTATATACCCCCAAAGGTGCAGGATACACCCAATGAGTGTGATCATTTGCCGTGATGGTACTGATCAGGGTTCGAGCAACAGCCCAGACCAGCAGCCCCAGGGGAAAACCACCTCGTTGCCCAGCTCATTGAGACAGATTCCTGCCACTCGAGAACCAGGATCACACAGTTCTTAGTGTTTGAGGGTTGCACCCATTAAACACTTCGTGAGCCAGCCTCTTATACGGAAAATATCAGGTTTAAGATGTCCTTCATCAATATTGAACAACTGTCCATCTGATTCAGCCCAGTTAGCATCAAAGAAAGCCACCACTATATCGCATTAGTATTACATCTCAACGACTGGTGTTGGTAACCGGAACGGTACTGAATACAAATAAATTGCCATACACTATATAATATACTCCTTAAAATAATAATTCTTAGTACGAAACAGCTAATTTGAACTTTAAAAAATTTAAAATTATTCTGACGAGGGGTTCCAAAGGGAGCAGACCCTACTCAGTCAGTTAGGCGTTGACATTTGGGTCATCTGTCCATCAAACTGCTCAAGATCTCTATCCCGCCACTTCCTCTGCAGCTTCTTATGAAATTCGGTATAGTAATCACAGGATCAAAGCATGACTCGGGTTAGTATCTTCTCTGCCACCAGTGTGAACAAAGTTACTGGTAGTGGGCCAAACAAATCTCTTTTTTATGGCCATTCAGTTCGAAAAACGTCATTTTTATATTTTTCGCATTAGTTGTGATGACTGTTAAAGTCAGGGAGAATGGTAGAATTATATAAAAGTGGAAGAATAGCGGTTTACCAATGAGTGTTCAAAGCCTTATAAATTTTCATTGTTTCATACATTATAACGATCTGTAAGTATACCACAAACACAAAATGTTTTAGGTAAAACACATGTTATCATTGTTCCGCTTATGTAACAACATAATGGTCTAACTATCCTACGGGTATATATCAGTTGCCAGCAGTAAAGTACCCTTCCCCGCCTTATGCGACTCGGTAACGATATAAGCGGATCTGTGGACATTTTTTTATCCAGTGTGGCACGCTTTCGAATCCAGATCCTGAGCCTTTTCACTGCAACTGATTTGAGTGCTGCTTAAGTTGAGGGATAAGTGTGTGATTATGTGATGCCTTAAAGGGTCACCCCTGAACTTGAGATCAAGTGTGCATGAATATTTGTATTACTTTTTCTGGCATTAAATTGTATTATTTATTGTGTTGTTGAAATTTCATATGTTTCTACACTTTTGGTTATTTATTGTACATGTTATACTGTTTGTTACTGTTGTTATGGTAATTGTTATGGTTAAGTTTAATTCTGTTGCTTGTTATTTATGGGTTCTTTTGTTAAGTTATAAAACAAATAATTATATAGATTTCCTAGACTTGGTTAATAAGTTTATACTATGTATAGTATTTATCTACACCACTTTTATACTTTGTTATCGCACAGTACTTGTATTGTTTTATCATAATTATTTAAATTGTTAGGTTTTTGTTGATTAGTTAGACAAGAATGTTTAAAAATTACATGTACTGCATTTATAGTAACACACTTTTAAACATAATGGTTTTCCTATGTAAGTATACCTACTACTCAGAAGTTGGCGTCTTGTTTTTATATTTGTGCGAAATGGTGGATACGATATGAATACATAGATGTAGCCGGGAGTCTCTTGCACACTTCGACTTGTCTTCTACGTTGATTCTGTAATGTCTTAGTATGTTAGTCTAATTGTTATAAGGTTTGAGCAGAAAGAACCATATTTCCACTGTTCAGCCCATGTAACTAAAAAAGACTATAAACTCATATTTTATTCAGACACTTTATTTAGCAAACAGATATTTAACAAAACCTTGTTTTAACATCAGTGGGCGTTTTTCTTTCCCAATGATGTCATCACTAGAAGCATTCGAAATCATGCAAGTGACAAATACTTAGTATTGGTGCTAGGATGCGTTTGAGGTTTATATTTGCTGGCCTGATACGACCTGTTAGCAGAAGTAATAAATAATAGATGATGTCGCTCGGCGATCTCAAACACGTGGGGGGCCTGCTGCCGGGTATTGTTCTGTTAGAACCGACCACTTGGAGTTTTACGACTCTCTGTTTCAGTGGAAAATCAAAATCTCTTTTGGAAGAACAAACTTTTGTTGAAATCAACAATTGCGTTCAACATTTCAACAGCCTCAATCTTAAAAAAAAACACACAAAAATCCAATGTCATTAACTTTGCTCTGCTCTGACTCAGAATGTGGCCCTGCCGTCATGTTAGCAGATTCATTTCTGAAAGAAGTTTACAGCTCGAAATTCCTTTGGAATACACCTAGATCGAGGGTTGACATGGAATTACCACATTGACCATGTTTGCGCCAAATTATCCTCAGGCATTTATGTCTTGAGGTCTTTAGCTACATAAATATTGCCCAACTCAGGTTCTAGTGACGGAGTACTATCGATTGATTTACCCCCACCTTACCTACAGGGTGGAATTATGGGGTGTTTGTGCAAACAACCATTTGACGAGAGTCAACAGAGAAATTGCAGAAGCAAGCGATTCGAATAATAGCTCATTTGAATTTCAGATAGTCATGTAGAGAAATCTTCAAAAAATTTCGGCTGTTGACTCTGCCAAGTCTCTACATTTTCGAAACAACTCTGTTCTGTATGTCTAAATATGCCATGACAACTGGCCAAGACATTCATTCGTATGAGTCCAGAGGCAGAGGAAACTACCGGACTGGTAAACACAGAATGGTGGTGTATGAACCACCATTCAATAACACCCTCACAGGCAGGTGTTCATTTCATCAACAAGCTGCCCAATTTTATAAAGATTGCCATGACACCCAATGTGCTAAAAACCAAATTTGAAACGCTTTTTAACGTCACAAGCATTTTATAATGTTACCGAGTTTTTGGCATTTGACTGGGAGATCACCCAATCAGGAGATTGACTTCGGCGCTCTAGGTGGAAAATTGGCAAATGGATGATGGATGCATGAATGTTGAGTTGTTTATTGGAGTGTGATCCTGATATGGTAAGAATGTGCAAAATTTTAGCTCTGAATTGAATTGACCTTTGCTATACATGTGCTATATCATGTCTCCGCAATAAAACATTGACTGATTGGTTTTCAGGACTTCCTTCGGGCGATTAAAGCAAAGCAAAATCAGTGCGTCAGCAACGGAAAGCTGATATCCTACTTATGACGCTATTATAGGGACGACTTTCTGCTTAACTTACTATAAAGCGATATGAGAAAAAAATGGATTTAAACAGTTCAGAGTTTGGCTTTTGCCCGTAGCACCAATAGTCGCACTGAAAAATATAAATATTTAGACATTTTACTGCAGGAAGTTAATTAGGCACAGACTTGCTGGTTAAGGAGACAATTATGCTACATCTTTGCAGCATGCTCTGCCAAAAATAACTGATAATCGAGAAAAAGAAACTGATAGCAGTGCTAACTCTTGCAAATGAAAAAAGATCAACGACAGCCAGAAACCGGTTCGCTTTATTACCCAGATCTCTGTTTTTCTTCTAAAGACGTGGGAAGAAGAGTTGGAAACAAATTGCACTCGCTAGTATGTTTTTGGCTGAGCGTTAGTGCAGGCTGGGCTAATTTAATTTCTGTGTCTGTCCGCACGATATATGTCGAAAACGAATTGACCTACAGATTTCAAATTTTCCACGAAACTTCATTTCTATACAGGCAACACTGAGTTCGATAACCGTGGATGACACTCCATGGGATTTGGCTGGCGTTAGGAAATATTTTTACACTGGACTTATCTGTGCCCACGATAGCGACAAGATAAAAGCAGAATAAATACATTTGTAAACAGGCATTCGAGATTTTAACATGTGACATGTTAATGCAATTTAGCTTATTCATACGATATAAGGGGAAAAATAATGGAGTAGAAAGTCAATGTTAAAAGTCGGTGACAACATTTGATTTCAACGTACCCTCCCTTAACTCACCGGAACGTCTATGAAACGTAACTCAGGGAATAAGAATGTAAATGTATTATATAGCAAGATATATCGAGAAAGATGTCATATGTAGAATTCAAAATTTTGTACGATACTTCGTTTCTACATGGACAAGTTCTACGATTGTGCATGTTCGACCATAGAGTTTGGCTGAGAGTCATTGAAAATTATCACCCACTAGGCTGACACAATTTCTCTTTTTTATTCCAAAAAAGGTAAACACTTCTTTTCTGTGTAATTGTCTGACCGTCTATCTGTCTGGAGGACATCACTAGAATGAAGACAAGATTTTTTGTGCAACCTACAGAAGTTCCCAAAGAGACCAAAACCAAAATTACAATCTTAAAAGGGTCATCATGGTCAAGAACGGCATTGATGAACACTGACAAAGGAAGATCAATCTTTCAGATCATCGTGCCGAGTACCAAAGACGTAAGTGATGTGACTCGGTGTGGACGGATAAGTGTTTCGAGAAAGTAAACTACATCAATTTGATTGTCTCCACACTCTTGCTCAGATACGACTATACATCTTTCGACGGTCTTTTTGACAATACCAGTTATAATATTGAATGAGAGGGAAATATTATTACAAAACAACATCTCTCTCGTCAGCTGTTCATTCATTATGGGTCATCGTAAGCGTTGCGAGTGAGAAGTGAGTGATGCAGTCCTTCCGAGAGTATAAGAACTTTGCAATACAAACCTAAAGTATCCACCATCCCAAGCAGCAAATTTTAAGGGAAGAATTGAATTTTTGTTCAAAAACATCTGAAAATTTACTATTCCATATTTACAAACAAAGCTCCAGACGTTTAAAAAGATTTACAATAAACAGTAGAGTGTATTCAATTATGTAAGCGCTCTTGTCAGACACAAATATTCTATTCAGACATTACATCCACCTACCTAGATTTGTTTCTAACGTCAGTGTCCGTTTTACTTCATAATGAAGCCAACAGTAAAAACGTTCGACGCTGGCAGCACGTCATGAATCACCGCAGGGATACGTGTATCATGTGGAACAGAACGTTGGCAGTTTCTTCTGTTGCGGGTCGAAGCCAACCGGCTGTTTCTGCCAATTATCGACTCTTCTGCAAGGTTGAAAAAAAAAGAATAACCAATCAGCTATACGCTTTAAGGATAATGATTAGTTTTAAAACTATATAGTTTTTAAATTGAAACTGACAACATTTTTTAACTATAAACACTTTTTAAATTTACCAACGTAGCAATGGTGGGAAGGATTGATTCAGCATGAATGTTAAATTTACTTCAGTTCACCTTAATCTTTGTGCAGTGTCTGGAATCTATGGTGAATGTGTAGAAAGCTTGGTTGCTCCATAGAGCTTAGAGTTCGTGTCTAAAACACCGTAGTGCATTTCACTGTGCACTTGATGACACAATAAGAATCCTTCTTCACCTAGATTACATTAGATTTTGTATTCTTGGTGACTATGATGTCGAAAAGATGTAGAGTTCATTTGACATTCTTTGTCGCCGATGCTTTTTGGATCTCTTCAGACGAACATCCAAGATCAAGATTCTCTTCAGATTCCAAGAGTCAAGTCTGTGTGACAGGGTCAGATACCAGACGCTCCACCGAGAGGAAGATGAACTGAAGCTAAACTAGCATTCACATTTTTTACTTGTTAGAACTAAAATTTTCAGGGCACGAAGTTGGCTGGGACAACAATTCCGCTGTTTTACTGAAAGCATCAGCTCACCATTTGGATACCACTAACAAATTTATAAATTTAGTTATTTAATATTACTCTGTAACTTATAAGTATAATTTTTATGCCGACAAAATGATGCTGACCGTATTTGACGGCGTAGACGGACTTGGTGGATGGCAATGGTTGATAAAAGTGAGCAAATGACAATCAGTTAGTTCAATTTCAAGAAAATTGAACTTCAAAAATGTATACGACTATTTCTAGAAATAGCCACTGCCTCTTTTTTGTTGACGCAATAATTGGATATTGAAATGGGAATAGGTCATAACCGATTTTACTGAGTGGTAAGACAAACAAAAACTTACATCAAGAATTATAAATAAAATACAAGAAATATATCACATAGCTTTTAATAATCTGAAGGCGTTCTATCTACGCTTGACGTTTTTATTGACATTAAGCTTTAAACTAGTATTGAATCAAAATGTAATAATCATCTCAAAATTTCGACGTTGATGCTATTAACAAAGTCACTATTCGTTTCAAATATACTGTCTTTGTGTAGTTTTGAATATAATTTTGTCAGAACTCTATTAGGTCGACTAATTGTTTTAAATTATGGAATTTTACCTATTTGGTCTTTTCAAATTAATTGGAATCATACAACACAATTTGCAAAAGTAATATTTAAAAAGGTAAAATAACGATTGTGTACAGGCAAATTTCTAACATAAAGGCCAAATTATTGTACTGATGTAAATCTATCCTTTCTTTCCTTACATTTAATAAAGGGTTTCTACCCACCCTCCAACGGATATTCTTAAGATAATGCTTCTCCAATCTACAAATTTGTAATTTTTAAATTACTAGATGGAACAGATAGTAACATCAGTGGTTAGGGTGAATCAATTAATGCGTAGTGAAAACTACGAATGGTTGTGTTTTGTACAGATGTTGGAAGATTAATTCACATATATTACGGGTGAATAGTAATAAGTATCTTATGCCTATAAGAAAGACATTGTCCTTGAGGTATATCAACTACGACTAGCAGCGCAGCGTGAAGTGAAGGGCCGAGCCCAGATGCCGCTGCTGTGGAGGAAGCTGATGTGAAAGGCCGATAATGTAAGTGACAGTGGCAGCTGTTTGTGACTTGAAGTAAAAGGCAGAAATAACAATAACCAAGTCGCCTTTCATCCCTCGGTCGAGAAAAACATTGGGCGAAAAATGATTGAATTCGCTATCCTTTAGAACAGTTGTTTCTGCGAGTTGGATGGGTGTAAATTGATATTATTTACGACAGAATTTACACTGCAAGCTGAGAAGGACTGGTTGATAAAATATAACCCCTTTCCATGTAGGCTACGGATATTAAAAAAATCTGTGGATATGTTACAGGATATGTTTACTCGTAAATAGGAGAAATTAGCAAAACATTTTCTTTAACACTATGGTGTCTGTATTTACATATATTTTAAATACAAATAATTACTCAGAAACCTACTAAGTAACGATGTTTTAATTTTGTATATTTGCATGTATTATTAGGATTAACCTTTATACTAAAGTTTAAAAAATCATGTAGGTAAAAAAAAAACTGATGATAAATAACAAACCACGCACGAGAGAAGTAAACTCATCTTTATTCCGTTATTTACCACTCATCCATAACAAGTAAGTAAGGTATTACAATTTTTGTATTTTTACAAGCTTTCTTTAGTGTGTCTTGACAATTTACTTTAAAATTTTAAAAATACCACAATTTTGAAGCTATTAACAATATACGTTTTTCTTTCAGCAGAAAGTTGCACCGTAATAAGAAAACATATAAAACTATAGCACCGTCACTTAAAATGTTTTTGAGTTAATATGTTTATAAAAACATACAGACAGACGCTAAACGAAACTAAATATGCCATAGTGTTACAGGAACTATTTTTGGTTTTTCTATCTAATTAAACATATAGCAAAATATTAACCCCAAATTTGTTTTAATAACTTGTTATATAAAGAAGTTAAACTTAATTTGGGCTCGATATATGGTACCCAAACATTTAGAAAATATATTTCCTCTTGTATTTTATAAAAGACCAAAAAAATAAATTCAAGTACCGTATGCCTTTCAGATTATTTCAATAGTAAATTATGTCGTTCATGTTTTTATTAATTCATGGCTTGTTGCTAATTGCTGTATTTTGCAGTATACATCTTGCAGTTTCATTGTTTATGTTTCAATAGTTAATATTTTTGTTTACATCTGGTTGTTTATAAGCTTCATATTGCTATTGTATCACATTCTCTCGATTTATACACTTAATTTTTTTACTTTCTATTTTGTATTTATATTACCTTATCGCTTGTATCCGCTATTGCGTAATTTATTGTAAAATGCTTTGTCCATTAATAAATAAAATAAAAACAAGAAGATTTGAAAGTGAGATTTATCGCAGACAACGCGTGAAACGTGCGAACTTGAGCTGTTTATCTAGCCAGGCCCGGCGCGGCACGGCACCCATACTCTGTACAGTCTACAGGAAGCTCACAGGATCCGCCCGCCATTCGTCACCCACATAGCATCACCACTGCCCACCATTATCCTCAGGGACTGGCCTACTTGTCTTACACACTATCAGTCCAGTGTAGTGTGATAACAACGCTTGTAATAGATCTTACTCGAAACTTGTATGTTTCATGTACCGACAACACAAGCAAAGGTAGAAGAGAGCACAACAAAATGTAAGAGAAACATAGGTTGGACAGGGCCTGTAACATTATTGTGTACCTGTAGTTAATCAAAGTAAACGTTATGGATGGTTGGATATAGCATCAGAAAACGTGAGAGTTGTGCTGCTTTAAAATTTACAGCCATACAAGGGAAGTGAAAAGGACACGGATATAAATAATAAATAAATGGAGAAATGCAGGAACCATGAACCTGTTTTTCTTGAAATCGACTCATGAGAAAATATCCTTTTTTATTCTTTGTTTGAAGTTTGTTTTTGACGATGCGATGGAGGGATTGTGAAGAAACAGGATTTTCCGAACATTTGCCATCGTTCAGTGATACAAAAAATCAGTAACACTACGTTTTGAGATCTGAAATCTGATCTCTTCTTCATGTAAATAACTAACCTAACACATAATTACAAACTAGGTTAAAATAAACAAATCATACCAGAGCGTTGTGATACGCATAAGTCAGGAATGACAAAAACTATGTTGTGTGTCTAACTTCACAAGCTCTAAAACATGCGCTTAATAAAAAAACTAAACACAACACTAATTGTTAAAACTAAACTGGAGAATACAGTTCACAATATGTCTGCATTCGTCGACCAACCACCTACGACTGACCAGAGGCCAATAGCAAATCTCTGCTATCTTGTTTGGCGTCACGGCAGAAACAAGATGGCGGGAAAAAATCAATTTTTAGACTCACTAGTTTTAATGGAACCGGAATGGGAGGGTTTCAAAAAAGTAAAAAATATGAAAGTCCAATTGTTGTAGTAAATGAATATTTTGTTAAGCTTGACGCAGAACGACCAACAGTCAGACGCGTAAATAGTTGTATATCTCCGTCACCTAGCAATATAAAAGAGACTGATAGTTCACCGACCTAGTCTGTCTTCATATGTCTGGCTAGTTTAATTTTTTTGTACCTGTCAACTATGACAATCTTGGTTATATAGCTTTAGTGTGTCTAGTATGAAACATATGATTTGAGCAAAAAAGTTCGTTTGATATTCCCTCCCTTCTCGATTCACCACCAAAACCAATATGGCTGACGATCAATTCAATTCCTTGCTTACACTACGCAAAATAGTTTTCCGGTTATAGACTAGAATGATAAACATGTTTGGCAAACTGACATATTTTAATTCAGTCATCATTTTCGATTCATGTCATTTACGTGACTAATGGAACAAAATTCGAGAGTTAGGTTCCAATGAACTGACCAAGAACTGAGTGTTTTGAGACATTAAAATCCCAAACCAAGCGATCTTGTACGACTATGAGACTATGTTGTTGTACTTATAACTTTACTGTTGAGACAGCACTGTGCACAATCTTTGGTTCTTTCAAGTTCTAGATAAATTTCGGAGCGTAAAGGTTACTCTACAAAGATACTGCGTTTTAAAGCTTTTGTACGATAATAGGTTTGTGAAAAAAGAGTGGCATTTTGTTATGTTTCGAGATCTACAGTCTGATATCTTCCTTAGGTAGGTAACTAACCTAAGACACATGAGCATATGTAAGAGGGGGCTCGGGGGTCTCAAGACCCCCCTCCCCTAAATTTAAAAAAAACCTGAAAGGTCTGAAAGTACAACAATTTTCCGGGTGAAGATTTCTGAGTTCCTATTTTTGGAAGGTATTTTATACCTTATCAACCATTCAGTGTCAGCCCCCTCCAAAATAGTTTTCTATGTACGCTACTGTTAAGACACTACTACACAAGTTATTACGAACAGATCATATCAAAACGTTTTTACACGCATACGGACAACAGCCCACGGTGTGTCAACTCAGTGCACACTCGTAAAACATGCGCTTAATAAAAATTATAATCAAGGCCAAAAACTGTAACAACAAGGTCAAGGTTGATAACAGATTGCCTTTCCGTTGTTGTTGTTGTGTTTGTGAAAAAAAAAACTAATTTATTTGTTGTTGTTATCAATTTGATTATTGTTACAAAATATTGCTATTATCACTATTATCATTATTGATATTTATTTATTCAACAACGGTATCCACCATTTTCACAATAAAAAATTTAAAAAGTTTCTACAACCAATAAAATATAACACGTGTATTAAATATGTGGACAGCAAACACAAAAAGTCAGACGCTAGTGAGCAAAACAAGTGAAAAATGTCCAGACAGACAAGAGACAACAATTGAATAAAATTTGGAAAAGTATTACAACAGTGAAATTTTTAAGAGCTATAACAAACAATAGATATACTTTGAAACAAACTTCAATAATCAAGACGATTACTACAAATAAATTTTGACAAACAAAGTGTAACAAAATAATTTATAAACTTTAACTGCACGATATAGAAATTTAGTCCTCATCAGAAGTTATTATATTTTTATGCTGCTGCCACTACAAAAGGCTAACACGGGGCTTTATAAACAATTTTAGAGAGTTCCCTTATGAATTCAGTTGGCTTCATGAAAAAGTCAGTATTGGGGGCCAAGTCCATCGCTGCCACTGCGGAGGAGTCTTAGGACTGACGAGTTGTAGGCATAGTAAGAGGGCTTGGATCTTCTCTGGAAGACTGTCCTCGACCTTGTATCTCTGGAATGGAGATGTCGATGTAACTCAAGATCAGCGGGCAGTCCAATATACCATCCACAATATTGTTAAAAAACACAGGGTCGAGGAACCTCCTTCGAAGAGAGATAGACAGTTCGATAGACTGCACGCCAAGAACGTCCTCCACTTCAGCCACTGGGGTATCCAAAAAAGCATATCCAAGTCGTGCCCCAAGGAGACGCACAAGATGTACTTGGACCCTGTTCAGCAACTCATTGTGGCCAATTACATAGGGAGACCAGATTACAGAGCCGTATTCCAGAACGGGGCGCACTAAGGTCTTGTATAAATTGACCATGGTAACTGGGGATCTAAAGTCTCTTGTAGGTCTTATAAAGAAACTATTGAGGG
Organism: Homalodisca vitripennis; assembly: GCF_021130785.1. Taxonomy (NCBI): domain Eukaryota; kingdom Metazoa; phylum Arthropoda; class Insecta; order Hemiptera; family Cicadellidae; genus Homalodisca; species Homalodisca vitripennis. The sequence goes on along the minus strand of NC_060211.1, from coordinate 40,357,495 downwards.
CGTTGGCTCTAGAAGTAACGTTCAAAATATGGCCATTGTAACTTAGGGAAGAGCTAAGCATAACACCGAGGTCACGCATCTTGAGCACTCTTTCAAGCTGTTTGCCTATAATTTTGTACTGACGACAGCTCTTACCATTGATTGTATGTAATTACCCGGCACTTGGAAATATTTAATTCTATAGAATTGTTGATGCACCAATCACTTATGCTGATCAATGATGAATGCAGATCGAGTTGATTTTCCTCACTAAGCACAATGGTAAACACTTTAATGTCATCATAAAACGTGGAGAATTAGTGACAATTACACCTCCAATGTCATGTATAAATAGATTGAAAAGTAGAGGTCCGAGGTGGGATCCTTGCGGTACGCCAGAAAGGACTAGGTAAGGCGTCGATGTGGTGCCATCAAATTTGACTAAAAATACTCTGTTTGGTAAATAACTTTCAAGCCATTTTAGCAAGGACCGATAGATCCCGTATCCATGCAGATTTGCAAGTAAAGTACGATGATTCACTTTGTCAAATGCTTAAGTATAATCCAGGTAGATGCTGTCCACTTGGTGATCGCTAACAAGCGCAGAAATAACGACTTCCTGGAACTGAAGACGGTTCGTTATAGTCCAGCGTCCTTTAAAATACACGCTGTTCAATTACTATACAACGACTAAGCTGGAAGTAGAGGAAGTCGAGAACAACATTTTGGCAATGGCAGGTTGATATACGAGTATATAGGACGATAATTCATAACATTTGCTTTGTCGCCTGATTTGTGAATCGGTGTGATGTAGCTTTGCTTGAGGACGGCAGAGAAGACATCTGTCCTTAGTAAAGCTCCAAAATGCAGGACAAGGTGTGGTGCCAAAATGTGAGCACAGTATTTCAGTACTATTGGGGGTGCGCTCAGGACCCGCTCCTTTGTGCTTATCCAATGACTCAAGCTTACATTGAATATCTATGGCAAAAACAGGACAGTTAGTGATAGATATAATCCATTTAAAATCGAACGAAGGTGCAATGACATGAGAGTCATTATAAACTGATATAAAAACATTCAGCGAAAAGAGTACACTTACCATGAACATTATGTGCCTGTAATTGCCATAAAACATACTTCGTGGGAGATCAGAAGAGCTTTTTTGGCTTTTTACATGGGACCAGAGGGACTTGACGTTTCCCGGGATGCTTTCCTCTATTCTTCGTATATAGTCACCATAACATTCGTGGGAAAGTATTTTGCACTCTCTCCGAACTCTTTTAAAATTTTTCATAGTCATGAATGTCTCCTGATAGTTTATACTTCTTGTGAAATCATTCCTTCTTATAGTTAAGATTTTAAGGTCCTTAGTAATAATAATATAATATAATATAATATAATATATAATAATATAATATAATATATAATATAATAATATAATATAATAATATAATATAATAATATAATATAATAATATAATATAATAATATAATATAATAATATAATATAATAATAATATTCCTTTATTGCATAAAAACAATTTACAATAATTGCATTGCAAGCGTCAGTAATGGTACAAAAAATACATAAGTTATTTGATGATTTGTCAACTAAAAATTATTATTTAATGAAAGGCAATAATCAGAACCAGGGATTTTTCTCGTTGCTCTTAAATTTTCAAAATTTTTCATCCCAGCGGCCCATCATGAACTCATCAACAGAATAAAAATGCCTTTGATACCAGGAGGGTGTTTTAGACGAGCTTTGAATTTTTTTGGATCATCGAGTTGTTTGATAACTTCAGGGAGCCTATTGATTATTCTGACACCAACTTGTGACGGCAAGTGTTCAAAAGCAATTGTTCTGTGTTGGTCGATTCTAAAGTTGTCCCTGCCTCTAGTCTCGTACTGATGGACATCCCTACCCTGCAGCAACTCACATTTGAGTCTACAGTACAGGACGACATCGAGAATATAGAGGCAGGGTAAAGTCAGCAATCCAAGCTCCCTAAAGGAATCTTTACACGACTCTCTGGGGTTCAATTTTGAAAGAATTCTGACAGCTTTCTTTTGAGTTCTAAATACTCTTTCGAATTTGTACTTAGAACAGCTGCCCCACAGTCTCAAGCCGTAAGTCAAATGTGGATGTATCAGGCCCAAAATATGCCGTTTTCAATACATCCAAAGAACAAAATTTTGCAAGATTGCGCAGGACAAAAAATGCCCGAGGCAACCTTGGAGCAAACCTTTTCAATGTGATAGTCCCATGTCAGTCCTCGGTCAAGGTGCATTCCAAGGAACTTAATGGATTCAGCTTCATCAAGAAGAACATCGTCCACCATCACTGCAGGCCGTAGTTCTTGGTCTCGTTGCTGCCGGAGGCAAAAAAATTCAATGACGTTTGATTTCGAGCTGTTTGTTTTTCAGATTGAGTTTTTAGAAATGCTCGATGCATGAATTCAACTCAATAAATGCCTTCACTTCGAGATCGTGTTTTGATTTTGATCTGATGCAGAGAGTCGTGTCGTCAGCGTATTGAATCACCTTTCCATTCTGGATTGATGACGTCAACCTATTGACGTAAATTATGAAAAGGACTGGCCCTAATATTGATCCCTGAGGACACCATAGGGCATTTTCACTTTGCTTGACATGGCATTCGCGATCTGTACGCACTGCTCTCTATCCTGAAGATAAGACGAGAGCCAGTCGTGCGGCAGACCCCGAATACCACTTGTCCACAACTGGTGCATCAGTTTTGCATGATGCACACAGTCAAAAGCTTTGGAAAGGTCGAGGAATATGCTTAGCACATGTTCTCTCCTTTCCAGGCCATCGACAACATTGTGAATGAGATCCGTTACAGCATCGATTGTCGATTTGTTTTTTCCTGAAACCCGAATTGCTCGGGACAAAGAATTTCGTAACGGTTCAAAAATTTTTCGAATTGTTTGAGAAATGCTTTTCGAAAATTTTGCTGAAAACAGGGAGGATGGAAATTGGACGATAATTGCTTGAGATGCAAGGATCGTCTTTCTTGAAATTGGAATGACTTTGGCTGTTTTCAATGCAGAGGGGAAAACGCCTTGTGCAAAAGAGAGATTAATCAATTTTGTGATTGGTGTCAAAAAGTGCTTGAAGCACCTTTTGATTAACCATACAGGACATTCCGTTGATGTCGCAAAGACATTTTTGGTCTCAGATCTTGCACGATACGGGCCACCCCAGCCTCACATACAGGAAAAAAGAACCATAGATGAGACCGGTCCCGTCAATGGCTCTTCGCGAGAGCTGTCCAAGATAAACGAGTTATCAGGTTCAGCTACGGTCGAGAAAAAATGTGTTAAATTCACTTGCCACTTTTAAAGGGATCGTCAATTGTGTCATTTATTGTTTTTAGTGTCGGAACCGAGATATTTGGAAAATTGTGGTTGATTTTTGCTGCTATTAATGATGTTCCAGTAAACCATATTGGGTTTACTAGTAAACCTGCTAGTAAACCATATTGGGAGACGGTATCCTTGTTACTGTTCGTCACCTTGGTTATTATTGTTAAAAATTGCTATTGTTATTGTTATTTTTACAAATTAATATTGATATTACACACATTTATTTAGGTATACTAGTGGTTGTTGCTATTGTTGACAAGAATGAATTCTATGATGGTGCACGTCCAACCCTGGAATTTGCATGAGCATCATTGAAGCCCATCACTCAGTAGGCTTCCACAATTTCTGTATTGTCTACCAGGTAAGGAAAATATTTCTTTTCTGTATAAGTATCTGCCAAAATATCAGTCCGCAGGACATCTCGAAAATTAACGAGTTATCAATTTTAAATTTTGCGTGCAACCTTATCGAAGCCTGTGAAACAACACGAGTTGTGGCGTATTCTTACCTTGTTCATAGATAATTATAATATTATAGATATTTTTATGTATACTTCAATTTCGTTTCAAGATCTTTATTTTGACCACACGAATTAAACTTGTTCAACAAGAAAGAATAAATTGTTAAACTATGAAACTGTTCTTTCTTATAATGAATTTGATCGGAGCCGCCGAATAAAGTTCATCTCGTTCAGAGTGCCCAGGGGGATGGGATGGGTACTGGCGAGGCTATCCATAAATATTAAGGGCCACGAAGTTAACGCATCCAGGGCCCAAGTACGAACATAAAGCGGGCGACTTGGAGTGAGTTTAAATATTTACAAGTTGGCGGAAAATAATTACCAGCCCGGTTACTAACCTCGACATTTTCTACGGGAGGGTCAAAAATCATTGTTAAGCTATCTCATTTGAGGACGGCGCGAGCGAGGAGCAGGAGGCTATAAATATTTAAGGACCTTACAAAGAATTTTTGGCTGCATAAAAGTACACCTGACAATAATACCGCTTTCATAGATCTTGTATGGATAAAAAAATAGATTCGAAATATTTTTTAAACGTATCGGCTGTTGGATGGAAATATATTTCGTCCCATGAAACATGTTCAAAACGTGTACCCGACTATACAGTTAAGTAAAGAATTATAAAAATATTAAACGTGGTCAAAAGAACAAAGAATAATTTTATTATATGTATGTTTATAAAGAACCAATCTTAAAAAATTCAAATGTATTTTTATAAATACAACAAAATACAAGTGATGGCGAATGTCATTAATCTGAGATAGTCTGTCATTTAATAATCTTTTCAACAAAAATTTAAAAAAGACCTCAAATACTCTCTATATATTAAAAAGATATTCAGGCTGGAGGGAAGAGGAAAAGGCAATCTTTGCTTCCAATAGAAAGGGGGCTTCACCTATATTGTTTTCCATTTCGTAATTACGTATTTTACTCAAGCTCATATTTTCAAAAAATTTAAGTAGGCAATGAGTGATTTTTTATTGATAACTGTTTAATTTTCTTGATAAATCTCGATACAATTTTCGTTCAAGTTTTGGTATGATTAAGTAAATGTTCTATTTATGGAGCGAGGTATTTTCACTGGTCATATTATTTTACGAAACTGTCATCAGTTATTTTAATTATTATATATATTATAATATATATATATATATATATATATATATATATATATATATATATATTATACTTAAAAAAATATATAAGTACATACTTACTTGTTTTATTATTTATTACTATTATATTTAGTGTATGAGGTAATTTTATTTTATGTATTCAATTTATATCATGATTTTATGACTAAAGCAATAAAAAATTATTTTCTCAATAAAATAATGAGACTATGATAGTTTTTGGGAAAACAACAAATTGTCAATTTAATATACACACTATAATTATATGGCATAGTACTAAAAGGTTTAACGATTTAATTTTAAGAATTTAGAGACGTATAATAATTGTTAATTGGCTGAGTGCTAGCGAATCACTCATGATGCTGAAGAAGTTTTATTTCTGACGTCTGGTTATTGGTTTGTCTGCACGATATCTCACAAAATAACTGATCTATAAACTTGAAATTTTGTGTGAAGCTTTATTTATAAATTAGAACACTGAGGTTGATGGTAGTGCTTATCACTCCATGGTATTTGGGGAGCGTTAGCAAATATGTTTATATAAGTCTCATGGGTAACCGTGATGGCAACGAGAAGATTGCAGAATAAATAAAGTTGTAAGCAACTTGGGTACAACGATATGAGATTTTAACGTTTAAAAAAATGTGAATGTTTCATGTTGCAAGATATATCGATAAAGATCGTCTAGACTTTTATTATTTAAATAATGGCACGAAACCCATTTTAACGAACAAAAATGTGAATGCATTACGTGGTAAAATGTATTGAAAAGTTTATTGATACTTTTGAAATTGTGCATGAAACTTCATTTCTACATAGTCAAGAATGAGATCTGTGATGATTCATGTCCAACCATGGGATTTGGCTGAGCTTCAGTGAAGCTTACCACTTAGTAGGCTTACACAATTTATTTTTTTGTCTGCCGGGGATGTAAAAATTTCTTTGACGTATGATGACTGTCTACCGCAGGTATTCTCGAGAATGACCGAGCTTTGGGCTTGAAATTTTGCATGCAACCTTATCGAAGCCTGCTACAGAAGCATACTCCTACCTTGTTATTAAAACTTTTCAGTGCAAGTTTCGTATTTTAAGAGCCGCCAGTTTTGGCGGCCATATAGAATTTTTTCGTAAGACCAATGTTGAATTTAAAACTCTTTTGCGATCTTATTTTTTAGCCATGGAATTATAAGTCATTCAAAATATAATTAATTCGAATTCAAGCCTTTTTGTTTATTTGTTTTTAAGATGTTACACTGTTATGCACATACATTTCAAATATCCAAAGAGTATACAATTTACAAAAAAATAAATAAATAAAACAAAAACAAAATTAAAAAGATGAATAAAATAGTTTAGGCGTGTACAATTAGATACTTAAAAAAAGTCATCTTACATGCTTTTACATTAATACAATAATAAGGGCGTAAAAGTGTTCGAAGTTCAACATTATTTTTATGGTATAAAACTCAAGGTCATTCCACTAAAGCCGGCTCTTAACAGAAAAAAATGATATTTTAGGTTATTAGCATTTTTTTCTACTCATAAACCACATGCAAAATGTTCTTAAACTACAGGTTTTATGATTGCTTATATTCTGAAACAAAAAAGTGTGGACTATTTATGGATACTATGAGTGTATCAGTGTTACTGTCATGTTGCATACAAATGTGTGATGTTTCGTTTTGTTTCAGATTGAGATTATTACCAAAGTAACAACTTTGCATAGTTGTCTGTCTGCGTTTACGTTTACATAAGTTGGCGCGATTAGCATATGATTTACATACCGCCCGCCACCGCGCCGCTTCGCTGTCTGCAAGAAAATTAAATGAATGTTTTTTTACATGGGTGCTTCTCGCCCGACAGGTGGCGTAGCTACAGCAAATTAACACTTCCAGTTATTTTCGAAGAAGAAGTGACTTCATTAATAAGAATGTTTAGTATGCTGTATAAAATTGTTACAAATTTCCAACCTTACATGCCAGTGTTTCTAGCGATTTTGAAAATTCGCTTGCAGCATGTTTATCGAATGAGAATCATACCACAATTAATACTCAATATACTTAAACACACACACACAAACACACACACACACACACACACACACACAGGGTGTTTACAAAAGGGTGTCACAAAATTCTGTGTGACAGTATCCATCAATTCAAAAATAATCATATAAACATGGGTCGGTAATCGTTTCGTCTAGCTGCTAGCCGCCATTTTGTATTTTACCTTAAAACGTAGTTAAGTTAAAGAAACCTAACGTGGCACATATGTTTAAATAGATAAGAGGACAATTTATTAAAATAATGTTGTTGTTTTCTTTAATATTAACAAAATGGCGTCTGTTAAAAATGTTTAAGGTCAAATAACAAAGAAACCAGTAAATTTATAAAAAGGTTACTAAGCACCAAGTAAATTTACTAAGCACCAGTAGTAATTTATAAAAATTTAACAACTAACGATTTGAATAATTTTATTACAGTTCCAACGGAACTTGTTTCAACGAAATCTGTCAATGTATAAGCGAGCACGACCACTTTAAAGGTACTCTTGCACAGGCCTGGAACAAAACATTTGGTCTTTTGATAGGCTCAGCTGTTTTTCATCAGTTATAAAAGATTTACAATATACCAACTCTATTTTGAAATTTGTATAGCAATTACAACGGTAATTTTTCAACGAAATCCGTCAATCATAAGCGAGCACGACCACTTAAAAGATTCGCTTGTACAAGCCGGGTACAATTGTAACATATTTGGGGTTCCTGACTTGTGCAGGCGTTGACTTTTTAGTGGTCGTGGTCTCTTATGTGTTGACAGATATCGTTGAAAAAATGCAAGATCATTATATCAACTGTTATGGTTAGAATACAGATAAAAGGCAAAACGTTACTTAGAAAGACGTATTAAAAAAATTATATCGAACCTTTATATAATTCAACAATATTATTGACAGTTTAAAAATGGCGGCAGTTCACAATTTTAAAAGATAATAGTTTTATCACAGGTAGTAGACACCATAGTACCAACAAAAGGTATTACAACAAATATAGCAAAAGTAGGGAGTTATAATGTATTTATTTACTTCTATTTGTATTCTTTCAGGATTTTATTGATATTATCTAAGATTTCAATATAGTGATATAATAGCGAATGGTTTTAAAAAGTGTAAACAATAACAGAGAACCAATTTGAATAAACACGATAAATATCGTAGTTTCTAACTATAATAGTAATCTACAGTAAAAAAGAATTACATTTGCCTCAAAAAGAGTTGTTAGCAGAACTACTAAATTAGAAAAATCAGCATGTATGTGGCCATGCGCATTTTTACCACATGTCCATCACCACCTCTCAAAAAGCTGTTTTTCGATAAGCTAACTAATATTATTATAAGTTCGATGGAGAACTTTCTGCAGATATCAGCTTTTATCAGGAATTTCACAAGGTTCCTGTTTGTGTCAAGTTTGTTCGAGCGTTTTCATTGATCCATTTTTCTTGAAGTGTTGTAAACACGTTCTTATTGTTTGTAGGTGGTACAAAGAACTGGTTTGACCTGACGACACTCATTCTTCATATCTGTTAGATTGTGTGGCTACTCAGTCCACGGAGGGAATGTGTGGAATCCTACACACGTACCACTAAAATTTATTACAGTACTACCCTACTAGTTCATGGAGGTTGTTATCAATGTAATAGCTTTTCTTTAACCATTTAATATCTGTCTTTCTTATGGTACCGACATCTCGTATGATTTCAATATCTCAGCCATTAAAGTAAAAAAAAAAACTATTTATCTGAGAAATACTAATACATTTGTAATAATATCTTACAACTTGAAATACTGACATGGTATCAAAGTTTTATTTTAGCACGCATGATTATTTAAATCTGGTGTATAAATATCAATATTACATCAATTACCTCTGTAGAACCCCGGTTTTCAGCATAACACATTGTGCCAATAGACAAATTTCAAATTTCTATCAATTATGGCATAAGTTCACTATTAACATTTATTTGAAAAGTTTTCTTCTACAATGTGAACTAATTGCATATTCTATGATGGTGTCTGTCCAAAAAATGTGTACCTAAGATGCTTTTCTCATTTAGTAGCGAGGATAGAATTTAGGAAAGCAATGTTTCTGCTTCCTGCCTTTCATATTTGTGCAACATACATGCAAAGAATCTATATACATGCTTTACATCACGCAAACACATTAATTACGTTCTTGAATAATGATAACATTATTTGGTATGGCATACTTTTAACTAAGACAATAAAACTACAAGTTTCGAAATAAAATACTAGGTTGTAGCGCCACACCCTAAGTTACAAAAACCAAAACATAGCGGTACCAAGAATAATTTACAAAATTTATAATTAAATGAAATATATACATGTAGTGCAATGGGTTTTCGGTTGAGTTGTTTTTATTAAAATAGTTGTCAGTAGAAAAGGAATTTTAGGTTTTCAAAATATTAAATTGGGACAACTTGAAATCAGGTCAAGGGAAAAATGGTAGAAGAAAAATCATAAACTTTTAAAGTACTATAGGAAATATGACTGAAGGGCGTAACATGGTTCTATAGGTTATTTAAATATTATATTTCTGTTAGTAATATTTAATTAAATCATGTCACTTAATATGTTATAATTAATTAACAATGTCATTCATTACGTCATAAATAATTCTTACGTCAAAATCGTGCTATTCTTGTAAATAAATTATATAATAATATAAAAATGGTAACTTATTTCCGTATATTTAGTTGTTTTCTTTGGGTCAGGTAACAAAGTTTAAAAACGTAATCTATCTATGGTGGGAACCTATCAATATGAATGTTGAGTTTGGCTCTAGTTCACGTTTATTATTACATCCCTATTATTACAGCCTTATTATTACCTATTGCAGCGTTTCGAATTTGACGCTGAACATAATGTCACACTATGTTTTGTAGTCTATGTGCCTCTGATGTAGAAAAGAAGTAAATAGTTTGTTTTGAGGTTCTTCGTCGCTGATTTTTTTGGATTTCTTCAGACGAACATGCCTCCAGATTCTAGGAGTCAAGCCTGTGACAGCGTCAGATTCCAAATGCTGCTCTATGAGGAAGGTGAACTGGATCTAAACTCAGCATTCACAAAGTTTAAAAATTACAACTTTAAATTGCTATATTTTGTCATGAAGTTTTACCTTTTGTTCAATTTTTTTTCTTCTAAGAAAGTATTTTAAAAGGTTGTAACCAAAATATCTTAAAAATAAATGCAACCAAAAAACCAGTGCAAAAATAAATGCACTACTTTAAGGAAAATTTCCATTTTCGAATAAGAAAAGTTAAATAAAATAATAAATGAATTAAATGATTTAAAGATTGACAATTTAAAGATCTATTTGAAAATGTTCAACATCGAGGATCGAATAGAGGTCGTACCACAGAGGTTCCGTAGTGAGAAGTGAGACTTTTTACAGTCTCTAAAACTATCTATTGTTCTTGCGCTAATTAACCAGATTCCGGTGAACCGAGCAATCTTTTAGCGCTGTCTACATTGTATGTGGAATAATGGATTAAACTATTCTGCATGACAAACTATCCTCTCACACATCCTTATTAATGCTTAACAAATCACTGACTATAGTGAAAATTAAATCATGTACATGCATAAGTTACAAAGTGGTGTTAGACAAATTAAAATGCACGTTAATTAAAACTGTTCGTCCATAAACTTATTTACAATTTATGCTTCGAAGTCTTAATAATATTATCAATGCTAAAGTGCCTTTGTTTGCTGCTTTCACGCATAAATTAATCAACCGATTGTGCTTAAATTTTCCACGGATATTTTTACGGGTTTCTGGTATTAATATACCAGAAACCCTGTTTTTATTTCCAAAATATCTCCGGCCACGCCCCACTTTGCTCTTTAAATTAGCAAAAAAATCCCATCTTGGTTTCTAAAGTTGTGAAGTATTAATTGACAGAGTCTGTCAAATGTAATCAAATGTTCTGTGTAAACATTGTTAATTATTTTCAATTTTTTTTATTTACAGCGAGTAAATTCTCTAAGGAGTTATGCCTTTTTCGATTTTAGTAATTAGGTAAGTACTCATCTACCCTATAAAACGGCCTAAAACATAAGGTCCTCAGAATTTTACTCCACAGACTCCCTTCGACAGTATGCAAAAAACTATACTAGATGAAAGTTTGCTGGCCTGCTCTTTTGAACTAATGTACCAATTCCAGCTCTAAAATATTAAAAAAACTTCATTTCACAAAGATACAGTCACGTAAATAGTGCCATTGTTGTGTTGTGGTTATTGTTGGACGAGTCTTGAGTTAGAGATAGCACAGGTTTCGAATCCTGTATGTGACTGTTGCGCTTTTTATCAGTACCATCGACCTTGTACTGTATCGCCTTTCTCCCCTTACTCTGTTTGATAAGATCCTCGCACAGGCCAGTGGCCCTTGAGGACGGGCAGAGTAAGGCTTAAAAGGGGATCTCGGCTTTTCCTTAGAAAAAAAACGTACTACTTTTAATTCAGCATTTTAAGAAAACATTAAGTATTAGATCTAAAAGACAAAGTTACTAACCAACTTTTACTATGAATTTAAATACTGTTATAAAACCTATTGTAGTTGTTTTTTGAGAGAAGTAGGCTTCTCTGATCTGAGCATGTGTATATTATATTTTTCTTGATCAGGAAACAAGGCAAAATCAACTGGAAAAATAATTCTAAGAACGAAGTAAATTACAATAGCTATAAATATACACTTTTTGGCGCATTTTCTTGATCGTGACAACAAGGAAAACTCAAAGTTGGCGTCAGAAATATAATACACTCGAACAAAAAGTACAGGTGCAAAACCTAAGAAACTGAGAATATTATTATAATTTAAACTTTGGTATAATTAAAATAATGTTTTCAGGTGTAAAATGGTAACTTAAAACAAAATTAGCCTAACCGTGTATCTTACTACGATATTACGAGAAATACGTATACAATACTGTATAGAATTGTCCAGGTAAAACTTAATGCATTTGTTTTTATATACAGGACGTGTTTTATGTCTTTAATTTAACTGGGAAAAGAGCTCAGTTCTCCCAGAGGGTGTCCTATTATTGCCATTCTTCACACCACATGGAGTATTGTCTCTGCACTTCCTTGTATAGCTCGAGAATCCTTAACATTATTTATTAATATAATGATTATTTTACAATTTGAAAAACACGTGAGGATTATAATAGACGGTTTAATAGACGCTGAACTAAAATGTTGGAATACGATTCAGTAAATTCAACTTATACTATTCACGTAATCATCCGACAATTTGTTGGAGATTTGATGAGATGCTGAGACTATCCTTTCATTTGACTACCCATGACTACCCATGCAGTTGAACCTACCCATGTAGTTGAGACTATCCATGCAGCTGAGACTATCCATTTTGTTGAACCTACCCATTCAGTTAAGACTGTCCATGCAGTTGAGATAAACCATTCAGTTAAGGCTACCCATTCAGTCGAGACTATCTATTCAGATGAGACTACCCATACAGCTGAGACCATCAATGTACTTATTCATGGAATTAAGAAGACACATGCAGGTGAGATAGTGACATTCAGACTCTTCGTAACTACAACCCATTCGAATAACTATGGAACTGAGCTCTAACTCATATCTTTTTAACTTAGATACTTTGTAAATAAATGCTCTGGTATGTGGATTACACTGGATTCCTCCAAGGTGCAGGTAGGCACATATTTAGGCAAGACTGGTCCTTATCAGACTTCGAGAACAGAAGCTGCCTGTGCTCAAGCTCATAAATACTGTGAGGGCCAAATCTCTTTAAATTTATTTGCTTAGATAACCCCCTCAGGATTCTAAAGCATCTTACTAAGTTCCCTTCCTTAATTCTACAAGACCACAACCCGTAAAAAGAAAAAAATGGTTTATTATTTTGAAGATAAAACAATCATAGTTTTGTCGAAGTTTAGAGTCGATTGATCTTAACACTGTTCGCAACAGAACTTGATTGAAGCTGACTATCCACGTCTATGACTAGGATTACTTTGACTGTTTCTCATTCACCTGAATGAAATTGTCCAGATGAATGGAATTACTTTTAGATTAACGGTGGACTTTTGCAAGAAGAATTTAGGATTTTCAACATGTTCGTCTCCTCTTCAATGAAATTGATTAAAGATTATGAGTACATGTTTTGCTAACTTGTCAAACACCATGTAAGCGTCCCTCACAAATATTAAGGACGCAGATTGATGATTGGTGTTAGTTAGGAACGAGGTGATGAACGGCATGGACTTTGATAGATGACACGAATTTATAACACTTTATTATATAAGTAAGCCAAACATTCAAATCCAGACATCTCACTCAGTTTAATAATGATTATCAATCAATAGTGTTCACTAGTGGTGCCCTATACCCTGCTGCAGTAACTTCCTCAGTATGGGCGTGGGTATTGTGAAGTAAAACGGTGAGACTTCTGTGTTCAAATGTTTCGTGTAGTTGTATTCGTATTTGTGTCCCGTGCAGATCACAACGGGAAGATTGGTGTCCATTCTCTTTCAATTGCCCACCAACTTGCGCAGCTTCAAGCTTGTCAGCCATAACAAACATTTCTGTTTATACTCAAAGAAACTGATACAACAGGATATTGAAAGACTCGAAAGAAGTTGTAGAAAGAGTCGGGCAGATGGATGGATGGAATTTCCTCCTTTCAAACCTAAAATCAATAGGCACAGTCCTTCATTGTAACAAGAGAAATCTATACACTACGTTTTAAGTCTGTATGACTTTTCCAGCCAGAGTTATCTCACAGAATTCAACGGACGGTATGTCCTTTAACCTTTCGAACCCAAAATCAAAAGTGTCCTTCCTTTAACCAAGAGGAACCTATATACGAATTTTCTAGTTTCTAGGACCATTATATCTAGAGTTATCACACATACAGACTAACAAGGCACGATTTTAAGATGTTGGATTATTAAAACTTTGTTGGTGGTTCTTAGACCATGATCATAATCATAGAGCTGAGTTCAAAAACATGGGTCATTGAAGTTTTTAAATTATAAACAATAAAAAAAAATAAAGGCAAGAGTCAATAAAAAAAATGAAAGGCAAGAGTATATCTCCAAAGAGTGACACATTCAGAATACATTCCTGCCAGTTGTGCTTTTAAATCCTTTTGAGCACGATTTATCATACTAATTGATCTCGGATCTAAGGTCTTCAGAGTGTTTTCAAAACCTTGCTGGAAAATATATGACGGACAGCACAGCATAAAGTTGACCTCGACATTCAACTACAGGAATACTCTCTTATATACGGCGGCAAGTTTGTAGCAGTGAACGACTTTGCATACACGTTAGTGGGAAGATAAGGTAGTAGACGCTCTCATAAATTAAAGTGCACAACATTCTTGGGAATATTGAAGCCACTCATTTGATTGCCTTAACTTCTAATTGAAGGTCAATGTGCAATAGAGTAATCGATTTAATCCGAATTTATTTGAATTCTCTCTCATTTAAGACCAACGTAGGTCTTATGCAAAAATAACCTAGTGAGTAAAATGCAGCTTCTTTGAGAGTCTACTAACTAAATAATTCTACTCTTGTGAGTGTTTTCATGCCTAGATAAAGTTCATAGCTTACAATAAATGTCCCGTGAACAGGATGTTCCTTCATTCCCAAAATGATTCTCATCATTGATAACCATTACATTATCTTAATAACTTGAACATTTGACTGGACTGATTGCTTACTGATTTTTCAGAGAATCAACTATTGAATTCCGATATATGAGAACCTGACATAAGTTATCCAAGGATATCACATGAACTTAAGGGTCTGCCATAATATATATATATATATTATATATATATATATATATATATATATATATATATATATATATATATTTTACGTTTAAAAGTCTAATAAACGAAAATCCAATCAGTAGTGTGGATAGTTCTAATCCTTCCTTTTGCCGCTGAGAATTTACAAGAAGATATGAACAGAGAAAATATCAGACCAGTTCCAAGAATACTCGATTCCCTGATTTCCGGTGAGCATGAATCAAAATTCTATCTTGTCAGCACAAAAGTATTAGTCCAGGAACCGAAAGCAAATTTGCATTGTACGAACAAACAACCTGTTTTATAAAACCTTACAAGAAAGAATTCGCCAGAAAAAATGTTTTATAACTTATCACACATTTATAACCAACCGTTATAAGCATAAATAATACAATTGTCATAAAACTAAATAAGGACACTGAAAATCTGGACTTTTAGCTACATAGTCGGTCTTTATGTGGTTAACTGTTGCTAATTTATAATTTTATTCAAGAGTTTCACGGTTGGTTTTGAGTATAGCCAAGAAAAATGTGGTAAAATACAAAAAAATCTTAATCCTAATAACATTCTAAATGTTAAAGTTCCTTTGTTTGTTTGTTTTGCTTTCGCGTATACTATTTAACCAATTATACTTAAATTTTACATAGGCATACCTGGGGTCCTTAAGATGAACTTACGTCTATTCTTATTTCAGGATACGCTCCACCGGTCTTTAAAGCATAAAAAATCCCTTCTTTTTCTCCCAAGTTGTGTAATGTGAATTCAAAGAGCAAGTTAAATGTATTCAACTGTTATGTGTAAACATTGTATTATGACAGCACCACCATATGTTTGATTATTTTTAACCAATATTTTTAAATTTGTTTACGTTTATAGCGAGAAAGCATAACAAAGTAACAATACTTCTTATTTAACAACATCTTAGGCAAACCGAGTTATTCATCCTTGGTTATAAAACAATACACTAGACATTAAATGCAATTTTTTATGACAAATAATCGTCGAGGTACACGCATCCATTTCTCACTAATTAGGTATACGATACTGATTAGGTATATATACGTACTGATATAATTCCTAGACTGGGCCTATGACATAGCGAACATGAATTTGGAAGCAAGAACATATACTTTACTGTATCATGTATAATCTTTACATATCGATTGCAAGTGCCTAATGTAAGTATTGAAATATGTTAGTATTATTGATGTTGATTTTAGTTTTAATTTTCAACAACAATATCTATATCCATGCAATTTAGAAAACTATACTGTTTTGAATCCAACCTCAATACATAAAGGTCCATTATATTGTTTTTTGGGGCCAAATAGCAAACTATAATTAATTTGAGTTAGAAGTGCAATACCTGAGATAAGAATTACTCACACTATTGCTTAACTTCTTTGACATCTGGCCCTCTTAATCATGAACACTGTAAAATGGGTACCTGATGCACGATATATGACTAATTACACTTTTAAAATATCAAAGGACCCTATCATATTACATCAAAAGTGATTTCACTAAGAAAACTATGAACTTCGACTGCAGTTCCTCTACGTTGATCTAAAATAGTTCAAGTGTGTACTGAAATCGTGGGAGCTATTCAAACAAATACACGGAATGTTGCATAAAAATTGCTGGTGAAGCCGCGGGTATGTGCTAGCTGTTTATATATTTAGCCTTTTTGATTCCCTCCCATTTTGAACTTTAACAAGACTAATGTAGCTTATGATCTTTTTCAGGAAATTCCTTTTTTGATTTTAAGGAAACCCCATATTGCGGATTATTCTATGTAAATTGACTCTCGGCTCGCACATGCAAATAATAGTTGACCGTTTTGTTCCTCAAACACCAGCTCCAGTATGCCACAGGTCTTTGTCTGATTCAAAGGCAAAATTTAAAACTATTTGACATCAAATCAGCTTTGAACGAAGCAAACAGCCTACAATCCTTGAAATGACTAAATTTTTAAAAGGAATATTTAGAATACTCATCCAAGTCGACAGGTCTAATTACCTATATAATATAATTTAATTTAAATTGTATTTGAAATCCTGAGTGAAAACAAATTAAGTTTTTAATTGGTGTTTGGCGATCTTAATAAGGTGAGATTTGGAGGTGAGATTAATTTAATTTATTCCGAGCGGAGTGGTTAAAAGAATTCTCGCAAATTAACGTGCACCTAGAAGTGCGAGTTAATTAATAAAAATCTCAAAAGAAGTTCGGGAAAGCGGAAGATTCTCCAATTCTATCAAAAATATGCAAATTGACTCCCTCTAATTTAGAAATTTGAATTCAATTTACACCAACACGTACGTTTTTCACACAGTTTAAAACATGTTCAGAAACAGTATTGACGCTTGTTTGGTTCAGCGTTTTTGATTAATTTTGCAGCCCTTATGTGATTTGACTGTAATCTCTAAAAGAGATTTGGGAGAGTCAATATTTAACAAGTTTAAGAAATTTGAATTTAAAATTAATTTTATAATAACATTTTGCTGTAAAGTATGGAAGTTTTATGTGTTTACAAGACTTTGTAACAAATAAGATGGTTACACTTCATATCCCATGATTAATGAACGTTTAACGTAATAACGTTCGTTATTATTATATCAAGCTGAATAATTGAGCATCCTTCTTGGTAGCCAAGTCTCATTAATGAAGGTGTAATCTGCATTTTTTATCTCCATAGGCCAGGAGATAATCTGTACTGGTGTTTGTTGAAATCGATAGAAAAATGTCTCCTAAGAAAGTTAAAGACCGCCAGGCACACTAATTTTGGCGGAGGTCGAAATGGGAAAGGTGTCAAAAAGGGTTAAAAATATGATATGATGATTTTTCTTCGGATCATATTTTTACTATCTCGACAAATTTGAAACTTCCATTATAGTGTTAGCAAATAGTTAATATGGGTCGGGCCCAGATAGTTTTACATCAACACACACACACACACACACACACACACACACACACACACACACACACACACACACACACACACACACAAATGCAAATGTTTGGAACCGGCCACATTTACACCCTGTTAGTTACCTATTGCAATTCTTCATAAAAACCCAGAGTTTTGTTACTTGTATTTTTATCCCTAACTGATTAGTATATGAATTGTAAACATCGCAGCAAGAAAGGTCATACCGAACAACGTACAATAAACTGAGTGATACAGATTATTGCTGTCTTTAGTCTAAGTTGTCTCTGAACGAGTTTAATCCGTGACTGGCCCCAACGCTTGCGCTCGTGAGTGCGTGCATGCGAGCAACTGGCCCTTCGTCGCAATCCCTAATTGCTAATACTTTAGTAAAGTGGTGACTTTCAGTCTCTGTATTTAGTTGTCTGACAGTTACACTATTATTTATGTGTCTTAGGTCAGTTTTAACTGTATCATGCCAGGAAAATTATATTTTGAGAACAAAATTATCGATATTTTTGCCATTTCAATACCTTCCCATTTCGACCTCCAACGAAACTAACGTGACTGACGATTAATTTTATTTCTTAGGATACATTCATTTCCATTTCAAGAAAAACCAGGTTGTGCGCTTATAGAGTACAAATTGGCTCTTGATTCCAGGCTACAAATAGTGTGAAATACTTAGCATCTCATTCATAGATTTTGAGTGAGGCTCCTAAACTTTAAATAGAACTCATGTAGAAGTTTACTTAAGATAGAACTCATAAATAAAAATATAATTAGGATCTTGAACATTAACAAACGAATAATGTCCTAGATTTCGTTATTTAATCATGAGTTAAGTATAAATTGATATTAGATCTTACTTATAGACCGTGAAAACATTTCTGTTCTATTGCTGTATATGAACTCAGCTTAATTGTAACTTAAATTGTTTGATAAAACTCGAATTTGATTTATTGTTTAGTACAAGTGCCGATGATATAAGTATCCGATTATATTAAAAGTTCAGAAAATTTATTAAGGTTTGAAAATAAAGGTTTGATAACATATACTATTTGCAGTATAGATTAAAGTACTAGTAAAACATTACGGAGATAAAGAAAGAGGCCAATTATAAGATAGGAGGTGTAAATGTAAATATGTGGTAATTTACCGTAAATCATGTAATATATTTCTAAGTCGTTTAACAATTACGACACACAGCTGTTCGTAAAGGTTGTACACCAAAAATATTTTGGGATTATCAAGAAAAATACAGTTTTTAGGAATAAATAAATAAATAAATTAGTTATACATTTAAACGCGGTTTCATATATTGTACACAAGATCGAGGATGCAAATACATTCAAAGATTCCTATACAAGTTCTTAAATGAGCCTCGCTCAATACACTGTTTAAATGTGGCAATTCGAATGGGCCAAACTTGAGTACTCACGTGTATATACCCAACATAAGACGTTATTAAGCAATTTAATAACAACTTGAAACTTGTACATTTTTATATTTGTTAGAGTTTAAGATAGCGACAGTTTAAAATCTCAACCGTGAGTAACATCTACGCTATAACAAAATTTAAAAGTCTTTGACTTCTTACAGCAACTATAGTTTGTAATTTTTTTTATATCTCCTGAGATTTGAAAAAGGAGGAGAATGTTTTGAGGAGCGAATAATAACAGGTAGCAATATGAGTAAATACTTTAACGACCACATTTTTTGACTGTTTACAACAAAATCTGGCATAAATATAATCTATAGCGTACCTTAGACGGCTAGCTACATTCAATAAACAATTTAAATATGGAGGTTGTTCCTATTAGTGGATTATCTATTACATAATTTAGATTTTTTCCAAATGTTGAGTTTTACTTGACTTCAGGAATGTTATTATTATATTAGGGTTAATTGTAAGACAGGCCCTTATACCCCTTAATTCGCCCTTTTCAACAATATGTTACAAATAAATTAATTTGTAAATCAAAGTTTCGCAAGGGCAATTTACACGTGGGAAAGCCCACTCTTTAAAAATGTCAAAAATTTCACTTTTTAAATGCCTCATGGATCCCTTAGACATTAGTCGCCTGACACCATAAAATTGGAGGACACAAACAGCACCAATCTCAGCGCTGTTTTGAGTTATGGGATTCTTGCCAAAAAGTCCAGAGCAATCTTTTCACACCTAGGCTAATGAACTCCAAAATACCGTTTCTAGAGCACTAGCCTATATCCAGGAGTGCGGTAAAAAAGAGACTAGCCTATATCCAGGAGTGCGGTAAAGCAGAGACTAGCCTATATCCAGGAGTGCGGTAAAACAGAGACTAGCCTATATCCAGGAGTGCGGTAAAAAAGAGACTAGCCTATATCCAGCAGTGCGGTAAAGCAGAGACTAGCCTATATCCCGGTGTGCGGTAATACAGAGACTAGCCTATATCCAGGAGTGCAGTAAAACAGAGACTAGCTTATATCCAGGAGTGCGGTAAAGCAGAGACTAGCCTATATCCAGGAGTGCGGTAAAACAGAGACTAGCCTATATCCAGGAGTGCGGTAAACCAGAGACTAGCCTATATCCAGGAGTGCAGTAAAACAGAGCCATCTTTTGCATACCGCCAGAAAAAGATCTGAATCAACTGCTGACCTCTGGGTCAGTCTTAATATACACAGGAGCGTGCTACCCCTGGGAAAGTACTTTCCTTTTACACTGGAGGTCATCCGATCTCGGTCACACCATAATCAGGTTGATGCAGTTTAAAACACTTGTTTGTATTTGGACCAATAAAAAACATATATAACAAAAACACCAAAATATGTCACAGATTTCAATAATTTAAAAATTTTCTACTTCTAATCGCTGTCACCCTCTTCAGTGCATATAGCCTTTTTGGGAAGTTTGTGATAAGGTATATTAGTAACATGTAATCACTATCGATGAAGTCCTTATTAAAAACTTCACCTTGAAGTAACTTTGTTAAAATATATATATTTTAAGCGATTATTTATACGCATTTAAATAATCTCAAACTTTAATTCATGTTAATACAATTCACAATTTAATTCCACGTTTTTCACATTAAACTTTCGATCTTTCATTTGATCTTTGAACAGAGATGATGTTATTTTGTTGTAGTTACTTTCGAAAGTAATAAAAACGTATTTAGTAACAAAGTACATATATTTGCAAACACAAAACTGGGAGATGTTTAGGTATATGCTGTTTGTACCGTATTGCCTATTATGTAATCAGATCAAGTTAATTAAATTATGTTTCATATAAATACACACAAAAAGAAATGTTTGAGGAGTTATAAACATGGTTTTTAGCAAACAGGTAACCTCACTGAGATGTTTATTACATCCACCCGCAAGTTAAATTCGGTAAGAATCAATCTTTGTTGGGTCACGGTCTAAACTCACGCATGAGCACATTCACGTAGACCCGCGAGCACGAGGTCATACACGGACGAACTTCCTCAAAAATTATTCCAATAACAAAACAGATTTGTCGATAAAAATATACAGTTTGGTTGTTTGTGTTATCATTGTATATTTTCCTACACTATTTATGGAAGCAAAAACAGAAATTAAGTGAACTATTTTGTGCAGTTTTCTTTGAAAACGAAATACCTCACGATATGATACTCAAACCTGACATGGCCTGAGACTATATTACAGCACTGTATGATACTCAACCCTGTTATGGTCTGAATCCCAATTCTGGCACGTAGTGATATTTAACCCTGACAGGGTCTGAGACTCAATTCGTAGACGATCTGATACTCAATCCTGCGAGGGTTTGAGGCTTAATAAATTCCAGCACAGTCTGATACTCAACTTGGTTAGGATTCTGATGCTCAATTGCAGCACGTTTTGATACTCAACCCTGACAGGGTCTGAGGGTCAGTTCCAACACGGTCTGATACTCAACTCTGACAGGGTCTGAGGGTCAGTTCCAACACGGTCTGATACTCAACTCTGACAGGGTCTGAGGGTCAGTTCCAACACGGTCTGATACTCAACCTGACAGGGTGTGAGGCTCAATTCCAGCATGGTCTGATAATTAATCTTAGAAAGGTCTGATACTAGACTCTAGTCCGATACTCAATCTCAGCTGGTTTTGATACTGAACCACAACAGTCTATTACTACTCATAGAAAGGTGTGACAATTAACTCCAGCAAAGTCTTAATCTCAGTCCCGCAGGGTCTAGTACTAAATCGCAGAATGTGATACTCAATCTCAGTAAAGATCTGATATTCAATTTTAGCAGTGTTTGAAACAGAAAGGACGGAACACAAACATGAAGATTTCTGACAACACTCAGAAATGACCTTATTTCGTCTCAACCTTAATTTGTTCGTTCACTTAATTTGGATTATTAAATGTTTTTAATTAAATGGTTTTAATTGACCAAAACCTCGTCAATGGGAGAGTATTGAGAATCTTACTTTACTAATATGAACAAATTAAGGGTTGATTTTGTGCTGAAACAAAAGGGTTTTAAATACATCAAATGTAATCGGATAGTAAAAATTTAAATTTCAGATATTACTATTTTATTTTAATTGGGTATAAATAGATTTTTGTTACCTTTTGCGCCTAACAAATTTGAAACCGCACATTTCGGACAAGCATAATTGTAACTTTTCCATACACAATGACCAAGATGAACACAAAAGACGAGAGCCAAATCTGAATTTTGAGCTAATTTTGCCACCAATCATTTGATTCGCTCTCCACACTCGACCGCACCAGCACACATTTGACTAATTGACAAGCTGATATAATCACAGTTGTCGGAACGCGTGGTCACTCGATGCAATTAATAATGCTTTGCGGGTACGTTTGCGTTTTCAAGTTTTAATGGACCCCTTAATTGACTGTTGATCGCTATTTCCACCCAAACCCCTGAAAACTAATGTGTCCGGTGACTGAATGCTTAAATTGACCGTTCAAATTGCCCCAAACATGAAGTTCAATTAACCCAATGACGTGACGGCGACGCGACATGCTACGTACACCGTCTGATTTACAATGTATTTGTAATTTCCAGATTGCCTATTGTATTTTCCTCGAGAACCTTTATACTATTGGTAAGTTACGATCTAGTCTATATACGAATTTGTAGAGGACGAAAATTTTACTTTTTTGGTAAAAATACAAATAAACCGATAAAGAAGTGTCGAAGGATGTTACAGAACATAATACAGGTCTTAACAACTAATATAAAAAAGTAACTTGATCACATCTATTTATTTTTATTTATTTCTCATATCAACGACAATGCCAATACATAATTTACAAACAGAATGTACATAAACATAATAGTAAATAGAATGAAACTATATACTAACAACTATGTATAATAAATTAAATAATGATCGAAAAACTTCAAAACGCTATAGTACTAGTTAATGTTTAGTATGGTTCGGCAGGCCTAGCCCAAGATAGCAGCCTTACGCCAGATGATATCAGAGAAGAAGTCTGCCTCCTTAGCCAGTTTGTTACCAGATCGAAGAATCCTTGCCAAGTCATATGATGTAGTAAAACAGCGAGGTCACTAGGTATTGTACGGTGTGGAACTGTAATATTCATCTCAGCCAATACTTCTAGAAATATTACATGTGTCATATGACTGTGCTCATTTTGTTTATAAATTTAATTATCCTTCTATTTTCTCGTTATCATAATGCCTATCCATAATAAAGTTACAATTACCTTTATTGTGGACTACAATTTACTTTAGAATACCTATAATCAATGTCTTTACCTTTAATTTTGATTGTTACCTCTTCAAAAATCAATGTGGTTCTTCCTTTGACCAAGATGAACCCATTTATTAAGTTTCAAATCTCTTGGACAAATTACACTCAAGAGCAATAACGTGCAAAGACTTCAAGATTTAAAGTAAAGTAACTCAACAATGTAACATTTTATAATTTTAATAAGATGTTCTTAGTTTAGATATATTTAAAAAATACTAATACAGTTGGAGTTGGTGGCCCAAACCATATGTACGATGATTAACTGACTGTAATAGTTTGCCTGATGGTCTACATAGTTTATGCTTTCAGCTTTGTTATCGACCCCTCAAATAACCCGAAGTATACGTTAAGAGATAGATTTAATGGACTGTTCTCGATTGAGAGAAGGTTTCAATGGACTACTCTGGATTGAGAGATAGATTCAATGGACTACTCTCGATTGAGAGAAGGTTTCAATTGACGACTCTGGATTGAGAGATAGATTCAATGGACTACTCTCGATTGAGAGAAGGTTTCAATTGACTACTCTGGATTGAGAGATAGATTCAATGGACTACTCTCGATTGAGAGAAGGTTTCAATTGACTACTCTGGATTGAGAGATAGATTCAATAAACCACTATGAACTGAGAGATTTATTGAACTACTATGTTTTAGATCTGTGGTAAGAAATGCCCCAATGAGGATACAAAGAAGTAACTCCAAAAACATAAACCAAACTAAAATTCAAAAGAAAATACCCCAACAAATACGCTGTCAATACTTACAATATAAATATTACATGATAATGTCAAGGTTTACAGGCACAATGATTAGCGAGAGCTAAAATCTAAAAACTTGATTTTTGAGCATTTTTATCATGGTGATTATCTCAACCAAGGTTCAACTAATTGTAAGTTTAGCGTAGTTTGATGAAAGTATAGTTTATCGATGCCTGTCTCTCGAGTTAAAGCGAACGAAATTTGATTTCTGTCTGTCTGTATGCACGGTAACTGTAGAGCGAATTGATCTGTAGGCTTGAAATTCTGAGTGAAACTCTTAACTCTTCTGACTTTACATCGCTGTTGAAAATGGTCCACACTGGTCCAATGAATCCAAATTTCTGTCTGCGAATAAGCATTGGTTACATTGTCTTGTGGATGACTATGTTTTCAAATTAGAAAAACACAGCACAAATAAAGTAGTAAACAGATATATTGTTAAGGTATATGACATGTTCCAGTAAACATAATATGAAGCTACTGTACTTTGTTGGATTAGTTAAATGGTAAAGGGATTTTTATACTGTGTTATGTTAACTGGGATAAAACATGAGATGGACGTAGCACGGATCTCATGTGTGGCAGTTCAAAACTTACCTTGAACTAACTTTGCGAAGACCTTCTTTTCTTGAAATTTGGAACAACTGATCAGAACTGAAAAACAGTGCTATAATACGAGTATTTACAAACACTCGGGCTAGTGTCCTTGAAACAGAGGTAGTACCTTCTACCATTTGAAGATCAATAGATATTTGTGCCTGGATAACGTATTTTTTGTAAATATTCATGGTACATCCAGTGAGTCAATCTCGGAGCCAGGATGTCCACTGTGGGGCGAGCGCGAAGTCTGGCTTATGTGTAAACTTGCCTTCTATTAGACTTCTGCCCTTCCCAAGAGCTTATTACGACGCATATGAATGACGCAGAGTTATACCAGTTCCGGAGCCTACGCCCGCGGCTCCAGGGATCCTTTATTTTTCGGGAGCCGCACCGTGGCATCTCCGGTGTCTGTCGCAACAAACCGGAATCAAATCGTCGAATGTTTTGTGCCGACTGTGGCCGGCGACATGGCTTCTGAAACACGATCACTTGCGGTTTTGGACTGTTTTGACATCTCTGATTTTGACAAGGTCGCCCTGTCCAGGTGGCAAGTGTGACGGCCGACTTGGATCTCAAGGACACGCCTTTCGCACGTATCCCTAGGAATATCTATAATTGTCCACTCGTTTTCACTTCTGAGTAAAGTGATTCTCAATACAGTACTGTTCTTGACTCCTGGATATCTACATCTACGCATTGAAATGTTTTTGTAGCAGGGTTATACCGATTATAATTAACTGTAATATGGAATGTTACAACAAGACAATTATAACTGGACACCTCCTGTTTTTATACTTGGATGACGTAAACGCCCATTTCGAGTACAAGTGTGGCGATATTCGTTACAAAAATTGGCATAACTGTCTCAGCCGCGAAGATAAAATCCCGCGAGACCTGTTCGGAAGTATTAGTTTAACGTGATATAATACTTGTTAAGCCGAGAATTTCTTATTAATGTTGATAATAATATTATTGTACAGTAAATGATATAGGTAAATAATTTTTTACCTTTTGGGTTTTGATAATTAAAGCCGGTAGTGAAGGCGCATAATCCTTCCAGCGAAGCAGAGTTTATTGAATTAATTATGGTCTCGGCTTACAGCTAATTAGTGTGGGATTGTTTTAGTTAGCGATACTCCGTGGTCAATAATTTTGTGGTCTTCAACTTTCGTGGCAGCACCATGTCGTGGTATTCATCCTAGTTCCGTGGTCGTCCAGTCAAAGAAGAGTAATTTTATATGGAACATAATTGGGGCAATTTGTTATGTACGTTGGGAAGGGTTGATTCGATATGAATGTTTAGTTTAGTTCCTGTTCACCTTCCTCTTAGTGCAGCGTCTAGAATCTGACGCTGCCACAGACTTTACTCCTGGAATCTGGAGTCCTGTTCGTCTGAAGGATCCAACGAAATTTGGCTGCGAAAATACTCAAAAATAACTCTTTACATCATTTGGCAATCTAGGCCGATACATAGACTACAAAATATAGTGTAATCTAGGTGACGAGGTATTCCCATTGTCTCATCAGGTGTACAATTGAGAGAAACGTGAAATGGAGTGAAACACAACATTGAAATTGAATAAGCCCCACCATAACACTACGTTATGTGTAGAAAACTTGGTTGCTCCACCGTACTTAGAGATCGTATCTAAAACATCGTAGTGCAATCCACTGTGCACCTGATAAGACCTCGAGATTACCTCTTTGCCTATTTTACAGTATATTTTGTAGTCTAGGCGTCTTTTACATAACAACGTCTTTTACACTGTATTCAACATCAAATGATGTAAAGAGTTAATTTGAGATTCTTGGTCGCCAAATTTTGTTGGATACCTTTCGACGAACATGACTCCAGATTCCAGGAGTCAAGTCTGTGACAGCGTCAGATTCCAGAAACTGGACTAAGAGGAAGGTTAAACGGAGCTAAACTCAACATTCACATCAGGACTTTTTAAAATAAATAAATAAGTCAGTAAGCGATGCGATTCGTTCCATACATAGTGTCATTACCATACATCAGTGCGTTATAATAAATTATTATTATTAGCCCTGAAGGCTAAGATGATCTATTAGTGTACACCCCCCTGTGTTCCGGTATATGGTGTTTTGTATACAATGGAGATAGAAAAAAATGAAAGTAATAATTTCGTCCATAGGTTATTTCAGACTTTTGTTTGATGCAGCTTGGCAAATTTCTTCTGATCCATCATGCTATGGCTTAGTAGGCTACATCGAAATTTGGCTTATGTTTTGTTTATGGGGTAGTTACACAATTGGCGTAGAATTATGTAGAAAACCTTTCCGGGATCGCTGATCATATCCAGCCTTTACAACCTTGATACAGACCTGCACCAGAATGTGAGGCAGAGGAAGGAAAAAACGACCTCTTTTAAGAAATCACTCGCAAAAGTTGTCGTCAAGGTCATCAATAGATTCCCTGAAGAAATCAGGCAGATGAGACACAAATAAATTCAAATATCGACAGTGATAATCTCTGAGTAAAAAATATTAATTCTAATGACGATTTTATTAAGGGATGCTGAAACTGAGATCCATGGTAACCGGAAATTACAACTCCAACTCCCTCTCGGATATTCTAAAACATACAAAATCATAAAAATTTATAAACATATAATTGTCTATATATTTAAAAATGTAAGTCATCGTAGTTAAGGGATTACCACGATCGCATCACACGATATAATCAATTCAGTATAGCTAAACAACACAGACTAATATTATGAAGAAACCTTCTGTTACAAGCAGGATACAATAAACACCCCGAATGTTTACAATTTTAGAAACCAATGAAAAATCATTCAACGGCAAACAAAATTTTTTTAAAATAAATTGTTACAAAGTGGATGAATGTCACCATGACGGTCATAACATTCTAAAATAACTAAATTATTTTTTTACTTTTTTCCAATGTTCTTACAGTTATTTATTTTAGTTATGAAGAAATAGTGAAATTGTTCAAACATTAGGGAAATCAAAATATGTTATAGAACATTGGTTATACAATTTAATGTTGTCCACGTCAATAAAATTAGCATTATTATTGATTTGGCATTAGTTATTGAATTAATTTTCAATGCATAAAAACCATCGAACAAACAAAATTGTTTTATTATATACTTAAACCTAAGTTTGACATTGCATATAAAACTGTTATAGATTCTAAAATTATATTACTAAAGGTTATATTATTATCATTGGTCTTTATTTAAACCAAGCTTTAAAACAATTATATTTACAGAGTTATTTCCCCCGCATGAAATTATAACAGTTAAGTTTGTCGGTAAGGTCATAATAATAAACAAATAATAGGCTTATGATCCAAAAGCCGATTTGCGCTGTATAAGAACACAAACAGGTTTTTCTTGAAATCAATAAAGAAATGTTTCCTAAGAAAGAAATCAATTCTCAGCCACGCTAATTTTGGTAGAGATCGAAACGATTAAACGAGGACGTTATCGAAAGGGTTAAACATATGAAGTGATAGTTTTAATAGCTGGTTGCAATTAAACCTGCGGTAAACACAGTAATCATTACCATACGTAGTAATGTCACCGTCAGACAAGTACATTAAGAAACAGAAGTCGCCATTTAAATGGTCTGTATATGGTTAGCGGACGCTGATTTATTATTTGTTGACGTTTCGGACGGATGGTGGGTTTTAAATTTTTTCAGCTAAGTAAAATATGGTTTGAAAAATGTATTGCTTTATATATTTCAATCCTTTTGATAACCTCTCATTCAACCTTCAGTAAATTACTAGCAGCTGAAGATCGATTTTCCTCTTAAGAAAAAGTTCTCTATGATTTCAAGAAAGAACAGGATGTGTATTTATACAATGCAAATTGACTTGCCGTGGAATAATTGACGAGAGTAGAAGGTAGCTTGTACCTTCGTCCTGACATGCAAGAAGGTTTAGGTCAAGATATCTTTTTAAGTCAATGGCTGGATTTTATAGAAGAATAACCAATAAAAATCTTACGTCTTAAAATATCATCCGGCACTTTTTACGACGAACGTAAGAGTTATAAACATGCAAAACGATTCAACGAGGAACGTTATAGTCGACATCTTGAGTAGGGAAGTGAATTGGTGTGAAATGTAGTTGTGCGTGTGAAAGGAAGACTGGCCATGTTCCATATTGATGTGACATTTAGCATTGAATGGCGCTGGTGGAGCACGAGACCGGGAGGTATCAGGCGGCGATCGGAGTGGCAATGGCGAGGCGGTACATTGTACTCCGTATCGTACTACACGTACTATACTTGACTGCAGACACACGAGACCGGGAGGTATCAGGCGGCGATCGGAGTGGCAATGGCGAGGCGGTACATTGTACTCCGTATCGTACTACACGTACTATACTTGGCTACAGCCACACGAGACCGGGAAGTATCAGGCGGCGATCGGAGTGGCAATGGCGAGGCGGTACATTGTACTCCGTATCGTTCTACACGTACTATACTTGGCTACATGCATACGAGACCGGGAGGTATCAGGCGGCGATCGGAGTGGCAATGGCGAGGCGGTACATTGTACTCCGTATCGTACTACACGTACTATACTTGGCTACATGCATTTGAGACCGGGAGGTATCAGGCGGCGATCGGAGTGGCAATGGCGAGGCGGTACATTGTACTCCGTATCGTACTACACGTACTATACTTGGCTACATGCATACGAGACCGGGAGGTATCAGGCGGCGATCGGAGTGGCAATGGCGAGGCGGTACATTGTACTCCGTATCGTTCTACACGTACTATACTTGGCTACATGCATACGAGACCGGGAGGTATCAGGCGGCGATCGGAGTGGCAATGGCGAGGCGGTACATTGTACTCCGTATCGTACTACACGTACTATACTTGGCTACATGCATACGAGACCGGGAGGTATCAGGCGGCGATCGGAGTGGCAATGGCGAGGCGGTACATTGTACTCCGTATCGTACTACACGTACTATACTTGGCTACATGCATACGAGACCGGGAGGTATCAGGCGGCGATCGGAGTGGCAATGGCGAGGCGGTACATTGCACTCCGTATCGTACTACACGTACTATACTTGGCTACAGGCACACGAGACCGGGAAGTATCAGGCGGCGATCGGAGTGGCAATGGCGAGGCGGTACATTGTACTCCGTATCGTACTACACGTACTATACTTGGCTACATGCATACGAGACCGGGAAGTATCAGGCGGCGATCGGAGTGGCAATGGCGAGGCGGTACATTGTACTCCGTATCGTACTACACGTACTATACTTGGCTACATGCATACGAGACCGGGAGGTATCAGGCGGCGATCGGAGTGGCAATGGCGAGGCGGTACATTGCACTCCGTATCGTACTACACTTGGCTACAGGCACACGAGACCGGGAGGTATCAGGCGGCGATCAGAGTTGTAATGGCGAGGCGGTACATTGTCCTGTAAATCCTGGGATACCAGTGTGTTGTTGTAACAAAATTTTGTCAAGATACCTAACGTGTGCGTTAGTAATGTTAATAAAAGTTTAAATGGATACGAAAATTTGAGTGGATAAAATTTGAGTCCAAATGAAAGTCATGCTTAACTTTGGAAATACGCCAACTCAGTGGATCATCATCTTACAATAAGACCTTTTTCATTTGTTTTTGATCTTAGCCATTAAATGATATTTAATTTCAAAACCTTTCGTTTTACGTTTGGTACTTTTGTTTGCCAAAATTTTAAACCCTCATTAATATGCCTAAAAATGCAATTTTTCTCAATGATCCAGGATAATTTATGAATAAATAACAAACGTGCTCGGTCCCTGGTACCAGGTAGTAGAAAAGAAAAACTAAACACAGTTCCAATTTAGTCTTTAATGATTTTTTTTAATTCAACACTTTTATTATCGGATACAATGAGCGTGTTTTAGCTTGCAACACTATTTTTACAGTGTCGCTAACTCAATAACAACTTTTACTTATATTTATTTCTTTATTGTTGTTGACACAGCTTTACAGTGCTTAGCAAGATCTATATTAAACCTGTCTTTCATATTCACTATATTCCACACATATCATGTTTAATCATTACTCATTCTTTACTTGCACTTGCCATCAGACTCAGACTTTGTAACTAATTGCCAATTAGCTACCCAGCAGCTCCATGTACTCGCCCACCGAATAAAACCCGTTTGACGCCTAAATTCAGTTGTAAACGGATTAAAGTCATATATTTGCTTCATTTTTTTAGGAAGCCTCTTGTTTTCAGAAGCAGGCAGCCACTCCCCTCCCTGTCCTACATTAAAATCCCACAATCGACGTTCCGAGGTGCAAAACAGACCCCTTTAAGTGGGGCTACTGTGGAAAACACACAATTGCGCATGTAGAATACATCAGGGCAGTGAAAATCATAAATGTGAGATTGCTACTTCCGAACAGTGAAAGTAAATATGATCTTGGATCATCATGCTCTCTCTGCTCTATTGCATCCACGGAACTGACAATGGTATTGTTAGAAAATGAACGATCACCAACTTAGCTCTTGATCATCCTATCATATGATCTTGGATCACTACATGTACACGTTAGAGAGGACTTTTTAGTCCTAACTTCGCCTCCAATAAATACATTTTTCATTTCATTTCATTTCATCACTATACTCCATCGGCACTATTGTATCCAAGGAACTAACAATGGTCATGGTAGAAAATCAACAATCACCAACTGAGCACTTGATCATTCTATCATATGATCTTAGATCATTGTGCTTTCTCTCCACTATTATATCTAAGGAACTGACAATGATCGTTTTAGAAGATCATCAATCACCAACTGACCTCTTGATTATCCTATCATATTATCTCGGATCATTATACTCCATCGGCACTATTGTATCCAAGGAACTAACAATGGTCATGGTAGAAAATCAGCAATCGCCAACTGAGCACTTGATCATCCTATCATATGATCTTAGATCATTATGCTTCCTCTCCACTATTATATCTAAGAACGGACAATGATCATGTTAGAAGATCATCAGTCACCAACTGACCTCTTGATTATCTTATCATCTTATCTCGGACAATCATGCGCTCTCTGCACTATTGCAACTAAGGAACTGACAATGGTCATGTTAGAATATGAACAGTAACCAAATGAGCTCATCCAGTCATATGATCTCGGATCACTATGCTTCCTCTGCACTATTGCAACTAAGGAACTGACAATTGTCATGTTAGAAAATGAACAATAACCAAATGAGCTCTTGCTTATCCAGTCATATGATCTCGGATCACTGTGCTTCCCCTCTGCACTATTGCAACTAAGGAACTGACAATGGTCATGTTAGAATATGAACAGTAACAAAATGAGCTCTTACTCATCCAGCCATATGATCTCGGAGCACTATGCTTCCTCTGCACTATTGCAACTAAGGAACTGTTCAATTGTCATACGAACAGTAACCAAATGAGCTCTTGCTTATCCAGTCATATGATCTCGGATCACTGTGCTTCCCCTCTGCACTATTGCAACTAAGGAACTGACAATGGTTATGTTAGAATATGAACAGTAACAAAATGAGCTCTTACTCATCCAGTCATATGATCTCGGATCACTATGCTTCCTCTGCACTATTGCAACTAAGGAACTGACAATGGTCATGTTAGAATATGAACAGTAACCAAATGAGCTCATCCAGTCATATGGTCTCGGATCACTATGCTTCCTCTGAAATATTGTATCTAAGGAACTGACAATAGTCATGTTAGAAATTCAACAATCACCAACTGAGCTCTTAATTATTCAAACATATGATCTCGAATCATCAAGCTCTCTCTGCTCTATTGCATCTAGGGAACTGACAATGGTCATGTTAGAAGATCACTAATCACCAACTGAGCTCTTGATGATCCTATAACATGGTGACGGATCACTCTGCTCTTTCTACATTCACTAACTCATTAAATGATCAAAAATACTTGTGTAACGATCGATACTGTGGTAACAAAGTAGTGTATAAGAGTGCCTGTGTGTAGAGAGTCTGTGCATGTGTACGTAAGAGATGTGCGTGCGGCGCGTGCGTCACCCAAGGCCACACATAATGGCCGCTGTCAGTTGCGTGTCGACCTCGCGCCAGCCCGACATGCGCGAAATCATCCGCGAATTGCGCAACACCGTGCCGTATGGTGCGAATCGCCGACCTGCATACAGTCCCGCTTTGGTTCCTTTTAATTTAAAATTCTCCTCCCGGAAATTTCACTTTCCAGTACTGGTATACCTCACAGGGCAACTTCTCTTTCTTGTATCCAAGTTTCACACAATTCAGGATAAATTAATCCCTCAACGTACATGCAAAATTGCTTCAAAAATATAGAGATACTTTTAAAATGATCGTTCGTTCAGATAAGACCTCTAAATGTGAAGGATAATCGTTCCCATGGACATGTAACAACCTAAAATGACCCTCATTTGTTATTCTCATATGATTGTAAAATACTAACATTAGCATCAATACTTATTAATTAAAAAATTTAGTAGGGCGTCACGAAATAATATAGCAACTCAAAAATATAATACTAGAGCTCGAGCAGACCCTAGACGTCTAACACCACTGGCCGCCAAAATGCCATGCAATGCCAGGGCAAAATATTAATAAAAACTGCTTCACAAGAAAATTATGAATGACAAAACTTTTGTGAACGAAACCCCATCTTCTACTTATTTTATTGTCATATACATTTTTACCCAAGGCTTAATGACACGTTTAAATACTTTAAGATATAAAAATGTTTATTTACGTTTAGATATTAGGTTGCGCATTGTAATACCGATGCCGAGTGGTCTAAGACGTTGGACTGAGATACAGGTACTATAGGTTCAGACCAAGTAATAATAATAATAATAATTTCTTTATTTCTCTTTCTTTCTTTTACATTTTACATATATATATGTATACACAATTAATTCATAATACCAGTCTGTCCCTTGATTACAAACTTAAGACTATAGTTTAAAATTAGACAAAATAACAAATAAAATAGATACACTATGTACATTAACCAATAGTTTTGTATGAAAGAGAAAGAGAAATCTCCAAGGCTTAGCCTGATTGGAGAATTACACATTCAATTTACATTGTAAAAAGCGGTAGCAGAAAGTTATTACAAAATAATCAAAGAAACAGAATTTATTAAATAATCTAAACTCAGATACAGTTGGGTACACCACAAGCTTAAAATTACATCTTGTTATAGGCTAAATTGGTTACAGAATTTAAAGATCTATTTGTAGAGAATAATAAACAGGAATAGAAAAGGAACAATGTTTAATTTCGAAAGTACAAAATAAAAGCTTTGTGTGAACATAAATTATAGTTCTTCTACGTAACTTCAATAAGATTTGTTCCCTCCCATTCTTTCCCTGACCATACTGAGAAATCAGCAGCTGATAGATAAGATAATTATTTTGGAACCGTCAACCTCAAACTGTTCACAACCTGTCCTGAGTAGATAATGCATAATAACCTAAAATTATGTGATACATTATATGATTATGTGATGTGTTTTGAGTGTTATAGTGTGTTGTGATTAGTTAAAATTTGGGATGTTTGATAAGTGCAGTGGTTGTGCTGTGAGAATTTAGTCTACGGTAAGACGAAGTTTTCTTATTTCATAGTACATACAATTAGTCAATCAATATACAATACAATATACTTATAAACAATCATGATAGGGCTTTAAATAAAATCTCACATACATCATTGACTAAGTGACAATATTGAACAATGAAGAGACTCAATACTCTCTATTTCCAAAACCCAGTTTTTGACTAGTTTATGAAATAAATTCAAAACTATTTACTTCTTTAATATTGTTTAGTGTAACTTATTATAAAACTTTGGAGCAAGAAAGCAAAATGTTTTAGTGAAAAAGGTCGTTTTCGGCTTCGGGAACATAGAGATCATTTGAGCTTCGTAATTTCTGTTTATATGCAACCATTGAATTACAGTTTCGGCTTTTAACAAAAAACAATTTCAATACTTTGAAAAAACATATAACTGCCTCCAAATTGAAAATTCTTTGATGACAGAATAAAGGAGATGATGGGTGGTCAGGTGGTTTTTTTACATACTATCCTTAAAAAACTTTTTTTTGCAATACTATCAATGGTTTTAAGTTTGTGACATAAGTCCCACCCCAGCTTATTAATCCATATTGTAGTCTGCTATGCACTAAAGAAAAATACAACTTTCTCAAAGTAGCCCCATTGCACAGATATTTTAACAAAATAAAATAAATATTCTCAATATGTTATTTATTTTTATTTTTGAGGGTCATAATGTGGGTTTTTCCAACTGAGATCAGAGTCAAGAATAATTCCAAGATATTTTATTGACTGACTTCCACATATTTCTTTACAGTACAAATGCACACTCATTAGCCTCAGTTAAGCAATCAGTGGCATTATAAGTAATTCCATTGATAAAATTCTTTCTTCGTTTCCTCTTAGGCCAAAGTTGACGTATTTAGTTTTTTCAGCACTCAGTATCATATGATTTTCAATGAACCACCATCCAAGACTGTCTAAATCAGATTTAATTTGATACTCTATTATATTAATGTCATTAGAAATGTAGGTTAGGGCTGTATCATCGGCAAAAGATATAATTTGCCCTTTGAATTTACCATTGCAGAGATCATTTATATATATTAGAAACAATATTGCACCGAGCACCGAACTCTGAGGAACACCACAATGTATAATTCCAAAAACCACTTAAATGGCCATTTACCCTAACACTCTGCCTTCTATTTTTCAGATAGCTTTCAAATAATTTTATAGACGATTCCTCTTTTATACCACAATCATGTAACTTTTTCATTAAAATATCGTGATTAACTGTATCGAATGCTCTTTGCAATATCTAAAAAGTCTGTGACCGTTGCACTTTTTATCAGTAGCATTAATCTTGTACTGTATCGTCTCTCCCCCCTATTCTGTTTGATAAGATCCTCGCACAGGCCAGTGGCTCATGAGGACGGACAGAATAAAGTTGAAAAGGGGATGGGCCTCTCCTTTATGAAAAAAAGTATTGCGCATACAAATCAGTATTTGCTTATAAGGTACAATTTATAGAATATCTGGTCTATAACTAGATTGGGTACGTAGATTAACGTAAAGGAAAATTAATGCACCAAGTTAGATTGATGTAACAAATTAAATGATGCAAAGAAGTATCGAAGGACTCTATAGAACGCAACTAAAGAGTTATTGTACAGACGGACAGATGAACTGCCCTTTGACTTTTCATCCTAAAATCAATAAAGCTCGATTTCCGAGTACTTCATAAATAATACAAAAATATAGAGAACACAGATTCTCTATTTTTATAATATGAATGACACTCCATTTGCGTTTGTTCCGTCAAAGTTCACCTACATTTTCTATATAAGTTTTGTCTCATCTTGATAATCAAAATCAAGTATATGGTATTTTTGCGATCTTAGTAAAACACTCGACATGTTAACCATCTGATACTACTTAATAAGCTGGAAATCAAAGGGATTAGAGGCTGTACCCTATATTGGTTCAAGTATTGCCTTTTAGTCTTATCGTTACCACGGCTTTTAGTCAACTCTTTTGGCACGGCTAAGTCAGATTTCGTCGAGGTTTCTATGGATGTTCCTCAAGGCCACTTCTCTTTGCATTATATGTGAACGACTTCATATCTTGCGTCCTTGAAGCTTGCGTTACTCAATACACCGATGATACTGCAACCATTGTTCAGGCAGACTCTCCAACCTCATTAAACTTTCAACTAGACTCTACATTACACAAAACAAATTCTTAGTTAATTAGTAACGACTTATTCCTCAATGTTGACAAAACCTCCATTCTTCCCACTCGATCTCAAACGGTTTCTAAGGCCGTTGTTGCTCTGGACGAGGTCGACATCACTGGGGTTAATTCAGTCTGTTTCTGGGCCGTTCATTGGGATGCTTGTTTTTATTGGCGTCAGCATGCGAAGCCCTTTGCTCTAACACACCTCCGTATTGTTTTATTTTGAGGTATCATTCCAATCTCCTAAATTGTGGTACACTAAAAATGGTACACCATGGCTACTTTTCCTCTGTGATGTACGGAATAATG
Source organism: Homalodisca vitripennis (assembly GCF_021130785.1). Classification (NCBI taxonomy): domain Eukaryota; kingdom Metazoa; phylum Arthropoda; class Insecta; order Hemiptera; family Cicadellidae; genus Homalodisca; species Homalodisca vitripennis. The sequence goes on along the minus strand of NC_060211.1, from coordinate 40,320,408 downwards.
GTTATGGGAAATGGCTTAATCTTCTTTGTTACAAAGGGTCTTCAAATTGAAAAATAGGGCTATTCGTCTGGTGTTTAGCCTGGAGAGTCTCGGGAAGGCAGTGGGCAAGTATTTCTCCGAGAACGTATCCTAACCCTTCCCTCCATTTTAATCTAGTCTGAATCAATTTACAATTTTAAACATATTCAAGATATTCCTATTCACAATCATATATATTGTACCAGAAATGAAAACAGTTTGGTTTTGCCCCATTATAGTAATAACATGTTCCGAATATCAATAGAATATTTAGGACCTAAGGTTTATAATAAATTACCAGAATAATTAAAACCCGGCCCTTCCCTTTAATATTTTAAAACAGCTTAGAACTTTCTTATAAAAAAAACTATTTTACTCTCCCTGAATATTTTTTCCCCATCCACCCATACCAGTAAAACATATTCACAGTACTGATATTTTAATATGTTACTAGTCAGTCAGATTCAATACTACAATAATAATACGAGTAAAAACAATTTTCTAGGTTACGATTAGCATTTATTTGATTTATGTATACCTGTACTGACTATTCTTCATACATGGTCCGTGAGAAATAAATGAGTTTGAATTTGAATTGAATTACGCCATTTTCACATAGGAGAATTTTAGGATGCCTACGTCAATTTGAGGAAAGACAGTATTTGTGGAGACTTACTTTATGCCTCTGTCCCAACCACCCAGTGTAACATAGTAAAAGAAGTGAGGACCATTTCTAAATTATAATAATGCATCCTTTAAAAGTTTTGCTTTTTGAGAAAAGCACATGATGGATTTGAGCGATTTCGCAACTAGAGCCCAATTCAGGACCCCCCTCTCCCAATCATTAAAAGCTCCCCACCCGACTAAAAGTCGTTAAGAGAAGGTTTACCGTTCTATAAGCGTTGGAGTACTAAATTAAATCCTTAATTACTTTTGAAGTCAAAGCGAACCTATAAACGTAAAAAGCCATAAAAAGCTTTACGTTTACCAATGCTCTTTTCTACTCCATTACTGAGAATATGATCGTTCTTCATATAAAAGTATGATCAAGGTTTAATAAATTGATAATGTATAGTATATATTTCATAATTTACACATCTTAACATCTTAATTACTACACTACTTCCAGGAGGGTTGACTTCTGGCTGGTTTAAACCTTCCAGTAGGACCTACACTGGGCACAGCAAAACAATGGGCAACCTTATGGATGTCCAGGAGCGGCATATCACTAACCAAAAATGTTGAGATATCGGAGTGCAAGGGTATATCGATAGGTTTAGTTTACCGCAGGAGATGACTGGTGAGGCTCCCTAAGTGTTAAGGACTAGCCTAGACGCAAGGAGGTGCCTGTCTACTTTGATTGGAGAGACTGGCACAGAGCTGTATTCCGCTTCCCCCACGGAAACATGACTGAGATAAACGCTCATAATTCTTCATGAAAGATCTCGACAGAGGCGGCCTCTACCCCCAACTTTACCGTACCAGAATACCCTGTCACTCCGGAAGTAGCCACAAAGGTCCTTTTAGGACTAAGTGAAATTTCTGAGCTTGTACCGTTATTTAGTTGTATTTTATATCTATATATATATATATATATATATATATATATATATATATATATATATATATATATATATATAAATGCGAATGTTTGTTTGTATGTTCCGTTATAACTCTGGAACCAATGCACGAAACATCGTGAAATTTTGTACAGTGATTCTACACGTTCCTGGAAGTAACATAGGCATACTTTTAGAGAGGTATTTGGTCCAATTTTAATAGTTTATTTCATTAATTTTTTAATTATAAATTGTTGTTGATGTTGGTGTGTTTTATATTGGATCCGACAGACTGCGCTACGACACGTAATACAAAGCGAACTGATACTTAACAGCTGATAATACTTTCAGCTGAAGTTCATCAAAGAGGCAGAAACATTTGTTTACATTTAAAATTTAAAACATTTTTATTGTAAAGTGCTTGATCAGTAGTGTTTTTAAATTCAGATTGCATCAATGATCAATAAACTATTTAATTCAAAGAAAATACTATTAAACGCTATTATGAAAACAACCTCATTATACAAATCCGTGAATGTTTGCACATAAGGTAATCGAATTTGGTTACATCGAAGGTAAATGAAAAGAGCCGAAAGAAGACACTTTATGATCGAAACTTGGTTTCTTTGATACATTTTCTTGAAGGCACACTCCTAAAATAATACTGGAAATATCTTAGACAGAAAATTAATTTTAACAGACCGAATGTGATTCTTTATAACCTAATTAGTTTACCGAGATTCATCCGTATACAGTAACTGTTCTGAATAACTTATCAACACCTAGCAAAAACCACGAAAGATAGAGGCAGGAATATGATACATACCTTCATAATGCGCCCAAGAGGCTCACGAAGGAACGACTGTCAATTATCTCAGCAATGTTTAGAATGTGATAGAAAAAGAATAAGTGAATATAGTGTACTGTTTTCAACGGGAAATTGCGTGCGAAGCAGCGGGAAACTGCTAGTAATATATATTTTCGCAACCCTGTTACTCGTTACTGGTTAATATAAGTTACATCTGATGTTCTTGGAGCTAAATTCTTGGCAGATTAATAACCTAATTGGTACGCGTATTAATTTTTTCACTCGTGAACTTTGCATCTGCCGATCTTGCTGCCGAGCAACACCTCGCGCGCCTGGTCCATTGGAACGATTACGCCCACCCATATTATTTAGTTCATTATCACTCAATTTTGCAGCATACGTGGCAATAAATTATTTAATTTTTAACATCTAGAGGTGCTTTTATGTTTATTTGCCATAACTAAACATATAAGTAAACTATGCAAATCAAGTATTCATTACTACGACCTCAGCGGTGTACAACCCCATGTGTTTCGTCGATTCGGTACAAGCTTCTTGTCGTAAAAGGGCAAAAAACGTTAGTGTGTTAATAGTTTTTGATGTTAATCAATTCTTGTGTATTATATATGTTGATGAATATGTTCCACCATTTTGTATGTTTGTTGGTTGTAGACTCAAAAGCATTATTTATTAAATGAAAGTTGGAAAAATTGAACAATTTTGTTTCTTACCGACGACTGTGCGATGAATAACAAATGTTGCTGGGAGGCACCACATTTCATTTCACCCCAAAATAAGTGTTGAAGTTAAAGAAGGGACCTGGCACTTTTACAATAAATGTGGTACTGTTAGATATTTTTTATCAAAATGCTCTACATTTTTAGGCGTGGTTTATGTCTGCTCCTAATGTTTAATTACATATACCGAGAAACCGACGCGGAAACTCGTAAATTAGTGGACTAGGCTCACGTAACGAAAGCACAGCGTAGTTTTCATATTTTAGTGCGAAATTTGACACGCTCTAACAATGCAGTTACATCAATAAATAATGACGTTTTACTTCCTCGTTTTTTTATTTCCTAATGATAATAGGGTTACTCAGATTTTAGGTGACATAGGTTTTTGTTGTACCCAGTGTATGTTCAACTAGAAGGTATAAACCAGCGAGAAGTGAATCCTCCTGGCCCAAATTAGTAAATTAGGGCCAGTAATTAGTAAATTACTAATTAGTAAATTAGTACACTTTTTAAAAATCTTACGCGTGTTTTTGAAAAGATTATAAAGTTTCCCTCGCAAATTATTTATGTGCAATCACACAACGATACTCTCCCGATGATATACTTGTTTAAACCGAACTTTTGACAGTATATGGTGGAAGCTTATTTAGCAAAAATCTTCTTTATATATTTTGAAACGAATGAATGAAATAGCCTTTATTTTCAGAAGCGGAGTTAGGACTAATCAGCTTTCTCTACCACCCAACCTCAAAACACAGTTAAAACAAATATTATATAGTAAAAGACATAAATAAATGTTGCAACTACTTATAACACAAATTAATAACTGAAAATGAGTTAGGCTCCAATTTACCTTCCTATTACAAGATATAATGTAAATAGGTATGTATAGGTATGTGTAGGATGATGAGGTATTCTCATCATCTTGTGGTCTAGGTGTCTCTGATGTAGAAATAATGTAATTTTTTGGATCTCTTCAGTCTCAAAATTTCAGGAGTTGAGCCTGTAACAGCGTCATATCCCAGACGCTTCACTAAGAGGAAAGTAAATTGGAGCTTAACTCAACATTCACATGCAATAAACCCCCTCCCCCCAACTTACCTACTTTGTGTATACTGAATAAAATAATAAAATAAAATAAATGCAACACTCGCAAATCTGAATGATTAATTAACATATTTTCATCACTAACCGTTTGGCCACTACGCACAAACCTATTCTTAAGCCTCGCCCCAAAGCCACCACGGTTTTAAGTGCTGTTGACGGCATCAGGAAGGATTTTGTTTATAGAACAAGAAGTACCTGCTGTAAAACGCAAATGTGGAGCAATGCAAGATAATTTCCGAACGATAATAAAGGAATTAAACACAGCGGTTCTTATTGCTATTTAGATAATAGTCTACTACATCGTGGGGAGGGTTGGCGTTTTTACCTTTGATTCTTATACTTCTCGCACTCATCCCTTCCATTTCCTGCAGAAGTTTCCTACTTCATGATTGTATTAGTCTAAGTTGTAAGAGCAGAAATATTCCCAGCCTTGTTGACAGGTGCCTTCATCAACAACCCCTTTGCCCCCGGCGGCGCTCTTACATAACTTACTTGGACCTCACAAACTACGGTTGAGTCTATTCACGTGAGTCTATTTGTAGGAGGCTGTTTCTATCCAACTTCATTCTATAAATGTTTGTTTATATGTCATTTTACTATGCTAAGTAAGTGAGTTAAAGTAAAGATGTATTATTTTACCAGGCGAAGTTAGAGCTAAGAAGCCCTCTCTAACACCTAACCTGGGGACCAACGGCTGGTTAAAGGTGACTTCCGAACCACCACCAATGGTCGGGCAGGCGGGCTGCTGCAAGAACAGGGTCTCTCAGCGGTCACCCATCCAAACAGCTGCCACGCTCGACGTTGCTTGATCCGGTTATCTTGCGGTAACCGCTCTACCCGCTACACTGCGCCATTGGCAAACACTACTAAACATTTTTAAGGGTAAACCGTTCAAACGAGTTTGCAAACGTGTATTGACCTACACGAAAATCGAACTAATGACCTCTCGGTTATAGGGGTGCTGTCTCACCCCTCGGCTCAAGTGACTCTCCTCCTAAACGTCATAAATGTAAGCGAGTGTGCGAGCTTGTGTACTTTCTTTTTATTTTATTTTTTAATATGAAAACAATAAATCTTAATTTGATCATCGTTGTCCTTTCTAAATAACACTTATGATGCTCTAGTTAGTTATCTAATTAATAAAGAAAGTCTTGTAAGAAGAATTGAAATTGAAAAACACGTAAACACTTTCATAGCTATATATTATGACGATATTAAGTATAAGACTTTATTTCGCACCAGCAACTGTTAACCACGACTTGGCAAGCAATTTTTACAATTGAAGACCTTAGTCTTCTTAGTGAAAACACTTATGATGGAGCTCTATCGCATTTTTCAATAGAAAGTAAGCATAACTAATATAGATATGTATTATTTCATTGTTCATAATTACGAGGGTCAGAGGTTAAACAAAAATGAGACTGTTTGCCTTGTTGCCCCGGCCAAGAAAATAATAGGATACATAAGATGTATTTCTCATAAACTTTCTTCGGTCAAGACTACTTCCTCCTGATATAATCCGATTTTGGAATTAGGTTTCGTATTTATAGTGCCATATTTCGGTTTGTTTTGGTTTCAATGAAAAATATATAGACATGCGTAGGCGTAAAAGTATACAAAAACTGTCTATTTTGGCCGTTTTTATTCTCTTTCGATATAATATATTTAAGGTGTCAAGGTGAATGTACCTTTTGTCTCAATCAAGAAAATAAACACAAGTGTATGATTCCAAACCTGCCTCAACCGAAAAGCGTCTACTTCCGGCCTTTGTAATTTACTTTCAGCGTAAGATATTTCTGGCGCTATAGTTAATTTTGCTTGTTGTTATGATCAACAAAATAAAAAATACATAGTAGACTAAAAAAACTAACTTCGATTAAAAAAAAACACATCGAAGGTAAATTTTATATCAGGGTTTTAATGATTTTTATGTTCTTAATTGTATAGGTTAAATAGTAACAGGGAGTGCATTAAATGGTTGAAATTTATCACTGGCGTAATTTGTAATAATATTAGGAAGTACCTGTTACTGCTATATGTATTACACTATTGATAAAAAACTGTATACATAATATTTCCTAACATTGTCAGTTAAAAGGACTATTTCAACTAAAACTTCAACACCATCGTTTAACCAAGTTTCTTATCTGGAAAAATGGTGTGCCCAACAGTGATAGCATAAGTATGATTTAAATAAGAAGTGTTGCTGCTTTCAACCCTATAAGACGTGTGCATAGGTGTTTCAGCCTATTTCAGCAGTAAGTTGTAACAAGTGTTTTGCCAAATGTTAAATTGGAGTTATGTTTCATAAATATTTTTATTTTTCCAAATTCAAAAATATTTTTATTTTTCCAAATTCAAAAATATTTTTATTTTTCCAAATTCAAAAATATTTCCATTTTCCTCCACATAAGAACCGGACTTTAACGAATAATTTTAAAAAATCCCGAATTTTTTCAACCACTCTGGACTTTAACGGTTAGTAATACATTTATTGATTATTTTATAATGATTAAGTTGGTGTAACCTCTCACAAAAACCATTGTTATTACCGTCTCATTCTAAGGACATTGGTTGCGTTTTATTGGGAATAGAGATTTCCCCCCCTTAAAGGACACTAGATATTGCAAGAAAATGAGTAAAAAGAACTGTCATAACGTCCACAAAAGTATCACTGTTGCGTAAAAAAGTCTCTTTGACTGGACAGTGAATATCAGATGGCAAGTGAGAATTTTATTTCAGAGTCGAACATTTTATCGGAACAGCTGAAGTGCTTATATTGATTTAATGCTTGTACACGGAAATTGTTTGTATTATAATATAATAAACTTTAAGGTTCTTCTACTTGCACAATAGTGAAATAAAAGCTGTTTTCCTTATGATGCCATTAAGAACACTGAATTTTAATGGTTGCTACAATCAAGAAACTATATACTGTAATCTCTAGAGACTATGTGGGTATACTATAACGATAATCTTGTACTTACTTTAGTATAATGTAAGCAACTTAATCCATGAATAATTTCTAGTTTAAAATGAATTGCATGGTGATTAATTGCAAATTTAAATTCTACGTAGAAGTAGGAGGTGGTTTACTGTTTATTCGGTAAGTTAATAATATAAATAATAAGGAGGAGTACACCAGACCACATGTAGCGTAGCAGGCATCGCTGAAGTTGCATGCGAAATTTAAAGACAATAGCTCGTTTCAATATCTAGATATCCTGCGGATGAATGAAATCTTTACAGCCTCTAGGCAGACAAAAGAATAAGTTTGACAGCCAAGTGAGTGATAGGCTCCGATGGCGCTCAGCCAGATATCACGAAGAGGTGCACCATCAGCGAGTCTAACTCATTCTTGATTATGTATAAATGAACTTTTGTTTAAAGTTTACGGATGAAATTGTTCTCAAAATATCCTGATAGGTATTGCAAACTATCAGACAAATCCCATAGAGGGAGAAGTTCGTCATCAAACACTACCTTGCCTGAGTAAAAATGAAGTTCAAGTCCATGTCTCATTCCGTTTTTTACGTATCCAGCGAAAACACACTGGAAAATAGACAGAAGGTTTATGTCCAGAACTGTTAAATATACGAAATTTCAAGGTCATAGCTCAATTCAAAGCTAATAAGCTATGCTGACTCTCAAACAAATCTCATAGAGGGAGAAGTTCGTCATCAAACACTACCTTGCCTGAGTAAAAATGAAGTCACAATGAAGTTCAAGTCCATATCTCATTCCGTTTTTGACGTATCCAGCGGAAACACACTGGCAAATAGACAGAAAGTTTTTGTCCAGAACTGTTAATATACGAAATTTCAAGGTCATAGCTCAATTCAAAGCTAATAAGCTATGCTGACTCTCAAACAAATCTCATGGAGGGAGAAGTTCGTCATCAAACACTACCTTGCCTGAGTAAAAATGAAGTCACAATGAAGTTCAAGTCCATATCTCATTCCGTTTCTTACGTAGTAGACAGAAAGTTTTTGTCCAGTCAATTCAAAGCTAATAAGCTATGCTGAGCGTCATCAGCCTGAGTAAGTCACAATCTATAGACAGAAAGTTTTTGTCAGAACTGTTAATATACGAAATTTCAAGGTCATAGCTCAATTCAAAGCTAATAAGCTATGCTGACTCTCAAACAAATCTCATGGAGGGAGAAGTTCGTCATCAAACACTACCTTGCCTGAGTAAAAATGAAGTCACAATGAAGTTCAAGTCCATATCTCATTCCGTTTTTGACGTATCCAGCGGAAACACACTGGCAAATAGACAGAAAGTTTTTGTCCAGAACTGTTAATATACAAAATTTCAAGGTCATAGCTCAATTCAAAGCTAATAAGCTATGCTGACTCTCAAACAAATCTCATAGAGGAAGAAGTTCGTCATCAAATACTACATTGACCTGAGTAAAAATGAAGTCACAATGAAATTCAAGTCCTTATCTCATTCCGTTTTTGGCGTATCCAGCGAAACGCACTAGGAAAATAGACAGAAAGTTTTTGTCCAGAACTGTTAATATACAAAATTTCAAGGTCATAGCTCAATTCAAAGCTAATAAGCTATGCAGGCTCTCAAACAAATCTCATGGAGGGAGAAATTCGTAATCAAATACTACCTTGCCCTGAGTAAAAATGAAGTCACAATGAAATTCAAGTCCTTATCTCATTCCGTATTTTGACGTATCCAGCGGAAACACACTAGCAAATAGAAGGTTTTTGTCCAGAACTCTTCATATACGAAATTTCAATAGCCCAATTCAAAGCTAATAAGTTATGCTGACTCTCAAACAAATCTCATAGAGGAACATGAATCATCATCTAACCATGTCTTGTCTATATAACAATGAATCGATATAATGGAGTATTGAAGGACCGACAGAATGTATCGACAGTTTTACCAACCAAACCAAGTAATTTCTTCACGTCTTACTATGTCACATGATAAAATGTCACCTGTACTCTGTTTACAAATTTATGTGCTCTGAGAATTTCTCGTTGGCATAATACGTTATTCACAAGACAAAAGTAATAATTTTGTATTTTAATTGTACCTCTAATCATATCTTCTGACTCAAAATCAATAGATTTCCTTCTTGGACGAAGAGGAAGGTATGTACCAAGTTTTAAGTCTCCAGGACTTTTCTATCGAGAGTCATCGGATAAACGAACAGACAAACGAACAGACAAACGAACAGATAATTACACATTTTAAGATGGACATGTCTGGAGTAGATACATACAAAATTCCAAATCCAAAACTCAATTCGCTCTCCAAATATCTCCCTGAGTGGTAAGATTCACTAAACCGCAATCAAATGCCATAGGGAATTTAATTGTTATCGGACTCTTTGTCACCTTTATAGGAATGAAGGTTTATGAAAAATGTCAAGCCCCTACCTCAATTAGTTTTGAGGTATCTTACCAACCAGGCAGACAGTCAAAAAGAATTGAAAATTCTCCAATCCCTTGAGTGAAAGGCTTAGCTAAAGCTTATCCAAAAAAGCATTCCTAACACAGTTCAATTATTTAAATATTTTATTTTCACTCTAGAGTTTCTCTTGGAGTTATCTATGGAAGCCGAAACTGCTCTAATGATGCATGTAATGCTATATACAGGGTGTACATAAAGTCCTGCACTGGTATAATATTTTCTAAACGATAACAGATAAATGAACAAGATTTGGTACATCAATACTAAACCTAAAAATCTACTTTTTGAAGGAACTATCAGTTTTCTGTAATATCATGGGGACGTCCCGCAAGGAGTCGGAAGGAAATCTTAAATAGGAGCATAGGTCAATATGCACATCATTTTAAAGGGCTTATCTAGCAGAGTTTAATGCCGCAAACCGCACTCAAAAAGATTGATCCAGTACAAAATGGCGGCTGTTCAAAGGTTTTACTTGGTTACATTTCATTAGTAGCCATAACCCCGGTAAAGCAAAACTGCAACCAAACGAATACTGCAGATAAATACTACATTATGATTGTCAGTTGTACAGAAGTGAATTATGACGTAGGTTATCCTCAAGGGGTACAAATATGGTCCTAATATATGCAGGACTTTATGTACACCCTGTATACGTATATCCGCATGTAGTGATGCAGAGCCTTGTCATGATTGGCGGAAGCCGCGTTCATGACGTTGTGGTCAACCGGAAGTACTGTACACACCGACTTATCAAAATTGCGTTGTATACTTCCTCTGGTGTATCATCAATGTTATTTCCATTATGATTGAAAAGTAAGTACCGGTACTAGCCTAGTTAGTCCATTTACCATTGCCAAATGCATTTTTAAAGCCAGTTATCTGACAAATATTCCGGTAAAAATATTAATTAATTTGTTTTAATTTTTAGTGATAATTGATGTTATTTGGAGAAGACTAGAATTTTCGGTACATGGTGAACGTGTGTAGCGTTACTTCTTAGCAGCTTCGCTTCTCTACACCTTCTTCTTCTTCAGCTTCTAGTATTGTCCCGTTCCTGATGTTCCCTTTCCGCTTATAATGTATTCCGTGAAGCCAGTATGGGCTGCAAAGTAAGTTAGGTGATAGGTGATGAACTTCATTGTTTACATTCAAAGTAGAGTTATAGCTTTGAGAAGTTTACTCGCTAGAAAAGTGGAGCGTATTGATTACCAATAGTTGAAATAGACTTTTCAACGTGCACGATCGTCTAGAACGGAATGTTGTTTGTTTGAGAGCAAAGAATTGTTAATATTAATTTACTATCACTGATAAATGAATAAAATATTTTGGAATATACATTTTATTTTTGCGCAAGACCTTTCGGAATCAATCAGGCACTTCACAAATAAACAAATTACATTACAAGTTACATTTTTCATATAATAATATTGTAATAACATAATATGGTAAAAGATTTGGATATATGATTAGCCAGTATAAAATATTTAAACAGAATTACATTTTAATTTTCTTATAAATTGAGATGAGTAGAATTGAATTTTGAATAGGTCCGTCTTCATTGATAAGTTTTTCTTGATTTGTGTTAATGTAAAACATTTCCCAAGCATTTAAGTGCATTGTGTTAGTAACTTCTTTCAATAATCGTACATGTTTATTAAAGATGGTGTGTCCAGATTCAATAAAGTGATTCGCAATAGCATATCTTTATTTCTTCCATATTTTGTATGTGCAAAGTGTTCTTTAAATCGCGTCTTGATGTTCCTTTTTGTTTGGCCAATGTACAATTTATCACAGTCGTTGCATTTAATTTAATAAATTCCTGATTTGTTTTCGAATGTGATTTTGTTCTTGGGATTTCCTAATATTTGTGATACTTTGTTGTTTGTTTTGTGACAGATTTGTTTGTATGCTTTATACAAATTTTCTGTAATTTATTTGAAATATTACTGTATGTTGTACAAATGAATTCTTGTTTGCTATCTTGAAGGGGTAGTAATTTTGTTCTAGAGTTTCTTCCTTTACTTTTAATTGAATTGTGAAGTATATTGTCAAAACGTATGTTGTATTTAAATCTTTTTCCATTGCTCCAAGATTCTTCAATTGTTGAGATGGTTACTTCGTTACTACTGCTTATAGGAATAATAATAATAATAATAATAATGTTCATTTACAGGGTTCTCTGGTTCAAATAATTCCTTCAATTCTCCTAGAGCAGCCCGGACCAAAATAGCCCAGTGGCATTTGAGGCGGTGTTGCCAAATCGCAGCAGACCACAAGCTGTTCCCTGATGTTGAGATGGATCAGTAAATTCCCCTACACGTAAAACTGGCAACAGTGTTAAGCTCGGAGTGTAGAGGAGGATTAAAATGCAACAACCACCGTTAGACTATTTTGGTGCCGCCATCTCTAATGTAATTACGCTGGCATTTTATATTTTTATTTTACAATATCTCGTTACATAAGTACATAAACCTGTAACAGACGGAACTTTATGGCAGAATTTTCCTCGGCAATTAGATCAGCTAAAATCAAATTTTTGAAACAGAAAAAGGTAACATCATTTGATAAAAATTAATCAAGACGTAAATCCCAAGATTTCTTGACTTTTTAAAGTTAGATTGCGTTTATGGTTTTGTGAAGGAACAAATGACGGGTGCAATAAGAGTCTCAAAGATTCCACTCGCTCTAACGACAGCCTAAGTCTGAGGAATGGAGCTGAAACGACGGCTCGGGGAGGAAGGAAGTGTCTAGAAACTGTGCCAAATGTGCGAGAACCGCTAGGGCGCGGGCAAGCGCGGGGGCGGACCCGGATCAATGATGTATTGCGTGTGGCGGGTTGACCCACATCCTCGCTGCCTCACACCCCGTGCCTGACCTTTGTTCTATTCTCCTCTCGAATTATTTCCCTATTTTTTACGAGTATCATCTTCTTCCTCCTAGATTGGATTTTTAAAAATTGTGGTTACTTCATTTTGAACTCTCGTAAAACGAAATGAAATGTTTAAAAGGTACGAGTATGCCAAAATTTAAAGACTGCAAGGATAATTATAACATGTCTTACTATGTCACACGTTAAAAATATTGCATTCGGTTTGTTTACAAATGTATTTATTCTGCGGTTTTTCGTTGCCATCATGGTTGCCATGAGACCAATGTAAATATGTTTGCTAACGCTCCACCATCCCATGGAGTGACATGCACCATCATCGAACTTGATACTGTGTAATCTTGCAAAATTTTAAGTCTCTAATTCAATTCGTTTTCGAGATATCTTGCGGACATACATACAGACATGAATACTTTTCCAGCCCCTCAAGTGGTATCCTTCACTAACGCTCATCCAGTTGTTACAGTAATTATTAATCCGCAGTGATTGAGAAGTGTCGAAATTGTTATATCTAAAAAAGGTTCTACCTAAAAATAGTAATTTTGATAACCCCTCTGGTGCAAAATTAGAAAAATAAAATCCAATAAATGTTCATGTTATTATTGTTTTTAAATCTGCACTATATTTTATTAAATGACTGTTCTCCGTTAAAAGGAAATCCAAGTGTATCTATGACATAACAGCCAGTTCCAATAAACTGATAAAAATACGTAATGAACGGCCAAACCGATGTATCTGGTTTTGACTAGTAGTACTCATTTCGCATCTCAGCACACAACATGTTAATCACTTGACAATTTTTAGCTTAATCTCCAATTATGAAAATAAATACCTCTTTATAAAATAAGAATATAGTGCGAATTTGAATAATGCTCAATAAAAAGTTATTAATATTTGAAACCAATTTAATTAAAAAAAAACATGTATTTTGAGTTTTGTAAAACTATGATGGTACATAAAGAAACAATTACAAAACTAAGAGTAAAAGGAAAAGAAGTAAATTTGGAGTAAAGTATAATATCCTCTAAAAAATATTTAAACATGGTTGATATAACCCCACTGAATCTGGACATAAATACAGCTGTATTTATTGCATAAGTTAATAAAACAGTGACGAATTTAGTTAACTGATTATTACTCGACTATTGACGTATTAAATAAATCTTACCATTGCAACTTATGGTTACTGACTAGAATGATACAATTGACGCGCATACGCTAGAAAACTGAAATACTATATTGATTATAACTAAAACTGCATAAAAGCACATGGGAACATAATCCTCAAATATCGATTAGAATATATTTGTTCGCTTATGTGCTATTCGAATCGCTAAGAAACGGATACGATAAAATTAACATTGGAGCAAATTGATCCTGGAAACCGTGGAAAATAAATAATGAAATTAATATAGCATAGTCAGGTTTATCAGACTGTACACATTGCGTAATAAACATAAAATGACTAAAAGAGCAACAATTGCAACACTAGAGAATGACAGAATTATAGTGTTATGACTACTTCGACACGCTTTCTAAGGAAGTCAAGCTGGAGTTCTGGAGGTCTTCAGCAACCATTATTGATCCAGCAATTCCAGAACTATCCTACTTATCCCGGTTTGGTAACACGTAAACCTACTATGCTCTTATGCGTGTCTGCATGACGGACTAACTACCGTGCCTCTTCCGCCTTCAACTCTTCAAGCCTTCAAATTTTTGAAATTGCGAGGTATCACATTTAATAAATGGTGCTTTATATCGGGTTCTTCGGTTGTTATACGGATACGGATGTAGTTATGGAAAGGAATCACGTAACGTAAATACGGAAATACTCTACACTACGGACAATATAAGAATTCCATAGGACGAAATAAATGTGTTATCGCAGACAGCAGACATATGGACGGATTGTCGATTGATCTTTTGTCCCTAAATCAAATATTGTTTTTTTGACGAAGGTAACACTAAAAGTTTCAGGTCTCTAAGACCTTTCAATCGAGATTTATCACATTGGTAGACAAACTAACGGACATACTGTAAACTGACCTTTTGTCCTTAATTCCAATACCGTTCTCCTTTTGACCAAGAGAAACCAATGTACCAAGTTTCAGGTATCTAAGTCCTTTCTATCAATATATATATCACATTGGTGACGGACACACTGTCAACTGACCTTTAGTCCTTAATTCCAATATCGTTCTCCTTTTGACCAAGGAAAACCTATGTACCAAGTTTCAGGTATCTAAGTCCTTTCTATCAATATATATCACATTGGTGACGGACACACTGTCAACTGATCTTTTGCCCTTATTACAATATCGTTCTTCTTTTGACCAAGAGAAACCAATGTACCAAGTCTCAGGTCTCTAAAATCTTTATATTAATAGTACCACATTGGTGGACAAACGGACGGACATTCAGTCAACGGACCTTTTGCCCCTAATTCTAATATCGTTCTTCCTAACTAAGAGAAACCTATGTATCAAGTTTCAGATCTTTCTATCATGATTTATCACAATGGTAGAAAAACGGACGGACATAATGTCTATTAATCTTTTTGCCTTTATTCGAATATCATTCTTCTCTTGACCAAGAGAACCTTGTGCACCAAGTCTCAGGTCTTTTTTTATCAAGAGTTATCGCTGGACAAAGAGACGGACGGAGTGCCATCTGACTATTTGACTCCAAAAAATAGTTTTTTTCTTAAACCAAGAGAAACCTAAGTACAGAATTTCAAGTCTCTAGGACCATTATAACAACAGTTGTTGCACAGACATACTGTCCTTCGACCTTTTAACCCCAAAATCTAAAACTTTTTCCCTGCCCTGTCGGATCCTTAAAAATGAACAACGTTATGCAATAAAATCAAAATGTAACGTAAAATAAAGTGTTGATGCAATTAAAGTAATTAGAGACGTACAAATGTTAGTTTATCTCTTACACCTATTTATTGTAATGGCAAATTGTAGAGCACGTAAAAGTAATGTGACCAATGGTAATTTATTTAATTTACGGCCTTGGCAGCACATTTAGTGTAATAACACACTAATTTATATTTACTGATTTCTATGTAATTGGAACACAATCTTTAGTACAGTGCCCCAATTTTGCAGGATTACTTCTTTCTTGTACAATAATTTGTTTCCATGTCACCCTATTTCTTTTAGTAACCACCAAAATGCAATATATATATATATATATATATATATATATATATATATATATATATATATATATATATACTCAAATTACCAACATAGCAACTCCAGTTATTCAAAATAAAAATAATCCATCAACCTTTTAGCTTAAGCTTTTAAGCCAAGCCTTGGGAAAAGTGCTTGTGATCGTTTCATTCGTACGACGTCTAATTGCCTTTAGAAACCTGGTATAGTGTTTCCCAACATTATTTGGATAAAACAAGCGAAACCCTTTATTTGTGTACACGAAAAGCGAGTTTGACTAAAAACTTCGCTTCTATTCAAAGGTAAGTATATACGAGTATTTTAAAAAACCTTCTCAAAGTTTAGAGTGCATTAGTATCAAGGAATTCTCTTAGTTATACTCACAAACACTATTGTTTTCATACACAGGATTTATAAAAATTCAAGACTAAATGTAATCGCTCAAGTGCAAGACATCAATCTTTACTTAATTTACGATATAAGAAACAAGTAGTGGTGTGATGGGAGGTGGGAAATCTTAACATATGCATATGTTAAGTTTATTATTATCTTTAACATCTGGACTCAATAACAGCACACACTCAAGCCAATTAATTAATTAATTAGACGATTATGTCAAACATCGTCAAACAAAAATATATAATAAATGAAATATATAACACGTGAAATGAATATGTAGTATTTAAAGTATGACCCTAAAGGTAAATTTATTTTAAGGAAAAGGAGACTTTATTCTTAGTTATCTTTATTGAACATGAATTTAATGAGTTTATGATAAACCTGGGATAACGCTACATGTGTTAATATGTTGCATTTTTTGTCGATAACGTCAAAAAATAATGAAAATTATCGTTTTCTCTGATAACGTAAAAGAAAATTAAAACTAACACTACCCTATAATTGGAGTGAGTCCGGTTACGATAAATAAGTCTAAACATGTAATTAATACATTACATATCTATAATGTAAAGGTAGGAAAATTAGAAAAAAAACTATACTAATTGATCAATCCACGAGGCTATGCATTTGTCACAGAATTTGGGATTATCTTATAATTTGGGTCAAAGTAAAACCTTTTACGAGATGTATGAAAAAAATACAAGTGTTTGAGTTTAAAAATATCTTATTTCTTAAGTAATAATTTTTATTAAAAAATACATCGTTTTCAAAATTATGATTATAAAAATACGATTTCCTTGAATCATAAATCATTAAAAAGTATCACTTCCTGGAGGTACAATATTTTTTTTATTAGGTACACAATTAATACAGTCAAAGGTTTAACTCAAATAAATACTGAAAAAAATGTATTTTCAGCTCATTTTTATACAAGGAACATCGTGTTCAATGGTGGTGCATGTCCTTTAATGGACCCTGTAACACAATCTTTTTGTTTACCGAGAGGATAAAACGTTTATATTCCGTTTTACTGTATGCCTGTCCACAAGGCATATCAAGAGTGAAATGAGCTACAGACTTGAAATTTTGACTGCAGCCTCGGTGAAGCGTATTATGCCACATCGTTGATAAAAAAACGCCCTTTTCTGTGTACAAACCACGATGGTCTCGTAGATAATGACAGAATAGTTGAAATAAAATGTGTAACGTCTGTCAAAGACAATTCCTCATCAATACTGTCAGAGTAAAAAATAAACTGTGCTTGGAAGAAACCGAAGGAGTCCAATTAAGTATAAACGGTAGAAATTGGTGTAACTTTGTTGTTTTCACGAAGGTAGCTGAACTTTTTATGGAACAAATTGAAAAAGAGTTGCAGTTCCAAAGCTAATACAGTTTTATATGGAATGCGTTTTGCCTGAAACTGTTGGCAGTCGTGCCGTGCGTGAAATGAAAATTAGAGACCCACCATTTATAGTTTAGTCTCAAGAAAATAGCACTAAAATAGATTAAAAGGAGGGAAAATTTAATTAAATCTGGAAAAGGCAAGTAAAGTTAGCTATCTTACAAACACAATTATTATCAAATTTATGTTTAAATTCAAAATTCATTTCATGAAGTATGTTTTTATGATAGAAGGATTGTAAAGGAAACAGGATTTTCCGAACATTTGCCATTGTTCAGTGATCCACATAGTCTGTAACACCATGTTTCGTGATGTACAGTCTGACCTCGAAACGTGATGTTGCTGATTATTTTGTAACACTGAATAATGGCAAATGTCCGGGAAAATCAAGTTCCTTCAAAAATTCAACATTTTACAACAGTTTAGTGTCCTTATCAATACAATCTTGCACTGAAACAAAAGGATTTCAGAGGTATAATGTATATGTGTGAGCGAAATAAGCTATTTAAATTATATCTTTTAAATAGGAAATTTTGCCATTGTTCATTATAATTATGTGTTTTTATTCGTCTTGCCCGTACATATAATTCGAATATAAGTAAAGAAATTTTAGAATGTATGATATTTTTGAAATTAAATTTAAAAGTATGAATGATAAAATATTCTTTCAGATATATTGTATTTATAATAAAAAGGGAATCACACATATATTTCAAAATATGTATAATAACTTTGATATAAATGTAAATAATCCACATTGATTTAGAATTTTTTGAATTTTCTTGTAAAACTACTATAAACGTGTTGTAGCATAATGTTGTCTAGGTTTGATTTATAAATAATTTAGTAATTACATCTTTGTAGAAGTTTACAGTATTAAGGGAATTAGAAATTGTAGCACATGGTAAATACAGTGCATAAGATTCCACTGTTCGCTTTGATGTATGAGGTTTTATTCCATACATTAAATGAAATATTCCTAACAGGATAGATAATGTTCCATTACATAGTAATAATACTTCAAGAAGATCGGACGGATAAAAAAGAACAAACAAAGACAAAACTCAGATAAGATTAAGGAATAGAGACAAGACAGTACTGATGTCTTTAGTTGTCTGGTACAACCCTCAGGTGTCGTGTGGATAACCTACTTGCCGTGAGATGGAATAGAGACAATACAGTACTACTGTCCCTAACTGTCTGGCACAACCCTCAGGTGACGTGTGGGTGACCTACTTCCCGTGAGATGGGATGGAGACAAGACAGTACTACTGTCCCTAACTGTCTGGCACAACCCTCAGGTGACGTGTGGGTGACCTACTTCCCGTGAGATGGAATAGAGACAAGACAGTACTACTGTCCCTAACTGTCTGGCACAACCCTCAGTGTGACGTGTGTCAAGACAGTACTACTGTTCTGAGCACAACCCTGAGGTAAAGTGTGGGTGACCTACTTCCCGTGAGATGGAATAGAGACAAGACAGTACTACTGTTCTGAGCTGTCACAACCCTGTGACCTACTTGCAGTGAGATAGGATGGAGACAAGACAGTACTACTGTTCTGAACTGTCTGACAACCCTGAGGTAAAGTGTGGGTGACCTACTTGCCGTGAGATGGAATAGAGACAAGACAGTACTACTGTCCCTAACTGTCTGGCACAACCCTCAGGTGACGTGTGGGTGACCTACTTCCCGTGAGATGGGATGGAGACAAGACAGTACTACTGTTCTGAGCTGTCTGGTACAACCCTGAGGTAAAGTGTGGGTGACCTACTTGCAGTGAGATGGGATGGAGACAAGACAGTACTACTGTTCTGAGCTGTCTGGTACAACCCTGAGGTAAAGTGTGGGTGACCTACTTGCAGTGAGATGGGATGGAGACAAGACAGTACTACTGTTCTGAGCTGTCTGGTACAACCCTGAGGTAAAGTGTGGGTGACCTACTTGCAGTGAGATGGGATGGAGACAAGACAGTACTACTGTTCTGAGCTGTCTGGTACAACCCTGAGGTAAAGTGTGGGTGACCTACTTGCAGTGAGATAGGATGGAGACAAGACAGTACTACTGTTCTGAGCTGTCTGGTACAACCCTGAGGTAAAGTGTGGGTGACCTACTTGCAGTGAGATGGGATGAAGACAAGGCAGTACTACTGTTCTGAGCTGTCTGGTACAACCCTGAGGTATAGTGTGGGTGACCTACTTACAGTGAGATGGGATGGAGTCAAGACAGGTAAGGTGCGAAAGGGAGGTCACCCGAGCCTATGTCGACACGCACCCTCATTGATCTCACCTTACTTGCTGACTTGGGACATTATATACACGTGCCACACGCACATGTATAACGTACACGACCACGTGTCATTGAGTTCTTGGTTTATGCGTTACATATCTTCTTCAGTGATCTCCATATACAAGTAGACTGTACTAACAAGTTAATGTGTTTGCCATTGCAAAGTCGTTCGCTTTAAAAGTTTGGGCAGTCCTAGACAGAAAAGATATTGTCAGTTTCCAATAGGCTTCACTGACACTCAGCCAAACCCTTCACATAAACTTGTACAATCATTACATTACATTATATGTGATTCGTGAAAATGAAGGTCCGTTTAAAATGCAAAGTAGGTAAAATTTGTATTCAATAGCAAAATTAATTCTTGAGATATATCTCTGAATTTAAGGTTTCGAAACGCTCAGCGAAATTTTAATTGGCAATATAATGGGAGTGCCGATGGCCGAGCGGTCTAAATCGTTGGACTTTGGGTCTGAGTTAGAGATAACGCAGTTTCAAATCCTGTCTGTGACCGTTGCACTTTTTATCAGTACCATTGACCTTGTACTGTATCGACTCTCCCCCTTATTCTGTTTGATAAGATCCTCGCACAGGCCACTGGCCCATGAGGGCGGACAAAATAAGGCTTAAAAGGGGATCGGCCTCTCCTTAAAAAAAATATGGTTTACTTCTACATAACTCGATCTTGCCTTTATAGAAAATAAACCTTCATGTAAAGTTTTTTGTCTGTAGTTTATTTTGGTTTATCTTGAAAAAAAAAACAACAAAAAAAAAGGTAGAGGGGAAGAATAATTTTGCTAGCCCACTGAGTAATAGCAAATGTGAAATACTTCAAATCTACAACTAAGTCTACAGGAAAGTTAGGCTTAGCCATTGATAAATCTCGGTGAGGGAAATGGACTGTTAATAAACCTTATGTTGTTTGTATAGAAAGAAAGCTTTATACAAAATTTCAAGTTATACCTAAATTATTTATCGAAATTAGTAAAGGCACTTTTCTTTGTATGGATTGTAAAAGGGGTTTTGTGTACATCCGGTGCTCTAATCATGTATTCTCTGACTATGTGTATATACAGGGTGTTCAAAAAAGGACGTCACAAACTTCTGAAACTTATAGTACTCAACATTTAAAACAAAATATTCGTAAACCTAGGTCAAGAAATGTCTTGTTTAGCCGCAAGCTGTCATTTTGTATTTTTCCCAAAAAACATTAGTATCTCTACATCTAGTTAAGCTAAAGAAACTAAATTTGGTACATAGGTTTGAATAGAGAAGAGGACATTTGTTGTGTTTTATTTCCTTTAATATTTACAAAATGACGCCTGTTGAACAACTTAAAAGTCAAATAAATAAAATATAGTTATAAAACAGTGCTCTACATACCAAATATGTTTTACTTTTCACAAAAATTCTAACGGTATCTTTGCCAACGAAATCCGTCAACAGATAAGCGAGTGTGATTACTTTATTTTGCGCTATGAGCAGCAAAGATTTTGTCTTTTGATAGTCATCAGTTGTTTTATGTGGACTTTAACAATTTTACAAGATACTAACTATTTTGAAATTTTTATTACATTTCCAACGGCAGTTTTTTTAGAGAATCCCTCAATGCTTAAGTGAGCACGACCACTTTAAAGACACGCTCGCACAAGCCGGGAACAACAATCATCTGACACCTCTCAACTATGACATGTTGGAGCTCCTGGCTTGTACAAGCGTGTGTTTAAAGTGGTCGTACTCACTTAAGCATTAATGGATTTCGTTGAAAACGGCACCGTTGGAATTATTATGAAAAATAAAAATAGTTAGTATCTTTAAAGCATTTACAACTTACTTAAAACATCTGATGCCATTCAAAATAAAAAATGATTGCTGCACCCGGCTTGTGCAAGTCTACATATGAATTGATCGTGCTCGCTTATCCGTTGACGGATTTCATTGAAAAAGGTACCGTTGGAATTGGAATAAAAGGTACTGACTATTTGGTATCTTTGCATTTTTATAACTATACTTGATTTTGTTGTATCTGACTTTAAAAATTATCAACAGACACTATCCGGTTAATATTAAAGAAAGTAATAATACTTTTTAAATTTCCTCTTATCTATTCAAACCTATGCCATATTTGGTTTCTGTAGTCTAACTAGCTTTAGAGATAATTTTTCTAAAAAATACAAATTAGCGTCTAGTGGTTAAACGAGACATTTCTCGACCTACGTCTATATTGGATTTTTTGATTGAAATGATAAGTATTATCAGCCATATAAGTTTGTGACACCCTTTTGTGAATAAACAAATATATTCGCCCACTGTTTCTTTCTTACTGTTGTCACTGATTTTGGGATTGACAAGTATTTAAGTAACTGTTATGTTACAGTCAAACGCCTAAATTTCTAACGTTCTATGTACATTTGTTTTGAAGAACTGTGAAGGTAATATAATAAGTGAGTGATTAACGTATTAAATAGTATTTATATCGATTTTAATGAGACAAGTGGGTTGAATAAATAATAACAGCAGACGAGAGAATTTCTGGGTATGTTTGAACCCTTTTCTTTCCCTTCTTTTCTTTTTTTTAGTTTTTTATTTTTGTATATACTATTAACTCCCTCACCTGACGAAGAGGATAGATTCCCATCCTCGAAACGTTTTGTTATACCTTTTGTAACCATAACGATGGCAAATGTGAGATATCCTGTTAACCGTATCAAACGAGAGGTACGATTTTTAGTATTGAAAATATCTTTTGATTAAGAGAAATCCCGATTGATCTATTTTCAGCTCAGAAAAGCGTTACGTTGGATTTTTTTATTTACTTCAAACTCTTCCACTAAAAACCCGTGCCGAGTGACTTGATAGAGATCATTGAGGAACATTAACCCTCAAAGTGTCCATCATCAATGTTTTTACGACTTTGACTGTTTGTATGTTAAGTAGGCTTTTGGTTTCTCGTAACTTGTACCAAACATTAGTTTACATAATTATTTTCATCTGTTGTCTCCAGAGAAGTGTGTTTTTCATTGTTTGTTGTTGCTCAGATACGAACGTGTGAATTTCGCTGGTTGAAGTCTAGTTTGTCGTTGCTTTCATTACAATTCGTCGTTATTTAGTTACTAATTGTTAGAAATGATATTATTGCATGTAGGCTAAAAATTGTTTATGTTTTTCTTAAAAGGTAATCACTATTTTGACTTTCTTCTATATAAGTAAATATGAATTGCTAAAAAGACTTAAAGCAATATATGTTTCTGTGTGTTATTGCCACTATATTTAGTATAATATAAAAAGTAGGAACACTTATATCAATGTGTTATATGACTACCGCAAGTAGGAAAGAATTTGAAATGTGAACACATAAAAATAGTTTTTCAATTGTTAGTATAAAACAGTTTAACATTTAACATGTCTGTCTTCAAGACAAACTTTCCTGCAGTTTGGCTATTCTGAATTTTGAATATGTGCAATATTTCAACTAAATGTGCATGCTTACTGCAAATTTTTGTTTCTTTGTTATTTTTTGTTTAACTTTGTTGAATTTCGAATCTAAAAAAATTTTTTTGCAGAAAAGTGGCAAATAGAATTTTATATTTAAGTTACTATTTATATGTATTATAAATTTTAAAAGGACAGTCTGCAAAACATCACAAAACAGGTATGCATTTTACAAAATATGATGGACGCTCAGAGGAATAAGAAGTGCCAGAGATCCTTAATTTAAACGAAATTCTAAAAACTAACAAATCCATGAGGAGGTTTTTAGTATCGTATGGCAAAAATCAGATGTGGTAGAATTCACGGGTGAATTGGCGCATGTCGAGCCTAAAGTTGGCGGTGACAGGCGGCCATTATGAGCGGCCTTGGGTAACGCACGACCGACACGCACACCGCTCACGCGTGCACGCACGACCACATTCGCACATCTGTGGCGAGGATACTAACCAGCTCCCCTTTGTTGAGGTTTCCACTTAATTGAGGGCATTCTAGTCAACATGATAGAATTACTAATCTAAAGAACGGTTTCCTATTGTAAGATTACAAAGTGAGAAAAAGATACATTTCTAAGATGAAATGATTTCTTCACATTCGCACATCTGTGGCGAGGATTACAAACAAGCTTCCCTTTGTTGAGGTTTCCAATTAATTGAGGGCATTCTAGTCAACATGATAGAATTACTAATCTAAAGAACGGTTTCCTATTGTAAGATTACAAAGTGAGAAAAAGATACATTTCTAAGATGAAATAATTTCTTCACATTAGCACATTTGTGGTGACGACTACAAACAAGCTTCCTTTTGTTGAGGTTTCCCAATTAATTTGAGGGAATTCTAGTCGACATGATAGAATTACTAATCTAAAGAACGCTTTTCTATTACAAGATTACAAAATGAGAGAAAAGTACATCTTTAAGATGAAATCTCTTCATATTCGCCCATCTGTGGTGACGACTACAAACAAGCTTCCCTTTGTTGAGGTTTCCAATTAATTTGAGAGAATTCTAGTCGACAAAATAGAATTACTAATCTAAAGAACGGCTCCAGATTGTAAGATTACAAAGTGAGAGAAAAGTACATTTCTAAGATGGAATGGTTTCTTCTATGATTTTTTCTAACAGTGCATTGGTTGAAGGACACGTCTCTTATGAGAAGAACACTTAGTACCTCTCGTGTATTCGATAAAAAGTAAACGGTTTCAAATAAAGATAATTAATTAACGAAATAATTGTTTACTGTAGAACGTGTTTTTTAACGTGTAGGTATGCTAGTTCATATTGATTGTAGAATAAGAAATGGCATTTCAAAGTTTCTTTATGATGGCCATTGGGTGATGTCTCTTAAAACTTTAAAAATTGTGAAATATCTAAATTTCAAAGGCAGTAAGTCGAGGCAAATTTAGTAAGCACCTACTAAGTAAAGTGAATGTTAAACCTACATGGAATATAGTAGGTTCTGAGATTCAGCAAATGGTCTAGAACATTTTACCTTAGGCTAGAGGTGAAGCTCTATTCCGGAATATCAAGCCTTGTTAGGACCAAGGTGAGCAGCTGTGCATCGTTAGTATTATTCAGTATTGCATGAAATTTGTTGTCAGTGATTTCTAAAATTGCTACAGTTAGGAACTAAGAAAGAAAATCTGGAAAATTGTCATTGAAAGGCTTTTTGACAATACTGAAACGTTGAAGTAAAACAATTTTGTTTTCAAGGTATTTACAGGGTATTTTACTAAATTAAGCCCATTTGGCGGAGCTCTGAGGTCAGAGAGCATATAAGTAGAAGGAGTAATTCATCTAATAGTAATATCTATGCAGAATTCCACCTCATTTGACTTGGTATTTTCTGAAATTTGAGTTGGACCTCATGCATACCTTAGCAGCCAATGGGTGACATGCATATTTTTGCAACTATTGAAAGGAACTTACAGTGCTGTATAACATTACATACCAAAACAATGTCAGTACACAATCTCACTATTCTTAGGAAGAGTCATTAATTTATTCATACCTTAATAACTAGATAAACACACAGTAGGTCATACAATTCAGTATTTCAATGTGGAGTTTAACTCCAGTACACCTTCCTCTTAGTGCAACGTGTTCAAAATATGACGCTGTTGCAGACGTGCGTCTTGGAATTTGAATTCATGTTCGTCTGAAGGAATTAACAAATTTTCGGCGACGAAAAGACTCAAAACGGACTCTTTGCATTGTTTCGCCATCAGAGACACTTATGCTAGAAAGTCAAGTGTAATATAGGTGAAGATCTTTGTCCCTGTTATTTCATCAGGTACCTACATTGAATTCACTGCGATGTTTTAGAGAATCGAGATTTGTTGCTACAAACTAAGTGACTATAGTGACGAAGGAGGTTGTGTTAGAACGGAAAACTCAGGGGTGTGTTGGTTCATAGGGGTAACTAGAAGGATTTGTTTGTGATTTATATCTGACTCATGAACTTACAGATACTTTTATACATTAAAACTTTTAAAAAATACTTAAACACATATAGTTTGGCATAAACCGTAGTGGCGTAGGCACGGAATTCTTTATAAACCATGGCTTCATTCATTCACACAGATTGCTTTAAAATCAGATCTATTACATTTGCACGCTTCATACAAATTAATGTGTCATAAATGAAATGTACATCCAATCCATCATGGGAAAACATGTTATTAAATTAACTCACTTGATTCACTTTGCAAACATCAGGAAAGCTGTCTAATTTGGAGGGGACTAATTAGGGCAGTAGTTCTGCTGTGTCTATTTGCAGTAAAATACGTTCCTAGGTTATTGACTGTCTCACCTACAATAATTCCACGCACGTTGTTTGCTTAGGAGAGCCCGGACCACTACAGTTATCACCATTGTTTGTCCAACATTATTAAACGTATTATATACATCGTGTTATGTTTGTGAACAAATATGATTACTGGTTGTAAACGTTTGAATGTGACTGGTAGTTATTAGTCGTGATGTATCATGCAGACTCTTTGGTAAAGGAGATAAGCTTTGGTGACATTTTCGCATCGGTTAAAATCGTATCATTCACGAAGGGCAGTGCCAAAAAATTCCATCTGTAAAATCGATATAATTCCACGAAGCTTTTAAAAAACAGTGGTAGTGGTTTGCTTCCTTCTAAACTCCGCACAGAATAGGGTAAACGGTTCGAAAACTATATTAAATTCTACCCATAACGTAGCTATGGTGGAAAGGGTTGATTCAATGTGAACCGTTGAATTCAGTTCCAGTTCGCTCTTAGTGGAGCGTTTTAAATCTGACGCTGTCGCAGACTCGACTCCTTGAATCTGGAGTCATGTTCGTCTGAAGGGATCCAAAAAACGTCAAGAACCGCACCAAAAATCTCAAAATGAAATCTTTAAATCGTCTCGACATCAGAGACACCTAGACTAAAATCTAGCTGACTAATTTAATTGACTCGTCAGGTGCACTATTTGATGTACTGCGATAATTTAGACATGATCTCTGAGCAAGGTGGAGCGACAGATTTCTACACATAACGTAGCTATGGTGGGAAGGGTTGATTCAATGTGAATATTGAACTATGATTGAGCCTAAGAAGTCCCTATGATAAGTCTTATCAGGTATAAAATGTTTGAAATGTTAAGGACACTAGATTGGCACGTTGATAACCTGAACCAAAAAATTCTCAAAACGATTTGGTCTTTGGACTTTCTGTTCTTTTTTTCCTCACCTCCTTCGCGGCCTTAGTTTTTTGAATAAGATCTTGATCTTAGTATTTTAGTTACCAACCCTAATCGTAGGAAAATTTTTCACGTGTCTTAAAATTTAAATACATTAATATTAAATAATATATTATTATAATTTATTACCAGACGTTTTATATCTGTCTGTATGGTTTCAGTTGCCTTAACATATTTTTATATGACGCTCCATAATCTTCGAGTACCATCTCTAAGGATCTTCAGCTTCGTAACCTATTAGATTCTTAACACATCGTCTATGACTGTGGTACTCTTACCTTTGTTAGTATTGCTTACGTTTCTGACTCCATTTATGAGGATAATTTGATTCCTACACTATATGGAGCTTTCACACTTTTCCTTTGTGATCCTCAATGAGTACGCTAGAATCGCGGATGCAGTGGAGCCTACTCTACCCCATTCAGACTTTTT
Organism: Homalodisca vitripennis; assembly: GCF_021130785.1. Taxonomy (NCBI): domain Eukaryota; kingdom Metazoa; phylum Arthropoda; class Insecta; order Hemiptera; family Cicadellidae; genus Homalodisca; species Homalodisca vitripennis. Next base: position 40,292,937 of record NC_060211.1, on the reverse strand, counting down.
TTCCTTCTTTTGAGGGTTTTAGGATCTCTGATCTTTCACCAGTTAACCCCAAACAAATATGATTGGTGCCTCCGTTCTCAAATTCTGTTACTTTTCCCCGGACAGAAAAACACCGAACTAATTCTCTCCAGAACAGAACCTTCATTGCCTTACTACGTCTCGCATTAGATACTGCTACACTCGTACTGAAGATTTATTTACTATGCTTTCACTATTGTAGCCTAAATCACTTTATTTCAAGTGAATGTCTAAAAGTTTGTTATTGAGCGTCGAAAATTCCGATACCACTGAACTATTGATCCCCCTCATAAAACGAATCACATCTGAAAGTTCCAGCATCTGAAATGTTTTTATTGAGTTGAAAATGTCAATACCACTGGGTTATTGATCCCTCTCATAGAACAAATCATCCAGCATCTAGCTCCAGCATCTAAAATGTTTTTATTGAGTTGAAAATGACCCACTGGGTTATTGATCTCCAGCATCAAAAATGTTTTTATTGAGTTGACTATTGATCCTCTTCGTAGAACGAATCATAAGCTCCAGCATCTAAAATGTTTTTATTGAGTTGAAAATGTCAATCCATTGAGCTATTGATCCTCTTCGTAGAACGAATCATAAGCACCAGCATCTAAAATATTTTTATTTAGTTGAAAAAGCCAATACCACTGGGCTATTGATCCCCCTCATAGAACGAATCACAATCCCACAGCATCATAGTAACTCTACTGGGCATTAAAGGACAAATCCTCTGACATTGTCACGTTTTGATCTGCAAAACTTTCTTAAATCATAGCAATAAATAAACTCCACATAGAGTAGAAAATATATTTAACATTAAACGTGAAAAAAAAACAAATGATCGTTAAAGTACTCCAGGAAAAAGATAAACTACATTTGTCACGCAATAGAGGGGTGGGTAGAATTGCACATTCCAGACAAGGTCACACATGTCCTTGTGTTGACGAGGGAGCAAGAGCGGCACTCCTGTAGTGGCGAGAACGTATTCTACTACAACGGGCCGTGCGGCGGATCTGTCTATTCTATTGGTCGCTGCCATCTGCACTCTTTTCTGGCCCCTACTGTAGTTGGATCCACACTGGAATTCACGGAATTTACGCTGAAAGAAACGTAGAGAAAATACATGTACACTCATTATATTTTAATTTTTGTTCGACATTTTCTATTGATACAAATTTTAAAATATCCAGCATTCTACTTTTGTTATGAATAAACACAGCGTAAAGAGAATTACTTATTAAATATTTATATAAAATAACAAATTGTACTGTCTCAGCTTTTAATGCTTACTTTGTTAGCAGCGATGAAATTTCCGCCAAAAAACAACAACTACCACTATATTAACTATGGATAACCAAATATAAAATAAGTTTTTATTTATTTAGACTGCATGTAATTATGGTTTACACAACATACAAATATCGCTCTTCTTAAGATTTTAGGTTTCTTTGCAAAAGTGTAATAAAAATAAAAGGATTAAATATTAAAAGAAAGTGGACAAACAGTTTAAGAACTCAAAAACCTTACATTATACTATAATTAAATATACCAGGGTTTATAAATACTTTTAATTCAGTCATTATAGTTATATTGCAATCGAAATGTTTGTTAAATGAGGTGTAGATAAAAAATGTTCGTATATGATCATGCTAAGTTGTAGACATGTGTAAGTCATGTATATTCCCATTTTCTCTGTACTTGGTTTTTCATACTTTAACTCCAAAATGTAATTATAGATAATTTCATGTAAAAACAAAACAAAACAGTCTAAAATATAGTTTGGAGTTTTGAGTGACCCAAAATTGGCTTTTGAGTCCTCATCGCTTTACCGTTACAATATAATGGTTTGTACAACACAAGTGAACATTGCCATCAAAATATAATACATAACGTTATTGTTTATTGCAGTCTTGTCTTTTAGTTACAAGATTGTTATCAAACCAAAATTACGCTTTTTTAAATAATTTGAATCAGGTGTTTATCACAGGCTTGAAACGGCTTTAGAACATTATTAAATCTGTTCGGTCACTAAGTAGAATATTTATTTGGCCAAATTTATTAATATATATCCACCTGGGACTGAGAATAGAATTGTTAATTTCACAGTAAATCTTCAACGGTTATGATTTAATGATTGTTATTAGAAAGAAGCCGATCTCCTTATTAACATTTTACCTGTCCTCATTGCCCACTGGCCTATACGAGAATCTTACCAAAGAATAAGAAAAAGAGACGGTCCAAGACCGAAAGTAATGGTAAAAGTTGTTTCAATCACATACAGAATTTGAACTGATTATGTCTAGTATAGAGTTTTGATATAGTTCACACTTATATGTAGCTATCTCAAAATCGGTTTCAAGAATTTTGATAACATTCATTAGTAAAGTATGCACTGCGGATTTTATTTAATATTTGGGAACTGTTAATAACAAATTTCGCATCTCATACTAAACGAGTTTTAGCAGAAAACTAATAATTATATATTCGCTTTACAGTACAGGAAAGAATAATATATTAAAAGTTGAATATAATAGTAAATTACGAACCAGAGACTTGAGATGCGAGTGTGTGAAAGACGTTGGATACAAGTGACTCAAGTTAATGAAGACACGTGTGCAAAAATATATGAGCGATGTTTTATATGAATTACTATTTTTAAGTTGGTATTAATTTTACGTAGTTACAAGTTTTAAATTCGCTCACCGTTGAATATTAAAAACAAACGTTGTCGTCTAGAAATGTCATATTCTGTCATGTTAGGGATTTGACTATATACAATGTAAAATTTAAAAAGTAGTGGTTCAAAAATAATTAACAAATTTTGTCATTCAATATATAAAAATCACGCAATTTTACACCTGATGAGTTAGCTGTTGCTGTAAATTCATAATAATAAAGACCTCTGAATAATGAAGGAGACCTCAATCTTGTAAGATATAAATCAGGTATAAAAGAACGGGACATGAGTAAAGTTATGCTGTAATTTAACAAGTGTTGTATGAATAATTGTGAATAAAAAGGTGCTGTTACACGGTTAGGCGGTGCGGCACGGCGCAGTCGTAGATCAGCGTTCTCATCACGCATGCGCAGTGCACGACCACGGAGCCGCGCGCCGCTGCCTGCTCAACAATGACAGATCTGCGCAGGCCAGTGCGCACGCGCGTCCAGTCGTCATCCGTCAGCCTCCGAGTGACGTATTGCCGCTAATAGAGCAGTCTGACAGCATGCCTCTCACTCCAGACTGTTGTCCTCTTATTGTCTTCATCATTCAGCACCGGCGGCGCGGCGATCCAACAATCGATTATCTAAATGCCCTTTTCTGTTTGAGGCATTACAAACTGATCATATCGTTCGTATTGTTTCAAATTCGTATGTACAATTAGTTGTATTTATGCAATCTCAAACGTAATTGGATTGTTCTAGTAATCTATCAAGATACACGTCACCTACAATTAATAATGAAAAGTATGCCAAAATTAAACCAAGTTTCATAATGTTAAATGAAGAAATTGAAGCCCTTGGGAGTGAAAGTGACGTGAGGAGACTTTGCAAAGGGTGAAGACGTTCCCTCGAGCTTTTGCTGTCTTGTCAGACAGAGTGTGTACTCTGACTTGATGGTTACCTGCAAAGGAAACTTCGAGTTTATTAATAAGCACGTAGTAGCCTAGCTTTTGGTTGTCTTACTGAAATTGCAATGTAATTATTGAATAAATCACATAATGTCTTATAAAGGTTAAATTGAATTAGCTTTTCTTGATGAATAGATAATTGTATTAATTTATGGTGTATCTAGCTTTGTGTAGTTTTTTACGAAAACAAGTACATACGATACTACTCGTTGGATACCTCTAAACAGACATATTTATAATATTTTCTTATTCGTTACAAAAATAGGCTTATAGTTCAAAGTGATTAATTACTCAAAGTGCGAGCTGATTATTGGTCATGAAATTAATTGAGTTATATGTTACTATTTGACAATTCTTATATTGTGAAATAAAAGGTAATTATGTATTATATTAGAAAAAACCTTTTGTTACTCCTTGGAACAATTTGTGTATTGCTCTGTCCTCTAAAAAGATATACTTGTATCTGCAGTAAGGCATATTTCAAGATCATAAATGTGCGACATTTTCAGCAACACAAATCTCCCTAAGATCTCCCTATCGTATAGTCTGCAATTTATGTTTTGATTACACTTTTTTAAGATAGAAATTTATTTCAAGATTGATGATGTCTCCTCACAATCTACGATAGATAAAGGTGTTAGGTAGACACTAGCTCTACTTATTGTATGCAAAATTAAAAGCATGTACAGTTACAGTATGATAAAATGCAACTTTTCTCACAAACACTGTTGACGTGATCATTTCAGGTTTAATCCTCTGTGAAGGTGTATTGCTAAAACGTTTGCAGAACCAGCTCCCTAAAGAGTCCATATTATATGTGGTGAAAATGACATTATATTTTATACAAAGTGGATGTACTGGATTGTGAATGGCTGGCATTCAAATTATCAGCTTTGATGTGTGTAAACACATAATAATAAACAAAAAGTTTCTGTCCCATAAATTCATATTTAAGTTAGTTGGTGAGTTCGGGAGCTCTAGTAGACTCAGAACTTAAAACAAATATCAAGGACTTAGCATAGTTTATCAAAAATAAAAAAGAAGATAAAACTGAAATTTTGAAAGGAACTTTATAGGCAATTTAACTAATGGTAAAAATGCTTATTTTAAATGTTATAGGGAAAATAACGCTTTAAAATGAAAGATTTAGGGTTTTTTTAAAAAAACAAAATATATTCTTTTAATACTGTTTAAAGAACTACATTAACCTGCCACGGACACTTTCAGAGAAAACCATTTAAAATACAGTACCCATTTTTTATAGCCATGAGAGAAAGAATCAATATGCGACTCTGTTCATACAGTTTTAAAAATCAATTTTTTATGAGTAAATGATGGCAATTACAGTACATTGGGGAGAGATTTGGTTAGGGAGAGGAAGATTGATGTGAGTGGATCAGTGAGGAAGAGATCTCAGGACATGTCTTAATGGTGTGAGAGGAATATGAGGAATTTTGCAAGTAGATGAAAGGATATTAAGAGAAAGGGTTTTGTGGAGAGATAAGTGTAGTATGGAGGCTACAGAAGATTCAGTGTTTTAGGAGACTTATGAGGGAGCTAGAAGGGGGAAGGAAGAAGAAGAAGGAAAGGCAGTGAGAGGTGAGTAAAAAGTAAAAAAAAGTAAAGAATGTCTTATTTTACCAGGCGAAGTTAGGGCTAAGAAGCCCTCTCTAACACTTAACCTGGGGACCAACGGCTTAAAGGTGACTTCCGAACCACCACCAATGGCCGGGCAGGCGGGCCGCTTGCAAGGACAGGATCGCTCAGCGGTCACCTGTCCAAGCAGCAGCCACGCTCGGCGTTGCTTGATCTGGTTATCTTGCGATAACCGCCGTACCCACTACACTGCGCCATTGGTAAGGAGAAGGACTGAAGAGTAAGAAGTGGAAGGAGAGACTTGGTCATTTGATTAAGTAATTTACATAAGGGTTCAGAAGTAGAGTAAAGCCTTATAAAGTGTATGGGCTAAGACAACATCCTGAATCTATGTAGAGTAATTTTTAGGACAATGAAGTTTAAATAATCAAAGTTCACACACCAAGTTGCCATAAGATAATACACGTGTTGAGGTAGTTAGGTACATGTGTTAATATGTCATATATCTGCTACTTTTCGTTGCCAACCTGTTTTCCCATTACATAAGTGTAAAAATGTTCGCTAACGCTCAGCCAAATCCTACGGAGTGACATGCACTATCATCGATCTCGACACAGACATATAGATATGAAATTGTTCAAGACTTTCGTGTGAGAGGCTTCGCTAACGCTCAGCTAATTAATTCCTCCATCTCTACAGCACTGTACAGTAATCATAACTTCTTGTTTCTGTTTACAGCCGCAATTAGCGCAACTGCTCCGGCCAATATCTATTCTATAGACCTCCTGGAGCATTGTATTCCACTCGAGAGAGACGTCAAATCCCAGCTGACTGCAGCGCTACCGCATTCCACCAAGTTTTTGCATTCGAGTGATTTAGTTATCGCCATTTCCGTCCTTTATTACACCATTAATGCACGTTTATTAGAACGTCAAACGTCTTGTTTTTACTCCTAACCGTGAAGCTTTAATTATACGTTTGTGGCCCCTTCTCTATTCGTCTATTTCTCTACAACTTGTGCTTAAAGGCATGTGAAACTTTTGGTAACCGAAAATGTTATAATATGAATATTCTCTTTAGAAACAAGCTCCCATGTTATAATACATCGATATTATTAGTAAAATAACTGATTGCACTCAATCGTTCTTAGATTGTAGGAGACGTATGTATTTGTATTTCATTATTATTTAAAATTTGCAGAAATTTTTATTGGATTTTAAGTATAGTTTCCTTATGTATACTAAAAAATATAATTAAAGTATTGACTGCAACATGACGTCCTAGTGCATGGACGGTTAATAATACTAAGTATTACATTTGATTGTATAGTATTAGTTACAATCATTGGTATCATTTAGTAGGCCTACTTACGTGTTTTAAGGTGACAGTAGGTTACTAGATGTATTATAGCTATATAGCTATTATAGTACAGTAGTTAATCTCTTATAATTATAACAAATTTGAGGAGATTAGTTAACCAAACTATTTATACCGAATTCAGTAACAACATTTCGATCAGAATATGTATCAGGGTTGCATCATTTATAGTATAATTTTGATAGAAATTATTCAAACGTATATATTTCTTGCAAATAAACGTTCATTAATAACAACGCAATTTTAAATGCCACAGTTTATAAAAATTAAAGTATGATATTTATTTTGTACTAACTATTCGTACGAGTAAATAATATACTTGAAATTTTGGAGTACAGAATTTATGGGCATCATGATTACTACGATGCCTTTGAAGATGAAAAGTGCTCATTAAGGAATTATTATATTATTTTATGTCAGACTTGCATCTTATTAGTCTTCATGATTTGTATATAATTATTGCCACTTCAGGAGCTACAAAATCAAAATCTATGCTTTTTTTTAAACATGTCATGGTGTCTCGTGGCAATCATTTAGGAATGTTTGAGCTCTCTAACTTAAGGGCTCTAGTTAAAACAAACAGTCAGAAAAAAGTTTCAGATCACAAGTTCAGATCAGAAGTTCTAGTTCCAGGAATAAACTTCAATAACCCAAGAATGAATAAGGACACATTTAATCTAATATCTCAGGAATGACCTGGGATGCTGTTTTACAAAGCAGCCTTTGAATTCTTATTCTGTGCGAAAATAGATATTTCACATATATTGAACCAAATATCACAATTAAAATGTGTACAAAAACCTCGAAGCTTAAGATTAGCAAAAGCTTGATTTCGATTCTGATTCCCCAATATATACATTTCTTTGTAATTGTAACATTGTTTTTAATGACTGACATGGCGCCAATACAACATCAACATTAAACTGTAATCTGGAGTGTTATTTATAAACTATAGTATCCTCCGTTCTTTCGACCAGAAAGGTATTCTAGGGTACTCTTTTACCAGAAAGGTATTCTTATGTACTTGACTTGGAATTGATTATTGTAGCGGTGAAATGGTTAGCATGTCCTTGCCGTGCCACAAGCGGGGCGGGTCCTCAGGAGACAATAACCGGGGTAACACCCAGGACACGGTGAAGTGACGGTCTAACCGAGCAGAGCCGCGGTGCGCTGCAGTGTTAAGTGCACATAACCTGCAGAAGGCGGTTGCACTCCGTCACGAAACGTCGGCGTGAAAGGGCAGCGTCGTTCATCAGAGCGTCGAGCTCGGCCTGCCTCTCGTCCGTGTCACCGGTCCCTCCTGGGCGTGATCGTCACATCTCTGACACGATACTTAGCAAGGGTAGAACGTCGAGCTCGGCCTGTCTCTCGTCCGTGTCACCGGTCCCTCCTGGGCGTGATCGTCACATCTCTGACACGATACTTAACAAGGGTAGAATGTCGAGCTCGGCTTGCCTCTAGTCCGTGTCACGGTCCCTCCTGGGCGTGATCGTCATATCTCTGACACTTAGCAAGGGTAGAACGTCGAGCTCGGCCTGTCTCTCGTCCGTGTCACCGGTTCCTCCTGGGCGTGATCGTCACATCTCTGACACTTAGCAAGGGTAGAACGTCGAGCTCGGCCTGTCTCACGTCCGTGTCACCGGTCTATCCTGGGCGTGATCGTCACATCTCTGACACTTAGCAAGGGTAGAACGTCGAGCTCGGCCTGTCTCACGTCCGTGTCACCGGTCCCTCCTGGGCGTGATCGTCACATCTCTGACACTTAGCAAGGGTAGAACGTCGAGCTCGGCCTGTCTCACGTCCGTGTCACCGGTCCCTCCTGGGCGTGATCGTCACATCTCTGACACGATACTTAACAAGGGTAGAATGTCGAGCTCGGCTTGCCTCTAGTCCGTGTCACGGTCCCTCCTGGGCGTCATCGTCATATCTCTGACACTTATCAAGGGTAGAACGTCAAGCTCGGCCTGTCTCTCGTCCGTGTCACCGGTCCCTCCTGGGCGTGATCGTCACATCTCTGACACGATACTTAGCAAGGGTAGAACGTCGAGCTCGGCTTCCTCAGAACGTAGTGTTATACCTTTTGTGACATATAACGATGGCAAATGGCCGAAAGCCTGTTATCCTTTTAAAACAACAGCCTGTTCCATCACCAACAACAAACTTTAAACAAAGAATAATGTTCATGTTGCAGCTTTCAAATATCGAAGATCAGGTGGGCAAGTGGTCCAAGGCGTTGTACTTTGGCTCTGAGTTTGAGAAAGCAAATTTTCAGATTCTTTCTGTGACTGTCGAACTTGTACCAACTCTCCTTATTCTATGCGATAAGATCCTCATATAGGCCAGTGTCCCATGAGGACGGGCAAAATAAGGCTAAAAGGATATCGGTCTCTTATTTTTGTTTTGTTAAAAATCCATGCTTTGAGCAATAAGACCGGATAGTGTGTGAAGAAAAAAACTTTCTTAAGAGCATCACTAGTGAGAGATTATTCGCTGTCTCAAGAATGGTCGCAATGAGCCAGTATACTTGGAAACGCTGTAAACAATAATTTTAACTCCAAAGATTATGGACTTTTCAGAATAATTATTTTGTATCTCGGTTATTGCATCATTACTATAACAACAATACTCTTAACAGGTTAAATAAACCACCTGCTGAATATACAATTATGTGATATTCCGTACCATGCTGATTTCCAATCCGAATAACCGACGTTCTACCCTTGCTAAGCATCGTGTCAGCCTTTGTATTTGTCCAGGATATATTTTATGACAAGTTTACAAATGAATGTAGGTAACTGAACTAATGCGTGTGAGGAATGAGGTACAGGAAATTAAAATACCGAACTCTCGCTTGAATAACTAATAAGACAGCATTCTTTAGATAAGTAATTGTCGTTTCAAGATATTCCCATCTCCGTAACCACTTTCGAATTGTTCAATGTCCAACGATAAATACCAGAGTAGCCACACGTCTGGAGTTGGAGACCACAAAATGGCGGCATGCGGCCTCAAGATAAAAAAGACATCGTACCTGGTGCCGGGAACGGCCTCTGTATTTAAAATCTTGTTGTGCTTGTTACTCTTCTTGGCCTGCAGGCTCTGAAATAATGTCATTGCGTTTTGAAACCAAAGCAATCCAATCCCGTGAAAGCATTTGCATGCAAAACAGCCACTCACACTCGTTATTTGGATTGGGAATCGGCATGGTTGGAACATAAGAGAATTGTATATCCAGCAGGTGGTTTATTTAACCTGTTAAGAGTATTGTTGTTATAGTAATGATGCAATAACCGAGATACAAAATAATTATTCTGAAAAGTCCATAATTTTGTAGTTAAAATTATTGTTTTCAGCGTTTCCAAGTATGCTGGCTCATTGCGACCATTCTTGAGACAGCGAATAATCTGTCACTAGTGATGCTCTTATGAAAGTCTTTTTCTTCACACACTATCCGGTCTTATTGCTCAAAGCATGGATATTTACCAAAAAAAGAGAGGCCGATCTTCTTTTTGGCCTTATTTTACACGTCATCACGAGCAATTAGCTTATATGATGATCTTATCACATAGAATAAGGAGATTCGGTACAAGTTCAGCAGTACTGAAAGTACTGCAACAGTCTCAGACGGAATCTGAAAACGTGCTATCTGTAAACTCAGAGTCAAAGTACGACACATTGGATCACTTGCCCACCGACTCCCCGATATTTGAAACCAGCAATATGAACACTATTCTTTGTTTAAGTTTGTTGTTGGTGATGGAAGTTTTAAAAGGATAACAGGCTTTCGGCCATTTCACATCGTTACATGTTACAAAAGGTATAACACAACGTTTTGAGGATTGGAATCTATCCTCTTCGTCAGGTGGGGGGATATACAAAAATAAAGAACGGCAAGAAGTAAAGAATGGAAGGAAAGTGTTCAAACAAACCCAAAAACTGCTTGGAATCCAGTCAAGGCGTTGTCAGTGCACAAATCACAAGTACCGGAATCACAATCACACATCACGCCGGAACAGGCGGAAGTGGGAGGGCGATGAACACAATCAAAACCTTACCTCTAGTGGAACAATATTTAATAACGTTAATAGTGGAGCATTTCTTAATATACATACGTGTTAAGCGGAAAAGTACTATTCTTAGTACTCAGTTGATTTCTAAATACTGCATTACGTTTTGGTAAACATATCCTTATTTACGATTATGGCTGTGATTATCAAACAAATCTTCAATAACACTGGTGTTAACGGAAATAGATTACACACACAAGTTGGAACTTTCGACAGATATTGATCTTTTATTAATGTCTCGATTAATTTGGTAGGTCACTTTGGTACACCATTTTGTATAATTCAGTGGCCATTCAAACTTATAGAAAAAATATCTACTTCATTTATGGACTCAGAGAAAAACTAACAAATGTTCTGAAATTATTATGACATTTTCAACAGTTCTTATAATAAGCAGTGTTTTTGTATCTCAAACGGATTTCGAGATATTGTACATAAATCCCATAAGACATAGATATTTATGGTGTCACAAAACCGACCTACTTCTTCCGTCTGAGTATGGACTGTTTCACAATCAGTGCCTTTTCTACGAATTCATTTAGCTTCCATTGTGTAGAGATCCAATTAGAGTAGAACTTTTACCAACATAACAATGATGTGGAAGTAGCAGATATTTCATTGAAACGTAAACACTTCGGTTAGCACGTTTTAGCACAGTCGTTTCGTCCAATTATAAATCGAACACAATGGAAATATACGTGACAATTCTGTTCAGTCCTGTATGTAGTCATTTGTGCTCCGTGACGGGTTTACCCGAGCTAAGTGCCCTATCAGGCGTGCTCTATCAGTCTGTAGCCACACACGCACGCACACACACACACACACACACACACACACACGTCATGGGTTTGACACACGTGTATTTTACTACCTATTCTCTGAAACGTGCATAACCGCTAAACATAGCAAACAATCTTTTAATGAGATGTGTGACTTCTTTCAGGTACTTCTCGCATTTGAGAAATTTGATGGTTTTCTCAAAACAAACACGTCATACTTAGTACCTTCTGTTCTTGTTCTTCTTTAAAGAAAATTATACACGCCGAACGCAAGTATCTCAGTATGTTTAACCCCAGTTTTCATTTAAATGTGTATCAATATATTTAAAAATGATTTTTTGTAGTAATTTTTGCGTTTTACTATTTAGATCAGACTGAAAGCTCTGTTAAGCTACCCACACGCTGTTGAACATGTTGGCTGGTCTTGACCTGACATGTTGTTCAATCCAACACATATCCCAACAAGTTGGATGTTGTCGACACACAGTCAAACGCCTGATTAATCATGATGTATACATCATCATTAGTGCAATGATCTTTACTCAGCTTTAGCTTTATGTACTAGTGCTGCATATTTAAAAACAGAAGAGGTAGATGGATATTTGGTACCTGTGGTGTAAACAGTGGTGTTTTTCATAATGGTAGTAGCTGTTTCCGCAAAGCTATTTTAATGTTCTTAGGGATTAGTTCTTAAAAACACAATTGAAAATATTATATATTTTGTAGAACAGTTTAACCGTCTTTACTATTATGTTTACGACATAGACTTTTGTTTCTAACATCTATAAATAACAGCCTAGAAGCCGAGAACTAAATAGCATCGTACTAGCACATTGACATAACCTTGTTTTCACTAAAATCCATAGATAAATTTCCCCGAGAAAGGAAATGATCGTCAGCCGAGAAAGATTTGATGGAGGTTGAAGGGAGGGTATAAATAAGGGTGAAACATTGAAAGATACATTCTTCTGATATTGTATTTTTTGTTATCTTTACACACTTCAAGCCTTGTCAAGCATAAATGTTACCGGTACATCAAAGTCAGCTAACCATATACAGACTTCTAAAGTGGCAATATTCAATTTTTGTATCTAGTTGTCTGACGATGATTTATGTGGCTGACAGTCAGATTTAAGTGTATCAAGTTAGGAACGATATAATTAGAAAAAAATTATAGTTTCCATACTTTTAACCCTTCCACACACTCCAAACACTTTCTTTACCAAAGGGTTATTAGCATAGCTGACGATCGATTTTTTATCTTTCTTAGCAAAAGATCCTCATGATAGCATATCCATAAATATATTTATTTGAATTATAACTCACATGTAAATAGTAGCTATCGTAATGGTTATCACAGTAATTAATGAGTTTTAAATTTAATGTACTTATAACAGATTTTTGTACATTTTACAGCCATCGGTCTGCCTTTCGGCTGAAATCAGATCTGTAAAATTTACCCAGTTTGGAGTATTATAATCCTGAAGAATGTAGCGTTTCATTGACTAAAGTGTATATTACAACAAGAGTACAAGGTTTTAACTTTGACGCCAACCGAAAGCAGGAACAATCAATGCTGTTTATTAACGAATAAATGCGTATTGTCGAATAAAATAAAATATATATGAAAAAGATTATAAAATGAAATTTCGAATGCTCTTTTCCTCCAGTTTGATATGTAGGCTGGAAACCTGAGCTTTCAGCATTACCCCATCTGCAGTGAGACCAGTTTTACTCCCCCCACCCCCACCCCGATCACGATATTTGCTTTTCGCATGAATAATAAACGCCAGCGTCACTTTGGAAATAGTTTTCTTGACATCGCCACAATTGTTGGTTTTCTTTTATCTTGGTGATGGTTGAATCATATTTATAACTTTCACTCATATTTATATATTTAATTTATCCGTCAATTTTGTGATGATTTCTTATAAAAATAAAAGTGTAGTCAATTTTGGTAATATAGTCTCCAATACCAGATGAGGAAAGAGAAGTGGTACGCAATTTACTACCATCATCTTCAAATTAACATGCTGGAAGACATATTATATTTTTTTGTTTGAAGTTTATTTTTGACGATGGAAGGATGGTGAAGGAAACAGGATTTTCTGGACATTTGCCATCGTTCAGTGAAAATAAAAGAGTTAGTGAAGTTGACACACAACAGGCGTGCCTCAACGCTCTGGTATAATTTGTTTATTTTAACCTAGTTTCTAATTATATGTTCGATTAGTTATTTATCTGAAGAAGAGATCAGATTGCAGATCTCGAAACGTAGTGTTACTGATTTTTTTCATATTCTATATACTGTTTATATGAAAAGTATTACCATGTTAAAGTTTATGAATGTAAAAGTCGTTTGAGTGATATTTGGTCTTTAATCACATATGTAACAGAAACAACAACAAAAATAATGTATAGAGAAAAATTAAGACATCCGTGCTGTAAAGAGAACATTTTCGCCCGGAAATTATAGTGATAAATAGTGTTTGTTTATGTTTATTTATTTTTGGTGTTAAAACTCTTTTAGTTGCAACTATTAATGTAATATTACTTGAAAATCTCCTCAAAGTGCCCCTTATTCAAACTATGTATACTCATAAATAAGATACGTGAGGAATCTAGGAAGGAAGGAGCGATGAACCGGTTTGGTAGGAATTTTAAAAGATCGTTTACTTTTTATTGCAGGTGTCACTCAATTAAGCTTCTCAATAAACTTAACTTTTGGGAAGAAACTTTATATAAATCCGTAAACAAAACTTCAAGCACTGTTGTATATCAAATAAAAACAAATACATTTTCAAAGTTGATAATTATAGGCAGATGGAAAGAAGAGGACTATTTACGAGATTGTATAAAGCCATTTAAACTGACAAAAAATAAATATATCCCATCATGTAAGTTTTTTTATTTTAATCGAAACAATACACATCCGAAATATCAGAAAATTTCAATTATGTAACAATTTTTTGAAAAGTGATCAACTTGAAATCTTGAATGATACCTATTACTTGATCACGTAAGACTAAGAACAAAGATAACTAATCCTTTATTATTCTTATCTATAAAAAAACCAGTATTTTTATTTTAAATAGTTCTTTACACTATTTCAAACTGTAACGTCTTCAGAATTATAACAATAATTTATTAACAGTTGGTAAGCAAGCATCTTTGTAAGTGGTAAAGAATGTTGTGGTTTTGCTACTGTATTAAAATGAGCATGTGAATGATGTATAATTTGACAATTAAAAGATACATTAGAGAAATTCAATTCAATACACATATAAGGAATTATAACAGCGAAGGTCCTGCAACAGAGGGAGTGAGGGTGAGTTGTCCAGAAGATTTCCAGTACCAGGCGTAAGCATGGAAGTGCTATATATTTTATCTTACAGAGTGAAGAAAACATCTACTTTTTGATCAAGAATCTCAGTGCACGATCAGAAAATCACTGTTTGATGCATCGTCTATCAGTTTCACTCCACAAATGAATCCTGTAGTTCCAAGATGACAGCAAAGTTCTGCTTAACACAGAGATCAACTGTTGAGGGGGAGCTTTAAATCAGACGCACTCGACAGTACAGTCATCTTTGTTTTGCCACGAACATACATCTTTATCCTTGTAAGGCTAATTTGTAGCGCAGCCGGAGAAAGAACGAGTCTAATTGGATGTTTAAACCGCATCCTGCAGCGTACAATTATAGGAGTGCGGGGACGTCGGGCTGGCGCGGCAAAAACGGAGGCGGTCGGTCGACTCGGCGATCGCTAGGCACTAATAGAAAACCATGACGTGGGCCTAAGTGGGTAATGGCGATAGCAGTCATCGTAACAGATAGGCTAGTAGATAACAGTGCGGTGCTGTATTATTGTCTGCAGTAAATTCATACCTACTATTGCCTCCTTACTTTCATACGTGCACATACACAATAGCCTGCTCTCCACTACCCTAGTTCGATATCTAAATAAAGTGGGTGTTTAAGGAGATCATACGCATGCATAAAACACGTGTTGTGTATGTGAATACACATACACTCATACAAATAACATGGTAATTGATCTTATATAAATGATGAATTTAAAATCTTACAAGTACTATGAAAATCATTGTTATTTAAAAAATCCTAATCCTCAATGTTTCGATGATCTAATACTTTAAATTTGATCTATTCTCCTGGACTTTTAAATCTCCTTGTATTTGAAAACGCATTATCTCAAGGCATTCTCATTCAATTCTTACATGACCTAGTAAGTGCGTGTCGTGACTTTTTATCACAGAAAAGATCGAGCATAAAAGTTCACTGGAACAATGTTCAATAGAACAGAGCTATCCAATGGATAGCTAGACCTTGGAACTACTATTTGTAGGATATTAAACACCTGGTTCCAATCTGTCAGTTTAAGAACCATCTTCAAATTTCACAAATTTCCCTAATCCTCCCAGCTCAAACCACAAGGCTCATTAAAATTTAGAATAACCTCACATTTTAGATCCTCAAAATCCTCAATTCTTACCTCTTATGGCCTTATTAGCCACTAGATTTTTCAGGACCCTAGGTTGCTCTGAATTCCTAATTCCCTGTTCTATTCCATCTACCAGATCAGGCGCTTCCAATTATCAGAATACCTAAGGCTTCTTGAAGGAACCTCTTGATTTCTCCACCTCTCTCTAAGCACCCTCAATTCTAAAATTAACTAATTGAAGAGTGCTTAATATTCCGAATGTCCCGCACAATACTAAAAAAAATTGATTTACCTTAATATTTTAATACAGATTTTTAATTCGTGAAGGACGAAAAAAGTGCAAGAGATACCCGCACTGCGAATCCCACATCACTGACTGCCATTTTCAATAAGGCTTTCATCGTTCCATCCTTCCATAATCCATCAAATCTAAAGCATATGGCCATGGCCGCCGTGGCAGATCACATTTGAGCTTGTACACGGAGAGTAAAAATGGGAAACGAATGTGTAAAAAGTTGTTTAGTTTGTTAGATATGCATGTAGTATAATTGGTTTCCCTTTTTTTAGTTTGCAATTATGTAAGTTATTTTCTGTATTTATTGGCTGAAACAGTAACGAATTATTAGAAATTTTCTTTCGTATTTTGTTATATACGTAGCATAATTAAGAATCAAATAATAGTTTGATCAAAGTATAATAAGCGAGATTACATGTATGGAAAGGGTCTCAAATTAAGCCTCGATTTCACCCCTGTACAAGATTGAACAAACAAAGAAGTTAATCAATCCTACCACCCATCAAATATCAACACATAACATTACATTCCTGTATTATTAAAATTATACAATACAGTTAAGGATCGATCACAAGTTATACACCATATTGTAGTGTATCATCTACATTAATCAATGATACTGAACACCAAGTTGCGGCATAAACGTTGCTTCGTGATGAACAATTCAAGCGTATACTTTCACACACACCTTGTAATGAATGAATTAATGAATAATTGGACTTTATTGCAAGGGGGAGTAACGACGTAGGGGCTCCACTACTCAGACTTCATAAATATACAATACCCACACCGTCCAGCTGACTCACAGCCGCGACTATAGCTCCATCTTCAGTGTCACCGTGGTACTTTCACCTTGCACATCACTCAGAGAGTAGTAGCTGAATATGCTTAGGCTCTTAACACACAGATGGCGTTGGCAGGAACAAATTTAATTGTAAAATGCTGTTTTTCATTACATTCCAAGTAGGAGTAGGGCCTACGACCAAACACTGGTCGCGTAACAGACTTCGCTAAGGTTGGATGTATAATTTCAAATACATAGCTCATTTCATTCTTGAGATGTCCTATAGACAGACAGACAGACAAGCGTACATATAAGAGATGTTTCGAATGTTGAGTTTAGCTCCAGTTCACCTTCCTGTCACGTGCAGCATCTGAAATCTGATGCTGTTGCAGACTTGACTCCTGAAATCTGAAGTCATGGTCGTCTGAAGGGATCCAAAAACAGTCGACAATGAAGAACGAAGAAGCTTAAAACGGAACCCCCCGCATTGTTTCGACATCAGATACACCCAGACTACAAAACGTAGTGCGATCTAGGTGAAGAGGTATTCTCATTGCCTCTACACGAGCACAATTGAGTGCACTACGATGACACAAACGCAGAAATGTTTACATGTCTCCGACAGACAGAGAAATTGTGTCACAGTACTGAATTAAAGGCTTCAATGACGCTCAGACAGATTCCATGATTGGACAATGGACATGCTCCATAACAGAACTCGTCCTTTCTATGCAGAAACGCAGTTTCAGGAAACATTTAACATTATATCTAGCCAAATCATATATTCACATTTTTCTTCATAAAGTTAGGTGGCACAGCAGTGTTGGAATAATAAACATTCCGGAGTGCTAGGGAAGGTATTACAATGCAAGAGTGCGCTGAATTGGAATCTTATTTCTGAAATTTAATATTGAATTTCCATTCTAATTTTCTTTTTACTATATGAATAAAAATGTCACATGTTAAAATCTGATATTATTGTGCTGAGATTGTTTAAAAATGTATTTATTTACTATTTCTAAATTTCCATCATGGTTAGCCATAACACCAATGGACAACTATTTGCTATCAGTCAGCCAAATCCTATGCAGTGAAATGCACAACTTCAAACTTAGTGTTACCTGTGTAGAAATTAAGCTTCATGAATTCCAATTCAATAGGTCTATCATGCAGACAGACATACATGAAATTGTACCAGCTTCTTGAGTGATAGGCTTCGATAACAGTTAACCAAATATTAGTGTCACACTACTATGAGACTTCAGAGACCCATTCGTCTATTAATTAATAGTCTAAGGATGAAATTATATTTTTAACTGATTATGTTTTTATTAATCAGCTGTTTTAAAATACACAACAATACTCACATAACATTACAGTAATATTGGAACTTTGAAGTTAGTGGAACTCTGTATCCTTACAGTCTAATATACTTTTAGACTCTAATATGTATTAATACTTTCCAGAGTTACTAGAGAATAGACCTTGCACCCATATGGGGACTGTGAGACAGAAATTCCATTCGCTACAGCTGGTTCTGTTCTTTAAAGCACAGATAGCGCTACATTTTGTTCACAGTTTAACCAATTTTAAGTCTTATAGTACTTACCTCAATTTAAAAACGTTAATTAAAAAAATTGTAAAATACTTTTCATTATTGTTAGTGTTGACTTAATATAGTGTTTAATATAGTTAATAATAATATAGTTTTTTGTAATATATTTATAGTCGCTGTTTTCTTCGTTTGCCGCTGGACAGCGCACTACCACAATGTTCCAAGAAGTGGCAACAGATTAAGATTTGGATGCAGTATCTTCTCATAGACTGATTTATAACTAAAGTTTATATTTGTAGTATTAGCAACACACACACACACACACACACACACACACACACAATATTAATTATATTATATCATATTTATATATTATTAAATTTAACTATTATGTATTATTTTATAAATTATGTATAACAAAATTGTACAATGATATGATATAATATATTATAGTTATATATAAAGGTATTTGGAATGGTATTTATGCAATATCATTTAATAAGACTGGTCACCTAAATCACCATTGCTAACTGTTTGTGGCGTTATCTAAAGTAAAGGTCAATTCTCATTCCTTAGAAACCGATTAGGATCTAAGAATACTAAGCAAAGAAAAAATTTTAATATGTACCCCATGGAATTCTTCCGGAATGCCTCAGAGGCTTGTGTTCAATGCTGCTTCCAGTGCGTGGCGGTAGACGGGTTTCAATTTCAATAACTTTTTTACGGTAAGAAAGTGTTCCATCATAAAAGTCAATACGTGTTCATGTTTTATGAGCAATTATTTTTATATTGTAGTGGCTGAGTGAAAATAACAACAGGTATTAAATCTCTTACAGAATAGAACGTAATTTAATTGCTAGTGCTTGCTGCCGTTTAAACTATACATTGCGATGGCAGTCGCCATATTGTTTCTATTCCTGATATCAATGTTAGAATTGTAAGGTACCTTTCCGTATATATTTTCAACGTGTTTAGAAATATGTATACAAATTGTTTAACGTATACTTGTCTGGTGACTGTTGAGAAATATAAACAAATCCTGGTAACATATATAAAATATATAATGCTAGTGTATGTGTGTACAATAATATATACTATACATATATAAAATATTTTAAGGTACCGGCATGCCACTAAACCAATCTTGTTGAACCTACAAAAGTGTAACACTCTTTCTTTGGAATATATAATGTCATGAATAGATAAGTTCAGATTCCTTTATAATTCAATAAGAGGCAGTGATGCAATATTAAGGAATGCTGCGTTTATAAATAGTTTGGATCTAATACTTAATACCTGACAAAACTTTGTACAGCATACATCTCAACCTGTACACCTGTACCATTAGGTACAAAATCTAAAAACTATTTAACTAAATTACAAGAGATTTTGCTCAGACTCGTATCACTCTTGAAATATAGATAAATATCTGTGGGACTGGTTGGTTTAGAACTGATAAATAATTAGGTCTCGTGTAAAAATATCTTAAAATAACTGTGGAATACTGTGAGTGAACTGTTGTTGCCAAGGGCACATTGCAGCGGGTACGGGGTTTATCGCAAGATAGCCGAATCAAGCAATGTCGAGCGTGGCTGCTGCTTGGATGGGTGACCGCTAAGAGATCCTGCCCTTGCAAGCAGTCCGCCATCCCGGTCATCAGGTGGTGGTTCGGAAGTCACTTTCAGGCCGTTAGTCCCCAGGCTAAGTTTTAGAGATGGCTTCACGTGGTAAAACAAGACAACCCTCGACTTTTTGGAAACATCATCTAAGTTCGGACATTAGCCCCTGCCACCAAAACCAAAGTCTTACGGTCCACACTGCGTTTTAAACATTTCTCACACAATTAACTTTTCGAAATATTTCTACCTCACTGTGGATAGTCATCTTCACTTAACAAATGTTAAACCGAAATCACCGAAAATGGACCCAGACAGCCGTCTGCATATTTGTGAGTTGAATGGACAGAGCTTAATTAAGGACTAAGATATAATTAATCATACCTTATATAAAGTTTTATATTTGAGAATTACGAGAGTAAGGCTAAAAGGTTTATGAGAACGTATGTAAGTTTTTGAATTTTTCAAACAGTTTTAAACCAACCTGCAGGGCAGTAGATTTATTTGTGTATTATTTTAAGGGCTTCCCCATTATTTTTGCCTACCAGAGTTCGTAATATTGATATAAAATTATTTAAATTGCATTTATGGTGGTCAAAATCTTTTATAACCGGTTCTTTAATACCAAAATGCCTTTAATAATAGAAAAGCTGTTATTATGGGCTTTAATTTGTTTACTATAAAAGGATTATACACGATTATAAAATTATTATTGTATAAAAATGATCAGAGTTGAAGAAATTAAGAATCTTAAAACGTTCTGTGGATTTCAGTATGTAAGAAATGATTTCCTAATAAATTCTTTGAATGCTTACATAAAGGTAGATATTGACTTATCTGGTTTCTAATTTATTGCAAAAAAGTCTCCAAATATAATGTACAAAATAATCTTAATCAATTACGACAATGTCTAGAATAAATATATTAGTATCATTAATGTTGTTGAGTAACGTTATTAAACTCAGTTGATGATTGGGTCTTTAAACACGTGATCGTTAATTAATAAACCATTAAAACCAAATTCTTGCAATTAGTTCTGTGAGTGATTTAGGTTGAAGTTCATTTAGTGTGTAATCTCTGTAAATTATATAATGTATGCTCCTAAAAGGCAAAGTTGATATAATTAAACTTGATAACATTTCTATAGCACTGCTATATTTGGGAATATTTGAGTTTTGTTTAATTGCACCAACCGTAATTAAGTGTTGATAGTAACATACCGTATTTAGTAAGCAGACGCACGAATTACTAATCTAGCAGGCTAGGGCCAATTTAAACCCATGAGCACATAACCAAGGTTTTTATTGAAATCGTTAGGAAAATTTGGCCTAAAAAAGAAACTAATTGTTAATCATGATAGGTGGAGGTCAACCTTGGGGGCAGGGGAGGAGGAGTGGATATAAGAGTTTAAAGTGTAAAAACGATTAAGTTTTCTGGATTCGTTTAGCTGACACTCAAAATTGCCGGACAGATACATGTAACACATTCAGACAACTGGATAGCCTAAAGATACTGAAAGTCATTACGTTCAGCTTAATAATCGATTTGTATAAGCTTATACAAATTGTAGCGGAATCCAGTAATATTTTTGAAAGTGATTAACATTTTCAGCTCCCGCAATCTACCTTAATTTACAAAAACACTAATTATCCAAACCCGTCATATTCACGTGGGTTTGAAAGTGTTAGTTAAAACGTAGACTTTATTTAATTAAAGATGATAATTTTTCTCCTCTCAATGTTTTTTATCTTGATAAACTTGAAACCAATCGTTTAACACATAAACAATAGTTATGACACGGTCAGAAAAGTAGATAGCATAAAGAAACTGAATTAAAAAAAAAATAAATAAATAAAAAAAAAAATAATAGCTGACACTGATGTAAAATTTTTACGTTATTTGACTGTTGGTATTAGTGCGTCAAATCTAAGAAAAATATGATGTGAGAAAAAATGTGTTTAAATATTTTTAACCCTTTTGATCCCTGCTATTTCAACCTCCTCCAAGACTTGGCGTGGCTGATCGATCTCTTTGTTAGGGGAAATCCCGCTATAGCTTTCACGAAAATCGAGGTTGTGTGCTTAAACAATAAAAACAGGCTCTCAGTTCCATGACCATACTACTCATACAAATATTTTTGAAGGGGTATAATATACGCTCATTTGTTAACTTGAATTGAAAACCAAACGGTTTTACAATTATACAAGACTAAACGAACAAAATTCGCTGCAATTATTACGTCAAAACCTTTCTCTGCTTTGTTTTACAGTGGTTGTACAAAGCTTTGTAATGCGCACTAAAACAAAAACGTCACCAGACCACCGGACAACGTCCGTAACAATGTCTCCTTCTGTGGGTAATCACCGCTTCGTTAGTCAGCTCCCCCGCAGTCTTGATCTCCGCAGATAGTCTAGCCTACGTACACGGAACTACCGCAACGGCACTCTCTTGGCTTCAGCCTTTCGTCCTCATTATAACATACCACTGAGCTGGTCTTACTTAACTACACGAGCAGTAACGATGGATTCCACAGCGCATCCGTCATCTTGTGGTTCTTGTAGTCTAGCCTACGTACACGGAACTACCGCAACGGCACTCACTTGGCTTCAGCCTTTCGTCCTCATTATAA
Source organism: Homalodisca vitripennis (assembly GCF_021130785.1). NCBI lineage: Eukaryota > Metazoa > Arthropoda > Insecta > Hemiptera > Cicadellidae > Homalodisca > Homalodisca vitripennis. Next base: position 40,270,128 of record NC_060211.1, on the reverse strand, counting down.
CATACCACTGAGCTGGTCTTACTTAACTACACGACCAGTAAGGATGGATTCCACAGCGTATCCGTCATCTTGTGATTCTTGTAGTCTAGCCTAGGTACACGGAACTACCGCAACGGCACTCACTTGGCTTCAGCCTTTCGTCCTCATTATAACATACCACTGAGCTGGTCTTACTTAACTACACGACCAGTAAGGATGGATTCCACAGCGTATCCGTCATCTTGTGATTCTTGTAGTCTAGCCTAGGTACACGGAACTACCGCAACGGCACTCTCTTGGCTTCAGCCTTTCGTCCTCATTATAACATACCACTGAGCTGGTCTTACTTAACTACACGAGCAGTAAAGATGGATTCCACAGCGCATCCGTCATCTTGTGGTTCTTGTAGTCTAGCCTAGGTACACGGAACTACCGCAACGGCACTCTCTTGGCTTCAGCCTTTCGTCCTCATTATAACATACCACTGAGCTGGTCTTACTTAACTACACGACCAGTAAGGATGGATTCCACAGCGCATCCGTCATCTTGTGGTTCTTGTAGTCTAGCCTAGGTACACGGAACTACCGCAACGGCACTCTCTTGGCTTCAGCCTTTCGTCCTCATTATAACATACCACTGAGCTGGTCTTACTTAACTACACGACCAGTAAGGATGGATTCCACAGCGCATCCGTCATCTTGTGGTTCTTGTAGTCTAGCCTAGGTACACGGAACTACCGCAACGGCACTCTCTTGGCTTCAGCCTTTCGTCCTCATTATAACATACCACGGAGCTGGTCTTACTTAACTACACGAGCAGTAACGATGGATTCCACAGCGCATCCGTCATCTTGTGGTTCTTGTAGTCTAGCCAAGGTACACGGAACTACCGCAACGGCACTCTCTTGGCTTCAGCCATTCGTCCTCATTATAACATACCACTGAGCTGGTCTTACTTAACTACACGACCAGTAAGGATGGATTCCACAGCGTATCCGTCATCTTGTGATTCTTGTAGTCTAGCCTAGGTACACGGAACTACCGCAACGGCACTCACTTGGCTTCAGCCTTTCGTCCTCATTATAACATACCACTGAGCTGGTCTTACTTAACTACACGACCAGTAAGGATGGATTCCACAGCGTATCCGTCATCTTGTGGATCTTGTAGTCTAGCCTACGTACACGGAACTACCGCAACGGCACTCACTTGGCTTCAGCCTTTCGTCCTCATTATAACATACCACTGAGCTGGTCTTACTTAACTACACGACCAGTAAGGATGGATTCCACAGCGTATCCGTCATCTTGTGATTCTTGTAGTCTAGCCTAGGTACACGGAACTACCGCAACGGCACTCACTTGGCTTCAGCCGTTCGTCCTCATTATAACATACCACTGAGCTGGTCTTACTTAACTACACGACCAGTAAGGATGGATTCCACAGCGTATCCGTCATCTTGTGGATCTTGTAGTCTAGCCTACGTACACGGAACTACCGCAACGGCACTTTCTTGGCTTCAGCCGTTCGTCCTCATTATAACATACCACTGAGCTGGTCTTACTTAACTACACGACCAGTAAGGATGGATTCCACAGCGCATCCGTCATCTTGTGGTTCTTGTAGTCTAGCCTAGGTACACGGAACTACCGCAACGGCACTCTCTTGGCTTCAGCCTTTCGTCCTCATTATAACATACCACTGAGCTGGTCTTACTTAACTACACGACCAGTAAGGATGGATTCCACAGCGCATCCGTCATCTTGTGGTTCTTGTAGTCTAGCCTACATACACGGATTACCGCAATGGCACTCTCTTGGCTTCAGCCTTTTTTCCTCATTATAACATACCACTCAGCTGGTCTTAGAGTTAGAGTCTAGGAGTTGAGTGCCATCTTTGACTGTATAAGCACATAAGCTCGTTTTTCTTGTAGTTGATAAAGGAATTTTTTCTAAGAAAAAAAGTCGATCAGCCTCATTACTCTCGGTGGAGGTCGAAGTGTCAGAGTATCAAAAGGGTTAAAAAACAATTGTTTTCTCAAATCATATTTTTCTTACACTGGCCACACTAAAACCAACAGCCAGAGAACGTAAAAATATTAGATCAGCGTGAGCTGACTACATAAAGGCCTAACTAGGCTGAAAATAGTAACGACTGTCAAACGATCACCAGCCGCACTAATTTTGGAGGGGTTGAAAAGTGTGAGTATCTGATCCTCTTCATTCCCTCCCATCTCGTCAACCGTCAAAACTAGCACGTCTCACAGTTAATTTAATTTTTTTACTCCTCGGTAGATTTCAAGAAACACCAGGTTGTGCGCTTATACAGTGCAAATAGGCTCTCCGTTTATACATGGTTTTTCCTTAATTTTTTTATATAAAAAAGAGAAGCGGATCCCTTTTAAACCTTATTCTACACGTCCTCATGGGCACTGGCCTGTGAAAGGATCTTATCATACAGAATAAGGGGGGGGGGAGTTGATACATCACAAGGTCGATGGTACTGATAAAATTTACAAGGGTCACAGACAGGATTTGAATCTGCGCTATCTCTAACTCAGACTCAAAGTCCAACGTCAGACCGCTCGGCCATCAGGCAATAGTGAAATGTATTTAAAAAAGTCAAATATTGACAATTCATTTTTAATATAGTGAAATATTCAACTTATTTAAATTTAACGTAAGCAATATAACAATATAATATTACAATGATGGTAAACAAAAGAACTATAATAATAATAATGATTTATTTTCAATAAATAATTACACTGAAATTATAAACTACTTATTTGAGAAGCACATACTACTACTATCACACTACCATACATACATACTATCATACTTACTACTATTCACATTGTCTCTGAAATTTAAAATAATTTAACCACACATTTTCTAATATTGTTAGCATATCAATAGTAAAGTAACAATATTGTTCAAAATACGTCAAAATTTGACTAATATCCTAAAGCTATATCCAAAGGATTTATATTTGCGGTTCGAATATCCGTACCCTAGGAAGATGATACTCGAACTTAAAAGGGATTTCGCCTCTGAGTATGAATATCTGTGAACACGTATAAATATATATATATATATATATATATATATATATATATATATATATATATATATATACATATCAACACTCCAGTTCCTTATATTGAAGCGTCTGGAATCTGAGAATCTGGAAATATGGAGTTTATTTTAAACTTCTTCATCGCAGACTTTTTTGGATCCTCCTCAGACGAACATGACTCCAGTTTCTAGAAGTGAAGTGAGATTCCAGATGTTGAGAGGAGAAAGGTGAACTGGAAATAAACTCAACATGCATACATTTTTGAGGTTACAAATTCCTAATTTTTAAAGTATAGGTAATGCAATTTCCCAATTGCAGAGTTAGCACATATTTGAGTATTGTATTTAAACTCAATCTCTCCAGAACAGCGCATGCGTCATGCACAATACTGCGCTCTGTATTGCGCATGCGCTGTACGCCCTATCTCCAACCTTGTGATACGCTCTTGCCCTCCATTCTCCTAACCTAACAGAACGGATTACAGATAAACTGGTGGGAAAATGGAGTAAATATAGAGTGCAATTAGAATGAGTGGACGTGAATGCAGCTGGCACGCATGCGCAATGGTCACGAACTACAATTACGTCACCAGACAAAGGAGGGAACACCGCAACGTGCCGCTCCGCTCTGGGAAATGGGAGAAGACGGGAGTACCTACTAACTTGGATTGGCGATCTTAACTTGGGAATTGCACCACGGAACATCTATTTCGGCACCACGACATCAGCTAGCAATCTTCTAGCTATATGATAGAATGGTTAAGGATTTAGCTGAGAATAGTAACTTAGAGTTAGCACAAATCGTCGTCCCATTACAATGTCAGGATATTGGATCCTACGGAAAACTATAGACAAATAGATTTTCTGGTCACTGAGTAATCGATTAATAACTGTTCCTAAAATAGTCGCTTTACATAGAAACTAGAGACTACGTATGATATCTAATCTCACGATGCAAATCGTTAATCTTACATATGCAAAGAATCGGAGTCTCTCTAAAAATAAAAATCGACAATACCTTTTTGGGTTACAAACCACGATATGCAGGCAGGTTTCAAAAATCAGTCTAACAATTAAAATGTATTTTATTTATTTATATTTTATTAGTCACCAACAGGAAACAGCCGTTGTGTATTGGATTTATAACATTAGAAAGTTTATTTTTTCTAGTTGTTAATGATTTAATTATATTATGATATACATCGCCCTCGATAACCAATAACTTGAAAATAAAGAGAATAAAAGAATACATTATTAAAATTGCAAATATATATCTAACTTGTAATCTATAAAGATTATAATCAACAATGTAAAAACATAATACTGTCTAGCAATATAATTGAATAATGCAAACACAAAGTAGCATTAACCAAGAAAAAAGAGAAAGGAGCCGTAATATTCAATATTCAGTGTAAATATGAATATAAATATAACAAGAAAGATCATTCTAAAAATATATAATATAAAATATACTATATAACATTACAAGTACGTCAACCAGAGCATACGATAAAATAGGTGAAAGTGAACAAGAAATAACAAAGGATACCATCAGCAATAAAAACAAGAAACAGAAAATCGTCAATAATAACAGTAATACAAATACAGTAGGCCTATTCATAAAAATTATTGTACACTTAAGCGTAAACGGTGAATTCAGGGTTCAAACCAACATTTTCTATATCAGACACCTTAAAAGCTAATATTTGATGTACCGTATAGTTTATTGATAGTAAAATTCCTGTCACTAACTGAATTGCTAAACATAATTCTAACTGGTTTGATTTTAGCAAATCATATGTATAAATATTTTAATGAATTTTGTCACTTTACTTCCAGAAATTCCATTAATTACGATAAATCTTGTAAATATAACCAAGTAAACACTTCTAATTAATTACATTTTTCCTCCTATACAATATTTTTCAGGCTGCAGTACACTTGTATTTTGATTCTCATCAGTTCTTACCCTTATTGTCTGAATAAACCATAGATACAAAACAGTATTAAATACAATTAAAAAAAAAAAATAGTAAGAAATGCAAGTTTGATGAAAATTAGAGAACATACTTAATACTTAAATTAGTGATCATACATTTTAATTTTAAACTATGCAATTAAAATATCATATTTCATAACCCTTACAACATAAACGCATCTTACATATGAAAACATATGATAGCTTTACCTTAGCTGTAAGTCAGGGTACTACTTTCATTTTAATGGGTTCAAACCCATTTAATTGAATTATAACATAATCTGTCCTACAGACAGTGGAATCAGGGCGCAATGCACATAATTCATATCACAATTAAAACATAGGCCTATATGTTTTATATTTAGAACATTCCGATTGTTTATCGATTTCGTAGAAGCGCTTTTTATACTTCGTGGACGAGGTTTACGCAAAATATATCTGTAGTTGAATATAATAGTAAAAAATTACATTGTGTTAATTTTATGAAAATGTTTCTAGAACATTTTCTTTCGTAAAAGCGAAACAAAAATGAAATTTTGATTAACCATTCCCACCATTGAACACACACATTATTTATCATTAAAGACTCTTGGAGCAATCAGAACAAATTTTTAATATTAGTAAATGTTAATGAAACAATGCTCTTTCAATATAGTTTTTTGATGAGGCCTTTCGAAACCAAAGGTTTTATTATCAGGCGTCTCCACAAATAAATTTATTGATGAAGAAATCTTTGGTTTTAAAAGGCCTCGTAAAAAAATAAACTTATTGGGAAAGTATTGTTTTTTTTTTAACATTTATTACTATTTTATTAGTTATCACATGGTGTTTGTTTGTATTGCTACAAAATACATTGTAACAACGACAACAGTCAATAAATTCTGTACTTGCACAAAAGTTGTAACACTGACTGCAGCGGTACGTCACGTTCATGCACCACCATTTGGTGCAGAACAAGGCCTTGAACTTTGCGGAGAAGTTGCGTGCGTGCGGGGCGCGGCGTGCAGGCGGGAGAGGAGTCACGCACGACGCGTAGGTCCGGGTCGCTCGCACACACGCACCGCCACAGTCACACCCCTCCACCAGTCCGGTTATTACCCACTTAGAACCACGTGTCGGTTTCTATTACCTCTCATGATTGCAGATGTCAGCCACTCTCCAGCGCGTAATTGTTTGTCCAGGATGCGGTTTGAAAATTGCAACTGCAGTCCTTTTACGGCGAGGCGGAAGGAATCCCAGCGATGGGTTCTGCTCGTAGTCCCCACTTTAGCTCTTCCGCGTGGTGTGTCCTCATTGTTGGCGAATTAGGGCTCCGTTCATTCTTATTTATATTCGATTGGTCTAGCTAAAATAAATTGTAAATTTCTTAGCTGATCCCGCTGTCCGCATACAAAAATCCTGTCTGGTTTCTGGAGGCCGGCGCTGAACACGCTGAGTCGCTGCTTTGTTGCTGAGTAGTATATACTACTCTATAGATATCTATATACTAGCGTAATTTATCTATTTACTGGAATAATTTACGATACTACACGTAATAAACTGCTCTACTGTTTTGCCATGGTGTCTTGCGCCGTACCCCCCCCCCCCTCCCTTTCTACGATGATTCTTTACCTCTAAAATAACCCAAATCTAGCTTTTAATTAACATTAATAATTAATTTTTCAGTTCAATACTTTATTCAATAACAAATATGATACCTTATTTTCTGTATTTGATAGGGTTTAATATATAAATATAATTCGATTACAAGATATTTGTGGCATAATTTATGAGGTATGTGGCCAACTAATAACAGTTGTTTATTTTTATGTCAGTTTTCAGATATTGTAATTAATTTTATACAAAATTGTCTATTATGATCAATGTGATAATTATTATAATAACACATGTGCACTTCGACAAGAAATAGACTCGTTACTATGCACAAACCTCTGTGGGCCATGTGGGACTAATTTGGTGTACATAAAGTGTACTGTGTGCGTTTGTAAGTTACAGAAATAAATTTGATTTTGTAAGCAAAAGGATTATTGTGAGTTATTTTAAATCGTCTAATCAGTTATGAATAAAAATATAAGTAATTAAACGTACGAGTACAATCTATAAACTAAGCCATATAACATACTTGAAACAGACGGAAAGGATACATAGACCAGGAACAGAGTAAATTTGTACGTTACAAGCCAAAAATCCATAGGGTTTCTTGAAATCGATAGAGTAGTTTCTCCTGAAAGAAATCGATTATTAGCCGGACTAATTTTGAGGAGGTTGAAATTACCATTTAGGAGGGTATCAAATGGGTTAAAAATATGAAACGATAAATATTTCTCAGATCATATTTTTCTTAGGTTGCTATATTTAAAACCGTTGGTCAGACACATAAATAATACGTGTATCACCAACGGTAGTTATGTTGAAAAAACTAGATAAAGAAGCTAATAGTCGTCACTTTAATGTAATTAGTTTGTATGTATATGATCAGCTGACGCCGATTTAAAATTAATTTAAGTCGGTTTAAAGTATATGAAGCCAAACAAACTGTGATTTGAAAAAGTTACCGCTTCAAATTTTTAACCATTTTATAACCTCCCTTTGCGACGACTTCAACTAAAATTAGCGTGGCTGACGATCTAATCATGTTTAAGCGAAAATATCTTCATAGTTTTCATGAAAACTCAAGTTGTATATTTATACAAGGCAAATTAGTTCTCGGCTTCTTGGACATTAGGAGTATTTCAAAACATTACCTGTGCCAGTATTAATTCATGAAGCTTTAAACATAAAGTTCGGTATATTACAAGCCATGTAAAATATATAATTCATTCTCATTGCATACCTTCAATATATATATATATATATATATGATAACAAGTAAAGTATGTGGGGTATGTAAGACAAAGTATTAAGAATGAAAATCACAGTTTCTTCATAAACAAATGTGCAAAATAAAATAAAGTCAAGATTGTTTTGAATTCATTTGTTAAAAGCGCAGACACAAGCTAGTATCTGTACCGATGCATACTTTGCACCAACGATACGCATCTAAGGTAACGGTTACGTAACGGTTAGTATGGATGCGAATTCTGACGAAAATCTGTTCTGACGAGCACTGACGAGTTCGTACGAAGCCGTCCGAACAAACAAAAGCCTGTTTTCTAATGATACTGTTTACAGTGGCAGCGACTTTTGCGCCAGAGAAGACACGAAATCGTCAGAACGTTTTGTGCGATCAAACAAGTTTGATTTTTCCGTGCGGCCAGCAACTAGTTTCACTCTATGCGTCGAATTTTAGTTATTAACTTAAATTAATCATGGATATTGATGAATTAATCGGTCTTGTGTACGAGAACAGGTGTTTGTGGGACATGAGAGATAAAAATTACCACAACAGAGATTTCTTACTTCGGAAGAATTGGGATAAGGTTGCAGCAGAACTCAACACAATTTTAGGGAGAATGTGGGTAAAATGTGGGTTTTCAGTACAACTATTTTTTTTTTTTTTAAGGAAAATTATTCTTTTTATATCAAGCAAAGGTTGTTTTATTTCTAGGGTTAATTGTTATGTCAATCAGATTTTCAATAATTTTATGAATCTAATTTGTTTTTTTTGTTTTGTTTTAAAATGACATTGTTTTGTTATAATAAATAAATTATTTTTATTTTATCAATTTAAATACATTGTTACATACATACTACCAAATTGTCGGGTTAACATATTCTGTTTTTACCCTATTCAACAACATTATTTTTAATAATAACGGGCTTTCAAGAGAATATTGTTCATCGAGTATATCCATTTAGCTGGGCGGCTTTGATACGTACTGACTATCAGAAGATCTGAAAACGCGCACACTGTAACCGCCTTGTTCTGACGAGGGTTTCGGACAGCGATCACAGGTTTCGGACGTACTCGTCAGAACAGATTTTCGTCAGAATTCGCATCCATAGTAACCGTTACCTAAGGAGCTACTAACGCGATCGTTAATTCACATCGTTAGTTGGCTGAGCGACAGCGAAGCCTATCATTATTTTTTTAAATTTTTGTTTGTATGTCTGCTCGATATCTCGAAAACGAACTGTCCTATAGACTTGAAATTTTACATGAAGTTTCACTTTTATATAGGCAACACTGAGATTGTAGACGGTGCATGCCACTCCACGGGATTTGGCTGAGCGTTATGAATAACCAAGATGGTAACGAGAAAATAGCATAATAAATAAATTTATTAGCAAGCTAAATACAATCACATGGGATAGCAACATGTAGTTATGACATATTACTACACATAGTTTATTCATACAGTAATCAGTAAAATGATAGGGAGGAAAGTACATGTTAAAAGTTAATGAAAATATGTTATTTCCGCGCACTCTTGCATTATAGAGACTTGCCTACATCGGAGGGAGGGGGTGGTGGGGGTGGGAGAGAGGTGTAAAAATGTCTTTTTAGTATGATGACTGTCGGTGTATCTGCCCGCAGGTCATCTCGAGAATGGAATGCTACAGCTAGCTTGCATGCAACCTTGCTTCGCGACATTAATTGTGGTGCATTCCTACCCTGTAGCATTTACAAGCAATTAAAACTTATTTATATAAGATACCTTTACTTTATTGTGGTTATAAAACATGTAATACTTTAATTTTTAGGAAACTGGTGATTTCCGCAAATTTGAATTTTTCAAAGGTGTACCAGAAATACTAAAGCTCCAAATGTCCAAGATGCAAATTTTAAAATTTGTATGCTTGCTCTTTTATGATCAAAGTTAGGTGTAAATTTTGGAAATATATGTTTTCACTTTATTTTATTTTCATTTTTAAAATAAATTTTCATTTTTGAAAATTTATTTTCATTTTAAAAATAAATTTTTAAAATAAATACAATTTGGAAACATTTTATTTCTTAACATTTGATTTGTGGTTCAAAGACACGTGATAATCAGAATGAATACACTAAATTGTAGTAAGTACCATGCACTTCCAAATAACAATTTCAACGTCTCCAAACAAATGCGCAAAATAAAATGAAGGCAAGATTATTTTGAATTCCCTTGTTAAAAGCGTAAACGCGTATATATTTATATTATTAATAAACACACAC